>NC_142166.1:26964815-27634206 GCF_029865625.1 Vigna umbellata
ATATTGCACAGGGGAAAATTTGCTTAGAAACTGGTGCTCAAGATATCCCCAATCGGTAACGGATCTCAGAGGAAGAGAGTCTTTCCAATCCTTAGTTGCTCCTTGTAATGAATGCGGAAATGCGCTCAAGAAAATGTAATCAAGAGGGACATCTGGAGGCTTCATTGAAGAGCACATGATGTGGAGCTCCTCCAAATGTCTGTGTGGGCATTCTCCTGCAAAACCATGAAACTTAGGCAACAAATGTATCAGTCCAGGGGTGAGATCGCAATGAAGATCATCCTCCTTAAGTGAAACCGGCTCACAAAGAGCACTCTCATAAATTAGAGGATGAGTCATATTGTTCTCAACATAGAAATCAGCAGAATATGAATTACAATCAGAGTAACATGCAGAAGGAGAATCATAATCAGAGGCACTAGCAAAACAAGCAGTATTCACGAAATCAAAATAGGTAGACATGGAAAAAGAATAATACTAAAAATCACGAAACAAATAAAACACAACACATTTATACATGCAACACACACACACAACAGAACATCACGTCACGTCACATCACAACACAAGACAAAACACAACACATACTAACACAACAGAAAGACCTAAGACCGAACCATTGGTCCCCGGCAACGGCGCCATTTTGATGAGAGGGTCGCACCTCCCAACAAAAGTTGTGCATAAAAGAATGCAGTATAGTGCTAGGTAGTGACTCCTAGGTCGTCTCTCAAGGACCAAATTTGGTTCAGTCTCGGATCAACACGTAGTGGGGGGGTTTGAAAGTGTTTTGGTTTGATGCGGAAAATTAAAATTAAATTAAAACTGGGAATTAAACACAACCGAACATGAATAAAAACATTAAAATGAAAATTACAACAGATAAATACCCAAACACAATTCAAGCTGTAAACATGCAACGGTGAGCTGACAAATTAAATGCGCATGGGAATAAACTTGGAAATTGTAAAACAAAATCACCACCGATTTAAGCATCAACAAAATGTAAAGAGACTTTTTTTTAAGAGCTAAAACAAATTAAAAGACAAATCACAAGTGCTTGAACCAATTTTATAATTAAATGCACACGGCATCTGAAATGAGAAAGCAACTTTGGAGTCAAACATTCAATGCAAAGCGTTGGAATAAAATTGGAATGCATAAATTTAACACTTGCAATTAATACTATTAAAATGCTATTGACTGAACTAGAAATGCTATTAAAATGCTGGCGTAAAAATGAGAATGCATGAGCAGTAAAATGATGGCACTGTTCATCCAAATCAACGTGAATCTCTAAAGGAGAAATATCACTCCATGTAGCAGCGTTGGAATTGATTTCTTTTCAGATGAAATCAGCGCCTCATTAAATGCTGAACGTGATCTATCCCTGCCACCAAGCATAAAGCTTCTCCAGCAAAAAATGAAAAGGGCCGTGTGCTTCCACACACTTCACCTACCAGCTTGCTTCATTCTCAAAATAAAGTGACAGTGAGTAAATCAGCAAATAGAAGTAAAAATCAGCTCTTAATTCATCATCCAAAAACAGCGTTCCAGTCAAGAAATAAAAGACTTCAATCAAAGTGCATAAAAACTGAAAAACCCAGAGTGTTGTTCTTCCCTTCTATAAATTGTAATAGCGTGAATACACCTCCCAGTTTTTACATTTTTTCAGAAACGTTCCAAGCACAAGCCTAAGAAAAACATAAAAAAAAAACTCAGAGAATGGCCAGTGGCGGCTCCCTCATGAAGTGTGATACCCTCCTCCAGGCCGAAAACCCCTTTTAGCGGCTGGACACCTCCAAATATATCAAGGTGAATGCTGCCATGGACCGTGGGCGTGGAGTGTGTGTGTTGTGCTCTGGATCACCACGTGTTGCTGCTGGGCTTCTCTACGCTCTAGACGCTGCCCTCTACTGGACTTGCTGCACCTCCATTCTCTTCTTTTCTGGTCCAAGGTCGTGAGTGCCTCCTGGATGCAAGACAAAACGTGCCAGCCTTTTCTCTCTTCCGTGGCAGCTAGAGCACACACCCCAAGCCCAACTCTCAAGACCACGTGTTGATTTCTGCTTGTCACACCTCAAGTTTGCTGGACGCACCGTGCTTCTCCACGGGCCCCCTGTGCCAGTAGCTGTCCGCGTGAAGCCCTCCGTGCCTTGTTGGACGCTGGGTTTGAAGAGCGAATGAGCTGCTTCACGTGCACCCCTCATTCATCCAGCACACACCACTTTCATTTAAGTCCGCGTGCAACAGCTTCTGCTGGACTGTGCAGGCCGTGCTTCAAGATCCATTACCGAGTGCACCCCCAAAAAAAATAAATCCACACCTCCTTTCTCTTCTTAGTTTAAAGTATAATTTATGTGGCATTTATTTTGACCTCCAAATGTTCCAAATTGTATTTCCAACATTTTCCCTGTAATTAATAATGCAAATAATTTGCTCAAATAATTCAAATTAATTAAAATTAGAATTTTTGGTCAAATTAAGCACAATTAGTAAAAATGGGAAAATACTGAACAATTAAGCACAATTCTCCGATTAATTCTAGCACAATAAACTAAGTGAAGTGAACAAAATATTGACTCATCAATACACAAGAAAACAAGTCCCTAGAAAAATTTGTTAGCACAAAAAGATAGAGAAGAAGATATATAATCAGAGATAAGAAGATAAAATAAAAACAGAAAAAATAAAAACAGAAAATAAAATAAAATAAAATAATAACCGAAAAAAATAAAAACAGAAAATAAAATAAAATAAAAACCGAAAAATAAAAACAGAAATTCAAATTTCAAAATTCAAAAACAAGTCAAAGATAATCAATAATCACACAAATAAACTAGTTAAACCACGAGTCCCCGGCAACGGCGCCAAAAACTTGATGACAAATTTATGAACACCGAAAAACGGCGCCAAAAACTTTTTTAACCCTCGGCAAGTGTGACCGAATCGTTACAAGTAATAAACTCGGTAAGACCAAGTATCGTTCTCCCAAAGGACTCACGACCTAGCTAGTTATATGATTTATTCATTATTTAAGACTTGTGAACAAATTGGTGTAAGTTTCAAATGCAAAAGACAATAAGTAAACATGTATGCATGAGTTTTGATCAATGGAAAAGATGAACACAAACACTTGAACGAATTAGATGGATGAGTATGTTGTTGGGGTAATCAATTTCATCTTATCCACTCTCATATACTTTAGGTATTCATCATTCTTTTCATCAATGTTAATGCCACTCTCTAAATCACCTTGCAAGAAGGCCTATCCTTAATTATGAGTTCATACAATTCCTAGCATCCCTAATAATTAATTCTGAAGCATAGAAGCTTAAAGGTAACCAACCCTCATATTCCTATGTCTAGGCAATATGCTATTGGGAGAATTTCCCCGGATCTAGATTTCCCCATACGTTCCCATATCGACAAAATCAATAATCATGACATCGAATGAGTTAAACAATGCATGCTTTGAGCAAAGAGGAAAAACCCTAACTAATGATGAAAGAAAGCATGTATCATAAATATGATGTTTAAACACAAAATTCCATATATGAGAGCTTCAAAAGATTACATTGATTCCCCAACAAGAATACAAAGTTTAGTTCACCATATTGAGGGTGAAACTAGATGAACAATAATGAACGAATGAATGATAGAACCCTAGAAAGATTAGTAGGTAGCCTGAGCATCCAAGATCTTGCTCCAAGGGTTGGAAAAGTGAGTGTTTGCTTCATCTCCAGCCAAAGATACACACCTTAGGAAGTCCTAAAGCTTATACACTATTTGAAATATTACAGAAAAGTGGGCCTAAGCCCAAAAGACCACTGCTCAGCGATAAACTGCCGCTCAGCGGTACCAGCGCGTAGTCAATTCTCCCCTTAGCTGCACTTTCACCCCTCAACGGAGCCAACGGGAGTTCCTGAGTGCCGCTCAGCGGTAAATTGGCGCTGAGCGGTACTTGCGGCTTCTCTTCTTTTGCACTTTTTGAGTTCTTTTCTAATTCCACCTCTATGCCTCTTCACTTCTTTCACCAAATTCACCTTAAAACCTGCATAAAACACTGAAATCAAGCATAAACCTGTCCAGCTCTCTTATTTCCAAAAATATGACAAAAAAACATGATTCCAAGCTAGTTTCTGAGTGCTAAAGGTTGCTTTTGGTATCAATTTTAAGCATGAAAATACCAGTTTTTCAACTCTTATCACTCCACTTCGTCCATTTCGTCCACTTCATCCACTTCCTCCACTTCCTCCACTTCGTCTACCTCGTTAACTTCGTCAACTTTGTCAACTTCGTCCACTTCTTCTTCCACTTCTTCCACTTCTTCCTCTTCGTCTACTTCGTCCACTTCCAAAACTTGTTCCACTTCGTCCACTTCATCCACCTCGTCAACTTCGTCCACTTCTTCTTCCACTTCGTCCACATCGTCCACTTCCTGCACTTCCCCAACTTCCTTCACGTCCTCTACTTCGTCCACTACGTCAACTTCCTCAACTTCGTCCACTTCCTCCACTTCCTCCACTTCATCAACTTCGTCCATTTCGTCAACTTTGGCAACTTCGTCCACTTCGTCAACTTCGTCCACTTCGTCCACTTCATTAGTCAACTTCGTCAACTTTGTCAACTTCATCCATTTCGTCGACTTCCTCCACTTCCTCCACTTCCTCCACTTCTTCCACCTCCTCCACTTCCGCTACTTCGTCCACGTAGTCCACTTCGTCCATTTCCTCTACTTTCTCCACATTGTTAACTTCGTCCACTTCGTCGGCTTCATTCACTTCGTCCACTTCGTCAACTTCGTCCACCTCCTCCACTTTGTCCACTTCCTCCACTTCTTCTTCCACTTCTTCCTCTTTGTCTACTTCCGTCCACTTCGTTCATTTCCTCTACTTCCTCCACTTCGTCTACCTCGTCTACTTTGTCAACTTCATCAACTTCGTCCACTTCTTCTTCCACTTCATGCACTTCTTCATTTTTATCTACTTCGTCCACTTCCTAAACTTCCTCTACTTCGTTCACTTGCTCCACTTCGTCCACTTCCTCCACTTCCTCCACCTCGTCAACTTCGTCCACTTCTTCTTCCACTTCGTCCACATCCTCCACTTCCTCCACTTTCTCCACGTCCTCCACGTCGTCCACTTCCTCCACTTCCTCCACTTCGTCAACTTCGTCCACTTCCTCCAGTTCCTCCACTTCCACCACTTCATCCACTTCCTCCACCTCTTCCACTTCCTCCACTTCGTCCCCGTCGTCCACTTCCTCCACTTCCTCCACATCGTTAACTTCGTCCACTTCGTCAACATCTCTCACTTCGTCCACTTCCTCAACTTCGTCCACTTCCTCAACTTCGTCCACTTCCTCCACTTCCTCCGACTACTCCACTTCGACCACCTCGTCCACTTCCTCCACTTCCTCCACTTCGTCTACCTTGTCAACTTCATCAACTTCGTCCACTTCTTCTTCCACTTCTTCCTCTTCGTCTACTTCGTCTACTTCGTCTACTTCGTCCACTTCGTCCACTACCTAAACTTCCTCCACTTCGTCCACTTCCTCCACTTCCTCCACTTCTTCTTCCACTTCGTCCACATCGTCCACTTCCTCCACTTCCTCCACTTCCTCCATTTCCTCCACTTCCTCCACTTCCTCCGCTTCCTCCGCTTCCTCCACTTCCTCCACTTCGTCAACTTCGTCCATGATGAGTCAATATTTTATTCACTTCACTTAGCGTATTGTGCTAGAATTAATCGGGGAAGTGTGCTTAAATGTCCAGTATTTTCCCATTTTTGCTAATTATGCTTAATTTGATCAAAAATTCTTATTTTAATTAATTTGAATTATCTGAGGCTAATTATTTGCATTATTAATTGTAGGGAAATTGTTGGATAATATTTGGGACATTTGGAGGTCAAAAGAAAATACCACATCAAATATACTTTAAACTAAGATGAGAGAGGAGGTGTGGATTTCATTTCCGGGGGTGCACACAGCAGCATGTGGTGGCAAAGGTAGAAACAGCAGCACACGTAAGTAGGGGGTGTCCAAAGAAGAAGGACACACACGGCCTGGGAGGAAGTGGCACGTCCACGTCCTTGGGTTTTTATTTGGCTTGAATGAAAGTTTGGAATTAATGAAGAGAGAGGTGTGAAGTGTTCAGCCACCATCAACGTGAAGTGACATCCAACAACGCGGAGGGGCACCAGGAATTAGTTCAGGAAGCTTGGATGAAAGCTCACACGGCCCAAAGCAGAAGCACGTGAAGGGGTGCTTGGAGAATTAAAGTCACATTCATACGCACATCTGGAAGCACATCACGGCCCAACCCTTGCGCATTCCAGCGTCCAGCTTGGATGGGAACACGCGTCCAGCAGCTGGTCCAACAACCAAGCTTCAACACGGCCCATGAGCACATTGGAGAGCATCCAACATTGTGGTGTTACGTCTTTGGTTTCCACGTCCAGCTGAGAAGATAACGCCTAGCATGGAGAGGTAGCAGCGGGGGTGCAGAAGGGAAATGAAGAATGCAGCAGCGTCCAGCAATTTGAAATGAGAAGCGGTCCAGCAGCTTAGAGACCCGTGGAGGATGAGAAGGAAGTAAGCCCAACAGAAAGCACAATGCACGGGTTGTATCCAGCAAAGATGGAGGTGCTCGAAGAAGCCAAGGAGGAAGCGGCACACGTTCAGCACCTGGACCCAGCCGCAACCTAGGAGGAGGCACATTTAAGTTCACGTTTTGGCTTGGAAAATAGGGCAGTCTCGGTTGGAGGGATCGTCTTTCACTTTAGGAAGTAGCGGACAAAAAAATGGAGGGTTACGGTTGAGTTCTTATTTTCATTTCCTTGTTGGAAGGCACGGCGCACTTACTTAGTCTTTTATTTTGCTGGAACGTTTTATTATTGAAGGGAAAAATGTCAATGCTATACGATTATAGAAATGAATTGTTGATTTTGATTCCAATGGAGCTCTCCATTTTTATTTTCTTTCTTTTCAAGATGGAAGAGTGTGCACGCTAACACGTCCTGCAGAGGGAATTCAATTTCTTCTAGAATAGCTCCTTTAATTCATTTAGTCATTTAGCTGGAAGAGCACATGCGGTGCTTGAACTCATTTTCTTTCTTTTAGAAAAGCTAGACTAAGCATTCACTTTCGGGAGGTGGACACAGTTGCGTTTATCGTTTTTTTTTTGGCTTATGAAAAGAGGGCATTTGTTTCACGGAAATGAGGCCCTCGGTCATGGAGGGGAAGGAAGCAAGTAGCTGAAAAAAATGGGATAAGGTGTGACGCTGATTTTATTTTAGAAGAGGATGTTCATTTTGTTTTTAAGAAAGAATGAAACACTGTTACATTTGTTTATTTGGAGAAAAGCAATTTAGTTTTTAGCTTTTAGGGGAGCGGTTCAACACATTTTGAATTGTTAATTTTTCCAGCAATGTTACGTTCATCTTGGAGTGCTGCACGGTGATTGTCATTTTGGTTCTTGTCTTTTAATTATTTCCAGTTGCAGGGTGATGGACCTTTACTTTCTTTCTTAGAGAAAAGAGGAAACATGATTGATTTTTGTGCAATTCAATTAGGCTGCTGTTACGTTTCCTGTACATTTTACTGTTCTAGCGTTTTAATTTCAAATTCTGATGAATTCTGCATTCTATGATTTGGTTGAGTTTTACCGTTCGGCCTTACTATTTTAACATTTACTTCAACACTTTCAGATCTGTTATGTTTAATTTCATGTTTTAGTTTAGTTAAATTGCATTCACAAAAACACCTTCAAAACCCCCCACTACGTGTTTGACCTAAGACTCGAACCACATTTGGTCCTTGAGAGACGACCTAGGAGTCACTTCCTAGTTTATACTGCATTAATTTTCCAATCAAATTTTGTGTGAGGTGCGACCCTCTCAACAGTCCACTTCGTCAACATCGTCCACTTCGTCAACTTCGTCCACTTCCTCCACTTCGTCCACTTCGTCCACTTCTTGTACTTCCTCCACTTCGTCCACTTCCTCCACTTTTTCTTCAACTTTGTTCACATCGTCCACTTCCTCCACTTCCTTCCCTTACTCCACTTCCTCCACTTCGTCCACTAAGTCAACTTCGTCCACTTCGTCAACGTCGTCCACTTCGTCCACTTCGTCAACGTCGTCCACTTCGTTCACTTCGTCCACTTCGTCAACTTCCTCCACTTCGTCAACTTCGTCCACTTCCTCCACTTCCTACACTTCCTCCACTTCCTCCACTTCCTCCACTTCGTCCATGTCGTCCACTTCGTAGACCTCGTCCACTTCGTCAACTTCTCCACTTCCTCCACATCCTCCACTTCCTTCACTTCCTCCATTTCGTCCACTTCCTCCACATCTTCTTTAACTTCGTCCACATCGTCCACTTCCTGCCCTTCCTCCACTTCGTCCACTTCGTCAACTGCGTCCACTCCCTCCACTTCCTGTACTTCGTCCACTTCCTCCACTTCCTCCACTTCCTCCAGTTCCTCCACCTCGTCGACTTCTTCCACTTCTTCCACTTCTTCCACTTCTTCCACTTCGTCCACTTCCTCCACTTCCTCCACTTCGTCAACTTCCTCCACTTCGTGAACTTCGTCCACTTCGTCCACTTTGTCCACTTTGTCCACGTCGTCCACTTCGTCCACTTCGCCCACTTCGTCCGTCTCATCCACCTCGTCCACCTCGTCCACCTCGTCCACCTCGTCCACCGCGTCCACCTCGTCCACCTCGTCCACCTCGTCCACTTCGTCCACCTCGCTCACTTCCTCTACTTCGTCCTCTTCGTCCACTTCTTCCACTTCCTCCACTTCCTCCACTTCGTCAACTTCGTCCACTTCGTCAACTTCGTCCACTTCGTCTACTTCGTCCACTTTGTCCACGTCGTCCACTTGGTCCACTTCGTCCATATCGTTCACCTCGTCCACCTAGTCCACCTCGTCCACCTCGTCCACTTCGTCCACTTCGTCCACCTCGTTCACTTCCTCTACTTCATCCTCTCGTCCACTTCGTCCACTTCCTCCACTTCGTCCACTTCGTCAACTTCGTCCACTTCTTTTTCCACTTCTTCTTCCACTTCTTCCACTTCGTCCACTTCCTAGACTTCCTCCATTTCCTCCACTTCCTCCACTTCTTCCACTTCGTCAACTTCGTGATAACAGTTGAAAAACTGTTATTTTCATGCTTAAAATTGATACAAAAAGCAACCTTTACACTTAGAAACTAGCTTGAAATCATGCTTTTATCCATATTTTCATAAATAAGAGAGCTGGACAGGTTTATGCTTGATTTCAGTGTTTTTGTGCAGGTTTTAAGGTGAATTTAGTGAAAGAAGTGAAGAAGGAGAGAGATGGAATCAGAAAAGACATCAAAAAGTGCAAAAGGAGAAGCCGAAGTCACCGCTCAGCGGCAGTTTACCGCTGAGCGGCACTCAGGAAGTCACGTGAGGTCCGCTGAGGGGCAAAATGGCCGCTGAGGGGAAGAAACAACTCACGCACTTACCATTGAGCGGTACTTTACCGCTGAGCGGCACTTTTATGGGCTTGGACCTAATTTTCTGTAATTTACGAATAATATATAAGCTTTAGGGTTTCCTAGGGTTAGGTATCTTTGGCTGGAACGAAGCAAACACTCTCTCTTCCACCCCTCTGAAGGAGGATCTTGGATGCTCAGGCTTCCTCTTCACCTTTCTAGGGTTTTATCTTTCATTCTTTCATTGTTATTCATCTAGGTTCACCATGAATATGGTGAACTAAACTTTGTATGTTTGTTGGGGAATCAATGTAATCTTTTGAAGCTCTCATATATGGAATTTGTTTTTACATCTTTTATTTAAGATCTATGCTTTCTTTCATCATTAGTTAGGGTTTTTCCTCTTTGCTTAATGCTTGTGTTGTTTAACTCATTCGATGCATGATTATTGGTTTTGTCGATACGGGCACGTACGGGGAAGTCTAGATCCGGGGAATTTCTCCCAATAAGTATATTGGTTGCCTTAAGCTCCTGCACTTGATGAACTAATTATTAGGAATGCTAGGAATTGTATGAACTCGTAATTAGGGAGAAGCCTTCTATGAAGGTACTTTAGAGAGTGGCATTAACAATGATGATTTGAATGTTGAATTCCTAAAATATATGAGAGTGGATAAGATGAAATTGAACCCCAACAACATATTCATACATATATTTCATTGAAAGTGTTTATCTTTTGCTTTTGTCATTGATCAAAACCTCATGCATACATGTTTATTTTCGTCTTTTGCATATAAAAATCTAAATATTTCGTCTTTAAGTCTTAGCTAATCAACAAACCACACAACTAAACTAGGCCGTGAGTCCTATGGGAAGAACGATACTTGGTCTTACCAAGTTTATTACTTGAACGATTCGGTCATACTTGCCGATTGTAAAACAGGTTTGTGACATCATATTTTGGTGATCATAAATTTGTCCATCACTTCGTCAACTTCATCCACCTCGTCCACTTCTTCTTGCACTTCTTCCACTTCGTCCACTTCCTCCATTTCGTCCCCTTCGTTAACTTCGTCAACTTCGTTAACTTGGTCAACGTCGTCCACTTCCTCAACTTCCTCCACTTGGTCCACTTCTTCTACTTCGTTGATTTCGTCCATGTCATCCACTTCGTCCACTTCCTGCACTTCCTCCACTTCCTCCATTTCGTCTACTTCGTCCAATTCGTCCACTTCCTCCACTTCCTCCACTTCCTCCATTTGAGCCACTTCGTTCACTACCTCCACTTCGTCGACTTCCTCCATTTCCTCGACTTCCAACACTTCATCCACTTCCTCCACTTCCTCCACTTCCTCCACTTCCTCCAATTCCTCCACCTCGCCGACTTCCTCCACTTCCTCCACTTCTTCCACTTCTTCCACTTCCTCCACTTTCTCCACTTGCTCCACTTCGTCCACTTCGTCCACTTCGTCAACTTCGTGCACTTCCTCCACTTCGTCCATAAGTCAACTTCGTCCACTTCGTCAACTTCGTCCACTTCGTCAACTTCGTCAACTTCGTCAACTTCGTCCACTTCGTTCACTTCGTCCACTTCGTCAACTTCCTCCACTTCCTCCACTTCGTCAACTTCCTCCACTTCGTCCATAAGTCAACTTCGTCCACTTCGTCAACTTCCTCCACTTCGTCAACTTCGCCAACTTCGTCCACTTCCTCCCCTTCTTCTACTTCCTACACTTCCTCAACTTCCTCCACTTCCTCCACTTCCCCCTCTTCTTCTTCCACTTCGTGCACAACATCCACTTCCTCCACTTCCTCCACTTCCTCCACTTCTTCTACTTCGTCCACTTCGTCCACTTCGTCCACTTCGTCCACTTCGTCCACTTTGTCAACTTCGTGAACTTCGTCAACTTCCTCCACTTCCTCCACTTCGTCCACTTCCTCCACTTCCTCCACTTCCACCACTTCCTCCACTTCCTCCACATTCTAGACTTCCTCCATTTACTCCAATTCCTCCTCCACTTCGTCCACTTCCTCCACCTCGTCAAGTTCCTCCACTTCCTCCACTTCCTCCATTTCCTCCACTTCCTCCACTTCCTCCCCTTCCTCCACTTCCTCCACTTCCTCTACTTCTTCTACTTCCTCAACTTCCTCCACTTTCTCCACTTCCTGCACTTCTTCTTCCACTTCGTGCACAACGTCCACTTCCTCCACTTCCTTCACTTCGTCTACTTCGTCCACTTTGTCCACTTCGTCAACTTCGTCCACTTCGTCCACTTCGTCCACTTCGTCCACTTCGTCCACTTCGTCCACTTCGTCCACTTCGTCAACTTCGTCGACTTCGTCAACTTCCTCCACTTCGTCAATTTCCTCCACTTCCTCCTCTTCCTCCACTTCCTCCACTTCCTCCACATCCCCCACTTCCTTCACTTCCTCCACTTCCTCCACTTCCTCCCCTTCCTCCGCTTCCTCCCCTTCCTCCGCTTCCTGCACTTCCTCCACTTCCTCAACTTCCTCCACTTCCTCCACTTTCTCCGGTTACTCCATTTCGTCCGCTTCGTTAACTTCGTCCACTTCGTCAACTTCCTCCACTTCCTCCACTTCGTCAACTTCGTCCACCTCGTCCACTTCGTCCATTTTGTCCACTTCGTCCACTTCGTCAACTTCGTCCACTTTGTCAACTTCGTCCACTTCGTCCTTTTCATCCACTTCGTCAACTTCGTCCACTTCGTCCACTTCCTCCACTTCCCCCTCTTCTTCTTCCACTTCGTGCACAACATCCACTTCCTCCACTTCCTCCACTTCCTCCACTTCTTCTACTTCGTCCACTTCGTCCACTTTGTCAACTTCGTCCACTTCGTGAACTTCGTCAACTTCCTCCACTTCCTCCACTTCATCCACTTCCTTCACTTCCTCCACTTCCACCACTTCCTCCACTTCCTCCACATTCTAGACTTCCTCCATTTACTCCAATTTCTCCTCCACTTCGTCCACTTCCTCCACCTCGTCAAGTTCCTCCAC
Source organism: Vigna umbellata (assembly GCF_029865625.1). Lineage (NCBI taxonomy): Eukaryota > Viridiplantae > Streptophyta > Magnoliopsida > Fabales > Fabaceae > Vigna > Vigna umbellata. The sequence goes on from NC_142166.1 coordinate 26,977,301, forward strand.
TTCCTCCACTTCCTCCACTTCGTCAACTTCCTCCACTTTCTCCACTTCGTCCATAAGTCAACTTCGTCCACTTCGTCAACTTCCTCCACTTCGTCAACTTCGCCAACTTCGTCCACTTCCTCCCCTTCTTCTACTTCCTACACTTCCTCAACTTCCTCCACTTCCTCCACTTCCCCCTCTTCTTCTTCCACTTCGTGCACAACATCCACTTCCTCCACTTCCTCCACTTCCTCCACTTCTTCTACTTCGTCCACTTTGTCAACTTCGTCCACTTCGTCAACTTCGTCAACTTCCTCCACTTCCTCCACTTCGTCCACTTCCTCCACTTCCTCCACTTCCACCACTTCCTCCACTTCCTCCACATTCTAGACTTCCTCCATTTACTCCAATTCCTCCTCCACTTCGTCCACTTCCTCCACCTCGTCAAGTTCCTCCACTTCCTCCATTTCCTCCATTTCCTCCACTTCCTCCCCTTCCTCCACTTCCTCCACTTCCTCTACTTCTTCTACTTCCTCAACTTCCTCCACTTTCTCCACTTCCTGCACTTCTTCTTCCACTTCGTGCACAACGTCCACTTCCTCCACTTCCTTCACTTCGTCTACTTCGTCCACTTTGTCCACTTCGTCAACTTCGTCCACTTCGTCCACTTCGTCCACTTCCTCAACTTCCTCCACTTCGTCAATTTCCTCCACTTCCTCCACTTCCTCCACTTCCTCCACATCCCCCACTTCCTTCACTTCCTCCCCTTCCTCCACTTCCTCCCCTTCCTCCGCTTCCTCCCCTTCCTCCGCTTCCTGCACTTCCTCCACTTCCTCAACTTCCTCCACTTCCTCCACTTTCTCCGGTTACTCCATTTCGTCCGCTTCGTTAACTTCGTCCACTTCGTCAACTTCGTCAACTTCCTCCACTTCCTCCACTTCGTCAACTTCGTCCACCTCGTCCACTTCGTCCATTTTGTCCACTTCCTCCACTTCTTCAACTTCGTCCACTTTGTCAACTTCGTCCACTTCGTCCTTTTCATCCACTTCGTCAACTTCGTCCACTTCCTCCACTTCCTCCACTTCCCCCTCTTCTTCTTCCACTTCGTGCACAACATCCACTTCCTCCACTTCCTCCACTTCCTCCACTTCTTCTACTTCGTCCACTTCGTCCACCTTGTCAACTTCGTCCACTTCGTGAACTTCGTCAACTTCCTCCACTTCATCCACTTCCTTCACTTCCTCCACTTCCACCACTTCCTCCACTTCCTCCACATTCTAGACTTCCTCCATTTACTCCAATTTCTCCTCCACTTCCTCCACCTCGTCAAGTTCCTCCACTTCCTCCACTTCCTCCATTTCCTCCACTTCCTCCACTTCCTCCCCTTCCTCCACTTCCTCCACTTCCTCTACTTCTTCTGCTTCCTCAACTTCCTCCACTTTCTCCACTTCCTGCACTTCTTCTTCCACTTCGTGCACAACGTCCACTTCCTCCACTTCCTTCACTTCGTCTACTTCGTCCACTTTGTCCACTTCGTCAACTTCGTCCACTTCGTCCACTTCGTCCACTTCGTCAACTTCGTCAACTTCCTCCACTTCGTCAATTTCCTCCACTTCCTCCACTTCCTCCACTTCCTCCACATCCCCCACTTCCTTCACTTCCTCCACTTCCTCCACTTCCTCCCCTTCCTCCGCTTCCTCCCCTTCCTCCGCTTCCTGCACTTCCTCCACTTCCTCAACTTCCTCCACTTCCTCCACTTTCTCCAGTTACTCCATTTCGTCCGCTTCGTTAACTTCGTCCACTTCGTCAACTTCGTCAACTTCCTCCACTTCCTCCACTTCGTCAACTTCGTCCACCTCGTCCACTTCGTCCATTTTGTCCACTTCGTCCACTTCGTCAACTTCGTCCACTTTGTCAACTTCGTCCACTTCGTCCGTTTCATCCACTTCGTCCACTTCGTCAACTTCGTCCACTTCCTCCACTTCCTCCACTTCCTCCACTTCCTTCACTTCCTCCACTTCCTCCACGTACTCCACTTACTCCATTTCGTCCACCTCGTCCACGTCGTCCACCTCGTCCACTGATGAGTCGTTATTTCTTGAATTATATTTAGTTTATTGCACTTAAATAAACCAGGGAATTGTGTTTAATTGTCTGTTATTTCCCCGTTTTCCGAATTCTGCTTAATTTGGTCGGAAATTCGTAATTGTGCTAATTTGGGTTTTCTGAGCTGATTAAGTGTATTTCTGGTTGCAGGGAAGTTGTGGAAACATCATCTGGAGCATTGGGATATGGCGAGACACACTCAAAGGCTCAACATTTAGTCATTTAGATTCTAATTAAAGTTGTAATTTCGTTTTCTAGAAGCCCTTAATTAGAATTAGGTGTTTTGGACCCTTTTAGGGGCAATTTTGTAAAAGAACCCATTTATAGGACATGTGCCTTTTAGGTTAGGGTTTTTATTTTATTGTGTGGACCCCACCCTTATTAAAGGGAGGGACACACGGCCTAGGTTAGCCGCCACTTGCTACACGCTCTCGGTCTTTTGAGTTTTGGGGGGGAGACTACTGTAGTTTAGGAACTTTTTCTTAGGGGCTGAACGTTGTTTTTGAATTGAAGGAATGGAATGAATTTTTTATCATCTTTGTTGAATTCTCATTGCCGCTTCCATTTGGTTACAACACTTTGATTGAATGTTCTTTTTGTCTTTTAATTCCAATATGCTGACGGGTTGGTGATGATGGGATGAAGGGCCTGCTTTCACACGGAGATTGGTTGGGTTTTGGGAGAGACACGCTCAGCTTGCTGCACCCAGTTGGAGCTGCCACGTCGTTAGAGGGAGTTACGCGTCCAGGGGCTCTCGGTTGAAGAAAAAAATGGTTGTTGAATAGGGAGAGCTCCAGCCGCCACGCGTTATGAGAAGCACCTCTTGGAACATTGAGAAGCAACAACAACATGTAGGGATTGTGACGTGGAGCACAATTAGAAGTTATTTCATTTAGTAAAAGGGATTTGTCCAGTAGTGACTTTGGTTTTTCTTGAGCAATTTTATTAAATGAAAAAGAAGGAAGCACACGGAAAGGGGGGCTGATTGCATTGGGCATTTAATTTCATGTTTAGTTGATGAAGCTTGAGGAGGTCTCGGTCATCACTGCCACGTCCATGAGCAACACACAAGTGTCACAACTTTAAAGCAGCGTGAATGTGTGTGTGCACGGTTTCTTTCATCCCAAAACAAATCTCAACGGAGCTGGAATCAGCCGAGAAGTGCAAAGGAGCAGGCTGGAACGTTTTTCATGTAGAGGAGAAAAATTTTGTAACCATTTGGTGATTCATCCGGTGATTGACCTTTGCTGGAGAAAAGGTTGATGGATAATAAAATGAAGAGGTGATTAGACGGGGGTAGGTATACATGTACGATGGATAATGTTGGAAGAAGAAGATTAATTAATTGCTTGGAGAAGTGGGTGCAGGGACGTGATGACAAATTTATGAACACCGAAAAACGGCGCCAAAAACTTGTTTAACAATCAGCAAGTGTGACCGAATCGTTTCAAGTAATAAACTCGGTAAGACCAAGTATCGTTCTCCCAGAGGACTCACGGCCTAGTTTAGTTATGTGATTCGTTGATTATTTAAGACTTAAGAACGAAATAAGTGGAGTTTAATATGCAAAACAGAAAATAAACATGTATCCACGAATTTGATCAATGGCTAAAACAAAATACAAACACTTCAATGGAATATATGGATGAGTATGTTGTTGGGGTTATCAATTTCATCTTATCCACTCTCATATACTTTAGGAATTCAACATTCTTTTCATCATTGTTAATGCCACTCTCTAAATTACCTTGCAAGAAGGCCTATACCTAATTACGAGTTCATACGATTCCTAGCATTCCTAATAATTAGTTCTTTTAGTGTAGGAGCTTAACGGCAACCAATATACTATTGGGAGAAATTCCTCGGATCTAGACTTCCCCGTATGTTCCCGTATCGACAAAATCAATAATCATGCATTGAATGAGTTAAACAAAGCAAGCATTGAGCAAAGAGGAAAAACCCTAACTAATGATGAAAGAAAGTGATAACGGTTGAAAAATCGTTATTTTTATGCTTAAATTTGATACCAAAAGCAACCTTTAAGACTTAGAAACTAGCTTGAACTCATATTTTTGCTTTAGTTTTGAGAATAAGAGAGTTGAAAGTGAATTTAATGGTTTTGTGCAAGATTCCCTTGATTTTGTAGGCTAATTGAATGATTTGAAAGAAGAATTGAAATACCGAATGATTGGAGTGCTGAAAAGTCAACCAGAAACCAGAAAAGTCAACCAGTCAACCAGAAAAGTCAACCAGTCAACCAGAAAAGTCAACTAGTCAACCAGAATGCTGAAAAACCAACCAGAACGCAGAAAAAGTCTGACCGAGTGGCGCTGAGCGGAAAAATACCGCTGAGCGGCACTTTTCGGGTGCCGAAATCACCGCTGAGGGGCAAAACAGCAGCTGGGGGGCAAAATGGATCATGCGCTAGTACCGCTCAGCGGTAAAATACCGCTGAGCGCCATTCTAAGTGGGCTTGGACCGGTTTTCTTTTTGTTTTTATGGGCTTGGACTTGTTTTATGTTATTTTTATGCCCTATTTAAGGACTTGCACGTCCTAGGGTTTGTATCTCTGGCTGGAACGAAGCAAACACTTTCTCTTCCACCCCTTTGAAGGAGGATCTTGGATGCTGAGGCTTCCTCTTCACCTTTTTAGGGTTTATTCTTTCATTCTTTCATTGTAATTCATTTAGGTTCACCATGAATATGGTGAACTAAACTCTGTATGTTTGTTGGGGAATCAATGTAGTCTTGTGAAACTCTCATATATGGAATCTGTTTTTACATCTTTTAATTAAGACTTATGCTTTCTTTCATCATTAGTTAGGGTTTTTCCTCTTTGCTTAATGCTTGCATTGTTTAACTCATTCGATGCATGATAATTGGTTTTGTCGATACGGGCACGTACGGGGAAGTCTAGATCCGGGGAATTTCTCCCAATTTTATATTGGTTGTCGTTAAGCTCCTGTACTTATGAACTGATCATTAGGAATGCTAGGAATTGTATGAACTCGTGATTAGGGAGAAGCCTTCTGGAAAGGTACATTAGAGAGTGGCATTAACAATGATGATTTGATTGTTGAATTCCTTAAAATATATGAGAGTGGATAAGATGAAATTGAACCCCAACAACATATTCATATCTATATTTCATTGAAAGTGTTTATCCTTTGATTTTTGCCATTGATCAAAATTCATGCATACATGTTTAGTTTCTGTCTTGCATTTTAAACCCCGAATATTTCGTTTGTAAGTCTTAGTTAATCAAGAAACCACATAACTAAACTAGGCCGTGAGTCCTTTGGGAAGAACGATACTTGGTCTTACCAAGTTTTATTACTTGAACGATTCGGTCATACTTGCCGATTGAAAACAAGTTTGTGACATCATAATTTGGTGTTCATAAATTTGTCCATCAGAAAGCGTAGGTTTTAAATATAAGATGTAAAAACAAATTCCATATATGAGAGTTTCACAAGACTAGATTCATTCCCCAACACCAATACAAGGTTTAGTTCACCATATTCATGGTGAAACTAGATGAATAATAATGAAAGAATGAAAGATAAAACCCTAGAAAGGTGAAGAGGTAGCCTGAGCATCCAAGATCCTCCTTTAGAGGGGTGGAAGAGAGAGTGTTTGCTTCGTTTCTGCCAAACATACAAACCCTAGGACGTCCTAAAGCTTATATACTATTCTAAAATTACAGAAAATTTAGGCCCAAGCCCATAAGTGTGTCGCTCAGCGGTAAAGTACCGCTCAGTGGTAAGTGCGTGAGTTGGTTTCTTCCCCTCAGCGGCCATTTTGCCCCTCAGCGGATCCCCCGTTAGCTTCTGAGTGCCGCTCAGCGGTAAACTGCCGCTGAGCGGCAGTTGCGGCTTCTCCTTTTGCACTTTTTGATGTCTTTTCTGATTTCATCTCTCTCCTTCTTCACTTCTTTCACCAAATTCACCTTAAAACCTGCACAAAAACACTGAAATCAAGCATAAACCTATCCAGCTCTGTTATTTCTGAAAATATGAATAAAAGCATGATTTCAAGCTAGTTTCTAAGTGTTAAAGGTTGCTTTTAGTATCAATTTCAAGCATGAAAATAACAGTTTTTCAACTGTTATCAGGACGCTACGGCTTAGAGGAAAAGTAGCTTTGTTTTTGATTTGTTTTTGGAATGAAAGGTAGATTAGGTGGAAGAAGGGGTGTCACGGCTGGAAAGCAATTTGATTAGATGGGAAGGGCTGTATTGTGCACGGGATTGAAGAGGGGCAGCAGCAGCACGTGGAACTGCACGGAGAATGGTTCACAGAATGTGAGCTGGAAGCACATCTAATTCCTTTTAGGCAATGCACTTTAGTTTATTGAAGCCAGCACACAAGTGTCACGGCCTGCTGCGTGTGGGAGATTTAGAGGAGAATGGTGTAACACTTTGGAAGAAAGCCCGAGACGGAGTTTGAGAAATGAAGAAGTAGATTAGGTAGGAGTAGGTGTGTGGTGTCAAGGCATGAAAGGTGTCATGGTTCTGTTGACTTTTAAAGAAGCACAACATGTAGGGCTTCACACAGGGACCAGCTTCCACGTCCTTAATGGAGAGTGCCAAGGGGTTTAAGTCTTCTTTACTTATTCAACCAAGCATTTAATGTTAAATCTCTTTAAGCATTCATTTAAATTGCCCGCCATTCTCAGTTTGCATTTAAATTGTTTAGCTTAATGTTGCACTTTTAATTTGGTTAAAGCACTTTTCATTTTGATGTTCTCTACTTTTCCTGGTTGTGATATTTTAGTTACGATGTTAGCTTAAGTGACCAACCGCTTTAATTCTTCGTTTCCTTCTGTGTTTACATTCGCATTTTAATTTAGTTCATCTGCATTCACAAAATCTTCACAAAACCCCCCCACTTCGTGTTTGATCTGAGACTCGAACCACAAATTGGTCCTTGAGAGACGACCTAGGAGTCACTTCCTAGTTTATACTGCATTAATTTTGCAATCAATTTTTGTGTGAGGTGCGACCCTCTCAACATCTACCTCGTCCACCTCGTCCACCTCGTCCACCTCGTCCACCTCATCCACCTCGTCCACCTCCTCCACTTCGTCCGCCTCGTTCACTTCCTCTACTTCGTCCACGTCTTCCACTTCGTCAACTTCATCCACTTCCTCCACCTCCTCCACTTCCACCACTTCCTCCACTTCCTCCGCTTCCTCCACTTCCTCCACTTCGTCAACGTCGTCCACTTCCTCCACTTCTTCTTCGTCCACTTCGTCCACTTCGTCCACTTCCACCACTTCCTCCACATCCTAGACTTCCTCCATTTCCTCCATTTCCTCCAGTTCCTCCACTTCCTCCACTTCGTCAACTTCGTCTACTTCGTCCACTTCATCCACTTCCTCCACTTCCTCCACTTCCTCCACTTTCTCCACTTCCTCCGCTTCGTCAACTTCCTCCACTTCCTCTACTTCCTCCACTTCCACCACTTCCTCTGCTTCCTCCCCTTCTTCTACTTCCTCCACTTCGTCAACTTCCTCCACTTCCTCCACTTCTTGTTCCACTTTGTGAACAACATCCACTTCCTCCACTTCGTCTACTTCGCCTACTTCGTCCACTTCATCCATTTCTTCTTCTTCCACTTCTTCCATTTCCTCCACTACCTCAACTTCCACCATTTCCTCCACTTCGTCCACATCCTAGACTATCTCCACTTCCTCCACGTCGTCTACTTCGTCCACTTCGTCCACTTTGTCAACTTCGTCCACTTCGTCCATTTCGTCAACTTCGTCAACTTCGTCCATGATGCACAAATTTATGATAACCAAAATATGATGTCACAAACTTGTTTAACAATCGGCAAGTATGACCGAATCGTTTCAAGTAATAAACTCGCTAAGACCAAGAATCGTTCTCATAAAGGACTCATGATGGACAAATTTATGATCACCAAAATATGATGTCACAAACTTGTTTTACAATCGGCAAGTATGACCGAATCGTTCAAGTAATAAACTTGGTAAGACCAAGTATCGTTCTTCCCAAAGGACTCACGGCCTAGTTTAGTTGTGTGGTTTATTGATTAGCTAAGACTTAAAGACGAAATATTTGGATTTTTATATGCAAAAGACGAAAATAAACATGTATGCATTAGGTCTTGATCAATGGCAAAAGCAAAAGATAAACACTTTCAATGAAATATATGTATGAATATGTTGTTGGGGTTCAATTTCATCTTATCCACTCTCATATATTTTAGGAATTCAACATTCAAATCATCATTGTTAATGCCACTCTCTAAAGTACCTTTCAAGAAGGCTTCTCCCTAATTACGAGTTCATACAATTCCTAACATTCCTAATAATTAGTTCATCAAGTGCAGGAGCTTAAGGCAACCAATATACTTATTGGGAGAAATTCCCCGGATCTAGACTTCCCCGTACGTGCCCGTATCGACAAAACCCATAATCATGCATCGAATGAGTTAAACAACGCAAGCATTAAGAAAAGAGGAAAAACCCTAACTAATGATGAAAGAAAGCATAGGTCTTAAATATAAGATGTAAAAACAAATTCCATATATGAGAGCTTCAAAAGATTACATTGATTCCCCAACAAACATACAAGGTTTAGTTCACCATATTCATGGTGAACCTAGATGAATAACAATGAAAGAATGAAAGATAAAACCCTAGAAAGGTGAAGAGGAAGCCTAAGCATCCAAGATCCTCCTTCAAAGGGGTGGAAGAGAGAGTGTTTGCTTCGTTTCTGCCAAGGATACAAACCCTAGGACGTCCTAAAGCTTATATACTATTCTAAAATTACAAAAAATCTAGGTCTAAGCCCATAAGTGTGCCGCTCAGCGGTAAATTGCCGCTCAGCGGTAAATTGCCGCTCAGCGGTAAGTGCGTGAGTCGTTTCTTCCCCTCAGCGGCCATTTTGCCCCTCAGCGGTTCCAACGTGACTTCCTGAGTGCCGCTCAGCGGTAAACTGCCACTCAGCGGTACTTTCGGCTTCTCCTTTTGCACTTTTTAATGTCTTTTCTGATTCCATCTCTCTCCTTCTTCACTTCTTTCACTAAATTCACCTTAAAACCTGCACAAAAACACTGAAATCAAGCATAAACCTGTCCAGCTCTCTTATTTATGAAAATATGGATAAAAGCATGATTTCAAGCTAGTTTCTAAGTGTAAAGGTTGCTTTTAGTATCAATTTTAAGCATGAAAATAACAGTTTTACAACTGTTATCAACTCACGGCCTAGTTTAGTTATGTGATTTGTTGATTAGCTAAGACTTAAGAAAAAAATAAGTAGAGTTTAATATGCAAAAGACGAAAACAAACATGTATGCATGAGGTTGATCAATGGCTAAAACAAAAGACAAGCACTTTCAATGAAATATATTGATGAATATGTTGTTGGGGGTCAATTTCATCTTATCCACTCTCATATATTTTAGGAATTCAACATTCAAGTCATCATTGTTAATGCCACTCTCTAAATTACCTTTCAAGAAGGCTTCTCCCTAATTACGAGTTCATACGATTCCTAGCATTCCTAATAATTAGTTTTTTTAGCAAAGGAGCTTAAGGCAACCAATATACTATTGGGAGAAATTCCCCGGATCTAGACTTCCCCGTACATTCCCGTATCGACAAAACCAATAATCATGCATTGAATGAGCTAAACAAAGCAAGCATTGAGCAAAGAGGAAAAACCCTAACTAATGATGAAAGAAAGCATAAGTCTTAGATCAAGATGCAAGCACAAATTCCATATATGAGAGCTTCAAAAGATTACATTGATTCCCCAACAAACATACAAGGTTTAGTTCACCATATTCATGGTGAACCTAGATGAATAACAATGAAAGAATGAAAGATAAAACCCTAGAAAGGTGAAGAGGAAGCCTGAGCATCCAAGATCCTCCTTCAAAGGGGTGGAAGAGAGAGTGTTTGCTTCGTTTTTGCCAAGGATACAAACCCTAGGACGTCCTAAAGCTTATATACTATTCTAAAATTACAAAAAATCTAGGTCCAAGCCCATAAGTGTGCCGCTCAGCGGTAAATTGCCGCTCAGCGGTAAGTGCGTGAGTCGTTTCTTCCCCTCAGCGGCCATTTTGCCCCTCAGCGGTTCCAACGTGACTTCCTGAGTGCCGCTCAGCGGTAAACTGCCGCTGAGTGGTACTTTTGGCTTCTCCTTTTGCACTTTTTAATGTCTTTTCTGATTCCATCTCTCTCCTTCTTCACTTCTTTCAGTAAATTCACCTTAAAACCTACACAAAAACACTGAAATCAAGCATAAACCTGTCCAGCTCTCTTATTTATGAAAATATGGATAAAAGCATGATTTCAAGCTAGTTTCTAAGTGTAAAGGTTGCTTTTCGTATCAATTTTAAGCATGAAAATAACAGTTTTTCAACTGTTATCAACTCACGGCCTAGTTTAGTTATGTGATTTGTTGATTAGCTAAGACTTAAGAACAAAATAAGTAGAGTTTAATATGCAAAAGACGAAAATAAACATGTATGCATGAGGTTGATCAATGGCTAAAACAAAAGACAAGCACTTTCAATGAAATATATTGACGAATATGTTCTTGGGGGTCAATTTCATCTTATCCACTCTCATATATTTTAGGAATTCAACATTCAAGTCATCATTGTTAATGCCACTCTCTAAATTACCTTTCAAGAAGGCTTCTCCCTAATTACGAGTTCATACGATTCCTAGCATTCCTAATAATTAGTTTTTTTAGCAAAGGAGCTTAAGGCAACCAATATACTATTGGGAGAAATTCCCCGGATCTAGACTTCCCCGTACATTCTCGTATCTACAAAACCAATAATCATGCATTGAATGAGCTAAACAAAGCAAGCATTGAGCAAAGAGGAAAAACCCTAACTAATGATGAAAGAACGCATAAGTCTTAGATTAAGATGCAAGCACAAATTCCATATATGAGAGCTTCAAAAGATTACATTGATTCCCCAACAAACATACAAGGTTTAGTTCACCATATTCATGGTGAACCTAGATGAATAACAATGAAAGAATGAAAGATAAAACCCTAGAAAGGTGAAGAGGAAGCCTGAGCATCCAAGATCCTCCTTCAAAGGGGTGGAAGAGAGAGTGTTTGCTGATGGACAAATTTATGAACACCAAATTATGATGTCACAAACTTGTTTTCAATCGGCAAGTATGACCGAATCGTTCAAGTAATAAACTTGGTTAGCCAAGTATCGTTCTTCCCAAAGGACTCACGGCCTAGTTTAGTTATGTGGTTTCTTGATTAACTAAGACTTACAAACGAAATATTTGGAGTTTAATATGCAAGACAGAAAATAAACATGTATGCATGAATTTTGATCAATGGCAAAAATCAAAGGATAAACACTTTCAATGAAATATAGATATGAATATGTTGTTGGGGTTCAATTTCATCTTATCGACTCTCATATATTTTAAGGAATTCAACAATCAAATCATCATTGTTAATGCCACTCTCTAATGTACCTTTCCAGAAGGCTTCTCCCTAATCACGAGTTCATACAATTCCTAGCATTCCTAATGATCAGTTCATAAGTACAGGAGCTTAACGACAACCAATATAAAATTGGGAGAAATTCCCCGGATCTAGACTTCCCCGTACGTGCCCGTATCGACAAAACCAATTATCATGCATCGAATGAGTTAAACAATGCAAGCATTAAGCAAAGAGGAAAAACCCTAACTAATGATGAAAGAAAGCATAAGTCTTAATTAAAAGATGTAAAAACAGATTCCATATATGAGAGTTTCACAAGATTACATTGATTCCCCAACAAACATACAGAGTTTAGTTCACCATATTCATGGTGAACCTAAGTGAATTACAATGAAAGAATGAAAGAATAAACCCTAAAAAGGTGAAGAGGAAGCCTCAGCATCCAAGATCCTCCTTCAAAGGGGTGGAAGAGAGAGTGCTTTCTTCGTTCCAGCCAGAGATACAAACCCTAGGACGTGCAAGTCCTTAAATAGGGCATAACAATAACATAAAACAAGTCCAAGCCCATAAAAACAAAAGAAAACCGGTCCAAGCCCACTTAGAATGGCGCTCAGCGGTATTTTACCGCTGAGCGGTACTAGCGCATGATCCATTTTGCCCCCCAGCTGCTGTTTTGCCCCTCAGCGGTGATTTCGGCACCCGAAAAGTGCCGCTCAGCGGTATTTTACCGCTCAGCGCCACTCGGTCACACGTTTTCTGCATTCTGGTTGGTTTTTCAGCATTCTGGTTGACTGGTTGACTTTTCTGGTTGACTGGTTGACTTTTCTGGTTGACTGGTTGACTTTTCTGGTTTCTGGTTGACTTTTCAACACTCCAATCATTCGGTATTTCAATTCTTCTTTCAAATCATTCAATTAGCCTACAAAATCTAGGGAATCTTGCAAAAAACCATTAAATTCACTTTCAACTCTCTTATTCTCAAAACTAAAGCAAAAATACGAGTTCAAGCTAGTTTTTAAGTCTTAAAGGTTGCTTTTGGTATCAAATTTAAGCATAAAAATAACGGTTTTTCAACCGTTATCACAACCCCAAACTTAAAACTTTGCTTGTCCTCAAGCAAACAAGATGTAACTCAATTTTCCATCAATCCATATAATGGTTCACCACATTCAAAAATCCTTCTTTCAAGACAAGTAAATACTCAATTTAGCTCATCACCAAGACTTCAATCAAGATGTGCACATGCTTTTAGTGATCACTCAAACACATACTATCCAACAAAAGCTATTTTCATGAATGATCAATTAACTAAGCAAAGATGTTCTTATGTGTTCATGGAATCTATCCTCACTAGATAAAGTGTTTCACTCAAACACACAAGTGTATAGGAGATATTCACTCATTCACTCTACTATTACAATATCACATGAATCAACTTTGCCTTTCATTTAACCACAATCAAAAACACTTACCAGCAAGCATCATCACAAGGACTTTTCTATGGCTTATAACGTGGCTGGGCTAACAAGAAAATTGGTTTTTCTAGATCACAAAACCCTTGAGTTAAGAGAAACATATAAACACAATGATTCTTATTTATTCCCAACTTTCTTTTGCATTGAGCTTTGCTTTTTCTTTTCTTTTCTTTCTCTTTTCCTTTTTCTTTTCACATACTTAATTATTAGCTCTTAGCTCAATGCTTTCAATTTCCCTTTCTATTTTCCAACAACCCCAAACTTGAACATTTGTCAATACCACAAAATATTTTCTACTTAACTCAAGGTAAAGCTTTTCAACAAGGGTTTTCAAATCATGTTCAAGGCTAGAGGTTCAAAGGATATAACACATAGTGTTCTCTTTTAGTGGGCTCAATTTATGAATTTGGCTAATAGAAGGGTTATCAACAAATGGCCTTGATCATATGATGCAAACAAGCAAGTAATTCAATCATAGAAAACCTGGGCAAAGTCATTCATGCTTTCACAGTAATAGTATTCAACAATAACAACTCTGGAGCTCAAAACCTCACATATAAGCTCATTCACATTCCACATATAACATCCTGCTTAGAATCATAATCACAATCATAACATCTTGCATTTGTTCACAATGCTTGTGAACCACCTGTATAAGCATATAATGTGCACATTCTCAACATCAATCAATATCAAAGCATCATCAGGCATTACTTATCAAACAACAATCCTAAGCAAACCATCATGACAGACAAAGTTTCCAATTGAGTACATCAAATCCTATTCTAAAAACAAAAGTGATTGATAAAACAAATCCTTCTTTAGTGCTTTGAAAAACTCAGCCCCATCAATGATGCTCTCTCCCAACCCCAAACTTAGATGGAAAACTAGTGAGAAAGTGAGTGGAAGGGAGATTTTCTAAAGAGGAATGAAAGGAAAAATGTAGAGAACCTTTGGAAAAATGTTTAGGAGTGTGTGTGCAGAGAAGAATCTAAAAATAAAGGCCAAAGCGTGACTTAGGGTATAAAAATACCCTAATGGGCTCGGGTTCCGCTAAGGGGCAACCTAAGCCCCTTTTTCGATACCACCGCTCAGCGGCAATTTGCCGCTCAGCGGCACTTTTGTGTTGTGCTTTTCTTCTTCCTAGCTTACCCTAGGTGCCTTCTACTCATGCCCCTCACTTGCTCCCTGCAATTAATTTCTCAAATCACTCAAACATTCAATCCCTATCATGCAACTAAAGTAGAATCAAAACAAACAATACAGATAAAATCAATCAACTGGGTTGCCTCCCAGGTAGCGCTTGTTTAACGTCACGAGCCTGACCCAAAATCCACCAACACCCATCAGTAGGTGTAACAAACTTACCAACACCCATCAGTAGGTGCAAAATTTTCTTACCAACACCCATCAGTAGGTGTTACAAACATAGTACCCTTCAGTAGATACTTAACCACCTAGCATCCTTCAGTAGATGCTATCTCCAACAAAATAGTTACAAAAATAAAGTCCACAAATTAAAAATTACAAAACCAAAATAAAAGCAAAAGTTCTTAAATCACTAGGTTGCCTCCCAGCAAGCGCTCTTTTAACGTCATTAGCTTGACCCAACCTCAAGTTCCTTCTTCTTTTTCTTCTTTCTACTGAACTTCTTCAGAAATTTGATCAAACCAGGAACCTGTTGCAATGTCTCAACCATAGGAACTTTAATCTCCAATTTCTTGAAGATTTCCATAAAGCACTTGAATTTCTTTTCCTTCCTATGATTCTTCTTTAGATGAGGATGTGATTTTTCATATGATTTCTTCTTCTTTCCTCTCATCTTTTTTTTCTTCCTTTTTCTCTCCCTAAATTTTCTCTTTTTCTTTTCTTTTACTTTTTTCTTCCCTTTTCTTTTTCTTTTCAACTTCTTTATTTCCACACAAATTTTCTTTCTCTCTTCTCTCTCAACCACTTCTTTCTCGTTTTCTTGATCTTTATTTCTCTCACTCAATTCTTCTTTTTCTTTTCTCTCTATCTTTTCCTCATCGCCCCCTATTTTTTTCTCATCAAGAATCTTGCCACTTTCAGTGATAATGGCTTGCCCTTCCTCCTTAGGGTTAACTTCAGTATTAACCTCATCATTCAATCTCTGACTAATGGAATGAAGCTGCATCTCCATCCTTTTACATGATTCTTCAATGCTTTTCTGAGTAGCGTCAGAATTTTTCAAAAATTGTTGAAGGGTGTCATCCAAACTTCCTGATAGGAAGGTTTGTTGCTGTTGCTTGTTAAATTGCCAAGTTTGTTCAGCTTGCCCACTTTGTTCCTGACCAATACTTGGGTGTGGTTTCCACCCTTGATTGTAGCTCCCTTGACGGTACTGATTGGTCATGTAGTTTACATCCTCTACGGCTTCAACTAGAAAGGCACATTGACCATTGACATGGTCACCTCCACACAATTCGCATAACTGGGATTGTACCTGTGCAACAGTCTTTAACTCTTGTGGCAATTGTTCAAGTATCTTTGAGAGATTCTCCAATTGTTGAGTTATTAACTTGTTCTGAGCTATCAAGGCATTATTGGATTGCAACTGTAGAACTCCTTTTTGTTGAATAGGAGCTCCTCTTTCACTGTTTAGTTCATTATCACTTGTAGCCATATTTTCAATGATTTCTGTAGCTTCCTCTGGAGTTTTCCATTTGATATTTCCTCCAGCTGAGGCGTCAAGCATCATCTTGGTTTGTGAACCAAGACCTCCAAGGAAGATTAGGACTACTTCCACTTCGTCAAATCCATGCGTGAGAGTCTTTCTTAATAGGCTTTTATATCTGTCCCATGCATGCCCCAGTGATTCTTCCATGCCTTGTCTAAATGAAGAGATCTACGTGCTTCCCTTTGTTGATTTTAAAGCTTTGTTGCTGCCATTGTTGTTGTGGTTGGTTCTCAAATTGTCCGGCAGCTTGCCAAAATTGGCTTTGATCCATGCTTGAGTCATGTTCCCACCAGTGGTTGAGATTACTTTGGTAGAATTGAGTGCCCATATAGTTAAATTCTTGACCAAATTGCATTCTGCAGACATTAGGCACAAAACCCTAAAAACAATTGTTAGCACAAAAAGATAGAGAAAAAAAAAATCAAAGGATATAATTGAAAAGATAAGAAGATAGGAAATAAAAACAGAAAAATAAAAACAGAAAAATAAAATAAAATAAAATAAAACAGAAAATAAAATAAAATAAAATAAAATAAAAACAGAAAATAAAATAAAATAAAATAAAAATAAAATAATAACCAAAAAAATAAAAACAGAAAATAAAAACAGAAATTCAAAATTAAAGTCAAAGATAATCAATAATCACACAAATTAACCAGTTAAACCACGAGTCCCCGGCAACGGCACCAAAAACTTGATGGACAAATTTATGAACACCAAATTATGATGTCACAAACTTGTTTTCAATCAGCAAGTATGACCGAATCGTTCAAGTAATAAACTTGGTTAGACCAAGTATCGTTCTTCCCAAAGGACTCACGGCCTAGTTTAGTTATGTGGTTTCTTGATTAACTAAGACTTACAAACGAAATATTTGGAGTTTAATATGCAAGACAGAAAATAAACATGTATGCATGAATTTTGATCAATGGCAAAAATCAAAGGATAAACACTTTCAATGAAATATAGATATGAATATGTTGTTGGGGTTCAATTTCATCTTATCCACTCTCATATATTTTAAGGAATTCAACAATCAAATCATCATTGTTAATGCCACTCTCTAATGTACCTTTCCAGAAGGCTTCTCCCTAATCACGAGTTCATACAATTCCTAGCATTCCTAATGATCAGTTCATAAGTACAGGAGCTTAACGACAACCAATATAAAATTGGGAGAAATTCCCCGGATCTAGACATTCCCGTACGTGCCCGTATCGACAAAACCAATTATCATGCATCGAATGAGTTAAACAATGCAAGCATTAAGCAAAGAGGAAAAACCCTAACTAATGATGAAAGAAAGCATAAGTCTTAATTAAAAGATGTAAAAACAGATTCCATATATGAGAGTTTCACAAGATTACATTGATTCCCCAACAAACATACAGAGTTTAGTTCACCATATTCATGGTGAACCTAAGTGAATTACAATGAAAGAATGAAAGAATAAACCCTAAAAAGGTGAAGAGGAAGCCTCAGCATCCAAGATCCTCCTTCAAAGGGGTGGAAGAGAGAGTGCTTTCTTCGTTCCAGCCAGAGATACAAACCCTAGGACGTGCAAGTCCTTAAATAGGGCATAACAATAACATAAAACAAGTCCAAGCCCATAAAAACAAAAGAAAACCGGTCCAAGCCCACTTAGAATGGCGCTCAGCGGTATTTTACCGCTGAGCGGTACTAGCGCATGATCCATTTTGCCCCCCAGCTGCTGTTTTGCCCCTCAGCGGTGATTTCGGCACCCGAAAAGTGCCTCTCAGCGGTATTTTACCGCTCAGCGCCACTCGGTCACACGTTTTCTGCATTCTGGTTGGTTTTTCAGCATTCTGGTTGACTGGTTGACTTTTCTGGTTGACTGGTTGACTTTTCTGGTTGACTGGTTGACTTTTCTGGTTTCTGGTTGACTTTTCAGCACTCCAATCATTCGGTATTTCAATTCTTCTTTCAAATCATTCAATTTGCCTACAAAATCTAGGGAATCTTGCAAAAAACCATTAAATTCACTTTCAACTCTCTTATTCTCAAAACTAAAGCAAAAATACGAGTTCAAGCTAGTTTTTAAGTCTTAAAGGTTGCTTTTGGTATCAAATTTAAGCATAAAAATAACGGTTTTTCAACCGTTATCATTTGCTTCGTTTTTGCCAAGGATACAAACCCTAGGACGTCCTAAAGCTTATATACTATTCTAAAATTACAAAAAATCTAGGTGCAAGCCCATAAGTGTGCCGCTCAGCGGTAAATTGCCGCTCAGCGGTAAGTGCGTGAGTCGTTTCTTCCCCTCAGCGGCCATTTTGCCCCTCAGCGGTTCCAACGTGACTTCCTGAGTGCCGCTCAGCGGTAAACTGCCGTTGAGTGGTACTTTCGGCTTCTCCTTTTGCACTTTTTAATGTCTTTTCTGATTCCATCTCTCTCCTTCTTCACTTCTTTCAGTAAATTCACCTTAAAACCTACACAAAAACACTGAAATCAAGCATAAACCTGTCCAGCTCTCTTATTTCTGAAAATATGGATAAAAGCATGATTTCAAGCTAGTTTCTAAGTGTAAAGGTTGCTTTTCGTATCAATTTTAAGCATGAAAATAACAGTTTTTCAACTATTATCAACTCACGGCCTAGTTTAGTTATGTGATTTGTTGATTAGCTAAGACTTAAGAACAAAATAAGTAGAGTTTAATATGCAAAAGACGAAAATAAACATGTATGCATGAGGTTGATCAATGGCTAAAACAAAAGACAAGCACTTTCAATGAAATATATTGATGAATATGTTGTTGGGGCTCAATTTCATCTTATCCACTCTCATATATTTTAGGAATTCAACATTCAAGTCATCATTGTTAATGCCACTCTCTAAATTACCTTTCAAGAAGGCTTCTCCCTAATTACGAGTTCATACGATTCCTAGCATTCCTAATAATTAGTTTTTTTAGCAAAGGAGCTTAAGGCAACCAATATACTATTGGGAGAAATTCCCCGGATCTAGACTTCCCCGTACATTCCCGTATCGACAAAACCAATAATCATGCATTGAATGAGCTAAACAAAGCAAGCATTGAGCAAAGAGGAAAAACCCTAACTAATGATGAAAGAAAGCATAAGTCTTAGATTAAGATGCAAGCACAAATTCCATATATGAGAGCTTCAAAAGATTACATTGATTCCCCAACAAACATACAAGGTTTAGTTCACCATATTCATGGTGAACCTAGATGAATAACAATGAAAGAATGAAAGATAAAACCCTAGAAAGGTGAAGACGAAGCCTGAGCATCCAAGATCCTCCTTCAAAGGGGTGGAAGAGAGAGTGTTTGCTTCGTTTTTGCCAAGGATACAAACCCTAGGACGTCCTAAAGCTTATATACTATTCTAAAATTACAAAAAATCTAGGTCCAAGCCCATAAGTGTGCCGCTCAGCGATAAATTGCCGCTCAGCGGTAAGTGCGTGAGTCGTTTCTTCCCCTAAGCGGCCATTTTGCCCCTCAGCGGTTCCAACGTGACTTCCTTAGTGCCGCTCAGCGGTAAACTGCCACTGAGTGGTACTTTTGGCTTCTTCTTTTGCACTTTTTAATGTCTTTTTTGATTCCACCTCTCTCCTTCTTCACTTCTTTCAGTAAATTCACCTTAAAACCTACACAAAAACACTGAAATCAAGCATAAACCTGTCCAGCTCTCTTATTTATGAAAATATGGATAAAAGCATGATTTCAAGCTAGTTTCTAAGTGTAAAGGTTGCTTTTCGTATCAATTTTAAGCATGAAAATAACAGTTTTTCAACTGTTATCAACTCATGGCCTAGTTTAGTTATGTGATTTGTTGATTAGCTAAGACTTAAGAACAAAATAAGTAGAGTTTAATATGCAAAAGACGAAAATAAACATGTATGCATGAGGTTGATCAATGGCTAAAACAAAAGACAAGCACTTTCAATGAAATATATTGATGAATATTTTGTTGGGGGTCAATTTCATCTTATTCACTCTCATATATTTTAGGAATTCAACATTCAAGTCATCATTGTTAATGCCACTCTCTAAATTACCTTTCAAGAAGGCTTCTCCCTAATTACGAGTTCATACGATTCCTACCATTCCTAATAATTAGTTTTTTTAGCATAGGAGCTTAAGGCAACCAATATACTATTGGGAGAAATTCCCCGGATCTAGACTTCCCCGTACGTTCCCGTATCGACAAAACCAATAATCATGCATTGAATGAGTTAAACAAAGCAAGCATTGAGCAAAGAGGAAAAACCCTAACTAATGATGAAAGAAAGCATAAGTCTTAGATTAAGATGCAAGCACAAATTCCATATATGAGAGCTTCAAAAGATTACATTGATTCCCCAACAAACATACAAGGTTTAGTTCACCATATTCATGGTGAACCTAGATGAACAATAATGAAAGAATGAAAGATAAAACCCTAGAAAGGTGAAGAGGTAGCCTGAGCATCCAAGATCCTCCTTCAAAGGGGTGGAAGAGAGGGTGTTTGCTTCGTTTCTGCCAAAGATACAAATCCTAGGACGTCCTAAAGCTTATATACTATTCTAAAATTACAGAAAATCTAGGTCTAAGCCCATAAGTGTGCCGCTCAGCGGTAAGTGCGTGAGTAGTTTCTTCCCCTCACTGGCCATTTTGCCCCTGAGCGGTTCTAACGTGAACTCCTGAGTGCCGCTCAGCGGTAAACTGCCGCTGAGCGGCAGTTGCGGCTTCTCCTTTTGCACTTTTTGATGTCTTTTCTGATTCCATCTCTCTCCTTCACTTCTTTCACCAAATTCACCTTAAAACCTGCACAAAAACAGTGAAATCAAGCATAAACCTGTCCAGCTCTCTTATTTATGAAAATATGACTAAATGCATGATTTCAAGCTAGTTTCTAAGTGTTAATGGTTTCTTTTAATATCAATTTAAGCATGAAAATAACAGTTTTTCAATTGTTATCACAACCCCAAACTTAGAACCTTGCTTGTCCTCAAGCAAATAAGATGTAACTCAATCTTCAACCAATTCATATGATGGTTCACTTATTCAAAGATCCTCTTTTTCAAGATAAGTAAAAACTACAATCAAACTTATGACCAAGAGTTCAATCAAGATGTGCACATGCTTTAGTGTTCACAAAGTCATTTAAATTCCAACAAATGCTATTTTTCATGAATGATCAATCAATTAAGCATGGATGTTCATGTGCTCATGGAATATTTCCTCACTAGGTAAAGTGTTTCACTCATACACAAGTGTTTAAGAGGTAACCACTCATTCACTCTACTATCACAATGTCACATGAATCAACTTTGCCTTTCATTTTACACAATCAAAAACATTCACAAGCATGCATCATCGCAAGGACTTTTCAATGGCTTATAATGTGGCTAGGCTAACAAGAAAATTGGTTTTTCTGGATCACAAAATCCTTGAGTTAAGAGAATCATAATCAACACAATTATTCTTATTTTTCCCAACTTGCTTTTTGCATTTGCATTGAGCTTTGCTTCTTTTTTTCTTTTCTTTTCTTTTTCTTTGCATATTCTTACTTTTTAGCTATCAGCTCAATGCTTTTCCTTTTTCATGTTTTCCCAATAACCCCAAACTTGAACATTTAACAATACCACACAATATCTTCTACTTAACTCAAGGTAAAGATTTTCAATCAAGGGTTTTCAATTTATGTTCAAGCCTAAGGGTTCAAAGGATAGAACACAAAGTGTTCTCTTTTAGTGGGCTAACTTTATGAATTTGGCCAATAAAAAGGGTTCCAACAAACGGCCTTGATCATATGATGCAAAACAAGCAATTGATTCAATCATAGAAAACCGGGGCAAAGTCATTCATGCTTTCAAAGTAATAGCATTTAACAATAACAACTCTGGAGCTCAAAAACCTCACATATAAACTCATTCACATTTGACATACACATCCTGCTTAATTTCACAATCACAATCATACTATCCTGCATTTGTTCACAAAGCTTGTGAATCTCCTGTATAAGCATTTAATGTGCACATCATCTCAACATCAATCAATCAATAAGCATCATCAAGCATTACTTATCAAACAATCACAGTTAATAGCAAACCATCATAACAAACCAGGTGTCCAATAGAGTACATCAAACCCTACTCTAAAAACAAAAACAAATAAGTTCAGAAAACTTAAACCAACAAAAGCATAAGCATATGATAGCATTCATCAGTAAATGCTATCTCAGCTCCTCATCAGTCTGAGCTGTCCTCTGTATCTTCCTCTTCCTCCTCATCTTCATCATCTTCAAATGCATCATCATCATCAGCTTCATCTTCTAACATCTCTCTGACTGAAGCTTCAGCTCCTCCTCCATGCACTGGCTCCTCTAGCCAAGCTACCACATTATGGAATTCATCCATAGTCCACCTGTGGGCTGGAGGTGTATCATACATCCCCACAATCATCTCAGCAGTGGCCACCTGCCCTCTGTGAATGGACTGCAACTGAGCACCTATAAGAGACATATACATGTCCCTCATCTGGAATGGTTCTGCTTCATGTGTCTCAGCAGATGTCTGGCTCTGTGCTGGCCCTCTCTCTCTACGAGCACGGCGTAGTGGAACTGGCTGAGCTGCATCCTCACCTCCACAATACTGTTTGTAATAAGCCTCATCAATGGCTTTTCTTGGCCTTTCAAATGGTGGAACAGAAGTATCCACCCCAGCTAGCTTGCAAAGGTGAGTAATCAAGGAGGGATGTCCTAGTGGTGCTTTGTTGTTTGAGGTATTAGCGCACACACTAATCTCATCAGCTATCACCTGCCCAATATTAACATTTAAGTTTCTGATAGCACAGTAGATGAATAGTGCCCTGTTGAGAGTAATATCTGACACATGTGAACATGGCTGAATGTTGGCATGAGAAAATGCCATCCAATACTTTGCAAGAGGAGTCAAATCCGTCCTCCTAATGTTAACCACTGAGCCAGATCTATTCCTTTGGAAGTGTCCTCCAGGTATGCATAGTACTCTCTCCACATCCTCATAATCAGCACCTTCCTCCATGCAAAGAGCAAACTGGCACTGCTCACCAGCCCACACAGTGTCTAGGAAGTTATTGATAGAATCAGGATCATACCTGATAGCATGGCCTCTGACATAGCCCAGATAATTTTCAGCTGGATAGTCACCAATCTTCTTTGCATTGGTGTAGACCTCTTTTACCACAACTATGTTGGCAGGTGCAGGATATGTGGCTAGCTTTCCCCAGTCATTCCCTAACACTTGCTCTCCAAATTGAGGAGCAAAGTTAAGTATCATTCCAACTTTTCTTTCCATCAGAAGTCTCCTGTCCTGAACCACCCTAAAGTGCTTCTCATGTTTCCTAGTGAGGAACCTGCTAGAGTGGGGTTGCTCTGGTTCCTTTTCCTTTCTCTTGGTTGCCATGGTTTTCAATCTCTTTCCTGAAGAGGATGCCATTCCTGCATTCAAACATAAGTACAAAACCATAGAACATGATGTTAATCATTAGTAAAACACAGAACACAACTCCTTTCGAAGCTAAACCACCGCTGAGGGCCAGAATTTCCCCTCAGCGCCACCAGTGCCACATTCCAGATCACAAAAAAAACAGAAACACAAATTTGGGCCAAATTTTCAACTTTAAGACACATCTAACATTCATAAATCATTTCAAAGCTCTTAAAAAATACCAGGATACCATAGAGTCTTCTTTTCCTTTTGAAAAATTAACCTGCAAAACCAAACAATAGAGTTTTGGTCCCCATAATCTCATTTGGGTCCTTTAAGATTAGAGACAATTTACTTTATAACAGGAATCCAAGCATATTTTCCATTTGGAACATCAAAATGTTTAATTCTACATTTGTTAGAAGTGTGCCCCTTTTTCATACAATAAAAGCATGTGACAACATTTGGGTTTCTATAAGACACAATTCCTTTTTCAACCCATACCCTACGAGTTCTTATCACTTTAGACTTTTTGTGTAAATGCGTGTTTCCACTTCTAGCATTGCTTCTCTCAAAGTTTGTTTTGGCATGTGACTTAGACTTAGTTGCCTTTGCAAGTAAATTCTCAAGAATGTCAATATCAAACATATGACTTTTACACGATAGAACATTCAACAGGTTGTACAACAGTATCAGATTCAGATAACTTAGTTTCTAGATTACTAACTTTGTTTCTCAAAACAACTTCGTCATCTAGTACTTTTTCATACCTTCAATTTCAATTCATTATGCTCTTTCTTTAACTTTTTATGAGCAACATCAAGTTTTTCAGATTCATTTAACAAATCAAGAAATGCCTTTTGTAAATCAAACTCATCACTTGACTCTAAGCTAGAATCACTTACTTGGCTTCCTGCATCTTCTGAGTCTGCCATTAAGCACAAATTAGCTTCTTCATCTGAATTGCTTGAACTTGAAGAACTAGAAGCATTGTCTTCCCAAGCTATGTAAGCTTTCTTCTTCTTTGGAAAATTTTCTCTCCTTCTTTTCTTCACTTTTCCTATTCTTAGGACAATCAGTCTTCACTATGTCCTCTTTCTCCACATCCATAACATTTAATGCTTGATGGAGATCCTTGATTTTCTTTCCTTTCTCCACGGTATTTGTCTTTTCCCTTTGCTTTCATAAATTTAGCAAACTTCTTAATCATAAGACTCATGTTTTCCTCATCGTTATCGGAATCATCATCCTCAATTCTCTTATAACTTTTTCCTTTTGAAGATTTCAGACTTTGAAGGCAAGTGTCTTTCTTTTGCCTTGATCCTCTTCTGTAGTTAATCTTCTTCAGCTCAAGCTCATGCTCACGAAGCTTTCCAAAGAGAATCGCCGTTGACATCTGAGTGAGGTTTTGAGACTCCGAGATGGCAGTCACCTTTGGTTGCCAAGACCTGTCTAATGATTTCAAAATTTTCACATTCAATTCATCAGTGTCAAAAGTCTTACCTAAACCTGTTAGGTGGTTCACAATGTGAGTGAAACGCTTCTGGACATCAGAATATTGGTTCTCCAGGTTGCATTCTGAACATCTCATACTCCTGGATGAGTGTATTCTTCCTTGCACGTTTCACGTCGTCTGTACCCTCATGTGTGACTCTGAGGACCTCCCACATTTCCTGTGCTGTCTTACATATTGAAATTCTATAAAATTCATCAAGTACTAACAAGCAGATGAAATAATATTACGAGCCTTAATATCAAATTGGGCTCTTCTATTTTCCTCAGGAGTCCAGTTAAAGTATGGTTTTTCTACTTCTACACCATCAACAGTTCTTTTAGGAATATAGGGACCATTTAGCACAGCTTCCCAGATGCCTCTGTCAACAGACCCCATAAAAATTTCCATTCTGACTTTCCAGAATGCATAGTTATCACCAGTAAAGAGTGGTGGTCTGTTGATGGAAGCACCCTCGGCATATACTTGATTTTGATGACCGGCCATTTTCGAAAGAATTTGAAAAAATATCAAAGCAAGCTCTGATACCAATTGATGGTATCGTAGGAGATATTTTTCGAAGAGTATAGCGCAGCGGAATTAACACTCAGAGAGCGGAAAGCGTATTTGATAACAATTAAACTTAATTTGGTCCTTTTAGTAAAAATAATTTTCTTTCAGAAAATTAATCAAATAGTTGATGTACGTACAATAAAATGAGTATAGGGAATAAGAAGAACAACACAGAATTTTTATCCTGGTTCGAATCAAAAGATTCTACGTCCAGTTGTTAATCACTGTAAATAGTGATTAACCTTTTTCACTAAAAAATTGTTTAACAGATTACAAGATAATGAACAATAAAAAATGAATAGAACCACTCTACCAACTTGAAGAGAACCGCTTCAGCAATCGACCAACGATTCACGAGCTTCTCCTTTCACAAGACCAGGCAGAGCACCTTGCTAACTTGAAGAGAGTCTGCTCCGACTATCGACACACGATACGCGAGCCTCTCCTTTCACAAGACCAAGCAAGGGAACAATGAACAAAAAGCTTTCTGAGAACGTTCCTCTGACACACAGTGTTCTAAGCTTTCTCAGTTCAAAAACAACGTTACTATTGATCTTCACAGAAACCCAATATATAGCTAGTTGTTCTGAATATCTAAGGTTAAGTCTCAACTGCCACGAATAATCGATTATTGTAAGTGATAATCGATTATTTAAGTCCGTTACAGGGTTTTCAAAATGTGATAATCGATTATATGAAGTGATAATCGATTATTCCTGTATGACTCTGTGATAATCGATTATTGCCATTCCATAATCGATTATTGCAGTTAAAAATGCAAGTTTACAAGGTTTACAAGAATTTCCTACTACATTTAATTTCTACAAATTGCTTTTAACTAATTCTAATATCTTCTTCAACTAAAACTTCTTGTAGCATCATCAAAACAAATTTCTTCAAGATTTACCAATACTCCTTATTGGTAACAAAACCAAGTCTGGCAGAGTGCCGCTCAGCGGCAGTTTACCCCTGAGCGGTAACTCTGCAGATTTTTGAAAAATCTCTTTTAAGCTGTCCTAACTCCACCCAAATGCAATTTTCAGTTTTCCAGTTCATAATCATGCAGTTTAATCGGTTCAAACATCAAATATATCATCAAATCATGCATAGAAACCAAAACCCCTAAATATTCATGCTTTGACAATCACATTCAAATCAAGAACCCTAGAATGAACAAAATGCTTTTTACTTACTTGGGTGGAGATAATAGATGCAATGAAAATGCTTCCAACCTAAAATGCTCTCTTCCAACCCCAAACTTTGATGGCACACTAGTGAAAAAGTGAGTGGAAGAGAAATTTTCTTAAGAGGGAAGAGTGAAAAGATGTGGAAAACCTTGGAGAAGGTATGTGGGAGTGTTTGTGCATAGAAGAGCCTGAAAGAATGAGCAATTGCGCAGCTTAGGGTTGAAAAATACCCTAATGGGCTCGAGTCCCGCTGAGGGGAAACAAAAGCCCATCTACGAGAGTACCGCTCAGCGGTAAATTGCCGCTCAGCGGCGCTTTCGTGATGTGCTCTTCTCCTTCTTTTCTTAACCTACTGATGAGAGGGTCGCACCTCACACAAAAGTTGATTGCAAAATTAATGCAGTATAGTGCTAGGAAGTGACTCCTAGGTCGTCTCTCAAGGACCAAATGTGGTTCGAGTCTAAGGTAAAACACGTAGTGGGGGATTTTGAAAGTGTTTTTGTGATTAGGAACGAACTAAATTAAAATTGGAAATTAAACACGACCGAACATAATTGAAAGCATTGAAATAAACTAACAAAACATAAAGACCGAACGGTCGTACAAATGACCGAACGGTTCTACATTGAGACTGAACGATCTCTAAAGCAAGCGAAGAAATTGGAAATACAGGAAGATAATGAAGCAGAACAAGATAGACAACATAGTGAACGAAAACAACAAACTAAACAGTCCTAAAACAAGACGTGTAAACTAATTAAAATTCAGCAGATAATAAGAGACACTTGGTTAAAAATAAAATGCACATATGAACCAAATTAAATGCACTAAATAATTAAGACAACTCATAACTGAATTGAAATGGAATAAAAGATATCAAAAACTCATCTACCTAAATTAAAATGGAACCACGCTAACTAATAAACAAACGAAAGTTGTAGCTTAGAAATAAAATATTCAATGCAAAAGACTAAGAAGCAAGATGAGCATTTAATGACACAAATGATTCAGGCCGTGACAGCACATCTAATGAAGCATGTCTCCAAAAATAAAAATGCTTTCAATATATATCTATATATTATAAAGAAACAAGTTTGGTTCATGCGTGAAGAAAAGAAATGAAACTCCGTGAGTGCATCTCCAGCTGGCCATGAATCACCGTGTGCTGCTTCCAAATGCTGGATGTAACAGTAGCAAACTCAAATTCACATGGAATACGTCCCTTCTCTCATCACAGCCTCCAACTAAATTCCACGTCACAAGCCCTTCATCCATTTAAACATGAAAAATGTCCTCCTCGGTGTCGGTTGCTCCAGCTCCAAGCGGAGACACCTCCTTCCAGCACCCTCTTTCTTTTTACTCCCCAGGTTTTTTTAAACCCTCATGTGCCCACTGGATGCAGCCATTTGGATCTCCCCTTGCTGGCTGGACCGCTCACCTCCATTCTCCACGTATCCTCCCTCCAGCTCTCTCTCACTCACTGCCCTCTCTACTCTATATTACCCTACACTACACTACACTGATGGAAACTACTCTACTGGAACTCTTTTTTAGGTTGTGGCTGGAGATTCAATTTTATTACCGCCTCTTCTGGTTGTTGGCCCGTGGGCGTGGAGGTGCAGCCCTCTTTTTCCCATCGTCACACCACTTCAATGTTAGCTGGAAGCGTGAAGGCTTCCTCTGCTGGGCTGCTTGCTGGACACACCCCCTCTGCTTCCCAATCACGTGCTTGCTTCTCATTTTATCCACTTCTTCATGCACCTCCTAGATGTGTTGATTGTTGGATGCCACCCGTGTCTCAAGTGTGGACGTGGAAGCTGGACGTGTGTGCTTGCCATTTCCCTACTGGACGCGTGATGGACAAATTTGTAAGCACCAAAATATGATGTCACAAACTTGTTTCACAATCGGCAAGTATGACCGAATCGTTCAAGTAATAAAACTTGGTAAGACCAAGTATCGTTCTTCCCAAAGGACTCACGGCCTAGTTTAGTTATGTGGTTTCTTGATTAACTAAGACTTACAAACGAAATATTTGGGTTTAAAATGCAAGACAGAAAATAAACATGTATGCATGAATTTTGATCAATGGCAAAGACAAAAGATAAACACTTTCAATGGAATATATGAATGAATATGTTGTTGGGGGTCAATTTCATCTCATCCACTCTCATATATTTTAGGAATTCAACATTCAAATCATCATTGTTAATGCCACTCTCTAATGTACCATTCTAGATGGCTTCTCCCTAATCAAATAGTTCATACAATTCCTAGCATTCCTAATGATTAGTTCATGAGTGCAGGAGCTTAAAGGCAACCAATAGAATATTGTCAGTATAATATTGGGAGAAATTCCCCGGATCTAGACTTCCCCGTACGTGTCCGTATCGACAAAACCAATAATCATGCATTAGAATGAGTTAAACAATGCAAGCATTGAGCAAAGAGGAAAAACCCTAACTAATGATGAAAGAAAGCATATGTCTTAATTCAAAGATGTACTCAACAGATTCCATATATGAGAGCTTCAAGAGATTACATTGATTCCCCAACAAACATACAAGGTTTAGTTCACCATATTCATGGTGAACCTAGATGAATAACAATGAAAGTATGAAAGAATAAACCCAATAAAGTGGAAGAGGTAGCCTGAGCATCCAAGATCCTCCTTCAAAGGGGTGAAAGAGAGAGTGTTTGCCTCGTTTCTGCCAAAGATCCTAACTAAAGGACGTGCAAGCCCTTATATACTAATCTAGAGTTACAAAAGATTACAAAAGCCCAAGCCCAAAAAGTGCCGCTCAGCGCCATTTACCGCTCAGCGGTGGTTACGCGTCTTCTTTCTTCCCCTCAGCGGCCATTTGCCCCTCAGCGGTTCCAACGCCACCTCTTGAGTGCCGCTCAGCGGTAGTTTGCCGCTGAGCGGTGCCTTCGACTTCTCCTTTTTGCACTCTTTCTTGTCTTTTCTAATGTCCTCTCTCTCATTCTTCACTTCTTTCACCAA
This sequence comes from Vigna umbellata, assembly GCF_029865625.1. Taxonomy (NCBI): domain Eukaryota; kingdom Viridiplantae; phylum Streptophyta; class Magnoliopsida; order Fabales; family Fabaceae; genus Vigna; species Vigna umbellata. Next base: position 27,006,708 of record NC_142166.1, read on the forward strand.
ATTCACCTCAAAACCTGCACAAAAACACTCAAATCAAGCATAAACCTGTCCAGCTCTCTTATTTCTGAAAATATAAACAAAATGCATGATTTCAAGCTAGTTTCTAAGTCTAAAGGTTGCTTTTAGTATCACTTTTAAGCATGAAAATAACAGTTTTTCAACTGTTATCACAACCCCAAACTTAGAACTTTGCTTGTCCTCAAGCAAATAAAATGTAACTCCATCTCCAACCAATTCATATGATGGTTTACTCATTCAAAATCCTCTTTTCAAGATAAGTAATAACTTCACTCAAACTAAAGACCAAGAGTTCAATCAAGATGTGCACATGCTTTAGTGTTCACAAAGTCATTTAAATTCCAACAATTGCTATTTTTTCATGAATGATCAATCAATTAAGCATGGATGTTCATGTGCTTATGGAATATTTCCTCACTAGGTAAAGTGTTTCACTCAACACACAAGTGTATAAGAGGTAAAGTGTTTCACTCATTCACTCCACTATCACAATGTCACATGAATCAACTTTGCCTTTCATTTAACCACAATCAAATACATTCACAAGCATGCATCATCACAAGGACTTTTCAATGGCTTATAATGTGGCTGGGCTAACAAGAAAATTGGTTTTTCTGGATCACAAAATCCTTGAGTTAAGAGAATCATAACAACACAATCTTCTTATTCATTCCCAACTTTCTTTTGCCTTTTTTTGCATTTGCATTGAGCTTTGCTTCTTTTTCTTTTCTTTCTTTTCTTTGCATATTCTTACTTTTTAGCTCTTAGCTCAATGCTTTTTCCTTTTTCATGTTTCCCCAATAACCCCAAACTTGAACATTTAACAATACCACACAAGATCTTCTACTTAACTCAAGGTAAAGATTTTCAATCAAGGGTGTTCAGTGTATTTAAGGCTAAGGGTTCAAAGGATAGAACACAACGTGTTCTCTTTTAGAAGGCTAACTTTATGAATTTGGCCAATAAAAAGGGTTTCAAAAACACGGCCTTTGATCATATGATGCAAAACAAGCAATTGATTCAATCATAGAAAACCTGGGCAAAGTCATTCATGCTTTCAAAGTAATAGCATTCAACAATACAACTCTGGAGCTCAAAACCTCACATATAAGCTCATTCACATTTGACATGCACATCCTGCTTAATTTCACAATCACAATCATGATATTATGCATTTGTTCACAAAGCTTGTGAATCACCTGTATAAGCATTTTAATGTGCACATCATCTCAACATCAATCAATCAATAAGCATCATCAAGCATTACTTATCACACAATCACAGTTAATAGCAAACCATCATAACAAACCAGGTGTTCAATAGAGTACATCAAACCCTAATCTAAAAACAAAAACAAATAAGTTCAGAAAACTTAAACCACAAAAGCATAATCATATGATAGCATTCATCAGTAAATGCTATCTCAGCTCCTCATCAGTCCGAGCTCTCTGTATCTTCCTCTTCCTCTTCATCATCATCTTCATCAAATGCATCCTCCTCCTCTGCTTCATCTTCCTCCATATCTCTGGCTGAAGCTTCAGCTGCTCCAGCTCCTCCATATACTGGTTCTTCTGGCCAAGCTACCACATTATGGAATTCATCCATAGTCCACCTGTGTGCTGGAGGGGTATCATACATCCCCACTATCATCTCAGCCGTGGCCACCTGCCCTCTGTGGATGGACTGCAACTGAGCACCTATAAGAGACATATACATGTCCCTCATCTGGAATGGTTCTGCCTCATGAGTATCAGCAGAAGTCCTGCTCTGTGCTGGCCTTCTCTCTCTACGAGCCTGGCGTGGTGGAACTGGCTGGGCTGCCTCCTCTCCTCCACAGTACTGTCTGTAATAGGCCTCATCTATAGCTTTTCTTGGCCTCTCAAATGGTGGAACAGAAGTAGTCCACCCCAGCTAGCTTGCAAAGGTGAGTGATCAAAGAAGGATGTCCCAGTGGTGCTTTGTTGTTTGAAGGTGTTAGCACACACACTAATCTCATCAGCTATCACCTGCCCAATATTAACATTCAAGTTTCTGATAACACAGTAGATGAATAGTGCCCTGCTGAGAGTGATATCTGACACATGTGAACATGGCTGAATGTTGGCATGAGAAAACTGCCATCCAATACTTTGCAAGAGGAGTCAAATCTGTCCTCCTAATGTTAACCACTGAGCCAGATCTATTCCTTTGGAAGTGTCCTCCAGGTATGCACAATACTCTCTCCACATCCTCATAAGTCAGCACCTTCCTCCATGCTAAGAGCAAACTGGCATTGCTCACCAGCCCACACAGTATCCAGAAAGTTATTTATGGAGTCAGGAATCATACCTGATAGCATGGCCTCTAACATAGCCCAAATAATTCTCAGCTGGATAATCACCAATCTTCTTTGCATTGGTGTAGAATTCTTCACCACAGCTATGTTGGCAGGTGATGGATAAGTGGCTAGCTTTCCCCAATCATTCCCTAACACTTGCTCTCCAAATTGAGGAGCAAAGTTAGGTATCATTCCAACCTTTCTCTCCATTAGAAGTCTCCTGTCCTGAACCACCCTAAAGTGCTTCTCATGTTTCCTAGAGAGGAACCTGCCATTATGGGGCTGCTCTGGTTCCTTTTCCTTCCTCTTGGTTGCCATGGTTTTCAATCTCTTTCCTGAAGAGGATGCCATTCCTGCATTCAAACACAAATCCAAAACCACAGAACATGATGTTAATCATTAAGTAAACTCAGAACACAACTCCTTTCGAAGCTAAACCACCGCTGAGGGCCAGAATTTCCCCTCAGCGCCACCAGTGCCACATTCAAACACGCAATAAACCAGAAAAAAACAAATCTGGCAGAGTGCCGCTCAGCGGTAAATGCCGCTCAGCGGTGATCTGCAGATTTTTGCAAATCTCTTTTTAAAACAGTCCTAACTCCACCCAAATGCAATTTTCAGTTTTCCAGTTCATAATCAAGCAGTTTAATCGGTTCAAACATCAAATATATCATCAAATCATGCATAGAAATCAAAACCCCTAAATATTCATGCTTTGACAATCACATTCAAATTCAAGAACCCTAGAATGAACAAAATGCATTTTACTTACTTGGGTGGAGATACTAGATGCATATGAGAATGCCTTCAAACTAGAATGCTCTCTTCCAACCCCAAACTTTGATGGCACACTAGTGATAAAGTGAATAGAAGAGAGATTTTCTTAAGAGGGAAGAGTGAAAAGATGTGGAAAACCTAGGAGAAGGTGTGTGGAAGTGTTTGTGCAGAGAGAAGTCTGGAAATAAACCCTAAAACGCAGCTTGGGGTATAAAAATACCCTAATGGGCTCGGGTCCCGCTAAGGGGAACTTAAGCCCCTCTGCGATAGTACCGCTCAGCGGAAAGTGCCGCTCAACGGCACTTTCGTGATGTGCCCTTCTCCTTCTTTTCTTGACCTACGTGCCTTCCTAGCATACCCCTCATAGGTTCCCTGCAATTCAATGTTAAAAATGCTTATGCAAACCCTAACTAAAATAGACAAACAGAAAACAATCAATCAACTGGGTTGCCTCCCAGGTAGCGCTTGTTTAACGTCACGAGCCTGACCCAAAATCCACCAACACCCATCAGTAGGTGTTTCAAACTTACCAGCACCCATCAGTAGGTGCAAAATCTTCTCACCAACACCCATCAGTAGGTGTTACAAACTTAGTATCCTTCAGTAGATACTTAACCACCTAGCATCCTTCAGTAGATGCTAGATCCAACAAAATAATGTCCAGAATAATGTTCACAAATTATAAATTACAAAACCAAATCAAAAGTTTGTAAATCACTGGGTTGCCTCCCAGCAAGCGCTCTTTTAACGTCATTAGCTTGACCCAGTAAAGCTCATGTTCCTTCTTCTTTTTCTTCTTTCTACTGAACTTCTTCAGAAATTTGATCAAACCAGGAACCTGTTGCAATGTCTCAATCATAGGAACTTTAATCTCCAATTTCTTGAAGATTTCCATAAAGCACTTAAATTTCTTTTCCTTCCTATGATTCTTCTTTAGATGAGGATGTGATTTTTCATGTGATTTCTTCTTCTTTCCTCTCATCTTCTTTTTCTTCCTTTTTCTCTCCCTAAATTTTCTCTTTTTCTCTTCTTTTATTTTTTTCTTCCTTTCTCTTTTTCTCCTCAACTTCTTTATCTTCACACAAATTTTCTTTCTCTCTTTTCTCTCAACCAATTCTTTTTCTTTTTCTTCATCTTTATCTTTCTCACTCAACTCTTCTTTCTCTTTTCTCTCTACCCTTTCCTCATCTCCCTCTAATTTTTCCTCATCAAGAATCTTGTCACTTTCAGTGATAATGACTTGCCCTTCCTCCTTAAGGTTAACATCAGTATTAACATCATCATTTAATATCTGACTAATGTGACGAAGTTGCATCTCCATTCTTTTACATGATTCTTCAATGCTTTTCTGAGTAGAGTCGGAATTTTTCAAAAATCGTTGAAGGGTGTCCTCCAACCTATCCAAACTTCCTGATAGAAAGGGTTGTTGCTGCCATTGTTGTTGTGGTTGGTTCTCAAATTGTCCAGCAGCTTGCCAAAATTGGCTTTGATCCATGCTTGAGTGAGGTTCCCACCATTGGTTGAGATTACTTTGGTAGAATTGAGTGCCCCTATAATTAAACTCTTGACCAAATTGCATTCTGCAGACATTAGGCACAAAACCCTAAAAACAATTGTTAGCACAAAAAGATAGAGAAAAGAAAATAAAGATTGAAAAGATATAAGAAGATAAGAGATTTAGAAGATAGAATCAAATAAAATAAAATAAAACCTAATCTAAAAAATAAAATCTAATCTAAAAGATAAAAATAAAATCTAACCTAAAAAAAAAAAAGATCTAATCTAATCTAATCAAATAAAATAAAATCTAACCTAACCTAAAAGATAGAATAAAATAAAATAAAATCTAATCTAAAAAGATAAAAAGATAAAATCTAAAAAAATAAAATAAAATCAAATAAAAACCGAAAAATAAAAAACAGAAAATAAAACAGAAAACAGAAAAACAGAAAAAAAAACAGAAAAAAATAAAATAAAATCAAATAAAATACAAACTGAAAAATATAAACAGAAAAAATAAAATAAAAAAATAAAAATTCGAAATTTAAAATAAAATAAAAAAAAAATAAGTCAAAGATAATCAATAATCACACAAATTAACCAGTTAAACCACGAGTCCCCGGCGGCGCCAAAAACTTGATGGACAAATTTGTAAGCACCAAAATATGATGTCACAAACTTGTTTCACAATCGGCAAGTATGACCGAATCGTTCAAGTAATAAAACTTGGTAAGACCAAGTATCGTTCTTCCCAAAGGACTCACGGCCTAGTTTAGTTATGTGGTTTCTTGATTAACTAAGACTTACAAACGAAATATTTGGGTTTAAAATGCAAGACAGAAAATAAACATGTATGCATGAATTTTGATCAATGGCAAAGACAAAAGATAAACACTTTCAATGGAATATATGAATGAATATGTTGTTGGGGGTCAATTTCATCTCATCCACTCTCATATATTTTAGGAATTCAACATTCAAATCATCATTGTTAATGCCACTCTCTAATGTACCATTCTAGATGGCTTCTCCCTAATCAAAGAGTTCATACAATTCCTAGCATTCCTAATGATTAGTTCATGAGTGCAGGAGCTTAAAGGCAACCAATAGAATATTGTCAGTATAATATTGGGAGAAATTCCCCGGATCTAGACTTCCCCGTACGTGTCCGTATCGACAAAACCAATAATCATGCATTAGAATGAGTTAAACAATGCAAGCATTGAGCAAAGAGGAAAAACCCTAACTAATGATGAAAGAAAGCATATGTCTTAATTCAAAGATGTACTCAACAGATTCCATATATGAGAGCTTCAAGAGATTACATTGATTCCCCAAAACATACAAGGTTTAGTTCACCATATTCATGGTGAACCTAGATGAATAACAATGAAAGTATGAAAGAATAAACCCAATAAAGTGGAAGAGGTAGCCTGAGCATCCAAGATCCTCCTTCAAAGGGGTGAAAGAGAGAGTGTTTGCCTCGTTTCTGCCAAAGATCCTAACTAAAGGACGTGCAAGCCCTTATATACTAATCTAGAGTTACAAAAGATTACAAAAGCCCAAGCCCAAAAAGTGCCGCTCAGCGCCATTTACCGCTCAGCGGTGGTTACGCGTCTTCTTTCTTCCCCTCAGCGGCCATTTGCCCCTCAGCGGTTCCAACGCCACCTCTTGAGTGCCGCTCAGCGGTAGTTTGCCGCTGAGCGGTGCCTTCGACTTCTCCTTTTTGCACTCTTTCTTGTCTTTTCTAATGTCCTCTCTCTCATTCTTCACTTCTTTCACCAAATTCACCTCAAAACCTGCACAAAAACACTCAAATCAAGCATAAACCTGTCCAGCTCTCTTATTTCTGAAAATATAAACAAAATGCATGATTTCAAGCTAGTTTCTAAGTCTAAAGGTTGCTTTTAGTATCACTTTTAAGCATGAAAATAACAGTTTTTCAACTGTTATCAACGCGCTGAACTTTCTTCCAAGCTGTTGGGCGCACCCTGCTTGTGTGAAGGCTGTGAGCCTCTTTTTCTTCCAGCACCACTTCTTAGCTTCTCCAACCAAGCCCATCTCCATGTGTACTCCCATAATTTAAATCCACACCTCCTCAGTTTACTTCTAAATGTCCCAAATTGTATCCAACAATTTTCCTATAATTAATAATAAAAATAATTAGCTCAAATAATTCAAATTAATTAAAATAAGAATTTTTGGTCAAATTAAGCACAATTAGCAAAAACGGAAAAATATCGGACATTTAAGCACAATTCCCTGATTAATTCTAGCACACTAAACTAAGTGAAGTGAATAAAATATTGACTCATCACCTACGTGCCTCCTAGACATGCCCCTCACTGGTTCCCTGCAATTCAATGTTTAAAATACTTATGCAAACCCTATTATGCAACTAAAATAAGACAAACAAAAACAATCAATCAACTGGGTTGCCTCCCAGGTAGCGCTTGTTTAACGTCACGAGCCTGACCCAAAATCCACCAACACCCATCAGTAGGTGTTACAAACTTACCAGCACCCATCAGTAGGTGCAAAATTTTCTCACCAACACCCATCAGTAGGTGTTACAACTTAGCATCCTTCAGTAGATGCTATGTCCAGCAAAATATTTACACAATAATGTTCAACAGATTTAAAAATTACAAACCAAAGTAAAATTTAAAAGTTCTAAAATCACTGGGTTGCCTCCCAGCAAGCGCTCTTTTAACGTCATTAGCTTGACCCAGTAAAGCTCAAGTTCTTTCTTCATAGTTGATGTTGTTATCCCACCAACTCCTCAGCTGTTTCCTTGAACTGTTTTGATTCTTCTAAGATGTGGAGATTCTATCTCTATCATCTCCTTCTCTTTAAAGCCTTTCACAACCCACAACTTGTTTTTGATTCTCACAGGTACACCAAGTTGGGGTCTTCTTTTCTCCCAGTCATCAGGAATTTCTCCTCCTCCTCCAATCTTTTCTTCCTTTTTCACCTGAAACAACAAACAATGGTTACCTGCAACCTTGGGATCTTCATCTTTATGGCTAGTCATGTGTGCATCTTGAAATGCAGCTTTATAACTAGCTTCTTCCTCCTGTGTTTGCGTCTCATCTTTAAAGACGTCTACAACCACTCTCTCCTCTCGATCCTGGAGCACAACTATACCTTCATTTACATCAATGATAGCTCTGGCCGTTTTCATAAACGGTCTTCCAAGTATGATAGGTATGTTCTCTGTCTCCATCTTCATCACCACAAAGTCTGCCAAGAACTGAAGTTTGCCAACACAAACTATAATGTCCTCTGCAATCCCACATGGCTCCTTTGAAGATCCATCGGCCATTACTAGATTAACCTTTACAGGTTTCACATTAACATTGCCGATTCGCTCCAGTAAAGAGTAAGGTATCAAGTTAACACTTGAACCTAAATCAAGGAGAGCTTTCTTAACCCTTTTCTTCCCTATGGTACAAGGGATAGAAAAGCTTCCTGGATCTGTTACTTTAGGAGGGAATGGCTCTTTTTTAATAGTTATACACTCCTTTACCTCATCATCTCTACGTCTTTTCTTTGTAGAGATGTTTTCATCATATTTCGTGTAAACTGTGATTTGTTGTAGAATCTGCTCCCAAGGTGCATCATTATCCACCATTTTGAATAATTCAGTGAAATCTAGTTGTTTCCCTTGATGTATTGGAAAAGGAAAAGTGCTTTTGCTCTCTATTTCTCTTCTCTCTTCTGTATCTAACTCAACTTTCTCATCATCAACACTCTCTACCACCTTGCACTCTTCTTTGGGGTTAACCTCAGTATTAGCCCCAAAATTTCTATTTGGCCTTTCTTCCACCTGCTTGGTGATCTGCCCCATTTGAGTCTCCAAATTTTTGATAGCAGCTTCAATGCTCTTTTGGGTAGACTCAGTTTTCTGTATGAAATTGTTAAGAGTTTCCTCCATCCTCATGGACCTTTCATTAAGCATAGATATCTGCTGCCATAAGGTGGGTTGTTGCTGTTGCTTATTAAATTGACCAGCTTGCCCAGTTTGCCCTTGACCAATGATTGGGTGTGGTTTCCACCCTTGATTATAGTTCCCTTGACGGTATTGATTGGTCATGTAGTTTACATCCTCTACGGCTTCTACTGGAAAGGCACATTGACCATTAATATGGTCGCCTCCACACAATTCGCACAACTGGGATTGTACCTGTGCAGCAATCTTCAACTCTTTGGGTAATTGTGCAAGAGTTTTAGTAAGAGTCTCCAACTATTGAGTTAGAATTTTGTTTTGAGCTAGCAAGGCATCATATGTCTGTAATTGGAGAACTCCTTTTTGTTGCATAGGAGCTCCTCTCTCACTGTGCAGCTCATTATCACTAGTAGCCATGTTGATGGAATCCTACTTGGCTTAGTCTTCCTTTTGTATTTTTACTTTTCCTAGCTTAGCTCTTAAGGAGTATGGGTTACTATAAATACCCAACTCTTCTCTTGTATTGGGACTTTTGAGCTTAATGAGAATTATATTTCTGAAATCAGAATAATTCTCTCTTGAAAGTCATAGGCTAGAGAGTCCAAAGACTCCCTCTAGCCACCTTCCAGGCACACTCTCATCCTCCACGCTGACTTCTCACCGCCACATCTCGTGCACGCGTCAGCTCCTCTTTACATCACCGCTCCAACGTTTCATCCACGTCTTCAGACCGCGCCTCTCATTTCTTTCTTTACGCACATCATACCCGCACATTCACATTCTCTCTCTCGTGAGAGTATTTCTCCGTCTCGCAGAACCACATCTCCTTCTTCCTTCATTTCTTTGCTTCGTTTCAGCCATTACAAACCTCTCCACCAAACATTTTCATCCAAACTTAGGGTTCCTTCATCATTCTCATTTTGCCTTTCGATTTCACCGATTGTTTTTCCCTTTCTACCGTTTAATCCACTTTCCTCTGAGAAATCTAGCTTTCCTACCGTTTAATCTTGAGTTTGAACCGATTCATCGGTTCATTTTGAGCTTTCCCCCTTTTCTAGGGTTTTCTTTGTGTCTCTAGGGTTATCTCCCGATTAAACCTTAGATCTTAGGGTTTTCTTGAGTCTGTTCTTAGTTTAGTAGGTTTCCTTCGAGTCAGCTCTCGATCTAGAGCTTCATTTTCCATTCCGCTGCTTCTTCACTCGTCGGGAGAGAGTTTCGAGGAGGTCCGGTTAGTGTTCGCGCATCTTCAATCGATCTCTCCTCGGCGTTCGTCCATCAAGTGGTATTCAGAGCTCAGGTTCGAGCACGCTTCAGAGGTAAGTATCTCGGTTCGTGTCTGTTCTGAGTTTTCTTTCATTTTTGAGTTGTTCGATTTTCTTATGTTCTTGCGTTTGATTCGCGTCTCTGTTTCTGTCTTTGTTTCTAGTTTTGTGTTTTGATTCTGTCTTGATTCTGAGTTTGTGCTTCAATTTTTCGCATTGTTCATTATCTTCATTGAATGTCTTGTGTTGATTTCGCGTTTGTTCAATTTATGTGTTTAGGTTTCCAAATTCTGATAAGGTTGTGTATCCTGTGCTTGAGTCATTATTTTTGAGTCTTTTCCTCATTTTAATCGGTCCATTTGTTCATTTGAGTCATTTTCATTGATGAATCATATCTGTCATGTTTACAGTTATGTTTAATTGCTTAAAATGTCATAAATTCTGTGTTCAAAGCTGTATTTGATTTTTTTCCTGAGATTCTGGATTATATGATACAGTCATTGTGAGCTCGGGTGCATGCAAAAGTGACATTAATCTCAGATCTGAATGGCTAATTGAAGTAATCTGTTTCTGGTTATTTTGTTTGATTGAGATGCATCTAATTGATTGAGCCAGTACCATGTGCATACCATATAAGCAATGAATTGCTTTGGCAAAGCTTGGTTGCACTGAGAAAACTCCAATAGAGTCTCACTTGCAGTTGGCCGATCTGCATAACTTTGTTTGTGTCTATGTCCTTTGCGTTTCTTAATCTGGTTTAGCATTAGATCCTTGCTGGACATCTTGCATTAACTTCTTAGTGTCTTGTTTGAATTTTAATTGATGTCTTTGACTTTAGCTAGTTGATAAAAAGCTATTTGAATCTTTGAGTCAAAATTTGAGTGGTTAAGTTGCTTACATTGAACAATTTGGGGGCTGACTAAGTCAAATTTTGAGATAGTGGGTTTCTGCATCCAGTTGCTTTACAAACAAGATTGTTTAAGATATTTGAAATTGATGATGCAAAGAAACCACGAGTTATAGCTGCCCTAAGCATTTTCACTCTTTAAACCACCAAAATTTTGGCATTTTTCATTCACAAGTTGCTAGTTGGTTGCCTTTTCTGAAATCTGTGATTGGTGCATGTGAAATTGAGTTGTCATTGCAGCAAAAGCTTGGTCATTCTGTTTACATGTAAAACAATTCAAAAGAAACATTTATATAGTTCTAAAAAGCTGAGAGACCAGTGCAATTAACTTTTTCTGAAATCTGATGCACCAGAAAACTGTTGTTCTCTATTAGCATTTTATCAAACAGTTTCACTCAATTGCTTTGAGCATAACATTTTGATGATATTGCAACTTGTTTCTGTTTCTTGTTTTATGAATCTGTTCTAGATCCTTTGGTAGGTTCAGTTTTTGTGCCTTCTTCGTAAATAGCTTTGTTTCTTGTTTGTCATTTGTTGGTTGTCTTAGTTTTGTCTACATTACATGTAAAATCTGTCAGCTGTTCTAATTTGAGCTTTTGTTGTTTTCATAATCTGATCTAGAGTTGATCTTGAGTCAGTTTCATTATCTGCTATGCTGTCATTGTCTTGTAGTTGTCCTGTTTTGTTCTGGTTTCTGATTTTGACCTTAGCCTAGCCATTCTTGATTGAGAAGTTTGTACACTCTGGATTTCTGGAATTTGAAAGGAGGTTTGTGTGCTTGGTAGCATGTTAGGTGGTGGTGGTCTAAAAGACTCTCAAGCCTTGAAACTGCCAAGGGAGAATCTCCCTTCCAAACCTTTTCATTTATGTGCTTTAAATTTCAAAAGAGAAGCCTTGAGTGTTGTGAGTTTTGTGAGGCTAACTTAGCCCAATTCCTTGGCATATTTGTATGAGAGAATCAGTTTTTACATAACTGTGCTTTAACTGTTTACTTCTACAGAATCAATAATGTTTGGCATTCTTTTAAATAGTTGCAACAGACCAGAACCTTCACTGATACAGTTGTAGAACTTCAACAGAGTTTAGCTTAAGCAACCAGAAGCAGAATCAATTCATGTGGGAATGTTAAACTGAAGGGAGTTTCTTTCACCTTAAACTACTTCTGTTTGATTGAACTATGCCTGTTATAGCTTGTCTTTGATTAGCATAATTTCAAGTGTTGAATCTGGTATGACAGTTCTTGTAAACTAAGATTAGCCAATCTGAATTCTAAATTGGAATTGTTCTGCATTGTGTTGGATTAATCTGATTTTTGATTAGACTGGGTGGTTGTTAATCAGTTTGGTTTCAGCTTAGATTTTACATTTCTTTGAATCTGGTATAATGACCATTTGCATGTGTCTAATAGAATCTGGTTTGATTTTGGTGTGTGTAGAACTGATTTGTTTGAGAGTTTAGCTTGAGCATGAAATTACTGAGAAAACAGCAACCTAAGCATTTAATTTGGAAGCTTTGAACTAAAGGGAGTTATCTAGTTTAATTGCTTCTGACTGTTTAAACTCTTTTGGATTTAAATTGTTCATTGTTGGATTGCATGATCTGCTGAATTGGTGTGAATTATCTGTGCAGAGTTGCTTTCATTGGAATTCAATTTGTGTACAAGTTTAATTGAGCAGCCGCAAAATTTTAATTGAAAGTTTAGAAAGCTTGTGCAGCCAAGAGAAAGGGAAGTTATTACTACCCTATATACTCTTTTGCAATCTGTTTTAACCCATTGAATACTCATATCAGTCTTGTGCATGTGTGATTACAGGAGTAGACAAGCTAGTTTCTTGATTTAGGCCGAGAATTGAAAGGAATATTTGGCCTCTGGAAGATTTCGTGCAAGATGAAGAAGTGGCAATAGGAACCTTTCTCTGCATCAAGTGTACAAGCCCAAGAAAGGGAAGGCTCATTTAAGTGTAACTCCCCTCTTCCAATATGTTCGTTAACTGTCTCTGATCCAGCTTTGTACATTTGTGATTGTAGAGTTGAACCCAAGAGCTAGGAGACTCCAACGTTGTCAAGAAGCAAACTGTTTTGCAGGAGTGGTGAATCAGATTCAAGAGAGAAGATTCCAGAAGCACAAAGTGGAACAACAAAGCTGAATGAAGTGGACAGGACCGTGGCAGGGGACATGTTTTGTATTTCTTTTGTTCCATTTGATGTGTAATAGGTTGATAGGCTAGCTTTCTTTTAGTTTCATTTTTGTTGTAAAAGGGCCTTTTATAAAGTCCAAGTTCTTTGGAAGAGTCCTTGGTGCTCTTTCAAACTCTTGGCAACTTTATTTGCTTTTATTTTTTAGCATAGGTAGATAGATGAATGTGTGATTTGATTTGTGTTTCTCGTAGGGGTCATTAGAGTCCGCTGGATTCTTAAGTGTTGTGTTTATCTGATTTTGTGTTCACGGTTAGGATGATTAGGCTAAAAGGGATTAAACTCTAAGCCTTATCACATTAGAGTCCGAGAGTCTAGTCTTTTATTTGTGCTTAATTGTTTGAGTTGTGTACTTTGTTTCTAAAGGTGATTTTAGTTTAAGGGGTAATTAGTTAGTAGCCTAAGACATTTCTAGCAAGGCAAGACTTGGTACTTAAGCAGCTCTTTAGCTCACCTCTCTTACCTGGGACTTGTCTAAGTGAAAGTTTTGAACCCTTTAGATTAAGAAAACTTTTAAAAACAAAGATGTCTTCTTATGGTTCATATAGGTCTTCTAGGTTAGATAAAGTTGATGAAAATGTTTAAACAAGCTAGGAATCTTCCATCATTTGGTAAAGACATAGGTGCATTAACATACCTAGCTTGGGAGAAAGAAATTGATAAAATAAATCCTTGGTTTTATGAAGAGAGTGAATATTATGTCCTTAGCATATATCTCTCTAAGTTAGAAGAAAATGCAAGTGAGTGGTGGGATGAAAGACAATATCATGTTAGGAAAGGTAGAAAGTCCTCCATACGTGATTGGCATGATTTAAAAGCTTGCATGAGAAGAAAGTTTGTGCCTTCAAGCATTAAAAGAAACCTAGAACTAATTAGGGATTGCATTAATGATGGAACATTATTTCTTGAGAGTTTAAATGATCATGGGTTTCTTCGTAGAGAATTAGAATTTGGGGCAAGACTTAAGGAGATCAAGGATAAGAAAAGAGAAAGAGAGATTGAGAGAAAAGAAAAGGAAGAAAGGAAAGAAGAAGAGAAGAGAGAGAGAGAACAAATAGAGAAAAGAGAAGAGAGAAGAAGAGAGGAATTAAGAAGAGAAGAAGAGAGAAAAGAAGAAAAGAGAGAAAGGCAAGAAAGAGAGAAGAAAGAAAAGAAGAAATTGTTACTGATGACAAATCCTATTCTTTCAAAGACTGTGGGACCTAAAAGGGAAGGTTTCCAAATCTTTACTTCTTTTCCAATAATTGATTACTTTTCAATTTTTGACCTCTCTTTCAAACCAATTGTCATGAAAACATTTTCAAAATATGACAATTCAAATCTTGAGTTATTGTTATCTTTAAGAAAACAATTAGCTCAAGATAAAATTGAATTTGGACTTCTAAAATTTTCAAAGATTACGAATCAAAGTATTAGAAGTTCTTATTCTCTTGTTTTTAAAGAAAAATTCTTTCTTGGATTAATATTAACCGAAGATATATTTGATGTGTATTGCAGATTCGTGTTTGATCCAGGAGGAAGAAAACTAGATCTAAAAGAATAAGGCCATTCTAAGATGGCCATGCTCCCAAAGATGGTGTGGAGCTTCTTCATAAGGCGATTGCCAGATTTGAGGACAAATCTTTTCTTAAGAGGGAGGGCATGATGGAATCCTACTTGGCTTAGTCTTCCTTTTGTATTTTTACTTTTCCTAGCTTAGCTCTTAAGGAGTATGGGTTACTATAAATACCCAACTCTTCTCTTGTATTGGGACTTTTGAGCTTAATGAGAATTATATTTCTGAAATCAGAATAATTCTCTCTTGAAAGTCATAGGCTAGAGAGTCCAAAGACTCCCTCTAGCCACCTTCCAGGCACACTCTCATCCTCCACGCTGACTTCTCACCGCCACATCTCGTGCACGCGTCAGCTCCTCTTTACATCACCGCTCCAACGTTTCATCCACGTCTTCAGACCGCGCCTCTCATTTCTTTCTTTACGCACATCATACCCGCACATTCACATTCTCTCTCTCGTGAGAGTATTTCTCCGTCTCGCAGAACCACATCTCCTTCTTCCTTCATTTCTTTGCTTCGTTTCAGCCATTACAAACCTCTCCACCAAACATTTTCATCCAAACTTAGGGTTCCTTCATCATTCTCATTTTGCCTTTCGATTTCACCGATTGTTTTTCCCTTTCTACCGTTTAATCCACTTTCCTCTGAGAAATCTAGCTTTCCTACCGTTTAATCTTGAGTTTGAACCGATTCATCGGTTCATTTTGAGCTTTCCCCCTTTTCTAGGGTTTTCTTTGTGTCTCTAGGGTTATCTCCCGATTAAACCTTAGATCTTAGGGTTTTCTTGAGTCTGTTCTTAGTTTAGTAGGTTTCCTTCGAGTCAGCTCTCGATCTAGAGCTTCATTTTCCATTCCGCTGCTTCTTCACTCGTCGGAGAGAGTTTCGAGGAGGTCTGGTTAGTGTTCGCGCATCTTCAATCGATCTCTCCTCGGCGTTCGTCCATCACATGTTTTCTATAATTTCTGTGGCTTCCTCTGGAGTTTTCCATTTAATATTGCCTCCTGCTGAGGCATCAAGCATCATCTTGGTTTGTGAACCAAGCCCTCTAAGGAAAGTTAAGACTACTTCCTGTTCTTCAAAGCCATGCGTGGGTGTTTTTCTTAGCAAACTTTTGTATCTATCCCATGCATGCCCCAGTGATTCTTCCATGCCTTGCCTAAATGAAGAAATCTCTTGCTTGCCTTTTGTCACCTTTGATTGTGGAAAGTACTTGTTTAAAAACTTTGTTACCACTACTTCCCACTCTGTGAAACTTCCTTCTGGGAAAGAATTCAACCAAAGTTTAGCATTGCCTCCCAATGAGAAAGGAAACAAGCTAAGTTTGATCGCTTCATCTGGCACCCCATTAATCTTCACTGTATTGCAAATCTCATTGAATGTAGTGAGGTGCTCATATGGGCTTTCATGAGATAACCCATTAAATTGGTTGCTTTTCACCAGTTGGATCAGTGCTGGTTTGACCTCCATATTAGTTGCATTGACTCTAGGTCTAGCTATACTGTTAAAGTGCTGAGGTCCAGCTATATTGGTGTAATATGCAAGAGTTCTCCTGACATTGTTGTTCTCCATATTTTCTGTGCTATAGTCAGAACCTTGTGGTGATGGTTGCAACAGAGTTTCCGGAGGAGGGAAAAGTTCTCTAGATGTTCGGATTCTTCTCCTCCGTCTACTCTCGTCTAGACCTTCAAGAAGAGGTTCTGCAGTTATCTTGCTCCTAGTTCGAATTGCCTCCTGCATACACAAGAACACAAAACCCTAGAATATTTGGTTAGCACAAAAAGATATAGGAGAAGATATAAGATTTGAGATGAGAAGATAAAAATAGAAAACAGAAAAATAAAAATAAAAACAGAAAATAAAATAAAATAAAATAAAAATAAAATATAAACAAAAAAAATAAAAACAGAAAAATAAAAACAGAAATTCAAAATTAAAGTCAAAGATAATCAATAATCACACAAATTAACTAGTTAAACCAGAGTCCCCGGCAACGGCGCCAAAAACTTGATGCACAAATTTATGATCACCAAAATATGATGTCACAAACTTGTTTAACAATCGGCAAGTATGACCGAATCGTTTCAAGTAATAAACTCGGTAAGACCAAGTATCGTTCTCCCAAAGGACTCACGGCCTAGTTTAGTTATGTGATTTGTTGATTAGCTAAGACTTAAGAACAAAATAAGTAGAGTTTAATATGCAAAAGACGAAAATAAACATGTATGCATGAGGTTGATCAATGGCTAAAACAAAAGACAAGCACTTTCAATGAAATATATTGATGAATATGTTGTTGGGGGTCAATTTCATCTTATCCACTCTCATATATTTTAGGAATTCAACATTCAAGTCATCATTGTTAATGCGACTCTCTAAATTACGTTTCAAGAAGGCTTCTCCCTAATTACGAGTTCATACGATTCCTAACATTCCTAATAATTAGTTTTTTTAGCACAGGAGCTTAAGGCAACCAATATACTATTGAGAGAAATTCCCCGGATCTAGACTTCCCCGTACGTTCCCGTATCGACAAAACCAATAATCATGCATTGAATGAGTTAAACAAAGCAGGCATTGAGCAAAGAGGAAAAACCCTAACTAATGATGAAAGGAAGCATAAGTCTTAGATTAAGATGCAAGCACAAATTCCATATATGAGAGCTTCAAAAGATTACATTGATTCCCCAACAAACATACAAGGCTTAGTTCACCATATTCATGGTGAACCTAGATGAACAATAATGAAAGAATGAAAGATAAAACCCTAGAAAGGTGAAGAGGTAGCCTGAGCATCCAAGATCCTCCTTCAAAGGGGTGGAAGAGAGAGTGTTTGCTTACTCCACTTCCTCCACTTCCTCCACTTCCTCCACTTACTCCACTTCGTCCACTTCGTCTACTTCGTCCACTTCGTCAACTTCGTCCACTTCGTGAACTTCGTCCACTTCCTCCAGTTCGTCAACTTCGTCGACGTCTTCAACTTCGTCCACTTTGTCCGCTTCGTCAACTTCGTCCACTTCGTCAACTTCCTCCACTTCCTTCACTTCCTCCACTTTCTCCACTTCGTCCACTTCGTCCAATTCGTCCACTTCCTCCACTTCCTCCACCTCGTCAACTTCATCCACCTCGTCAACTTCATCCACTTGCTCCCCTTCCTCCACTTCCTCCACTTTTTCCACTTCCTCCACTTCTTCTTCCACTTCGTGAACATCGTCCACTTCCTCCACCTCCTCCACTTACTCCATTTCGTCCACCTCGTCCACCTCGTCCACCTCGTTCACTTCCTCTACTACGTCCACTTCCTCCACTTCCTCCACTTCGTCAACTTCGTCCACTTCTTCTTCCACTTCGTCCACTTCGTCAACTTCCTCCACTTCCTCTATTTCCTCCAGTTCCTCCACTTCTTCTACTTCCTCGAATTCCTCTGATTCCTCCACTTCCTCCACGTCGTCCACTTCGTCAACTTTTTTCCACTTCTTCTTCCACTTCGTCCACCTCATCCACATCATCCACTTCCTCCACTTCCTAGACTTCCTCCGTTTCCTCCATTTCCTCCACTTCGTCTACTTCATCAACTTCGTCCACTTTGTCGACTTCCACCACTTCCTCCACTTCCTCCACTTCCTCCACTTCCTCCACTTTCTCCCTTCGTCCACTTCCTCCACTTCAACCCGTACGTCAACTTCATCAACTTCGTCCACTTCGTTCACTTCGTCCACTTCCTCAACTTCGTCCACTTCGTCCACTTTGTCAACTTTGCCAACCTGCTCAACTTCGTCAACTTCCTCCACTTCCTCCTCTTCCTCCATTTCCTCCACTTCCACCACTTCCTCCACTTCCTCCACTTGCTCCATTTCTTTTTCCACTTCGTCTAGATCGTCCACTTTGATAAGTCAATATTTTCTTCACTTCACTTAGCTTATTTTGCTAAATGTAATCAGGGAATTGTGCTTGAATGTCCAGTATTTTCCCTTTTTTGTTAATTATGATTAATTTGACCAGAACTTCTTACTTTAATTAATTTGAATTATTTGAGGCTAATTATTTGCATTATTAATTACAGGAAAATTGTTGGATAATATTGTAGGACATTAAAGGGGCTGCCACATAATTCAAGATTCTCCACAAAAGAAGTGTGCGCAAGAAGGAGGTGCGAATTTCATTTTTTGGGGTACACATGGAGATGGGCCGGAATTAAGAGCACATCCAGGATTTAATTTTGGAGCTGCACGGTGATTGAATTTCTTTAGAGAAAGCGGTGCTCATTCCTTTTAGCTGGAAGAAATAAAAAAAGCAAAAAGGTTGGTTCATTTTTAGTGGTCACGACATGGGCCAACAAGGAGGAGAGCTCCAAGTTTGCTTGATTCACTTGGGCTGAAGATGTTGTCACGATCTTGAGGAGGGGCGTCCAGATTGCTGCATCCAGAAGACACATTTTGCAATTAAAAAGAAAGCAACACGTCCACAGTCCAGCAGGGAAGAGGCCTTCATTCGGAGGTCTGGCAGGTTTGGAATTAGAGAGGCATCTTGGCTTTTCTTTGAGCACAAAAGGAAGCGGTCCAGCACAGCATCTTGGGGGTGCACACAGTAGCTATAAGCAGACGTCCAGCAGCTTGGAGAAGAAACACGGTCCAGCAAGCAAGGAGGGGAGCGTCTAGCGTGAATGGGGCCAATTAATATGAAGTAGGGCAACAACACGTGGATGGGGGAGTCATCTTTCCTTTAGAGAAAAGCACGAGTGCTAGAATGGGGGGTTACGGTTGAATTCCAAGCAGGGGCAGAGTGCACATGGTGACGTGCTGGAATGATGCATTGTGTAGAACGTCTTGGAAGCAGCAATCTGGAGCTGTGCATTTATTTGCTGAAGAATCACGTCAATTCCAGCTGGGAGAAGTGGTGCACGCGGACTAAAATGGAAGGCACACGCTGATTCATTTGGAGTGCTGCACATGGCTGCCACGTCTTTGGAGCTAGATCTCATTTTTTTCATTTGGAAAGCACACGTCCTGCTAATTCACGTCCAGCACATCCTGGAGCGGTTCTCTTCTTTTAAACTTTGCAGCATGGTTAAATGAATTCTCTTTTCTTTCTTTAGAGGATAGTAGCAAGGTGATTACATAGGAGTATATGTGTACGGTGACGCTGTAATGTAGAGTTCTAGAGGGTTTTCGTTTTATTTTTATATGCTGGAACCGAGAAGAATTTGTCATTTTCTTTAGAATAGGCACCACTTTCTTTTCAATGAAGTTTATTCCAGAAGCACATTTCACTTTCTTTTTAGAAGCACACGGTGATTGATGATTTCATTTGGAGTAGTTGGCTCATTTCATTTTTATCTTTACTGTTCATGCATTTATTTTTAAGTGTTATGTGCGTGAATGATATGCCTTGTTATGTCTTCAATCATCAATTCATTTCCTTAGTTCAATAGTTTCATTTTAATAGGTTAACTGCATTCGCTGAATTCTACTTCTGCTGCGTTGAATTCCATAATGTTAAATGCATTTTCTTCCAAGCTTCATTTATGCTCTAATTAGTTCACACACTGATGAGTCAATATTTTATTCACTTCACTTAGTTTATTGTACTAGAATTAATCGGGGAATTGTGCTTAAATGTCCGGTATTTTCCCATTTTTCCTAATTGTGCTTAATTTGATCAGAAATTCTTATTTTAATTAATTTGAATGATTTGAGCTAATTATTTGCATTATTAATTGTAGGGAAAATTTTGGAAATACAATTTGGGACATTTAGAGGTAAAATGATTGAGGAGGTGTGGATTTAGTTTTTGGAGGTGCATGCGGTAATTTATTCTTGAAAAGAGAGAGAGCTACCGTGGGAGCCACCACATTTTTTTTCTTGGCTGGAATGTGCAACACATATACATGATGGCTTCACATTCCCAGCACATTTTGGTGAGCACACGGCTCTTGTACTCAAATGTGTGAAATTGAAGAATATAGAATGGATGGGGCTGCACACGTGGAAGTGGAGAGAAGTCTTTCAATTATTTATTAAATTTTAAGAAGCAAGACTTTGGAACATTGCATCTCACGGCCTTAAGGCTGCCAACACAAAATGGAATCTATTTTTCTTTTAGCAAATGGAAGACAAGGGCCCACATTGAAGCACACGGCCCACACATGGAAGTTCACACACGTCCAAGAAGCAAACTTCAGGGGATGCTGGAAGAAAGAAAGCACATGCCCACGCCCACGCCGAGAGTCCAGCAAAGAGGGAAAGGCCGTGAGCAGCATGCTAGTCCAGAAGAAGAGCTTTCCAATTTAAGAATTGGAGAAGCATCCGAAAAGAGAGCGTCCAACAGCACACGGGTTACATCCAGCAGCAACACGTGGTGGCAGAAGCACTTGGCCTGGTCCAGGAGGCAACACGCGGAAGCAACTCCAAAAAGAAAATGAAAAAGGGTGTGCGGATGGTAATGCTCCATGCGGGCTTCATGCTTCCAGCAGCTTGGGAGGCACACACGGTCCAGCGTCAACGTGCACAGCAGCAAGGGCACACGTGTGCTTAAAAAGAAAAGCGTAGCTGCCACCTAAGGGGATGGTTTTTGGAAGGGGTAAAAAAAAATATGTAGGTCCAGGAGGTGAAAGGAGGAGGATCCAGCCGCCACCTATGAGTTTGGCTTTCTTGGCTTTGAAGAAAGGAGGTTACGGACACACTTGGAGGGTTACGGCTAGGGATTTTTTTTCTTTTCACTAAGCTGCTGTTCATCACGCTGGAAGCAGCCGCCACCTAGGGAGCATTTGAATTCATTTATGGCTTTAAGAAGGTAGCCATTGAGAGGAAAACACAATAGGTGTGCACGGGAAGTGGAGCAGAAGCACGGCTGGAAAGATACAGGCACACGGTGCTTATCTCCAGTTGCGATTTTGGGTGGAGAAAATTTATTTATTTTGGCTTGGAGAATTGGAAGTGTTGATTTCATTTTGGAAAAGGCACATGCTTTCAATAGTTAGTTTTTAATTTTAAAGAAATGAATTCCAACGCTGCTACATGGATGGACTGATATTTGTCCTTTAGAGATTCACGTTGATTTGGATGAAAAGTGCCATCATGTCCACGGGGAATAGCCCTAAACGAAATTTCAGCTTTTTTTACTGTTCATGCATTCTTATTTTTACTCCAGCATTTTAATAGCATTTCTAGTTCATTCAATAGCATTTTAATAGTATTAATTGCAAGTGTTAAATTGATGCATTCCAATTTTATTCCCACGCTTTGCATTGAATGTTTGACTCCAAAGTTGCTTTCTTATTTCAGATGTCGTGTGCATTTAATTATAAAATTGATTCAAGCACTTGATTTTTTTTAGAAAAGCATTTTCCTTGATTTGTCTTTTAATTCGTTTTAGCTCTTAAAAAAAGTCTCTTTACATTGTGTTGATGGTTGAATCGGTGGTGATTTTGTTTTACAATTACCAAGCTTTATTCAATGTGCATTTAAATTGTTGATTCAACATTACAATTTAAGAGCATTGATGTGTTTTGTCATTTATTTCTTGCATGTTAATTAGTTCACAAATCTTGCTCTAGGACCATTCAATTGAAAGTTTTCATGATGTCTGTTTTGTTCGACTTCTTTATCTTTTTGCATCTTCAATTTCCTCACTTGTTTTAGAAATAGTTCGGTCTCAATGTAAAACCGTTCGGTCATCTGTAGGACCGTTCGGTCTTCATGCTTTGTTCATTTATTTAAGTATTTTCAATTATGTTTGGTTGTATTTAATTTCCAATTTTAATTTAGTTTATTTGCATTCACAAACCATTCACAAACCCCCTCACTTCGTGTTTGATCTGATTCTCGAACCACATTTGGTCCTTGAGAGACGACCTAGGAGTCACTTCCTAGCACTATACTGCATTCTTTTATGCACAACTTTTGTGGGAGGTGCGACCCTCTCATCACACACTTTAGGGCGGTTGAGTTTAATATTTTCACTTACTTTAATGCTTTTATGTTCGGTTGTGTTTAATTTCCGGTTTCAATTTTGTTCATTTACAATAATAAAAACACTTTCAAAACCCTCACTACGTGTTTGACTTAAGGCTCGCACCACATTTGGTCCTTGAGAGACAACCTAAGAGTCACTTCCTAGCACTATACTGCTTTCTGTAATGCACATCAAATTTGATGGGCCGCGACAGCCTCATCACACTTCCTCCACTTCCTCCACTTACTCCACTTCGTCCACTTTGTCAACTTCCACCACTTCGTCAACTTCGTTCACTTCATCCACTTCATCCACTTCCTCCATTTCGTCCACTTCGTCCACTTCATCTACTTCATCCACTTCGTCCCCTTCGTCCACTTCCTCCACTTCCTCCACTTCGTCCATCTCCTCCACTTCGTAGACTTCCTCCACTTCCTCCCCTTCTTTCACTTCCTCCACTTCATCCATTTCTTCTACTTCCTTCACTTCCTCCACTTCCTCCACTTACTCCATTTCGTCCACTTCGTCCACTTCGTCAACTTCGTGCACTTCCTCCACTTCGTCCATAAGTCAACTTCGTCCACTTCGTCAACTTCCTCCACTTCGTCAACTTCCTCCACTTCGTCATCTTCATCCACTTCCTCCACTTCGTCCATAAGTCAACTTTGTCCACTTCGTCAACTTCCTCGACTTCGTCAACTTCCTCCACTTTGTCAACTTCGCCAACTTCGTCCACTTCGTCCACTTCCTCCCCTTCTACTTCCTCAACTTCATCCACTTCCTCCAATTCCCCCTCTTCTTCTTCCACTTCGTGCACAACGTCCACTTCCTCCACGTCCTCCACTTCCTCTACTTCCTCCACTTTGTCAACTTCGTACACTTCGTGAACTTCGTCAACTTCCTCCACTTCCACCACTTCCTCCACTTCCTCCACATCCTAGACTTCCTCCACTTCCTCCTCCACTTCGTCCACTTCCTCCACTTCCTCCACTTCGTCAAGTTCCTCCACTTCCTTCACTTCCTCCAATTCCTCCACTTCCTCCACTTCCTCCCCTTCCTCCCCTTCCTCTACTTCCTCTACTTCCTCCACTTCCTCAAGTTCCTCCACTATCTCCACTTCCTCCAATTCTTCTTCCACTTCGAGCACAACATCCACTTCCTCCACTTCCTCCACATCGTCAACTTCGTCCACTTCTTCCATTTCGTCAACTTCGTCCATTTCGTCAACTTCGTCCACTTCGTCAACTTCCTCCACTTCGTCAATTTCCTCCACTTCCTCCACTACCTCCACTTCCTCCACTTCCTCCCCTTCCTCCGCTTCCTCCCTTTCCTCCGCTTCCTCCACTTCCTCCACTTCCTCAACTTCCTCCACTTCCTCCACTTTCTCCACTTACTCCATTTCGTCCACTGCGTCAACTTCGTCCACTACGTCAACTTCCTCCACTTCCTCCACTTCCTCCACTACGTCAACTTCGTCAACTTCGTTCACTTCGTCCATTTTGTCCACTTCGTCCACTTCGTCAACTTCCTCCACTTCTTCAACTTCCTCCACTTCCTCCACTTCCTCCACTTCCTCCATTTCCTCCACTTCTTCTACTTCGTCCACTTCCTTCACTTCCTCCACTTCATCAAGTTCATCCACTTCCTCTACTTCCTCCACTTCCTCCGCTTCCTCCACTTCTTCTTCCAGTTTGTGCACATCGTCCACTTCCTCCACTTCCTCCACTTCCTCAACTTCCTCCACTTCCTGCACTTACTCCATTTTGTCAACTTCGTCCACTTCGTACACTTCCTCCGCTTCCTGCACTATGTCAACTTCGTCAACTTCTTCATCTTCGTCCACTTCGTCCATTTCATCCACTTCGTCCACTTCATAAACTTCGTCCACTTCGTCAACTACCTCCACTTCCTCCACTTCCTCCACTTCCTCAACTTCCTCCACTTCCTCCACTTCCTCCACTTCCTCCACTACGTCAACTTTGTCAACTTCATCAACTTCGTCCACTTCGTCCAGTTTGTCCATTTCATCCACTTCGTCCACTTCGTCAACTTCATCCACTTCCTCCACTTCCTCCACTTCGTCCACTTCCTTCACTTCCTCCACTTCCTCCACTTACTCCATTTCGTCCACCTCGTCCACCTCGTCCACCTCGTCCACTTCGTCCGCCTCGCTCACTTCCTCTACTTCGTCCACTTCGTCCACGTCTTCCACTTCGTCCACTTCGTAAACTTCGTCCACTTCGTCCAGTTGGTCCACTTCCTCCACTTCTTCTTCCTCCACTTCCACCACTTCCTCCACATCCTAGACTTCCTCCATTTCCTCCAGTTCCTCCACTTCCTCCACTTTGTCTACTTCGTCCACTTCATCCACTTCCTCCACTTCCTCCACTTCATCCACTTCCTCCACTTCCTACACTTTCTCCACTTCCTCCGCTTCGTCAACTTCCTCCACTTCCTCTACTTCCTCCACTTCCATCACTTCCTCCACTTCCTACACTTCCTCCCCTTCTTCTACTTCCTCCACTACGTCAAGTTCCTCCACTTCCTCCACTTCCTCCACTTCCTCCACTTCTCTACTTCGCCTACTTCGTCCACTTCGTCCACTTCGTCCACTTCGTCCACTTCGTCCATTTCGTCAACTTCGTCCACCTCATCAACTTCGTCAACTTCCTCCACTTCGTCAACGTCGTCAACTTTGTCCACTTCATCCACTTCTTCTTCTTCCACTTCTTCCACTTCCTCCACTACCTCAACTTCCACCACTTCCTCCTGATGGACAAATTTATGATCACCAAAATATGATGTCACAAACTTGTTTTACAATCGGCAAGCATGACCGAATCGTTCAAGTAATAAACTTGGTAAGACCAAGTATCGTTCTCCCAAAGGACTCACGGCCTAGTTTAGTTGTGTGGTTTGTTGATTAGCTAAGACTTAAGAACGAAATAATTGGATTTTACTATGCAAAAGACGAAAATAAATATGTATGCATGAGGTTTTGATCAATGGCAAAAGCAAAAGACAAGCACTTTCAATGAAATATATATATGAATATGTTGTTGGGGGTCAATTTCATCTTATCAACTCTCATATATTTTAGGAATTCAACATTCAAATCATCATTGTTAATGCCACTCTCTAAAGTACCTTTCAAGAAGGCTTCTCCCTAATTACGAGTTCATAAAATTCCTAGCATTCCTAATAATTAGTTCATCAAGTGCAGGAGCTTAACGACAACCGATATACTATTGGGAGAGATTCCCCGGATCTAGACTTCCCCGTACGTTCCCGTATCGACAAAATCAATAATCATGCATTGAATGAGTTAAACAAAGCAAGCATTAAGCAAAGAGGAAAAACCCTAACTAATGATGAAAGAAAGCATGGGTCTTAGATTAAGATGCAAGCACAAATTCCATATATGAGAGCTTCAAAAGATTACATTGATTCCCCAACAAACATACAAGGTTTAGTTCACCATATTCATGGTGAACCTAGATGAACAATAATGAAAGAATGAAAGATAGAACCCTAGAAAGGTGAAGAGGTAGCCTGAGCATCCAAGATCCTCCTTCAAAGGGGTGGAAGAGAGAGTGTTTGCTTCGTTTTCTGCCAAAGATACCAACCTTAAGACATCTAGGTCTTTAAATAGGACATAAAAATAATAGAAAATGGGTCCAGGCCCAAACAGATCATAAAATCGCATAAAACTGGCCCAAAACTCGTCTGGTTGACTTTTTTCGTATTCTGGTTGACTGGTTGACTTTTTGGTTGACTGGTTGACTTTTCTGGTTGACTGGTTGACTTTTCTGGTTTCTGGTTGACTTTTCAACATTCCAATCATTTGGTACTTCAATTCTTCTTTCAAATCATTCAATTAGCCTACAAAATCCAGGGAATCTTGCACAAAACCATTAAATTCACTTTCAACTCTCTTATTCACAAAACTAAAGCAAAAATATGAGTTCAAGCTAGTTTCTAAGTCTTAAAGGTTGCTTTTGGTATCAATTTTAAGCATAAAAATAACAGTTTTTCAACTGTTATCACAACCCCAAACTTAGAACTTTGCTTGTCCTCAAGCAAACAAGATGTAACTCAATCTTCTACCAATTCATATAATGGTTCACTCATTCAAAAATCTTCTTTTCAAGATAAGTACAGACTTCAATCAAGCTTTTGACCAAGATTTCAATCAAGACGTGCACATGCTTTGGTGTTCACAAAGTCACTTAATATCCAACAAATGCTATTTTTCATGAATGATCAATCAATTAAGCATGGATGTTCATGTGCTCATGCAATATTTCCTCACTAGGTAAAGTGTTTCACTCAAACACAAGTGTATAAGAGGTAATCACTCATTCACTCTACTATCACAATGTCACATGAATCAACTTTGCCTTTCATTTAACCACAATCAAAAACATTCACAAGAATGCATCATCACAAGGACTTTTCAATGGCTTATAATGTGGCTGGGCTAACAAGAAAATTGGAAAATCCTTGAGTTAAGAGAATCATAACAACACAATTATTCTTATTTTTCCCAACTTTCTTTTTGCATTTTGATAACAGTTGAAAAACTGTTATTTTCATGCTTAAAGTTGATACTAAAAGCAACCCTTAGACTTAGAAACTAGCTTGAAATCATGCCTTTTGTTTATATTTTCAGAAATAAGAGAGCTGGACAGGTTTATGCTTGATTTAAGTGTTTTTGTGCAGGTTTTGAGGTGAATTTGGTGAAAGAAGTGAAGAATAAGAGAGAGGACATTAGAAAAGACAAGAAAGAGTGCAAAAAGGAGAAGTCGAAGGCACCGCTCAGCGGCAAACTACCGCTGAGCGGCACTCAAGAGGTGGCGTTGGAACCGCTGAGGGGCAAATGGCCGCTGAGGGGAAGAAAGAAGACGCGTAACCACCGCTGAGCGGTAAATGGCGCTGAGCGGCACTTTTTGGGCTTGGGCTTTTGTAATCTTTTGTAACTCTAGATTAGTATATAAGGGCTTGCACGTCCTTTAGTTAGGATCTTTGGCAGAAACGAGGCAAACACTCTCTCTTTCACCCCTTTGAAGGAGGATCTTGGATGCTCAGGCTACCTCTTCACCTTTATTGGGTTTATTCTTTCATACTTTCATTGTAATTCATCTAGGTTCACCATGAATATGGTGAACTAAACCTTGTATGTTTGTTGGGGAATCAAAGTAATCTCTTGAAGCTCTCATATATGGATTTGTTGAGTACATCTTTGAATTAAGACATATGCTTTCTTTCATCATTAGTTAGGGTTTTTCCTCTTTGCTCAATGCTTGCATTGTTTAACTCATTCTAATGCATGATTATTGGTTTTGTTGATACGGACACGTACGGGGAAATCTAGATCCGGGGAATTTCTCCCAATATTATACTGACAATATTATATTGGTTGCCTTTAAGCTCCTGCACTCATGAACTAATCATTAGGAATGCTAGGAATTGTATGAACTATTTGATTAGGGAGAAGCCATCTAGAATGGTACATTAGAGAGTGGCATTAACAATGATGATTTGAATGTTGAATTCCTAAAATATATGAGAGTGGATGAGATGAAATTGACCCCCAACAACATATTCATTCATATATTTCCTTGAAAGTGTTTATCTTTTGTCTTTGTCATTGATCAATTCATGCATACATATTTAATTTTCGTCTTTGCATATTAAACTTCAATTATTGTGTTCTTAAGTCTTAGCTAATCAACAAATCACATAACTAAACTAGGCCGTGAGTCCTTTGGGAGAACGATACTTGGTCTTACCAAGTTTATTACTTGAAACGATTCGGTCATACTTGCCGATTGTGAAACAAGTTTGTGACATCATATTTTGGTGCTTACAAATTGATAACAGTTGAAAAACTGTTATTTTCATGCTTAAAAGTGATACTAAAAGCAACCTTTAGACTTAGAAACTAGCTTGAAATCATGCATTTTGTTTATATTTTCAGAAATAAGAGAGCTGGACAGGTTTATGCTTGATTTGAGTGTTTTTGTGCAGGTTTTGAGGTGAATTTGGTGAAAGAAGTGAAGAATGAGAGAGAGGACATTAGAAAAGACAAGAAAGAGTGCAAAAAGGAGAAGTCGAAAGGCACCGCTCAGCGGCAAACTACCGCTGAGCGGCACTAAAGAAGTGACGTTGGAACCGCTGAGGGGCAAATGGCCGCTGAGGGGAAGAAAGAAGACGCGTAACCACCGCTGAGCGGTAAATGGCGCTGAGCGGCACTTTTTGGGCTTGGACTTTTATAATCTTTTGTAACTCTAGATTAGTATATAAGGGCTTGCACGTCCTTTAGTTAGTATCTTTGGCAGAAACGAGGCAAACACTCTCTCTTTCACCCCTTTGAAGGAGGATCTTGGATGCTCAGGCTACCTCTTCCACTTTATTGGGTTTATTCTTTCATACTTTCATTGTTATTCATCTAGGTTCACCATGAATATGGTGAACTAAACCTTGTATGTTTGTTGGGGAATCAATGTAATCTCTTGAAGCTCTCATATATGGATTTGTTGAATACATCTTTGAATTAAGACATATGCTTTCTTTTCATCATTAGTTAGGGTTTTTCCTCTTTGCTCAATGCTTGCATTGTTTAACTCATTCTAATGCATGATTATTGGTTTTGTTGATACGGACACGTACGGGGAAATCTAGATCCGGGGAATTTCTCCCAATATTTTACTGACAATATTATATTGGTTGCCTTAAGCTCCTGCGGTAATGAACTAATCATTAGGAATGCTAGGAATTGTATGAACTATTTGATTAGGGAGAAGCCATCTAGAATGGTACATTAGTGAGTGGCATTAACAATGATGATTTGAATGTTGAATTCCTAAAATATATTAGAGTGGATGAGATGAAATTGACCCCCAACAACATATTCATTCATATATTCCATTGAAAGTGTTTATCTTTTGTCTTTGCCATTGATCAGTTCATGCATACATGTTTATTTTCTGTCTTTGCATATTAAACTTTGAATATTTCGTTTGTAAGTCTTAGTTAATCAAGAAACCACATAACTAAACTAGGCCGTGAGTCCTTTGGGAAGAACGATACTTGGTCTTACCAAGTTTTATTACTTGAACGATTCGGTCATACTTGCCGATTGTGAAACAAGTTTGTGACATCATATTTTGGTGCTTACAAATTTGTCCATCAAGTTTTTGGCGCCGTTGCCGGGGATTCATGGTTTAACTGGTTAATTTGTGTGATTATTGATTACCTTTGACTTTAATTTTGAATTTCTGTTTTTATTTTTTCTGTTTTTATTAGATTTTATTTTTTTTTAGATTTGATTTTTATCTTTTAGGTTAGATTTGATTTTTATCTTTTTAGATTAGATTTTATTTTATTTTCGAATTTTTATTTTATTTTTCTGTTTTCTGTTTTTCTGTTTTCTGTTTTTTTTATTTTTAGGTTAGATTTTATTAGATTTTATTTTTATCTTTTAGGTTAGGTTAGATTTTATTTTATTAGATTTTATTCTATCTTTTAGGTTAGGTTAGATTTTATTTTATTTTATTTTTTAGATTAGATTTTATTTTTTTTAGATTAGGTTTTATTATATTTTATTTGATTCTATCTTCTAAATCTTTTATCTTCTTATATCTTTTCAATTTTTATTTTCTTCTATATCTTTTTGTGCTAACAAATCTTTTCTAGGGTTTTGTTTTCTTGTGTATGCAGAAGGCAATTCGAACTAGAAGTAAGAAAACAACAGAACCACTACTTGAAGGACTAGACGAGAGTAGAAGGAGGAGAAGAATCAGAACGTCCAGAGAACTTTTCCCTTCTCCTGAAACTCTCCTACAATCATCACCACAAGGTTCTGTTCACAGCACAGGGAGTATGGAGAACAATAATAATGCTAGAAGAACTCTTGCAGATTACACTAATCTTGCTGGACCTCAGCACTTCAATAGCATAGCTCGACCTAGAGTCAATGCAGCCAACATGGAGGTCAAACCAGCATTAATTCAACTGGTAAAGAGTAATCAATTTACTGGGTTATCACATGAAAGCCCATATGAGCACCTTACAACATTTAATGAGATCTGCAACACGGTCAAGATCAATGGGGTGCCAGACGAAGCTATCAAACTTAGCTTGTTTCCTTTCTCATTGGGAGGCAATGCTAAGCTTTGGTTGAACTCTTTTCCAGAAGAAAGTTTCACAGAATGGGAAGCAGTGGTTGCAAAGTTTTTGAATAAATACTTCCCACAATCTAAAGTGACTAAGGGAAAGCAAGAGATATCTTCATTCAAGCAGGGCATGGAAGAATCACTTGGACATGCATGGGATAGGTATAAAAGCTTGTTACGTAAAACTCCCACGCATGGCTTTGAAGATCAAGAAGTAGTCCTAACTTTCCTTGGAGGGCTTGGTTCACAAACCAAGATGATGCTGGATGCCTCAGCTGGAGGCAATATCAAATGGAAAACTCCAGAGGAAGCAACTGAAATTATTGAAAATATGGCTACAAGTGATAATGAGCTTCACAATGAAAGAGGCGCCCCTATGCAACAGAAAGGGGTTCTTCAATTACAAACCCATGATGCTCTGCTAGCACAGAATAAGATTCTAACTCAACAGCTGGAAACTCTGACCAAAACTCTTGCTTCACTACCTAAAGAGTTAAAATCTGCTGCACAGGTACAAACCCAGTTGTGCGAACTGTGTGGAGGTGATCACATCAATGGCCAGTGTGCTTTTCCAGTAGAGGCCTTGGAGGATGTTAACTTCATGGCTAATCAGTTTCCATACCGTCAAGGGAATTATAATCAGGGTTGGAAACCACATCCAAGCATTGGCCAAGGACAAACTGGGCAGGCTAATCAGTTTAATAAGCAGCAGCAGCAACCAACTTTGTGGCAACAATTATCTATGCTTAATGACAGATCAACAAAGTTGGAAGAAACTCTTCAGCAATTCATCCAAAAAACTGAATCTTCTCAAAAGAGCACTGAAGCTGCTATAAAGAATCTGGAGATTCAGATGGGTCAGATCACCAAGCAATTGGAAGAAAGACCCAACAGAAACTTTGGGGCTAATACTGAGGTTAACCCCAGAGAAGAGTGCAAAGTGGTCAAGAGTGTAAATGAAGAGATCATTGAGTTGGAAGAAGAAGAAGAAGAAACAGAAGAAAGAAGAGAAATAGAGAGTGAAAATAATTTTCCTTTTCTAACAAATCAGGAGAAACCAATGAATTTCACAGATTTATTCAAAATGGTTGATAATGAAGCTCCTTGGGAACAAATTCTACAGAAAATAGCAGTTTACACCAAATCAGATGAAGGAACCTCTACAAAAAGAAGACGTAAAGAGGATGAGGAAGAAAAGTGTATAACTGTTAAGAAAGAATCATTCCCACCAAAAGCAGCAGATCCAGGCAGTTTTTCTATTCCTTGCATTATAGGGAAGAAAAAGGTAAAGAAAGCTCTCCTTGATTTAGGCTCAAGTGTTAACTTGATGCCTTATTCTCTATTGGAGCAAATTGGCCATGTTGAAATAAAACCTGTAAAGGTTAATCTTGTAATGGCTGATGGATCTTCAAAGGAGCCATGTGGGATTGCAGAAGATATTGTAGTTTGTGTTGGCAAACTTCAGTTCTTGGCAGACTTTGTGGTGATGAAGATGGAAACTGAGAGAATACCTTTCATACTTGGAAGGCCGTTTATGAAAACGGCTAGGGCTATCATTGATGTGAATGAAGGTATAGTGGTTCTCCAAGACAGAGAGGAGAAAGTGGTGGTGGATGTGTTCAAAGATGAGATACAAGCAAAGGAGGAAGAAGCCAGTTATAAAGCTGCATTTCGAGATGCACCCATAACTAGAGGTAAAAATAAAAATCTTAAGGTTTCTGATAACCATTGTTTGTATTTTCAGGCACCCAAGGTAGAAGAGATTGGAAAAGGAGAAGAAGTTCCTAGAGACTGGAAAAAATTAAGACTCCAACTTGGCACACCGGTAAGACTCAAGAACAAGTTGTGGGTTATTAAAGGCTTTAAAGAGAAGGAGATGATAGAGATAGAGTCTCCATATTCTAGAGAATCTAAGACAGTCCAAAGGAAGCAGTTGAAAGGTTGGTGGAAGGACTACGTCAACTATAAAGAAGATGGAACGTGAGCTTTAACAGGGTCAAGCTAGTGACGTTAAAGAAGCGCTTGCTGGGAGGCAACCCAGTGGATTTACAAACTTTTGATTTGGTTTTGTAATTTATAATTTGTGAATATTATTCTGGATATTATTTTGTTTGATCTAGCATCTACTGAAGGATGCTAGGTGGTTAAGTATCTACTGAAGGATACTAAGTTTGTAACACCTACTGATGGGTGTTGGTGAGAAGATTTTGCACCTACTGATGGGTGCTGGTAAGATTGAAACACCTACTGATGGGTGTTGGTGGATTTTGGGTCAGGCTCGGGACGTTAAACAAGCGCTACCTGGGAGGCAACCCAGTTGATTTATTGTTTTTGTTTGTTTATTTTTAGTTAGGATTTGCATAAGCATTTTTAACATTGAATTGCAGGGAACCTATGAGAGATATGTAGGGAAGGCACGTAGGTCAAGAAAAGAAGGAGGGGAGCACTTCACGAAAGTGCCGCTGAGCGGCAATTACCGCTGAGCGGTACTATCGCAGAGGGGCTTAAGTTCCCCTTAGCGGGACCCGAGCCCATTAGGGTATTTTTATACCCCAAGCTGCGTTTTAGGGTTTATTTCCAAACTTCTCTCTGCACAAACACTTCCACACACCTTCTACTAGGTTTTCCACATCTTTTCACTCTTCCCTCTTAAGAAAATCTCTCTTCTATTCACTTTTTCACTAGTGTACCATCAAAGTTTGGGGTTGGAAGAGAGCATTCTAGTTTAAAGGCATTCTCATTGCATCTAGTATCTCCACCCAAGTAAGTAAAATGCATTTTGTTCATTCTAGGGTTCTTGAATTTGAATATGATTGTCAAAGCATGAATATTTAGGGGTTTTGATTTCTATGCATGATTTGATGATATATTTGATGTTTGAACCGATTAAACTGCATGATTATGAACTGGAAAACTGAAAATTGCATTTGGGTGGAGTTAGGGAAGCTTTAAAACTGATTTTTCAAAAATCTGCAGAGTTACCGCTGAGGGGTAAATTACCGCTGAGCGGCACTCTGCCAGATTTGGTTTTTTCTGATTTTTGCGTGTTGGAATGTGCCACTGGTGGCGCTGAGGGGAAATTCTGGCCCTCAGCGGTGGTTTAGCTTCGAAAGGAGTTGTGTTCTGTGTTTACTAATGATTAACATCATGTTCTGTGGTTTTGGATTTATGTTTGAATGCAGGAATGGCATCCTCTTCAGGAAAGAGATTGAAAACCATGGCAACCAAGAGAAAGGAAAAGGAACCAGAGCAGCCCCATAATGGCAGGTTCCTCTCTAGGAAACATGAGAAGCACTTTAGGGTGGTTCAGGACAGGAGACTTCTAATGGAGAGAAAGGTTGGAATGATACCTAACTTTGCTCCTCAATTTGGAGAGCAAGTGTTAGGGAATGATTGGGGGAAGCTAGCCACTTATCCATCACCTGCCAACATAGCTGTGGTGAAAGAATTTTACACCAATGCAAAGAAGATTGGTGATTATCCAGCTGAGAATTATTTGGGCTATGTTAGAGGCCATGCTATCAGGTATGATCCTGACTCCATAAATAACTTTCTGGATACTGTGTGGGCTGGTGAACAATGCCAGTTTGCTCTTAGCATGGAGGAAGGTGCTGATTATGAGGATGTGGAGAGAGTATTGTGTATACCTGGAGGACACTTCCAAAGGAATAGATCTGGCTCAGTGGTTAACATTAGGAGGACAGATTTGACTCCTCTTGCAAAGTATTGGATGGCGTTTTCTCATGCCAACATTCAGCCATGTTCACATGTGTCAGATATTACTCTCAGCAGGGCACTATTCATCTACTGTGTTATCAGAAACTTGAATGTTAATATTGGGCAGGTGATAGCTGATGAGATTAGTGTGTGTGCTAACACCTCAAACAACAAAGCACCACTGGGACATCCTTCTTTGATCACTCACCTTTGCAAGCTAGCTGGGGTGGACACTTCTGTTCCACCATTTGAGAGGCCAAGAAAAGCTATAGATGAGGCCTATTACAGACAGTATTGTGGAGGAGAGGAGGCAGCCCAGCCAGTGCCACCACGCCAGGCTCGTAGAGAGAGAAGGCCAGCACAGAGCAGGACTTCTGCTGATACTCATGAGGCAGAACCATTCCAGATGAGGGACATGTATATGTCTCTTATAGGTGCTCAGTTGCAGTCCATCCACAGAGGGCAGGTGGCCACGGCTGAGATGATAGTGGGGATGTATGATACCCCTCCAGCACACAGGTGGACTATGGATGAATTCCATAATGTGGTAGCTTGGCCAGAAGAACCAGTATATGGAGGAGCTGGAGCAGCTGAAGCTTCAGCCAGAGATATGGAGGAAGATGAAGCTGAGGAGGAGGATGCAGTTGATGAAGATGATGATGAAGAGGAAGAGGAAGATACAGAGAGCTCGGACTGATGAGGAGCAGAGATAGCATTTACTGATGAATGCTATCATATGATTATGCTTTTATGGTTTAAGTTTTCTGAACTTATTTGTTTTTGTTTTTAGATTAGGGTTTGATGTACTCTATTGAACACCTGGTTTGTTATGATGGTTTGCTATTAACTGTGATTGTGTGATAAGTAATGCTTGATGATGCTTATTGATTGATTGATGTTGAGATGATGTGCACATTAAAATGCTTATACAGGTGATTCACAAGCTTTGTGAACAAATGCATACTATCATGATTGTGATTGTGAAATTAAGCAGGATGTGCATGTCAAATGTGAATGAGCTTATATGTGAGGTTTTGAGCTCCAGAGTTGTTATTGTTGAATGCTATTACTTTGAAAGCATGAATGACTTTGCCCAGGTTTTCTATGATTGAATCAATTGCTTATTTTGCATCATATGATCAAAGGCCGTGTTTTTGAAACCCTTTTTATTGGCCAAATTCATAAAGTTAGCCTTCTAAAAGAGAACACGTTGTGTTCTATCCTTTGAACCCTTAGCCTTAAACATACACTGAACACCCTTGATTGAAAATCTTTACCTTGAGTTAAGTAGAAGATCTTGTGTGGTATTGTTAAATGTTCAAGTTTGGGGTTATTGGGGAAACATGAAAAAGGAAAAAGCATTGAGCTAACAGCTAAAAAGTAAGAATATGCAAATAAAAGAAAAGAAAAAGAAGCAAAGCTCAATGCAAATGCAAAAGCAAAGGCAAAAGAAAGTTGGGAATGAATAAGAAGATTGTGTTGTTATGATTCTCTTAACTCAAGGATTTTGTGATCTAGAAAAACCAATTTTCTTGTTAGCCCAGCCACATTATAAGCCATTGAAAAGTCCTTGTGATGATGCATGCTTGTGAATGTATTTGATTGTGGTTAAATGAAAGGCAAAGTTGATTCATGTGACATTGTGATAGTGGAGTGAATGAGTGAAACACTTTACCTCTTATACACTTGTGTGTTGAGTGAAACACTTTACCTAGTGAGGAAATATTCCATAAGCACATGAACATCCATGCTTAATTGATTGATCATTCATGAAAAATAGCATTTGTTGGAATTTAAATGACTTTGTGAATACTAAAGCATGTGCACATCTTGATTGAACTCTTGGTCATAAGTTTGAGTGAAGTTGTTACTTATCTTGAAAAGAGGATTTTGAATGAGTGAACCATCATATGAATTGGTTGGAGATGGAGTTACATTTTATTTGCTTGAGGACAAGCAAAGTTCTAAGTTTGGGGTTGTGATAACAGTTGAAAAACTGTTATTTTCATGCTTAAAAGTGATACTAAAAGCAACCTTTAGACTTAGAAACTAGCTTGAAATCATGCATTTTGTTTATATTTTCAGAAATAAGAGAGCTGGACAGGTTTATGCTTGATTTGAGTGTTTTTGTGCAGGTTTTGAGGTGAATTTGGTGAAAGAAGTGAAGAATGAGAGAGAGGACATTAGAAAAGACAAGAAAGAGTGCAAAAAGGAGAAGTCGAAAGGCACCGCTCAGCGGCAAACTACCGCTGAGCGGCACTAAAGAAGTGACGTTGGAACCGCTGAGGGGCAAATGGCCGCTGAGGGGAAGAAAGAAGACGCGTAACCACCGCTGAGCGGTAAATGGCGCTGAGCGGCACTTTTTGGGCTTGGACTTTTATAATCTTTTGTAACTCTAGATTAGTATATAAGGGCTTGCACGTCCTTTAGTTAGTATCTTTGGCAGAAACGAGGCAAACACTCTCTCTTTCACCCCTTTGAAGGAGGATCTTGGATGCTCAGGCTACCTCTTCCACTTTATTGGGTTTATTCTTTCATACTTTCATTGTTATTCATCTAGGTTCACCATGAATATGGTGAACTAAACCTTGTATGTTTGTTGGGGAATCAATGTAATCTCTTGAAGCTCTCATATATGGATTTGTTGAATACATCTTTGAATTAAGACATATGCTTTCTTTTCATCATTAGTTAGGGTTTTTCCTCTTTGCTCAATGCTTGCATTGTTTAACTCATTCTAATGCATGATTATTGGTTTTGTTGATACGGACACGTACGGGGAAATCTAGATCCGGGGAATTTCTCCCAATATTTTACTGACAATATTATATTGGTTGCCTTAAGCTCCTGCGGTAATGAACTAATCATTAGGAATGCTAGAAATTGTATGAACTATTTGATTAGGGAGAAGCCATCTAGAATGGTACATTAGTGAGTGGCATTAACAATGATGATTTGAATGTTGAATTCCTAAAATATATGAGAGTGGATGAGATGAAATTGACCCCCAACAACATATTCATTCATATATTCCATTGAAAGTGTTTATCTTTTGTCTTTGCCATTGATCAGTTCATGCATACATGTTTATTTTCTGTCTTTGCATATTAAACTTTGAATATTTCGTTTGTAAGTCTTAGTTAATCAAGAAACCACATAACTAAACTAGGCCGTGAGTCCTTTGGGAAGAACGATACTTGGTCTTACCAAGTTTTATTACTTGAACGATTCGGTCATACTTGCCGATTGTGAAACAAGTTTGTGACATGATATTTTGGTGCTTACAAATTTGTCCATCACAAATTTGTCCATCAAGTTTTTGGCGCCGTTGCCGGGGACTCGTGGTTTAACTGGTTAATTTGTGTGATTATTGATTACCTTTGACTTTAATTTTGAATTTCTGTTTTTATTTTTTCTGTTTTTATTTATTTATTTTTTTTTTATCTTTTTAGATTTGATTTTTATCTTTTAGGTTAGATTTTATTTTTATCTTTTTAGATTAGATTTTATTTTAATTTCGAATTTTTATTTTATTTTTCTGTTTTCTGTTTTTTCTGTTTTCTGTTTTTTTTATTTTTCGGTTTTTATTTGATTTTATTTTATCTTTTTAGATTAGATTTTATTTTATTTTATTAGATTTTATTTTTTTATCTTTTTAGGTTAGATTTTATTTTATTCTTATTCTATCTTTTAGGTTAGGTTAGATTTTATTTTATTTTATCTTTTAGATTAGATTTTATTTTTTAGATTAGGTTTTATTCTATTTTATTTGATTCTATCTTCTAAATCTTTTATCTTCTTATATCTTTTCAATCTTTATTTTCTTCTATATCTTTTTGTGCTAACAAATCTGTTCTAGGGTTTTGTTTTCTTGTGCATGCAGAAGGCAATTCGAACTAGAAGTAAGAAAACAACAGAACCACTACTTGAAGGGCTAGACGAGAGTAGAAGGAGGAGAAGAATCAGAACGTCCAGAGAACTTTTCCCTTCTCCTGAAACTCTCCTACAATCATCACCACAAGGTTCTGTTCATAGCACAGGGAGTATGGAGAACAATAATAATGCTAGAAGAACTCTTGCAGATTACACTAATCTTGCTGGACCTCAGCACTTCAATAGCATAGCTCGGCCTAGAGTCAATGCAGCCAACATGGAGGTCAAACCAGCATTAATTCAACTGGTAAAGAGTAATCAATTTAATGGGTTATCACATGAAAGCCCATATGAGCACCTTACAACATTTAATGAGATCTGTAACACGGTCAAGATTAATGGGGTGCCAGACGAAGCTATCAAACTTAGCTTGTTTCCTTTCTCATTGGGAGGCAATGCTAAGCTTTGGTTGAACTCTTTTCCAGAAGAAAGTTTCACGGAATGGGAAGCAGTGGTTGCAAAGTTTTTGAATAAATACTTCCCACAATCTAAAGTGACTAAGGGAAAGCAAGAGATATCTTCATTCAAGCAGGGCATGGAAGAATCACTTGGACATGCATGGGATAGGTATAAAAGCTTGTTACGTAAAACTCCCACGCATGGCTTTGAAGATCAAGAAGTAGTCCTAACTTTCCTTGGAGGGCTTGGTTCACAAACCAAGATGATGCTAGATGCCTCAGCTGGAGGCAATATCAAATGGAAGACTCCAGAGGAAGCAACTGAAATCATTGAAAATATGGCTACAAGTGATAATGAGCTGCACAATGAAAGAGGAGCTCCTATGCCACAGAAAGGGGTTCTACAATTACAAACGCATGATGCTCTGCTAGCACAGAATAAAATTCTAACTCAACAGCTAGAGACTCTGACAAAAACTTTGGCTCAATTACCTAAAGAGTTGAAGTCTGCTGCCCAGATACAAACCCAGTTGTGCGAACTATGTGGAGGTGATCACATAAATGGCCAGTGTGCTTTTCCAGTGGAGGCCTTGGAGGATGTTAACTTCATGGCTAATCAGTTTCCATACCGTCAAGGGAATTATAATCAGGGTTGGAAACCACATCCAAGCATTGGCCAAGGACAAACTGGACAGGCTAATCAGTTTAATAAGCAGCAGCAGCAACCAACCTTGTGGCAACAATTATCTATGCTTAATGACAGATCAACAAAGTTGGAAGAAACTCTTCAGCAATTCATCCAGAAAACTGAATCTTCTCAAAAGAGCACTGAAGCTGCTATAAAGAATCTGGAGATTCAGATGGGTCAGATCACCAAGCAATTGGAAGAAAGACCCAACAGAAACTTTGGGGCTAATACTGAGGTTAACCCCAGAGAAGAGTGCAAAGTGGTCAAGAGTGTAAATGAAGAGATCATTGAGTTGGAAGAAGATGAAACAGAAGAGAGAAGAGAAGAAGAAAGAAAGGACACTTTTCCTTTTCTAACAAATCAGGATAAACCAATGGATTTCACAGATTTATTCAAAATGGTTGATAATGAAGCTCCTTGGGAACAAATTCTACAGAAAATAGCAGTTTACACCAAATCAGATGAAGGAACCTCTACAAAAAGAAGACGTAGAGAGGATGAGGAAGAAAAGTGTATAACTGTTAAGAAAGAATCATTCCCACCAAAAGCAGCAGATCCAGGCAGTTTTTCTATCCCTTGCATTATAGGGAAGAAAAAGGTAAAGAAAGCTCTCCTTGATTTAGGCTCAAGTGTTAACTTGATGCCTTATTCTCTATTGGAGCAAATTGGCCATGTTGAAATAAAACCTGTAAAGGTTAATCTTGTAATGGCTGATGGATCTTCAAAGGAGCCATGTGGGATTGCAGAAGACATTGTAGTTTGTGTTGGCAAACTTCAGTTCTTGGCAGACTTTGTGGTGATGAAGATGGAAACAGATAAAATACCTTTCATACTTGGAAGGCCGTTTATGAAAACGGCTAGGGCTATCATTGATGTGAATGAAGGTATAGTGGTTCTCCAAGACAGAGAGGAGAGAGTGGTGGTGGATGTGTTCAAAGATGAGATACAAGCAAAGGAGGAAGAAGCCAGTTATAAAGCTGCATTTCGAGATGCACCCATAACTAGAGGTAAAAATAAAAATCTTAAGGTTTCTGATAACCATTGTTTGTATTTTCAGGCACCCAAGGTAGAAGAGATTGGAAAAGGAGAAGAAGTTCCTAGAGACTGGAAAAAATTAAGACTCCAACTTGGCACACCTGTAAGACTCAAGAACAAGTTGTGGGTTATTAAAGGCTTTAAAGAGAAGGAGATGATAGAGATAGAGTCTCCATATTCTAGAGAATCTAAGACAGTCCAAAGGAAGCAGTTGAAAGGTTGGTGGAAGGACTACGTCAACTATAAAGAAGATGGAACGTGAGCTTTAACAGGGTCAAGCTAGTGACGTTAAAGAAGCGCTTGCTGGGAGGCAACCCAGTGGATTTACAAACTTTTGATTTGGTTTTGTAATTTATAATTTGTGAACATTATTCTGGACATTATTTTGTTGGATCTAGCATCTACTGAAGGATGCTAGGTGATTAAGTATCTACTGAAGGATACTAAGTTTGTAACACCTACTGATGGGTGTTGGTGAGAAGATTTTGCACCTACTGATGGGTGCTGGTAAGTTTGAAACACCTACTGATGGGTGTTGGTGGATTTTGGGTCAGGCTCGTGACGTTAAACAAGCGCTACCTGGGAGGCAACCCAGTTGATTGATTGTTTTCTGTTTGTCTATTTTAGTTAGGGTTTGCATAAGCATTTTTAACATTGAATTGCAGGGAACCTATGAGGGGTATGCTAGGAAGGCACGTAGGTCAAGAAAAGAAGGAGAGGAGCACATCACGACAGTGCCGCTGAGCGGTATTTTACCGCTGAGCGGTACTCTCGCAGACTGGGCTTTAGTTCCCCTTAGCGGGACCCGAGCCCATTAGGGTATTTTTATACCCCAAGCTGCGTTTTAGGGTTTATTTCCAGACTTCTCTCTGCACAAACACTTCCACACACCTTCTCCTAGGTTTTCCACATCTTTTCACTCTTCCCTCTTTAGAAAATTTCTCTTCCACTCATTTTTACACTAGTGTGCTATCAAAGTTTGGGGTTGGAAGAGAGCGTTCTAGTTTGGAAGCATTCTCATATCATCTAGCATCTCCACCCAAGTAAGTAAAATGCATTTTGTTCATTCTAGGGTTCTTGAAATTGACTGTGATTGTCAAAGCATGAATATTTAGGGGTTTTGATTTCTATGCATGATTTGATGATATATTTGATGTTTGAACCGATTAAACTGCTTGATTATGAACTGGAAAACTGAAAATTGCATTTGGGTGGAGTTAGGACTGTTTTAAAAAGAGATTTGCAAAAATCTGCAGATCACCGCTGAGCGGCATTTACCGCTGAGCGGCACTCTGCCAGATTTGTTTTTTCTGGTTTATTGCGTGTTTGAATGTGGCACTGGTGGCGCTGAGGGGAAATTCTGGCCCTCAGCGGTGGTTTAGCTTCGAAAGGAGTTGTGTTCTGAGTTTACTTATGATTAACATCATGTTCTGTGGTTTTGGATTTGTGTTTGAATGCAGGAATGGCATCCTCTTCAGGAAAGAGATTGAAAACCATGGCAACCAAGAGGAAGGAAAAGGAACCAGAGCAGCCCCATAATGGCAGGTTCCTCTCTAGGAAACATGAGAAGCACTTTAGGGTGGTTCAGGACAGGAGACTTCTAATGGAGAGAAAGGTTGGAATGATACCTAACTTTGCTCCTCAATTTGGAGAGCAAGTGTTAGGGAATGACTGGGGAAAGCTAGCCACTTATCCATCACCTGCCAACATAGCTGTGGTGAAAGAATTTTACACCAATGCAAAGAAGATTGGTGATTATCCAGCTGAGAATTATTTGGGCTATGTTAGAGGCCATGCTATCAGGTATGATTCTGACTCCATAAATAACTTTCTGGATACTGTGTGGGCTGGTGAGCAATGCCAGTTTGCTCTTAGCATGGAGGAAGGTGCTGATTATGAGGATGTGGAGAGAGTATTGTGTATACCTGGAGGACACTTCCAAAGGAATAGATCTGGCTCAGTGGTTAACATTAGGAGGACAGATTTGACTCCTCTTGCAAAGTATTGGATGGCGTTTTCTCATGCCAACATTCAGCCATGTTCACATGTGTCAGATATTACTCTCAGCAGGGCACTATTCATCTACTGTGTTATCAGAAACTTGAATGTTAATATTGGGCAGGTGATAGCTGATGAGATTAGTGTGTGTGCTAACACCTCAAACAACAAAGCACCACTGGGACATCCTTCTTTGATCACTCACCTTTGCAAGCTAGCTGGGGTGGACACTACTGTTCCACCATTTGAGAGGCCAAGAAAAGCTATAGATGAGGCCTATTACAGACAGTACTGTGGAGGTGAGGAGGCAGCCCAGCCAGTGCCACCACGCCAGGCTCGTAGAGAGAGAAGGCCAGCACAGAGCAGGACTTCTGCTGATACTCATGAGGCAGAACCATTCCAGATGAGGGACATGTATATGTCTCTTATAGGTGCTCAGTTGCAGTCCATCCACAGAGGGCAGGTGGCCACGGCTGAGATGATAGTGGGGATGTATGATACCCCTCCAGCACACAGGTGGACTATGGATGAATTCCATAATGTGGTAGCTTGGCCAGAAGAACCAGTATATGGAGGAGCTGGAGCAGCTGAAGCTTCAGCCAGAGATATGGAGGAAGATGAAGCAGAGGAGGAGGATGCATTTGATGAAGATGATGATGAAGAGGAAGAGGAAGATACAGAGAGCTCGGAC
Source organism: Vigna umbellata (assembly GCF_029865625.1). Taxonomy (NCBI): domain Eukaryota; kingdom Viridiplantae; phylum Streptophyta; class Magnoliopsida; order Fabales; family Fabaceae; genus Vigna; species Vigna umbellata. Next base: position 27,049,776 of record NC_142166.1, read on the forward strand.
TGATGAGGAGCTGAGATAGCATTTACTGATGAATGCTATCATATGATTATGCTTTTGTGGTTTAAGTTTTCTGAACTTATTTGTTTTTGTTTTTAGATTAGGGTTTGATGTACTCTATTGAACACCTGGTCTGTTATGATGGTTTGCTATTAACTGTGATTGTGTGATAAGTAATGCTTGATGATGCTTATTGATTGATTGATGTTGAGATGATGTGCACATTAAAATGCTTATACAGGTGATTCACAAGCTTTGTGAACAAATGCATAATATCATGATTGTGATTGTGAAATTAAGCAGGATGTGCATGTCAAATGTGAATGAGCTTATATGTGAGGTTTTGAGCTCCAGAGTTGTTATTGTTGAATGCTATTACTTTGAAAGCATGAATGACTTTGCCCAGGTTTTCTATGATTGAATCAATTGCTTGTTTTGCATCATATGATCAAAGGCCGTGTTTTTGAAACCCTTTTTATTGGCCAAATTCATAAAGTTAGCCTTCTAAAAGAGAACACGTTGTGTTCTATCCTTTGAACCCTTAGCCTTAAATATACACTGAACACCCTTGATTGAAAATCTTTACCTTGAGTTAAGTAGAAGATCTTGTGTGGTATTGTTAAATGTTTAAGTTTGGGGTTATTGGGGAAACATGAAAAAGAAAAAAAGCATTGAGCTAACAGCTAAAAAGTAAGAATATGCAAAGAAAAGAAAAGAAAAAGAAGCAAAGCTCAATGCAAATGCAAAAGCAAAGGCAAAAGAAAGTTGGGAATGAATAAGAAGATTGTGTTGTTATGATTCTCTTAACTCAAGGATTTTGTGATCCAGAAAAACCAATTTTCTTGTTAGCCCAGCCACATTATAAGCCATTGAAAAGTCCTTGTGATGATGCATGCTTGTGAATGTATTTGATTGTGGTTAAATGAAAGGCAAAGTTGATTCATGTGACATTGTGATAGTGGAGTGAATGAGTGAAACACTTTACCTCTTATACACTTGTGTGTTGAGTGAAACACTTTACCTAGTGAGGAAATATTCCATAAGCACATGAACATCCATGCTTAATTGATTGATCATTCATGAAAAATAGCATTTGTTGGAATTTAAATGACTTTGTGAACACTAAAGCATGTGCACATCTTGATTGAACTCTTGGTCTTAAGTTTGAGTGAAGTTATTACTTATCTTGAAAAGAGGATTTTGAATGAGTAAACCATCATATGAATTGGTTGGAGATGGAGTTACATTTTGTTTGCTTGAGGACAAGCAAAGTTCTAAGTTTGGGGTTGTGATAACAGTTGAAAAACTGTTATTTTCATGCTTAAAAGTGATACTAAAAGCAACCTTTAGACTTAGAAACTAGCTTGAAATCATGCATTTTGTTTATATTTTCAGAAATAAGAGAGCTGGACAGGTTTATGCTTGATTTGAGTGTTTTTGTGCAGGTTTTGAGGTGAATTTGGTGAAAGAAGTGAAGAATGAGAGAGAGGACATTAGAAAAGACAAGAAAGAGTGCAAAAAGGAGAAGTCGAAGGCACCGCTCAGCGGCAAACTACCGCTGAGCGGCACTCAAGAGGTGGCGTTGGAACCGCTGAGGGGCAAATGGCCGCTGAGGGGAAGAAAGAAGACGCGTAACCACCGCTGAGCGGTAAATGGCGCTGAGCGGCACTTTTTGGGCTTGGACTTTTATAATCTTTTGTAACTCTAGATTAGTATATAAGGGCTTGCACGTCCTATAGTTAGGTATCTTTGGCAGAAACGAGGCAAACACTCTCTCTTTCACCCCTTTGAAGGAGGATCTTGGATGCTCAGGCTACCTCTTCCACTTTATTGGGTTTATTCTTTCATACTTTCATTGTTATTCATCTAGGTTCACCATGAATATGGTGAACTAAACCTTGTATGTTCGTTGGGGAATCAATGTAATCTCTTGAAGCTCTCATATATGGATTTGTTGAATACATCTTTGAATTAAGACATATGCTTTCTTTTCATCATTAGTTAGGGTTTTTCCTCTTTGCTCAATGCTTGCATTGTTTAACTCATTCTAATGCATGATTATTGGTTTTGTTGATACGGACACGTACGGGGAAATCTAGATCCGGGGAATTTCTCCCAATATTTTACTGACAACATTATATTGGTTGCCTTAAGCTCCTGCACTCATGAACTAATCATTAGGAATGCTAGGAATTGTATGAACTATTTGATTAGGGAGAAGCCATCTAGAATGGTACATTAGAGAGTGGCATTAACAATGATGATTTGAAAGAGGAATTCCTAAAATATATGAGAGTGGATGAGATGAAATTGACCCCCAACAACATATTCATTCATTTAATCCATTGAAAGTGTTTATCTTATGTCTTTGCCATTGATCAATTCATGCATACATGTTTATTTTCGTCTTGCATATTAAAATTTCAATCATTGTTTTCTTAAGTCTTAGCTAATCAAGAAATCACATAACTAAACTAGGCCGTGAGTCCTTTGGGAAGAACAATACTTGGTCTTACCAAGTTTTATTACTTGAACGATTCGGTCATACTTGCCGATTGTGAAACAAGTTTGTGACATCATATTTTGGTGCTTACAAATTTGTCCATCAAATTCCTAAAATATATGAGAGTGGATGAGATGAAATTGACCCCCAACAACATATTCATTCATATATTTCCTTGAAAGTGTTTATCTTTTGTCTTTGTCATTGATCAATTCATGCATACATATTTAATTTTCGTCTTTGCATATTAAACTTCAATTATTGTGTTCTTAAGTCTTAGCTAATCAACAAATCACATAACTAAACTAGGCCGTGAGTCCTTTGGGAGAACGATACTTGGTCTTACCAAGTTTATTACTTGAAACGATTCGGTCATACTTGCCGATTGTGAAACAAGTTTGTGACATCATATTTTGGTGCTTACAAATTTGTCCATCACATTTGCATTGAGCTTTGCTTCTTTTTCTTTTCTTTTTTTTTCTTCTTCTTTGCATATTCTTACTTTTTAGCTCTTAGCTCAATGCTTTTCCTTTTTCATGTTTTCCCAACAACCCCAAACTTGAACATTTAACAATACCACACAAGATCTTCTACTTAACTCAAGGTAAAGATTTTCAATCAAGGGTTTCAGTGTATGTTCAAGGCTAAGGGTTCAAAGGATAGAACACTAAGTGTTCTCTTTAAGTGGGCTAACTTTATGAATTTGGCCAATAAAAAGGGTTCCAACAAACGGCCTTGATCACATGATGCAAAACAAGCAATTGATTCAATCATAGAAAACCTGGGCAAAATCATTCATGTTTCCAAAGTAATAGCATTCAATCAATAACAACTATGGAGCTCAAAACCTCACATATAAGCTCATTCACATTTGACATACACATCATGCTTAATTTCATAATCACAATCATGATACCCTGCATTTGTTCACAAAGCTTGTGAATCACATGTATAAGCATTTTAATGTGCACATCATCTCAACATCAATCAATCAATAAGCATCATCAAGCATTACTTATCACACAATCACAGTTAATAGCACACCATCATAACAAACCAGGTTTCCAATAGAGTACATCAACCCTAATCTAAAACCAAAAATAAATAAGTTCAGAAAACTTAAACCGATAAAAGCATAAGCATATGATAGCATTCATCAGTAAATGCTATCTCAGCTCCTCATCAATCTGAGCTGTCATCTGTATCTTCTTCCTTTCCTTCTTCTTGGATCTTATAGTCTTGATACTTTTGGCATGATGAGGAGGCCATCCCTGCATCAAACATAATTCACAAAACCAAAAGATCATTGTTAAGCATTAGTAAACCACAATGAAGAAATCATCCCCTTCAATGATGCTCTCTCCCAACCCCAAACTTAGATGGAAAACTAGTGAGAAAGTGAGTGAAAGGGAGATTTTCTCAAGAGGGAAGAGGGAAAAGATGTGGAGAACCTTGGAAAAGGTATGTGGGAGTGTGTGTGCAGAGAAGAGCCTGAAAATAGAAGCTTATGCGCAGCTTAGGGTATAAAAATACCCTAATGGGCTCGGGTCCCGCTAAGGGGAACTAAAGCCCATTCTGCGAGAGTACCGCTCAGCGGCACTTTCGTGATGTGCTCTTCTCCTTCTTTTCTTAACCTACGTGCCTCCTAGACATGCCCCTCACTGGTTCCCTGCAATTCAATGTTTAAAATACTTATGCAAACCCTAACTAAAATAAAACAAGCAAAAACAATCAATCAACTGGGTTGCCTCCCAGGTAGCGCTTGTTTAACGTCACGAGCCTGACCCAAAATCCACCAACACCCATCACTAGGTGTTTAAAACTTATCAACACCCACCAGTAGGTGCTTCAAACTTTCTCACCAACACCCATCAGTAGGTGTTATAACTTAGCATCCTTCAGTAGATGCTATGTCAAACTAGCATCCTTCAGTAGATGCTATCTCCAAAAATAATGACAAAGTAATGTTCAACAAATTAAAAATTTACAAACCAAAGAAAAATTAAAAAGTTCTTAAATCCACTGGGTTGCCTCCCAGCAAGCGCTCTTTTAACGTCATTAGCTTGACCCAGTAAAGCTCAAGTTCCTTCTGCTTTTTCTTCTTTCTATTGAACTTCTTCAGAAATTTGATCAAACCAGGAACCTGTTGCAGTGTCTCAATCATAGGAACTTTAATCTCCAATTTCTTGAAGATTTCCATAAAGCACTTAAATTTCTTTTCCTTCCTATGATTCTTCTTTAGATGAGGATGAGATTTTTCATATGATTCCTTCTTCTTTCCTCTCATCTTCTTTTTCTTATGCTTCCTCACCCCAAATTTTCTCTTTTTCTTTTCTCTTATTTTTTTCTTCCCTTCTCTTTTTCTTCTCAACTTCTTTATTTTCATACAAATTTTCTTCCTCTCTTCTCTCTCAACCACTTCTTTTTCATCATCTTTATCTTTCTCACTCAACTCTTCTTTTTCTTCTCTCTCTATCTTTTCCTCATCTCTCTCTATTTTTTTCTCAGCAAAAATCTTGTCACTTTCAGTGACAATGGCTTGACCTTCCTCCTTAAGGTTAACTTCAGTATTAACCTTAACATTCAATTTTTGACTAATGAAACTAAGGTGCATCTCCATCCTTTTACATGATTCTTCAATGCTTTTCTGAGTAGAGTCGGAATTTTTCAAAAATTGTTGAAGGGTGTCATCCAAATTTACTGATGGAGAGGGTTGTTGCTGCCATTGTTGTGGTGGCGGCCTATCAAATTCTTCGGCAGCTTGAGTGATTTTGTGATGACAATCAGGTATCTGTATGTACTGTTGAACTGCCTCCTCCAACGTTATCCTTCTTCCTGATAGAGAGGGTTTTTTCTGCCTTTGTTGTGGTGGTAGATTCTTAAATTGTTCGACAGCTTGCCAAAATTGATCATTATCCATGCTTGAGTGAGATCCCACTAGTGATTGAAATTACCTTAGTAGAATTGAGTGCCTATTAAATTCTTGTTCGAATTGCATCCTGCAAACATTAGGCACAAAACTCTAGAAAATATTTGTTAGCACAAAAAGATATAGGAGAAGATATATATTCAGAAGATAAAAGATTCAGAAGATAAAATAAAATAAGATAGAATAAAATAAAATAAAATAAAATCTAATATAATCTAATAAGATAAAATCAAATCAAATCAAATCTAATCTAATCAAATCAAATCAAATCAAATCTAATCTAATCTAATCAAATCAAATAAAATCTAATCTAATAAAATAAAATAAAATCAAATCAAATAAGATAAAATAAAAACCGAAAAAATAAAAACAGAAAATAAAAACAGAAATTCAAAATTAAAGTCAAAGATAATCAATAATCACACAAATTAACCAGTTAAACCACGAGTCCCCGGCAACGGCGCCAAAAACTTGATGGACAAATTTATGATCACCAAAATATGATGTCACAAACTTGTTTTACAATCGGCAAGCATGACCGAATCGTTCAAGTAATAAACTTGGTAAGACCAAGTATCGTTCTCCCAAAGGACTCACGGCCTAGTTTAGTTGTGTGGTTTGTTGATTAGCTAAGACTTAAGAACGAAATAATTGGATTTTACTATGCAAAAGACGAAAATAAATATGTATGCATGAGGTTTTGATCAATGGCAAAAGCAAAAGACAAGCACTTTCAATGAAATATATATATGAATATGTTGTTGGGGCTCAATTTCATCTTATCCACTCTCATATATTTTAGGAATTCAACATTTAAATCATCATTGTTAATGCCACTCTCTAAAGTACCTTTCAAGAAGGCTTCTCCCTAATTACGAGTTCATACAATTCCTAGCATTCCTAATAATTAGTTCATCAAGTGCAGGAGCTTAACGACAACCCATATACTATTGGGAGAGATTCCCCGGATCTAGACTTCCCCGTACGTTCCCGTATCGAAAAAATCAATAATCATGCATTGAATGAGTTAAACAAAGCAAGCATTAAGCAAAGAGGAAAAACCCTACCTAATGATGAAAGAAAGCATGAGTCTTAGATTAAGATGCAAGCACAAATTCCATATATGAGAGCTTCAAAAGATTACATTGATTCCCCAACAAACATACAAGGTTTAGTTCACCATATTCATGGTGAACCTAGATGAACAATAATGAAAGAATGAAAGATAGAACCCTAGAAAGGTGAAGAGGTAGCCTGAGCATCCAAGATCCTCCTTCAAAGGGGTGGAAGAGAGAGTGTTTGCTTCGTTTTCTGCCAAAGATACCAACCCTAAGACATCTAGGTCTTTAAATAGGACATAAAAATAATAGAAAACGGGTCCAGGCCCAAACAGATCATAAAATCGCATAAAACTGGCCCAAAACTCGTCTGGTTGACTTTTTTCGTATTCTGGTTGACTGGTTGACTTTTTGGTTGACTGGTTGACTTTTCTGGTTTTTGGTTGACTTTTCAACATTCCAATCATTTGGTACTTCAATTCTTCTTTCAAATCATTCAATTAGCCTACAAAATCCAGGGAATCTTGCACAAAACCATTAAATTCACTTTCAACTCTCTTATTCACAAAACTAAAGCAAAAATATGAGTTCAAGCTAGTTTCTAAGTCTTAAAGGTTGCTTTTGGTATCAATTTTAAGCATAAAAATAACAGTTCTTCAACTGTTATCACCTCCACATCCTAGACTTCCTCCAGTTCCTCCACGTCGTCCACTTCGTCCACTTTGTCAACTTCGTTCATTTCATCAACTTCGTCCATTTCATCAACTTCGTCCACTTCGTCAACTTCCTCCACTTAGTCAATTTCCTCCACTTCCTCCACTTCGTCTATTTCCTCCACTTCCTCCACTTCCTCCACTTCCTCCGCATCCTCCACTTCCTCCACTTCCTCCAGTTCCTCCACTACGTCAACTTTGTCAACTTCATCAACTTCGTCCACTTCGTCCAGTTTGTCCATTTCATCCACTTCGTCAAGTTCGTCCACTTCCTCCACTTCCTCCACTTCCTTCACTTCCTCCACTTCCTCCACTTCCTCCACTTTGTCAACTTCGTCCACTTCGTCCATTTCGTCAACTTCGTCCACTTCGTCAACGTCCTCCACTTCGTCAATTTCCTCCACTTCCTCCACTTCGTCTATTTCCTCCACTTCCTCAACTTCCTCCACTTCCTCCACATCCTCCACTTCCTTCACTTCCTCCACTTCCTCCACTTCCTCCCCTTCTTCCGCTTCTTCCCCTTCCTCCGCTTCCTCCACTTCCTCCACTTCCTCCACTTCCTCAACTTCCTCCACTTCCTCCACTTTCTCCACTTACTCCATTTCGTCCACTTCGTCAACTTCGTCCACTTCCTCCACTTCCTCCACTACGTCAACTTCGTCAACTTCTTCAACTTCGTCCACCTCGTCCACTTCGTCCACGTCGTCCATTTCGTCCATTTCGTCCACTTCGTCCACTTCGTCAACTTCGTTCACTTCATCAACTTCCTCCACTTCCTCCACTACCTCCACTTCCTCCACTTCGTCTACTTTGTCCACTTCCTCCACTTCATCAACTTCATCCACTTCCTCCACTTCCTCCCCTTCCTTCACTTCCTCCACTTCTTCTACTTCTTCCACTTCCTCCACTTCTTCCACTTTGTGCACATCGTCCACTTTCTCCACTTCCTCCACTTCCTCCACTTACTCCATTGCGTCCACTTCGTCAACTTCTTCCACTTCGTGAACTTCGTCCACTTCCTCCACTACGCCAACTTCGTCAACTTCTTCAACTTCGTCCACTTCGTCCATTTCATCCACTTCGTCCACTTCGTCCACTTCGTCAACTTCCTGCACTTCCTTCACTTCCTCCACTTCCTCCACTTCCTCCACTTGGTCCAATTCGTCCACTTCCTCCACTTCCTCCACATCGTCCACTTCGTCCACTTCGTCAACTTCGTCCATTTCATCAACTTCGTCCACTTCGTCAATTTCCTCCACTTCGTCAATTTCCTCCACTTCCTCCACTGCCTCCACATCCCCCACTTCCTTCACTTCCTCCACTTCCTCCCCTTCCTCCGCTTCCTCCCGTTCCTGCACTTCCTCCACTTCCTCCTCTTCCTCAACTTCCTCCACTTCCTCCACTTTCTCCATTTACTCCATTTCGTCCACTGCGTCAACTTCCTCCCCTTCGTCAACTTCGTCAACTTCCTCCACTTCCTCCACTACGTCAACTTCGTCAACTTCATCCACTTCGTCCACCTCGTGCACTTCGTCCATTTTGTCCACTTCGTCCACTTCGTCAACTTCCTCCACTTCTTCAACTTCCTCCACTTCCTCCACTTCCTCCACTTCCTCCACTTCCACCACTTTCTCCATTTCCTCCACATCCTAGACATCCTAGACTTCCTCCACTTCCTCCACTTCCTCTACTTCCTCTACTTCGTCAACTTCGTCCACATTCTCCACTTCCTCCACTTCGTCAACTTCCTCCACTTCCTCCACTTCCTCCACTTCCTCCACTTCCTCCACTTCCTCCACTTCCTCCACTTCCTCCACTTCCTCCCCCTCTTCTACTTCCTCCACTTCCTCCACTTCGTCCACTTCGTCCACTTCGTCAACTTCGTCCACTTCGTCAGCTTCGTCCATTTCGTCAAATTCGTCCATTTCGTCCACTTCGTCAACTAAATCAACTTCCTCCACTTCCTCCCCTTCCTCCACTTCCTCCACTTACTTCATTTCGTCAACTTCGTGAACTTCGTCCACTTCCTCCACTTCCTTCACATCGTCAACTTCGTCCACTTCGTCAACTTCGTCCATTTCGTCAACTTTGTCCAGTTCGTCAACTTCCTCCACTTCGTCAATGTCCTTCACTTCCTACACTGCCTCCACATCCCCCACTTCCTTCACTTCCTCCATTTCCTCCACTTCCTCACCTTCCTCCGCTTCCTCCCCTTCCTGCACTTCCTCAACTTCCTCCACTTACTCCATTTCGTCCACTGCGTCAACTTCCTCCACTTCCTCCACTTCCTCCACTACGTCAACTTCGTCAACTTCGTCCACTTCGCCCACTTCGTCCACTTCGTCCATTTTGTCCACTTCGTCCACTTCGTCAACTTCCTCCACTTCTTCAACTTCCTCCACTTCCTCCACTTCCTCCACTTGCTCCATTTCCTCCATTTCTTCTACTTCGTCCACTTCCTTCACTTCCTCCACTTCATCAAGTTCATCCACTTCCACCACTTCCTCCACTTCCTCCCCTTCCTCCCCTTCCTCCACTTCCTCCACTTCTTCTTCCAGTTTGTGCACATCGTCCACTTTCTCCACTTCCTCCACTTCCTCCACTTCCTCAACTTCCTCCACTTCCTGCACTTACTCCATTTTGTCAACTTCGTCCACTTCGTCCACTTCCTCCGCTTCCTCAACTACGTCAACTTCGTCAACTTCTTCAACTTCGTCCACTTCGTCCATTTCATCCACTTCGTCCACTTCACAAACTTCGTCCACTTCGTCAACGTCGTCAACTTCCTCCACTTCCTCCATTTCCTCCACTTCCTCCACTTCCTCCACTTCCTCCACTTCCTCCACTTCCTCCACTTCCTCCACTTGCTCCATTTCCTCCATTTCTTCTACTTCGTCCACTTCCTTCACTTCCTCCACTTCATCAAGTTCATCCACTTCCACCACTTCCTCCACTTCCTCCCCTTCCTCCCCTTCCTCCACTTCCTCCACTTCTTCTTCCAGTTTGTGCACATCGTCCACTTTCTCCACTTCCTCCACTTCCTCCACTTCCTCAACTTCCTCCACTTCCTGCACTTACTCCATTTTGTCAACTTCGTCCACTTCGTCCACTTCCTCCGCTTCCTCAACTACGTCAACTTCGTCAACTTCTTCAACTTCGTCCACTTCGTCCATTTCATCCACTTCGTCCACTTCACAAACTTCGTCCACTTCGTCAACGTCGTCAACTTCCTCCACTTCCTCCATTTCCTCCACTTCCTCCACTTCCTCCACTTCCTCCACTTCCTCCACTTCCTCCACTTCCTCCACTTCCTCCACTTCCTCCACTTCCTCCACTTCCTCCACTTCCTCCACTTCCTCTACTTCCTCCACTGCGTCAACTTTGTCAACTTCATCAACTTCGTCCAGTTTGTCCATTTCATCCACTTCGTCCACTTCGTCAACTTCGTCCACTTCCTCCACTTCCTCCACTTCCTCCACTTCCCTCACTTCCTCCACTTCCTCCACTTCCTCCACTTCCTTCACTTCCTCCACTTCCTCCACTTTGTCAACTTCGTCCACTTCGTCCATTTCGTCAACTTCGTCCACTTCGTCAACTTCCTCCACTTCGTCATTTTCCTCCACTTCCTCCACTTCGTCTATTTCCTCCACTTCCTCCACTTCCTCCACTTCCTCCACATCCTCCACTTCCTTCACTTCCTCCACTTCCTCCACTTCCTCCCCTTCCTCCGCTTCTTCCCCTTCCTCCGCTTCCTCCACTTCCTCCACTTCCTCCACTTCCTCAACTTCCTCCACTTCCTCCACTTTCTCCAATTACTCCATTTCGGCCACTTCGTCCACTTCGTCCACTTCCTCCACTACGTCAACTTCGTCAACTTCTTCAACTTCGTCCACCTCGTCCACTTCGTCCATTTCGTCTACTTCGTCCACTTCGTCCACTTCGACAACTTCGTTCACTTCATCAACTTCCTCCACTTCCTCCACTACCTCCACTTCGTCCACTTCCTCCACTTCCTCCACTTCGTCCACTTCCTCCACTTCGTCAACTTCCTCCACTTCCTCCACATCCTCCACTTCCTCCACTTCCTCCCCTTCTTCTACTTCCTCCACTTCCTCAACTTCCTCCACTTCCTCCACTTCCTCAGCTTCTTCTTCCACTTTGTGCACAACATCCACTTCCTCCACTTCCTCCGCTTCGTCTACGTCGCCTACTTCGTCCAGTTCGTCCATTTCCTCAACTTCGTCCACTTAGTCCACTTTGTCAACTTCGTCCACTTCGTCAACTTCGTCCACTTCCTCCACTTTGTCAACGTCGTCAACTTCGTCCACTTCCTCCACTTCTTCTTCTTCCACTTCGACCACTTCCTCCACTTCCTCTACTTCCACCACTTCCTCCACTTCCTCCACATCCTAGACTTCCTCCATTTCCTCCACTTCCTCCACTTCTTCTTCCACTTTGTGCACATCGTCCACTTTCTCCACTTCCTCCACTTCCTCAACTTCCTCAACTTCCTCCACTTCCTGCACTTACTCCATTTGTCCACTTCGTTCGTCCACTTCGTCGATTCCTCCACCTCGTCGACGTCGTCCACCTCGTCCACCTCGTCCACCTCGTCCTGTCCGTCCACTTCATCAACTTCGTCCACTTCTTCCACTTCGTCCACTTCCTCCACTTCCTCCACTTCCTCCACTTCGTGAGCGTCGTCAACTTCGTCCACTTCCTCCACTTCCTCCACTTCCACCACTTCCTCCACTTCCTACACTTCCTAGAGTCCTCCATTTCCTCCACTTCCTCCACATCGTCCACTTCGTCAACTTCGTCTACTTTGTCCACTTCCTCCACTTTTTCAACTTCCTCCACATCCTCCACTCCCTCCAGTTCCTCCACTTCCTCCCCTTCCTCTACTTCCTCCACTTCCTCCCCTTCTTCTACTTGCTCCACTTCCTCCCCTTCCTCCACTTCGTACAGAATGTTCGCTTTTTGCACTTCGTTCACTTCGTCAACTTCGTCCAGTTTGTCAACTTCGCCAACATCGTCCACTTCGTCCACTTCCTCCCCTTCTTCTACTTCCTCCACTCCCTCAACTTCCTCCACTTCCTCCACTTCCTCTACTTCCTCCACTTCGTCTAGTTTGTCAACTTCGTCCATTTCGTGAACTTCGTCAGCTTCGTCCCCACTTCGTCAATGTCGTCAACTTCGTCCACTTCCTCCACTTCTTCTTCTTCCACTTCGTCCACTTCGTCCACTTCCTCCACTTCCACCACTTCGTCCATTTCCTCCACATTCTAGACTTCCTCCATTTCCTCCACTTCCTCCTCCACTTCGTCCACTTCCTCCACTTCCTCCACTTCGTCAAGTTCCTCCACTTCCTCCACTTCCTTCATTACCTCCACTTCCTCCACTTCCTCCACTTCCTCCACTTCTTATACTTCCTCCACTTCCTCCACTATCTCCACTTCCTCCACTTCTTCCTCCACTTCGTGCACAACGTCCACTTTCTCCACTTCGTCCACTTCGTCTACTTCGTCCACTTCGCCAACTTCGTCCATTTCGTCAACTTCCTCCACTTCGTCAACTTCCTCCACTTCGTCAATTTCCTCCACATCCCCCACTTCCTTCAGTTCGTCCACTTCCTCCACTTCCTCCCCTTCCTCCGCTTCCTCCCCTTCCTCCGCTTCCTCCACTTCCTCCACTTCCTCAACTTCCTCCACTTCTTCCACTTTCTCCACTTACTCCATTTCGTCCACTTCGTCCACTTCGTCAACTTCGTCCACTTCGTCCACTACGTCAACTTCGTCAACTTCTTCAACTTCGTCCACTTCGTCCACCTCGTCCACTTCGTCCATTTTGTCCATTTCGTCCACTTCGTCAACTTCGTCCACTTCGTCCACTTCGTCAATTTCCTCCACTTCCTCCACTTCGTCCACTTCTTCCAGTTCCTCCACTTCTTTACTTCGTCCACTTCCTCCACTTCAACAACTTCATCCACTTCCTCCACTTCCTCCACTTCCTCTCCTTCCTCCACTTCCTCCACTTCTTCTACTTCCTCCACTTCCTCCACTTCTTCTTCTTCCACTTTGTGCACATCGTCCACTTTCTCCACTTCTTCCACTTCCTCCACTTCCTCAACTTCCTCCACTTCCTGCACTTACTCCATTTCGTCCACTTCGTCAACTTCGTCCTCTTCCTCTACTTCGTCCACTATGTGAACTTCATCAACTTCTTCAACTTCGTCCACTTCGTCCATTTCATCCACTTCGTCCACTTCATCAACTTCGTCCACTTTGTCAACTTCCTCCACTTCCTCCACTTCCTCCACTTCCTCCAGTTCCTTAACTTCCTCCACTTCCTCCAATTCCTCCACTTACTCCATTTCGTCCACTTCGTCAACTTCGTCCACTTCCTCCACTTCCTCCACTACGTCAACTTCGTCAACTTCTTCAACTTCGTCCACTTCGTCCATTTCATCCACTTCGTCCACTTCGTCAACTTCGTCAACTTCCTCCACTTCCTCCACTTCCTCCACTTACTCCATTTCGTCCACCTCGTCCACTTCGTCCGCCTCGTTCACTTCCTCTACTTCGTCCACGTCTTCCGCTTCGTCCACTTCGTCAACTTCGTTAACTTCGTCCACTTCGTCAACTTCGTCTACATCCTCCACCTCCTCCACTTCCACCACTTCCTCCACTTCCTCCGCTTCCTCCGCTTCCTCCACTTCCTCCACTTCGTCAACGTCGTCAACTTCGTCCACTTCCTCCATTTCTTCTTCCTCAACTTCGTCCACTTCGTCCACTTCCACCACTTCCTCCAAATCCTAGACTTCCTCCATTTCCTCCAGTTCCTCCAGTTCCTCCACTTCGTCAACTTCGTCCACTTCATCTACTTCGTCCACTTCCTCCACTTTATCCACTACCTCCGCTTCGTCAACTTCCTCATCGTCCTCTACTTCCTCCACTTCCACCACTTCCTCCACTACCTCCACTTCCTCCCCTTCTTCTACTTCCTCCACTTCCTCCACTTCTTCTTCCACTTTGTGCACAACATCCACTTCCTCCACTTCCTCCACTTCGTCTACTTCGCCTACTTCGTCCACTTCGTCCATTTCGTCAACTTCGTCCACCTCATCAACTTCGTCAACTTCCTCCACTTCGTCAACGTCGTCAACTTCGTCCACTTCTTCTTCTTCCACTTCTTCCACTTCCACCACTTCCTCCACTTCCTCCACATCCTAGACTTCCTCCACTTCCTCCACGTCATCTACTTCCTCCACTTCGTCCACTTTGTCAACTTCGTCCACTTCGTCAACTTCCTCCACTTCGTCAATTTCCTCCACTTCCTCCACTTCCTCCACTTCCTCCCTTTTCTCCGCTTCCCCCCTTCCTCTGCTTCCTCCACTTCCTCCACTTCCTCAACTTCCTTCACTTCCTCCACTTTCTCTACTTACTCCAATTCATCCACTTCGTCAACTTCGTCCACTTCGTCCACTTTGTTCACTTCCTCCACTACGTCAACTTCGTCAACTTCTTCAACTTCGTCCACCTCGTCCATTTCGTCCACTTCGTCCACTTCGTCAACTTCCTCCACTTCCTCAACTTACTCTACTTCCTCCCCTTCCTCCCCTTCCTTCACTTCCTCCACTTCTTCTACTTCCTCCACTTCCTCCACTTCTTCCACTTTGTGCACATCGTCCACTTTCTCCACTTCCTCCACTTCCTCCACTTCCTCAACTTCCTCTACTTCCTCCAATTCCTCCACTTCCTCCACTTACTCCATTTCGTCCACTTCGTAAACTTCTTCATCTTCGTCCACTTCGTCCATTTCATCCACTTCGTCCACTTCGTCAACTTCGTCCACTTCGTCAACTTCCTCCACTTCCTTCACTTCCTCCACTTCGTCCACTTCGTCCATATCGTCCACTTCCTCCACTTCCTCGACCTCGTCAACTTCTTCCACCTAGTCAACTTCATCTACTTGCTCCCCTTCCTCCCCTTCCTCCACTTCCTTCGTTTTTCCAATTCCTCCACTTCTTCTTCCACTTCTTGAACATAGTCCACTTCCTCCACTTCCTCCACTTACTCCATTTCGTCCACCTCGTCCACCTCGTTCACTTCCTCTACTTCGTCCACTTCCTCCACTTCGTCCACTTCGTCAACTTCGTCAACTTCGTCAACTTCGTCCACTTCGTCCACTTCTTCTTTCACCTCCTCTACTTCCTCAACTTCCTCCACTTCCTCCACTTCCTCCACTTCCTCCACTTCCTCCGCTTCCTCCACTTCCTCCACTACGTCAACGTCGTCAACTTCGTCCACTTCCTCCACTTCTTCTTCTTCCACTTTGTCCACTTCCTCCACTTCCACCACTTCCACCACTTCCTCCACTTCCTCTACTTCGTTGATAACAGTTGAAGAACTGTTATTTTCATGCTTAAAATTGACACAAAAAGCAACCTTTACACTTAGAAACTAGCTTGAAATCATGCTTTTATCCATATTTTCAGAAATAAGAGAGCTGGACAGGTTTATGCTTGATTTCAGTGTTTTTGTGCAGGTTTTAAGGTGAATTTAGTGAAAGAAGTGAAGAAGGAGAGAGATGGAATCAGAAAAGTCAACCAGAAACCAGAAAAGTCAACCAGTCAACCAAAAAGTGAACCAGTCAACCAGAATACGAAAAAAGTCAACCAGATGAGTTTTGGGCCAGTTTTATGCGATTTTATGATCTGTTTGGGCCTGGACCCATTTTCTATTATTTTTATGTCCTATTTAAAGACCTAGATGTCTTAGGGTTTGGTATCTTTGGCAGAAACAAAGCAAACACTCTCTCTTCCACCCCTTTGAAGGAGGATCTTGGATGCTCAGGCTACCTCTTCACCTTTCTAGGGTTTGATCTTTCATTCTTTCATTATTGTTCATCTAGGTTCACCATGAATATGGTGAACTAAACCTTGTATGTTTGTTGGGGAATCAATGTAATCTTTTGAAGCTCTCATATATGGAATTTGTGCTTGCATCTTAATCTAAGATTTATGCTTTCTTTCATCATTAGTTAGGGTTTTTCCGCTTTGCTTAATGCTTGCTTTGTTTAACTCATTCAATGCATGATTATTGATTTTGTCGATACGGGAACGTACGGGGAAGTCTAGATCCGGGGAATTTCTCCCAATAGTATATTGTTGCCTTAAGCTCCTGTGCTAAAAAAACTAATTATTAGGAATGCTAGGAGTTGTATGAACTCGTAATTAGGGAGAAGCCCTCTTGAAAGGTAATTTAGAGAGTAGCATTAACAATGATGACTTGAATGTTGAATTCCTAAAATATATGAGAGTGGATAAGATGAAATTGACCCCCAACAACATATTCATCAATATATTTCATTGAAAGTGTTTGTCTTTTGTTTTAGCCATTGATCAACCTCATGCATTGATGAGAGGGTCGCGCCTCCCACAAAAGTTGTGCATAAAAGAATGCAGTATAGACTAGGAAGTGACTCTTAGGTCGTCTCTCAAGGACCAAATGTGGTTCGAGTCTTAGGTCAAACACGTAGTGGGGGGGTTTGTGAAGATTTTGTGAATGCGATTAAACTAAATTAAAATGCGAATGTAAACACGGAAGGAACCGAAGAATTAAAATGGTTTGGCACTAAAGCTAACAATACAATTAAATTAAAGGAGTGATAATTAACTTTGTGATCATTAGCATTGAAAGGAGAACATGATAATCAAACAAAGATCACTTAAAAATTAACAAGCATTCTGAGATGGTGTATGCAATATTAAAATTGTAACAAAACGAAAAACTTGAGAATAGAGTCAAAGCATTTCAATTAATTCAAAAGAAAACCCTTGGAGTATCTCTCTTGGACGTGGCAGCTGTTGGATACCATGTTCACCAAAATTAATCACCATACTGCACCACCAAAATAAATCACCCATTCACTAGCTAGATGAAATCCCGAGAGCTGCTTCTCATTCCAAGACGTGGCAGCGTACACACCAACGCTGCACATTCATTTTTCTCTCAAAGAAAACTAAAGTGGTTCTCCCATGCCATCATCATTGAGCCATTAACGTATCCTAATTTTTCCACCCGTGACACCACTCTTCCACCTAATCTACATTCTCATTTCAAAAAAAAATAATTAAAAGCAAGCTACTTTTAATGCTGGACGTGACCTACTTCCAGCTCTCGTGAATCACCGTACGCCTGGAAAAAGGAAAAGAAATGTCTTTCCCCTATCCGCACACCATGCTCCAACACGCACACACATCCAAATGCTCCGCTTCTCTTCCAGCTCCACCTTGCAGGTTCTCACTCACGTGCACAATACCTACTTCCATCAAATCACTTCTTCATTCTCTAAGTAAAATTGCTTACTGCTTGTGTGCACCGTTCAGCATTCATTCTTCTATCTAACATAAATGAATCTTCTATTCTCCTCCAGCCAAGCCGTGGCACGTGCACCGCCCGATGAACCAACACCTACGACTACAACGGACACCTCATCTCATCATTCCAAACAGAATAGCAAATTACTGATACTATTGATTCCCGTCACCATCGATCCAATGCCTCATATATCCAAACCCTTTTTAACCCAGATCATCAATGCCATCCACGTATTGGAATCAAAAGAAGAAAAGAACATTCAATAAAAAGTGTTGTAATCAAATGAAGCATCAATGAGTAAATCAGCAAAGCAGAGTAAAGATCATCTCTTCATTCATCGACAAAACAAACGTGCCTCCCCATTCTCTCCATTCAAAACAACGTATAAGCTCCAAGAAAAAGTTTTAAAACCAAAGCCTAAAACAAAAAAAAAACCCGTGAGAAAAACATCCCCCTGCAAGTGGCGGCTCCCACGCACGTCCCACCTCCCGAAACTACTCTACTAGAACTCCTCCCTAATACTCCATTCCGTGACGTACTTACTCCGTGCAGCTCATCTCTTTCTGGACCGTGCTTCCGCGTGTGGGCCGTGTGTTCTTCATCCGCGCCACCACATAACCTTCCATCTCTCAATTCCACTGGACTCCCCTCTCCCCGTGCACACCCCAAGCTCTGGAAAAATGAAAGCCACTGGATCTGTGCTGGATGCACCCCCTATGCTTCCGTTGTTGAAGCTGGAGCGTGAAGAAGGAATGAGCTTCTTGTGGGCCTGCTACAGCACCGCTTGCTGGATAATGAAGATACTGGGACGTGGACGTGGCTTTCATCCAAGTTGAATGTTGCTTCTGGATTCAGCCCGTGTGTTTCAATTCTTTCTCCTCCGTTGCTGCTTCTCCACGTGTGCTGGACCGTGGACTTGCTTCACTTCTTCCGTGTGTGCTTCCAGATGTGGGCCGTCATGTGCTGCTGCGTGGCTCCTCCAAATTGTTGTGCACACCCCTGCCTTGCTTCCGTGATCTTCTCAGCTGGACGTGGCAACCAAAGACGTAACACCACAATGCTCGATGCTCTCCAATGTGCTCATGGGCTGCCTCCGTGTGAAAGCAGACTGATGAGAGGGTCGCGCCTCCCACAAAAGTTGTGCATAAAAGAATGCAGTACAGTGCTAGGAAATGACTCCTAGGTCATCTCTCAAGGACCAAATGCAGTTCAGTTTCAGGTCAACACGTAAGGGGGGGGGGGGTTTTGTGAAAGTTTGTTTGTGGATGAAATTAAAAAGCGTCGAATTAAAATTTTAAAACAGTAAAATGAAAGAAAATAAAACTTATGACCCATTCATCTACCAAAAGAAATTAAACATTGCAAATGCTTATAAAGAACTACCTCCTTAGCCGTGACACATCCATGTATTCAATCCAAAGAAAATTAAAATAATTTACATGCTTTTCTTGGTTACTCCTTACGTGAATGGTGCACTTCCAACATCTTATTTTATTTTAATCACCACAGGCTCCACTTATTTCCCAAAAGCATTTGAAATGAAAGCTATCACCGTATTCAACTATACCACTAAAGAAAGTCACCATCCTAAGTAATTAAAACCCTTCATATGTGACAACACACCACTTTCTCCTTACTAAACCGTGACACCACATCTCCAACGTATCCTACTTCTTTTCCCAAATAAAAATTCCACACCTCTGCACCATGCTTCTAGACAATTCTTTTCTGATTTTTAAAGATTGATATGTGTGCAAAATGCCGTGACCACTTCCTACACATATTATACTTTATTCTAGCAAAACCAAAGACTTAATCTTCCCTTGAAGCAATTGAACAAATATTATACTCTTTCCACTCCAGCAATTATTTAGTTCAACCGTGTAGAAGTGACAAAGCTCATGGAATAAAACAAAGATACAAGAAACAAACGAAACATTAAATGCAATTCAAAATGAAATGGCATTAGATGAAAGCGTTAACTGCAAATGAACAAGGCTACTTCGGTTAATGCTTTCCAAGGTGTAAAATAATAATAAAATGATTCTTGGTTCAAGCATTAAAGATACAAACAAAACCCATTCAAGCTAGGCTCCATTCCATTGTGCTGACAGAGAAACTAAACCAGAAGCTCTTACTTAGCAGCAACTAAACGCATTTCTCCTCTCCTTGCTCTCCAACAAGTTTGTTTTCCTCCAGAGAACTCCAGCCAAGAGAGTAGTATTCAGACCCCAAGGTGGTGGCTGGGCTCTCCTCCCTCCTCAAATGAAAAGTGTGCCCTCCATGTGCGTGGCCTCTCCTCTTTTCTATTGTCGCTGGCTGCCCTAGGCCATGTGGTGTGTTTCTGCTTTTTCCTTCTCTTCCCGTGCACTCCCACCTTTGCTGGACTCAACCCCTCTTACGTGGTGCCAAGTTGCTGGACGCGCAACTGCTTCTGCTGGACGTAGCTTCACTTCTTGCTGGGCACACCCCTACTGGACCGTGGTGCCTCTTCAAAGCTGCTGGACCCTTGTTGAAGCTGTTGGTGCAGGCCGTGACACTCCTAATCTCCGTGTGCACCTCCCTCCAAAGCCAAGCTGTTGGACGTAGCACCCTTCCTCTCCATGCTGTGGACCGTGACCAATCTGCTCCTACTGGACTATGGCTGGGCCGCGTGGAATTCCTTCATGCACACCCGCTGGATGTGCTGTGTGGACGTGGCAGCTGTTGCTGGAACGTGGACGCTTGCTTGGACGTGTGAAGGCCGTTATTTCCGTGTGCACCCCTCCAAGCTTGTGTTGGATTCTCCTTTCGTGTGCGTGTCAAGTCTCCTCTCTGCTGTTTCTACCTTTGCCACCACATGCTGCTGTATGGAAGAAGGTGTGGGCCGTGTGTATTGGTTTTGCTTCCACGTAAAAATAATCCAACAAGTGGGCCACAAACAAAATAAATTAGCATGAATCAAATGTGCTTCTCCCTGACACCCTTATTCCATCAAGCTTCACGGTTTTGGTCTCCCATTATCATATTTTAATTAATTTCTTCCATCAATTGCTGCTCCTGGATGCCAAATAGAATAAGGTGGGGCCCTCCATTTCTCGTCCTTTCTTCTTTGAATCACCGTCCAAACCAAACCAACTCTGGACCATTTATGTACTATAATTTGCTGGATGCACCTTTTTTCAATAATGAAGTACCCCTCTCAAAGAGTAAAATTACCATAATGTCCTCCTTCTTGTACACACTTCTTTAAATGAAATCCACACCTCTCTTTCATTTTATTTTAAAATATAATTGATGTGGCATTTCTTTTCACCTCCAAATGTCCCAAATTGTATTTTCAAAATTTTTCCTACAATCAATGATGAAAATAATTAGCTCAAATAATTCAAATTAATTAAAATAAGAATTTTTGGTCAAATTAAGCACAATTACCAAAAACGGAAAAATACCGGACATTTAAGCACAATTCCCTGATTAATTCTAGCAAAATAAACTAAGTGAAGTGAACAAAATATTGACTCATCAAAATAGACCACACTTAGTCTTTTGCACTCCTGGGCAAAATCAAGACGCAGATCAAGGAATAGTTCAAAGGACATCCAGGGTATGACACAAACTTAGCACACAGAAAACAAAGACTCGCAAGGAAACAAACAGAATTTACACAGTCCTCAAGAAATCTGGACAGAGAAAAGAAGTAGACAATTCCAACACAGAATGAATCAAAGAAAGCAGATACTCATGAAATCATCCAAGCAATTCAAGACATGGCAAAATGATCAATCAGCTCAAGAGGTGAATCAAAAGTAACAAAACCTCACAGATGCACCATCAGTGTTTCTCTCAAGTGTCTGCGGTAAAGAATTTCAACTCAATGCACTCAAGAAAGCAAGCAACAACAGACTTGGCAAGTCTCTAATATCAACACTCAAAACACATGCATGTTCAAATCAAAAGGTCTTTTATGGATGAAATGGGGCCAAGGACAAGGGAGGATAATTATGGATGAGAAGCTACAAACCAAAAGAAATAGAGGAGAAATGGGGAACAAGTGTAAACACATTCAAACACTACCAAAACCTCTAATTCAATCCTCTTCTTGACTCCATTATTCACACATTTTTTTTTTCATTTTTTTCATATTTTTTTTTCTGCTCTCTTTTTTTTTTTTTTTTTTTTCAAAACAAAACTATAAAAGACAAGATACACGTATATTTACAAAAACAAAACAAGAAGAGGAACCAACTAGCCAACTCATAAGAATCCCCAAGGAGACCACACTTGTTCCCAAAACACTTCCAAAGCTCCAAAATTCCCTAAGGTTGAGGTAATCATGGTTTTTCACTTAGGGGTAGTGTATGAGCTTCAAAACAAAGAAATGAGGAAAGTATAGGCTCAAAAGGGGTTATCAAAGGTTTAGAACACGGTAGGCTTATTTGGCTAGAGAGGCTCAAAAACAAAACTGCCTTTATCAATTCCAAACATGCATATCAATCAAGAATTATCAACAAGAGTCAAGCCAAGGCATATGTGCAAGCAATCAAGAGACATATCACACACAAGAAAGAACATCAAGTGGCTCAAATTTCACACAGGGTAATTTATGTCACAATCAACTCAGCCTCTCAAACATCATAATCATCTTCTCAAGCAGAGAAAAGCAAGGATTTCAAACAGGTCAGAGTATCAATGAAGTGAAAGATACATCTACAACCTAAACAAAGTCCAGAAATGAAGAGAATCATGCAAAACTGTATACAAGACACGACAAAAACTACCTAGAAAAGAAAAAATTTAACCAAGAAAACAAAAACTAACGAAGAAAATTAAAAATCTCCCCCAATAGACCACACTTAAACTACACAGTGTCCTCAATGTGTCATAAGCATAAGATCAGAAATCATAACAGTCAACAGATCATGGACAAGTGCAATAAAAGTAGGAAAAGGGGGAGAAGAGAGAAAGAAAACTCCCCTGATCATGGTGGCAGTTGCCAATTTTGGACTTGTAGGGAGATGTCTTCCACCACAGGATCCAGCAAGGAAGTTTTGAGGAAAAATTGCTTCATCCTCCATATTTGATCAAGCAGGGAAATGTCTTCCACAGCTGGATCTAAGAAGAAGTGATTGTTGATGAGTGGGTTCAGCAGGTGCCTATTGATCTTGAAGCTTTTGTCAGTGTCAGCACCTTTGTTGTCCACTGTGGGTGTTTGTTGATCAAATTCATTTGTACCTCCTGCAATAGGGTTAGTGCAATGTGGCTCTGTAGAAATTTCATGCAGGGGTATAACACCCAATCCTAGTGTAACAGGCTGAACCTCAGATACACTCTCAGAACATGAATCACTTTCAAATTTAGAAACAATATCAACCACAAACTCAGATTCAAGTTCAGTGCATGGAGAATAAATATTCGGATGTGATATCAAAAATTGGTTCTCATCATGCAGAGAGGAAGAATTAAAAACAGACTCATCAACAATACAATCATCAACATACCTATCAACAACATATTCATCAACAGCATAGTCAAAATTAGGTATGTTTACCTCCACTTCCTTGAAGATTGGTAGACTGTGGGGAAATGAAGGTGGTCTACCTGGTTCAGAATTACTACTTATTTCTGCCTGTTCCTTAAGATCTTTATCAGTCTCCTCAGATGCAAGAGTAAGGACATCTGAAGGTGGGAAAGTAGGTTGCACAGTGGTAAGCTCATAACTCTGCTCCCCATCTCCTATGTGGATGCCACCATCATCATCTGGAATCCAAACAGTCTGAAATGATGACTCTGAATCTTGAGACTGT
This sequence comes from Vigna umbellata, assembly GCF_029865625.1. NCBI lineage: Eukaryota > Viridiplantae > Streptophyta > Magnoliopsida > Fabales > Fabaceae > Vigna > Vigna umbellata. The sequence continues at coordinate 27,073,144 of NC_142166.1, forward strand.
TCCTCAGTGAGTTGAGTGGCCATCTGCCCTATCTGATCAGTCATACTCTGAATGGCAGCTCCTATTTCTTGCTGGAACTGCATGTTCTCTTGCTGAAACTGAAGGTTCTGCATGGTCATCTGCTCCAACAACTCCTGCAATGTAGGCTCAGAAGTAGAAGGCTGAGGAGCTATTTGGGCCGGAGCATCATATTGCTGACTTTGGTATTGCTGGACTGGTGGAGGCATGAAAGTACTCTGGAATGGTGGTTCTTGATATTGATGCTGTGGAGCATTATACCATCCCAAAGTAGGGTCATTCCATCCAAGACCGTTGCTGTAAGCATATTGCACAAGGGAAAATTTGCTCAGAAACTGATGCTCAAGATATCCCCAATCGGTAACGGATCTCAGAGGAAGAGAGTCTTTCCAATCCTTAGCTGCTCCTTGTAATGAATGCGGAAATGCGCTCAAGAAAATGTAATCAAGAGGGACATCTGGAGGCTTCATTGAAGAGCACATGATGTGGAGCTCCTCCAAATGTCTGTGTGGGCATTCTCGTGCAAAACCATGAAACTTAGGCAGCAAATGTATCAGTCCAGGGGTGAGATCGCAATGAAGATCATCCTCCTTAAGTGAAACCGGCTCACAAAGAGCACTCTCAGAAATTAGAGGATGAGTCGTATTGTTCTCAACATAGAAATCAGCAGAATATGAATTACAATCAGAGTAACATGCAGAAGGAGAATCATAATCAGAGGCACTAGCAAAACAAGCAGTGTTCACGAAATCAAAATAGGTAGACATGGAAAAAGAAGAATACTAAAAATCACGAAACAAATAAAACACAACACATTTATACATGCAACACGCACACACAAAACAGAACATCACATCACATCACATCACAACACAAGACAAAACACAACACACACAAACACAACAAAAAGACCTAAGACCGAACCATTGGTCCCCGGCAACGGCGCCATTTTGATGAGAGGGTCGCACCTCCCACAAAAATTGTGCATAAAAGAATGCAGTACAGTGCTAGGAAATGACTCCTAGGTCGTCTCTCAAGGACCAAATGCGGTTCAGTTTCAGGTCAACACGTAAAGGGGGGGGTTTTGTGAAAGTTTGTTTGTGGATGAAATTAAAAAGCGTCGAATTAAAATTTTAAAACAGTAAAATGAAAGAAAATAAAACTTATGACCCATTCATCTACCAAAAGAAATTAAACATTGCAAATGCTTATAAAGAACTACCTCCTTAGCCGTGACACATCCATGTATTCAATCCAAAGAAAATTAAAATAATTTACATGCTTTTCTTGGTTACTCCTTACGTGAATGGTGCACTTCCAACATCTTATTTTATTTTAATCACCACAGGCTCCACTTATTTCCCAAAAGCATTTGAAATGAAAGCTATCACCGTGTTCAACTATACCACTAAAGAAAGTCACCATCCTAAGTAATTAAAACCCTTCATATGTGACAACACACCACTTTCTCCTTACTAAACCGTGACACCACATCTCCAACGTATCCTACTTCTTTTCCCAAATAAAAATTCCACACCTCTGCACCATGCTTCTAGACAATTCTTTTCTGATTTTTAAAGATTGATATGTGTGCAAAATGCCGTGACCACTTCCTACACATATTATACTTTATTCTAGCAAAACCAAAGACTTAATCTTCCCTTGAAGCAATTGAACAAATATTATACTCTTTCCACTCCAGCAATTATTTAGTTCAACCGTGTAGAAGTGACAAAGCTCATGGAATAAAACAAAGATACAAGAAACAAACGAAACATTAAATGCAATTCAAAATGAAATGGCATTAGATGAAAGCGTTAACAGCAAATGAACAAGGCTACTTCGGTTAATGCTTTCCAAGGTGTAAAATAATAATAAAATGATTCTTGGTTCAAGCATTAAAGATACAAACAAAACCCATTCAAGCTAGGCTCCATTCCATTGTGCTGACAGAGAAACTAAACCAGAAGCTCTTACTTAGCGGCAACTAAACGCATTTCTCCTCTCCTTGCTCTCCAACAAGTTTGTTTTCCTCCAGAGAACTCCAGCCAAGAGAGTAGTATCCAGACCCCAAGGTGGCGGCTGGGCTCTCCTCCCTCCTCAAATGAAAAGTGTGCCCTCCATGTGCGTGGCCTCTCCTCTTTTCTATTGTCGCTGGCTGCCCTAGGCCATGTGGTGTGTTTCTGCTTTTTCCTTCTCTTCCCGTGCACTCCCACCTTTGCTAGACTCAACCCCTCTTACGTGGTGCCAAGTTGCTGGACGCGCAACTGCTTCTGCTGGACGTAGCTTCACTTCTTGCTGGACACACCCCTACTGGACCGTGGTGCCTCTTCAAAGCTGCTGGACCCTTGTTGAAGCTGTTGGTGCAGGCCGTGACACTCCTAATCTCCGTGTGCACCTCCCTCCAAAGCCAAGCTGTTGGACGTAGCACCCTTCCTCTCCATGCTGTGGACCGTGACCAAACTGCTCCTACTGGACTATGGCTGGGCCGCGTGGAATTCCTTCATGCACACCCGCTGGATGTGCTGTGTGGACGTGGCAGCTGTTGCTGGAACGTGGACGCTTGCTTGGACGTGTGAAGGCCGTTATTTCCGTGTGCACCCCTCCAAGCTTGTGTTGGATTCTCCTTCCGTGTGCGTGTCAAGTCTCCTCTCTGCTGTTTCTACCTTTGCCACCACATGCTGCTGTATGGAAGAAGGTGTGGGCCGTGTGTATTGGTTTTGCTTCCACGTAAAAATAATCCAACAAGTGGGCCACAAACAAAATAAATTAGCATGAATCAAATGTGCTTCTCCCTGACACCCTTATTCCATCAAGCTTCACGGTTTTGGTCTCCCATTATCATATTTTAATTAATTTCTTCCATCAATTGCTGCTCCTGGATGGCAAATAGAATAAGGTGGGGCTCTCCATTTCTCGTCCTTTCTTCTTTGAATCACCGTCCAAACCAAACCAACTCTGGACCATTTATGTACTTCAATTTGCTGGATGCACCTTTTTTCAATAATGAAGTACCCCTCTCAAAGAGTAAAATTACCATAATGTCCTCCTTCTTGTACACACTTCTTTAAATGAAATCCACACCTCTCTTTCATTTTATTTTAAAATATAATTGATGTGGCATTTCTTTTCACCTCCAAATGTCCCAAATTGTATTTTCAAAATTTTTCCTACAATCAATGATGAAAATAATTAGCTCAAATAATTCAAATTAATTAAAATAAGAATTTTTGGTCAAATTAAGCACAATTAGCAAAAACGGAAAAATACCGGACATTTAAGCACAATTCCCTGATTAATTCTAGCAAAATAAACTAAGTGAAGTGAACAAAATATTGACTCATCACAGACGCTGCTTCTTTGCTTGCTGGACCGTGAATGAAGATCTCCCTCTCGGTGGCAGCTGGACGTGGCATGAGTTCCTAGGCGTGTGTGTGGAGTGTGCTGGGCCATGGCTTCCTCGTGCACACCCGCTTTGATTTGTTGGATGTCACTCTCTTTCCAATAATGAAACAGCCCTCTCTCAAAGGCCCAAAAAGTAAAATCACCGTAATACCCTTTGTGCACACTTCTTTTGTGGAAAGTCTTGAATCATGTGATGGCCCTCTAAATGTCTCAAATTATATTTCCAAAATTTTTCCTGAAATCAATAATGCAAATAATTTGCTCAAATAATCCAAATTAATTAAAATTAGAATTTTTGGTCAAATTAAGCACAATTAGTAAAAATGGGAAAATACTAGACAATTAAGCACAATTCCCCGATTAATTCTAGCACAATAAACTAAGTGAAGTGAACAAAATATTAACTCATCAAAATAGACCACACTTAGTCTTTTGCACTCCTGGGCAAAATCAAGACGCAAATCAAGGAATAGTTCAAAGGACTTTAGGAAGGTAACACAGACTCAGCATACATAAAACAAAGACTCAACAAGGACAGAAACAGAATTACACAGTTCTCCAGGAATCTGGACAGAGAAAGGAAGTAGACAATATCCAACACAAAATCAAAGAAAGCAGATACTCATGAAACTATCCAAGCACTTCCAAGCATGACAAAATAATCAATCAGTTCAAGAGGTGAATCAAAAGTAACAAAACCTCACAGATGCACTATTAGTGTTTCTCTCAAGTGTCTAAGGTAAAGAATATCAACTCAATGAACTCAAGAGAGCAAACAACAACAGACTTGGCAAACCTCTAATATCAACACTCAAAACATATGCATGTTCAAATCAAAAGGTCTTTTATGGGTGTAATGGGGCCAAGGACAAGGGAGGATAAATATCGATGAGAAGTTACAAACCAAAAGAAATAGAGGAGCAATGGGGAACAAGTGTAAACACAATCAAATTACACCCAGACCTCTAATTCAATCCTCTTCTTGACTCCATTATTCACAAAATATTTTTTTTTTTACTTTTTATTTTTCTCATTTTTTCTATATTTTTTTTTCATCTTGTCTCTTTCCTTTTCTCTCTGTTTAGCACACAACTATAAGAGACAAGATATAAATCATATTTCTAAAAACAAAACAAGAAGAGGAACCAACTAGCCAATTTATCAGAATCCCCAAGGAGACCACACTTGTTCCCAAGACACTTCCAAAGCTCCAAAATTCCCTAAGGTTAAGGTAATCATGGTTTTTCACTTAGGGCTAGTGTATGAGCATTCGAAATAAAGAAATGGGGGAAAGTCTAGGCTCAAAAAGGGTTTTCAAAGGATTAGAACAAGGTGAGCTTATTTGGCTAGAGAGGCTCAAGAACAAAACAGCCTTTATCACTTCCAAACATGCATATCAATCAAGAATTATCAACAAGAGTCAAGCCAAGGCATATGCGCAAGCAATCAAGAGACGTATCACACACAAGAAAGAACATAAAGTGGCTCAAATCTCACACAGGGTAATTGTCACAATCAATTCAACCTCTCAAACATCATAATCATCTTCCCAAGCAGAGAAAAGCAAGGATTTCAAACAAATCAGAGTATCAATGAAGTGAAAGACACATCTACAACCTAAACAAAGTCCAGAAATCAAGAGAAACATGTAAAATTGTACACAAGACACAACAAAATTAACCTAGAAAAGAAAAAATTTAACACGGAAAACAAAAAAAAGAAAAAATTTAACACGGAAAACAAAAACTAACAAAGAAAAATAAAAATCTCCCCCAATAGACCACACTTAAACTACACAGTGTCCTCAATGTGTTATAAGCATAAGATCATAAATCAGAACAATCAACAGATCATGGACAAGTGCAATAAAAGTAGGGAAAGGGGGAGAAGAGAAAAGGAAAACTCCCCTGATCATGGTGGCAGTTGCCAATTTTGGACTTTCAGGGAGATGTCTTCCACCACAGGATCCAGCAAGGAAATTTTGAGGAAGAATTGCTTCATCCTCCAGATTTGATCTAGCAGGGAGATATCATCCACAGCTGGATCTAAGAAGCAAAGATTGTTGATGAGCAGGTTCAGCAGGTGCCTGTTGATGTTGAAACTTTCGTGAATGCTGGCACCTTTGTCTTCCAGCATGGGTGCATGTTGGTCAAATTCATTTGTACCTCCTGCAATAGGGTTAGTGTAATGTGGTTCCAAAGAAATAACATGCAGGGGTATAACACCCAAATTATCATACTGAACCTCAGATACATCCTCAGAACATGAATCAATTTCAAAATCACAAGCAATATCAACTACAGACTCAGATTCATGTTCAATGCATGGAGAATAAACATTCAGATGCGACAGCAAAAGTTGGTTCTCATCATGCATAGAGGGGAAATTAAAATCAGACTCAACAACAGTATAATCATCAGCATACCTCTCAACCACATAATCATCAACATAATCAAATTGAGGTGGGAAGATGAAGGTGGTCTACCTGGTTCAGGATTACTGCTTATTTCTGCCTGCTCCTCAAAATATTCATCAGTCTCCTTAGGTGCAAGGGTAGGGACATAGGATGATGGGAAAGTAGATGGCACAGTAGTAAGCTCATGACTCTTCTCCCCATCTTCTTTGTTAATGCCACTATCATCATCATGAATCAGCACAGTCTGAAATGGTAACTCTGAATCTTGAGACTGTTCCTCAGTGAGTTGAGTGGTCATCTGCCCTATCTGATCAGTCATACTCTGAATGGCAGCTCCTATTTCTTGCTGGAACTGCATCTTCTCTTGCTGAAACTGAAGGTTCTGCATGGTCATCTGCTCCAACAACTCCTGCAATGTAGGCTCAGAAGTAGAAGGCTGAGGACTTATTTGGGCAGGAGCATCATATTGCTGACTTTGGTATTGCTGGACTGGTGGAGGCATACAAGTACTTTGGAATGGTGGTTCTTGATAATGATGCTGTGGAGCATTATACCATTCCAAGGTAGGCTCATTCCATCCAAGACCGTTGCTGTAAACATATTACACAAGGGAAAATTTGCTCAGAAACTGATGCTCAAGATATCCCCAATCGGTAACGGATCTCAGAGGAAGAGAGTCTTTCCAATCCTTAGCTGCTCCTTGTAATGAATGCGGAAATGCGCTCAAGAAAATGTAATCAAGAGGGACATCTGGAGGCTTCATTGAAGAGCACATGATGTGGAGCTCCTCCAAATGTCTGTGTGGGCATTCTCCTGCAAAACCATGAAACTTAGGCAGCAAATGTATCAGTCCAGAGGTGAAATCGCAATGAAGATCATCCTCCTTAAGTGAAACCGGCTCACAAAGAGCACTCTCAAAAATTAGAGGATGAGTCATATTGTTCTCAAGATAGAAATCAGCAGAATATGGATTACAATCAGAGTAACATGCAGAATGAGAATCATAATCAGAGGCACTAGCAAAACAAGCAGTGTTCACGAAATCAAAATAGGTAGACATGGAAAAAGAAGAATACTAAAAATCACGAAACAAATAAAACACAACACATTTATACCTGCAACACGCACACACAAAACAGAACATCACATCACATCACATCACAACACAAGACAAAACACAACACACACAAACACAACAAAAAGACCTAAGACTGAACCGTTGGTCCCCGGCAGCGGCGCCATTTTGATGAGAGGGTCGCGCCTCCCACAAAAGTTGTGCATAAAAGAATGCAGTATAGACTAGGAAGTGACTCCTAGGTCGTCTCTCAAGGACCAAATGTGGTTCGAGTCTTAGGTCAAACACGTAGTGGGGGGGTTTGTGAAGATTTTGTGAATGCGATTAAACTAAATTAAAATGCGAATGTAAACACGGAAGGAACTGAAGAATTAAAATGGTTTGGCACTAAAGCTAACAATACAATTAAATTAAAGGAGTGATAATTAACTTTGTGATCATTAGCATTGAAAGGAGAACATGATAATCAAACAAAGATCACTTAAAAATTAACAAGCATTCTGAGATGGTGTATGCAATATTAAAATTGTAACAAAACGAAAAACTTGAGAATAGAGTCAAAGCATTTCAATTAATTCAAAAGAAAACCCTTGGAGTATCTCTCTTGGACGTGGCAGTTGTTGGATACCATGTTCACCAAAATTAATCACCATACTGCACCACCAAAATAAATCACCCATGCACTAGCTAGATGAAATCCCGAGAGCTGCTTCTCATTCCAAGACGTGGCAGCGTACACACCAACGCTGCACATTCATTTTTCTCTCAAAGAAAACTAAAGTGGTTCTCCCATGCCATCATCATTGAGCCATTAACGTATCCTAATTTTTCCACCCGTGACACCACTCTTCCACCTAATCTACATTCTCATTTCAAAAAAAAATAATTAAAAGCAAGCTACTTTTAATGCTGGACGTGACCTACTTCCAGCTCCCGTGAATCACCGTACGCCTGGAAAAAGGAAAAGAAATGTCTTTCCCCTGTCCGCACACCATGCTCCAACACGCACACACATCCAAATGCTCCGCTTCTCTTCCAGCTCCACCTTGCAGGTTCTCATTCACGTGCACAATACCTACTTCCATCAAATCACTTCTTCATTCTCTAAGTAAAATTGCTTACTGCTTGTGTGCACCGTTCAGCATTCATTCTTCTATCTAACATAAATGAATATTCTATTCTCCTCCAGCCAAGCCGTGGCACGTGCACCGCCCGATGAACCAACACCTACCACTAGTAAAAAATTGGGTTTTTACAGCGCACATTATGCCACGGTTCAACGAAAACCGCAGCATAATGGTGCGCGGTGGCAGTATTGTAAATAAATCGAACATATATGCCGCGGTTCTGCTCCAAACCGCGGCATATACTCCAGTCAACCATTGCCTTTGACGCCACGTATGAATAAAAAATTAAATAACATAGTATATGCCGCGGTTCTCTGCACAACCGCGGCATATACCCTGCCAATTTATTGCAGGTGCTGACTGGGTCAGAGAATTTGAAAAGTTACAGGGGGTATATGTCGCGGTTCTCTGGGCAACCGCGGCATATACCCCCTGTAACGTCTCAACTTCTCTGCCAGTCAGAGAATTTCAGAAGTTACAGGGGGTATATGCCGCGGTTGCCCAGAGAACCGCGACATATACCCCCTGTAACTTCTGAAATTCCCCAGAAGGCAGTTGGGGAGACAGTTGTGTTGAGGACGTTACAGGGGTATATGCCGCGGTTCTACGAGCAACCGCGGCATATTGTCCTATCTGAAATTAATTTAATATGTATTTGAAATATTTCGAGGTATATACCGCGGTTGCCCGCTGAACCGCGGCATATAGTTTGAATATAATTTCAAAAATGCCATTTAGGATTATTTATTTAATCAGTATATGCCGCGGTTGGGCGTGAAACCGCGGCATATACCTATATTATACCGCGGTTAAGTAGTGAACCGCGGTAGATTCCCCCGTTCAGAGTTAAAAATTAAAACTTTGAACAGTGATCGTCTTCTTCGCGTGCCTCACTGTTTTCGCGTTTTCTTCTTCTCCGAACCACCAATCATCTCAGATATTGCGTTTTTCACCGTTTAAACTCAAGATTGTTCGGTCATTATTCATTTTTGACGATAAAAACGAGTTTTACCCGATCAAAATCGTGATTTCGTTGCGTTTTTCACCCTCTCCGCCGCCGTTGTGTTGCGTTTTTCACCCTCTCCGCCGCCGTTCCTCTTCCAGGTATTTATGTCCTTTTGCATTCTTAACGTGATTTCTTCATTAGTTTTTGCATAATGCTATAGTTTTGATAATGTATGAAGTTTCTATAGTTTTGGTAATGTATGGTATAATTTTTGCTTTAATTTTGATAATGCATGAAATTGTTATAGTTTTGGTAATGTATGGAATGGTTTTTGCTATAGTTTTGGTAATGTGTGTTGTAGTTCTTGTATTATTTATAAACCTTAAAATATTATTTATGTAATATTTAGGAATATGGATCGAAATTGGATTAATTTACCACGTATTAGTGCTGAGTACGAGAGAGGTGTAGAGGAATTTATACAATTTGCGCAACGTAATGAGGGGAGAACTGATGATGAAGTGAAGTTTAGATGTCCTTGTGTGAACTGTTTGAATGGGAGAAAGTTGAACGCAACTCAAATTAGAGAACATCTTATATGTGATGGTTTTCTAAGATGCTATACAACATGGATCTGGCACGGCGAAGAAATGGATTTTCCCACTGACTCTCAAAGTGTAAATGTTACTGATTCCACCATGGAAGAAGATCGACCGGATGAAGACAAATTGGAGGACATGATCCGCGATGTTGGAGCAGAAAATTTTGCCAAAGCTCATGTGTATGAGACGATGTCGACTGATGCAGAAACACCTTTGTATGTCGGTTCAACTAAGTTCACACGTTTATCAGCGGTGTTAAGGCTCATGAATTTGAAGGCGAGCAATGGATGGACTGATAAGAGTTTTACAGAACTGTTGACGTTGTTGAATGAAATATTGCCAGATGGAAATACACTGCCCACTCGTAATTATGATGCGAAGAAAATTCTTTGTCCAATGGGTATGGAGTATAAAAGGATACATGCTTGTCCCAATGACTGCATTTTGTATAGGAAAGAGTTTGAATTTTTGACAAAGTGTCCAAAATGTGGCTTATCACGATACAAGTCAAAAAACAATAGTGAAGATAATGGTCGGATAGAAAAAAATGGATCTGCTTTGAAAGTAGTTTGGTACCTTCCAATAGTGCCCAGACTTAAGCGTTTGTTTGCGAATCCCAAAGATGCTAAAAATCTTAGATGGCATGCAGATGAGAGAAAAATTGACGGGCTGCTTCGTCATCCAGCTGATTCAAAGCAATGGAAAAATATTGATCGACAATTCCCCGAATTTGGTAAAGAGTGTAGAAATCTTAGGCTTGGTTTAGCCACTGATGGAATGAACCCATTTGGTAATCTGAGTACCAATCACAGTTGTTGGCCAGTTATATTGATAATTTACAACTTATCTCCTGCATTGTGCATGAAGAGGAAGTACATGATGTTGTCTATGATGATATCTGGTCCAAAGCAGCCTGGAAATGACATAGATGTTTATCTAAGCCCACTAGTTGAAGACTTGAAGGTTTTGTGGGTTGATGGGGTTGAAATATTTGATGCATTCGCTTCAGAGACTTTTATGATGCGTGCAATGTTATTTTGCACCATTAATGACTTAAAGCTTGTTGGCATGAAGTCTCACGATTGTCACGTCTTAATGCAACAGTTGTTACCGGTGGCTATTCGTGGAATTTTGCCCAAAAATGTTAGGCACACCATAAACAGGTTGTGTTCATTTTTCTCGTCAATATGTAGTAAAGCCATCGATCCTACAAAGTTAGATGAACTTCAAGGCGAGATTGTTATCATCTTGTGTCAACTAGAGATGTTTTTCCCTCCATCTTTTTTTGACATCATGGTACATTTACTTGTTCATTTGGTTAGAGAAATCAAGTTGTGCGGACCGGTATACTTAAGATGGATGTATCCTATTGAGCGTTATATGAAGATTTTGAAAGGGTACGTTAAAAATCCATATCGTCCTGAAGGTTCGATGATTGAAAGGTATATTGCTGAAGAAAGTATCGAGTTTTGTTCAGATTACATGACATCAACGAATCCAATAGGAGTTCCTATCACAGCATGGTTGAATAAATTTTCTACAAGTAAAAGCATCCGAGGTGTCAATGTGGTGACAAAAGATCGCGAAGAATTGTTGCAAGCGCATCTTTATATATTGAACAACACAGATGAGGTGATCCCTTTTTTGGAAGCACACAAAGCCATTGTTAAGAATAAAAATCCAAGACAATCAGAGAAATGGCAATTGATGGAGCATAACAAAACATTTATGTCTTGGTTCAAATCTGAAATTGACAAAGAGCCACATTCTTCTGAAACTTTATTGTGGCTTGCAAATGGTTTGAAGTTTGATGTCATGTGTTGTACAGGTTATGAAGTCAATAATTGCACATTCTATACGAAGACTTTGGATGATAAAAGCACAGTACAAAATAGTGGAGTCAGTTTAGAAGCTGAGTCACTTCAATTTTCCACATCAAAAGATCAATCTCCTGTACTTGGATCAATGAGATATTATGGTATAATAGAAGAGATATGGGAGGTTGATTACACCAAGTTTTCCGTTCCATTGTTCAAGTGTAAGTGGTTTGACAATAAGAGTGGTGTGAAAATAGATGACTCGGGTATGACACTGGTTGATTTTCGCAAGGTGGGTTATCGAGACGAACCATTTATCATGGTACATCAAGCATCTCAAGTTTTTTATGTCAAAGATCCTGCGTCTGACCATTGGTATGTTGTTCTTCAAGGCAAAAAACAAATTGAAGTTAACGAAGACAATCTGATTAATATTGATATTGCTGACAACCATTCATTTCAAACTACAACAAATTTGGATGACCAATCTGTAGTTGACGATGATGTACATGCAATTCGGTCAGATCATGATGAGGGAATATACATATGATGAATCCATATCTTTATGTATGAATTTTCAATTTCTGTACTATTACATGTTTTGTTAATTTATATGATATTACATAAGTCTTGAAAGAAAATTTAATGTTGTTATTTATTTTGACAGATATATGGCTGATCATCCACATTCTTCAGGGGATGAGGCTCCCCCAACCAGATCCACTAGAGGACCCACTAGGATGAAACAACTATTAATGAGGAAAAATAGTGGTGAAAGAACTCCGGTGAATGTGAATGTCACCACGGGTGTGGCAACTGGCCCCCATGCAGATGACTTCCGATCATACCTTGGAGTAGTGGCACGTGATAGGATTAGCATTCTCATTCCATCTTTTGATCATGTGTCCGAGGGTGATCAGAACATTATTTGGCAAGATATATTGGTAAGTTAGTTAATAGCATTTGAATTAAAATTTGTTTATATTGATAATTTTGTACTTATACAACTTTATTATGTTTTTTTCAGATGACATTTGACATTCCAAATGTCCCAACACTTAGAAATAAGTGTTTGTCAACTGTTGCAGAAAATTTCAGAAACTTTAAAAGCAAGTTGACATCAAGGTACATCTTTGGACACCTTAAACATAAAAGTCCATGTAGTTCATATAAGTCCATTGATGAGGAGACTTGGCGGGTTTTTAAAGAGAGTCGGATGTCAGAGGAATGGCAGGTTAGTGTAGTTCATATTATTCAATTCCTCATTAACAAATATATATCATATGAACTGATTAATTAATGTGTATGTGACAGGCAATTAGAAGCAAAGCACAAGGAACAAGTGCTAAGAACAAAAACCCCCACCTATTATCTCGTGGTGGGTATAGGAAGCTTGAGGAGAAAATCCTCAAGCAAAAGGCAGATGCTATACCACCATCTCAGAGTGGTAGCCCTCCTCAGCCTCCTTCTCCACCGTCTAGACATGAGAAATGGAAGTTGGCCCGTATGCGACCATCGGGCACCTACTCTTCCGACACTGCACGAGAGATTTCTGAAAAAATTGTAAGTTATCACTGTTCCTAAAATAATAAATATTGTCATTATACATACTACATTAAACTATTTAAAGAATAATGGTGTTTTCAGGACGCCTTGGTTGAGCAGAGCTCCCAAGGCCAATTCACTCCAGAGGGTCGCCAGGATATTCTTGCTGCTGCAATTGGACGACCTGAGCACCCTGGACGTGTACGTGCTGCAAGTCCTGGAGTAGGAATTACAGATTATTTTGGGAGCTCTTCTCGTCAGCCTTCATATTCATACAGCGATACACAAAGGATGACAGAAGAGATCACAAAAAAGGTCCGACAAGACCTTATGCAGGAGATCAGGGCCGAGGTGAGGGCTGAATTCCAGATGCTATACCAGGAGCAGTTTCAGAGCATGCGCCCGGTGCAGTCTCCTATAGAGGAACATGTTATCCCTCCCCCTCCCACAGGTAAACTTAATAAACATTAATGTGCAATTATTTCTATCTCTTGTATAATCTAACATTTACTCTGACAGGGAGAAGCGGCAAAGGAAGTTGTTCCGCATCAGCCATCCCAGAGGATGACATGGACGATGGTAGTCCATGTCTGCTATACATTTTAGAAGATACTGAGATGGTGCTGGTAGCTCGTGGAACAGAGTTTAGGTCAGCGACTGTATGTCATGGTATGCAACTATTAGAGGATGAGGTGAAGGTCTCAGTGGATGAAATGATCATGCCAGATGCCTCGGTTCCACTGTCCACGGAAGAGATTTTCACTGTGGAACAAGCATATAAGTCGTTTATCACTTGGCCTAAATTTTTGGTTAAACCAGTTTCTGACCCCTCGGTATGAAATTCTTCTTTACACTTCTCAATTTTAAAGGTTTTTGATGTCAAAACTTATCTTATCTTTTCATGTAACAACAGACGCAGGCACAACAGAAGATTCCTCTATCTGAGGATGACCCTCTTTCTTCATTGCATCTACTTGCTGACATCCTTGATGATAAGCCTTTGGAGGTTCAGTATGATGCTAATGTATTTGGGCATGGCTCTGAGGTCCCAATATACCTTAATAGCCAAGATGTCCGTGAGCTTGCGTCGGGAACACAAGAGTTGAATATTTCAATTATTCAACTATGGACGATGTAAGTCTATGACCAATTATTTATATATAAAATTGATTTATATATCAAGTATCCTTATATCAAAGTTAATTTTTGATTTCAGGTATATGTCTGGGGTCACTAATAAGTTGGGGCGTTCTGATGATTATGGATTCATTGATCCCCAATCAATTCATCAATCAAATGATTTTGAGCATATCAACATGAGTCTGATAAGCAGTTTTCGAAGGGGCAAGAAAATATACTTTTTGCCTTATATATCCGGGTAAGTCAACTTTGTTAACATAATAATGTTCCATATGTGATTTTAATATTTAATAGTTACGTTATTATGAATTTCAGGCGCCATTGGCAACTTCTTGTTATGTCTATGCAAGACAACTATGCTTTGTGGTTCTGCTCATTGCACAGGCCTCCTCCCACACAACTCAAACAAGCAATTGATTGGTAAGAACCTCAATGTTTGGACTTTCTTTGTTATATAACTGAATGCTAAAACCTTTTTTTATATACAGTTCTATTCCAGCAAGTATGATGATGGACGGGAGATCAATTGTTAATAGTAGAAAGATTGCTTGGATTTCTCTCAAGGTTTGACATATGCTAAAGTCATACTTTGTTATAATTGTTTTATAACAAATGTTATTCACTAACTATTATCAACTGTGATGATATATTGTAGTGTAACAGACAAAATGGGTCATATGAGTGTGGATACTATGTAATGTATTGGATGACCCATAGTGTTCGTTCTCACATCACAAGTCGCTGGGAAACGGTAATATTTAACTTTAACAAATTTTGATTTTTTAACAAATGTTGAATTCATATACACTAATTAAAATGAATTGTCTTTTGCAGAGATTCAAGACTACTACACCAGTTCCTGAGAAGTCACTATTATTCATTAGGAACGCTGCTGCGAAGTATATAGTTAGATTATACAATAGCTCTTAGATTTAGATTTAAACAATGCATTTGATTAGATAGAATTTTCTTAGACTTTGTACTTTATTTGATGTTGAAATACATTTGAACATGTGTTTGTTATGTTGAAATTGAATTTCTGTACATGTTTTTATATGCAGGTCTGTTTTTGTGGTAGTGGATATCACAAAAACAGACCTGCAATTTTAAAAAACTGCAGGGGAATATGCCGCGGTTCTAACCACAACCGCGGCATATAGTGATTCGTTTTTTTTAGTTTTTTTTTAAAAAACGAGACATATGGCCGCGGTTTTGACACTAACCGCGGCATATTCTACACTCTTTTGCCGCGGTTGAACCGCGGCATATAGTGTCTTTTTTTTTTTTTTTTTAAAAAAATGGCTTTAGGCCGCGGTTCCCTCGACAACTGCGGCATATTCCGCAACCTATATACCGCGGTTAGAACCGCGGCCTAAAGTGTCTGACTTACTACCGCGGCTGAATATGCCGCGGTTCAAGAACCGCGACGTATAGTGAAAATGAACCGCGGTAAAAGCCCCTCGCTGCACTAGTGTACGACTACAACGGACACCTCATCTCATCATTCCAAACAGAATAGCAAATTACTGATACTATTGATTCCCGTCACCATCGATCCAATGCCTCATATATCCAAACCCTTTTTAACCCAGATCATCAATGCCATCCACGTATTGGAATCAAAAGAAGAAAAGAACATTCAATAAAAAGTGTTGTAATCAAATGGAAGCATCAATGAGTAAATCAGCAAAGCAGAGTAAAGATCATCTCTTCATTCATCGACAAAACAAACGTGCCTCCCCATTCTCTCCATTCAAAACAACGTATAAGCTCCAAGAAAAAGTTTTAAAACCAAAGCCTAAAACAAAAAAAAAAAAACCCGAGAGAAAAACATCCCCCTGCAAGTGGCGGCTCCCACGCATGTCCCACCTCCCGAAACTACTCTACTAGAACTCCTCCCTAATACTCCATTCCGTGACCTACTTACTCTGTGCAGCTCATCTCTTTCTGGACCGTGCTTCCGCGTGTGGGCCGTGTGTTCTTCATCCGCGCCACCACATAACCTTTCATCTCTCAATTCCACTGGACTCCCCTCTCCCCGTGCACACCCCAAGCTCTGGAAAAATGAAAGCCACTGGATCTGTGCTGGATGCACCCCCTATGCTTCCGTTGTTGAAGCTGGAGCGTGAAGAAGGAATGAGCTTCTTGTGGGCCTGCTACTGCACCGCTTGCTGGATAATGAAGATACTGGGACGTGGACGTGGCTTTCATCCAAGCTGAATGTTGCTTCTGGATTCAGCCCGTGTGTTTCAATTCTTTCTCCTCCGTTGCTGCTTCTCCACGTGTGCTGGACCGTGGACTTGCTTCACTTCTTCCGTGTGTGCTTCCAGATGTGGGTCGTGATGTGCTGCTGCGTGGCTCCTCCAAATTGCTGTGCACACCCCTGCCTTGCTTCCGTGATCTTCTCAGCTGGACGTGGCAACCAAAGACGTAACACCACAATGCTCGATGCTCTCCAATGTGCTCATGGGCTGCCTCCGTGTGAAAGCAGACGCTGCTTCTTTGCTTGCTGGACCGTGAATGAAGATCTCCCTCTCGGTGGCAGCTGAATGTGGCATGAGTTCCTAGGCGTGTGTGTGGAGTGTGCTGGGCCATGGCTTCCTCGTGCACACCCGCTTTGATTTGCTGGATGTCACTCTCTTTCCAATAATGAAACACCCCTCTCTCAAAGGCCCAAAAAGTAAAATCACCGTAATACCCTTTGTGCACACTTCTTTTGTGGAAAGTCTTGAATCATGTGATGGCCCTCTAAATGTCTCAAATTATATTTCCAAAATTTTCCCTGAAATCAATAATGCAAATAATTTGCTCAAATAATCCAAATTAATTAAAATTAGAATTTTTGGTCAAATTAAGCACAATTAGTAAAAATGGGAAAATACTAGACAATTAAGCACAATTCCCCGATTAATTCTAGCACAATAAACTAAGTGAAGTGAACAAAATATTAACTCATCATGCATACATGTTTATTTTCGTCTTTTGCATATTAAACTCCAATTATTTTGTTCTTAAGTCTTAACTAATCAACAAATCACATAACTAAACTAGGTCGTGAGTCCTTTGGGAGAATGATACTTGGTCTTACCGAGTTTATTACTTGAAACGGTTTGGTCATACTTGTCGATTGTTAAACAAGTATGTGACATCAAATTTTGGTGATCATAAATTTGTCCATCAAGTTTTTGGCGCCGTTGCCGGGGACTCTGGTTTAACTGATTAATTTGTGTGATTATTGATTATCTTTGACTTTAATTTTGAATTTCTGTTTTTATTTTCTGTTTTTATTTTTTCGGTTTTTATTTGATTTGGTTTTATTTTATTTGAATTTATTTTATTTCATTTTATTTTATTTGATTTGATTTTATTTTATTTTATTTTATTTTATCTTATTTGATTTGATTTTATTTTATTTTATTTTATTTGATTAGATTAGATTTTATTTGATTTGATTAGATTAGATTTTATTTTATTTTATTTGATTTGATTAGATTAGATTTTATTTTATTTTATTTTATTTTATATTATTTTATCTTATCCTCTGAATCTTTTATCTTCTGAATCTATATCTTCTCCTATATCTTTTTGTGCTAACAAATCTTTTCTAGGGTTTTGTTTTCTTGTGCATGCAGGAAGCAATTAGAACAAGGAGTAAGAAAACAACAGAACCTCTGCTTGAAGGTCTAGATGAGAGTAGACGGAGGAGAAGAATCCGAACATCTAGAGAACTTTTCCCTTCTCCAGAAACTCTCTTACAATCATCACCACAAGGTTCTGTTCATAGCACAGAAAATATGGAGAATAACAATGTTAGAAGAACTCTTGCTGACTACACCAATATAGCTAGACCTCAGCACTTTAACAGTATAGCTAGACCTAGAGTCAATGCAGCTAATATGGAGGTCAAACCAGCACCAATTCAACTGGTGAAAAGCAACCAATTTAATGGGTTATCTCATGAAAGCCTATATGAGCACATCACTACCTTCAATGAGATTTGCAACACAGTAAATTAATGGGGTGCCAGACGAAGCTATCAAACTTAGCTTGTTTCCTTTCTCATTGGGAGGCAATGCTAAGCTTTGGTTGAATTCTTTCCCAGAAGAAAGTTTCACAGAGTGGGAAGCAGTGGTCACAAAATTTTTAAACAAGTACTTCCCACAATCTAAGGTGACAAAAGGCAAGCAAGAGATTTATTCATTTAAGCAGGGTATGGAAGAATCACTGGGGCATGCATGGGACAGATACAAAAGCTTGCTAAGAAAAACACCCACGCATGGCTTTGAAGATCAGGAAGTAGTCTTAACTTTCCTTGGAGGGCTTGGTTCACAAACCAAGATGATGCTGGACGCCTCAGCAGGAGGCAATATTAAATGGAAAACTCCAGAGGAAGCAACAGAGATTATAGAAAACATGGCTACTAGTGATAATGAGCTACACAATGAGAGAGGAGCTCCTATGCAAAAAGGAGTCCTCCAATTACAGACACATGATGCCCTGGTAGCTCAAAA
Source organism: Vigna umbellata (assembly GCF_029865625.1). Lineage (NCBI taxonomy): Eukaryota > Viridiplantae > Streptophyta > Magnoliopsida > Fabales > Fabaceae > Vigna > Vigna umbellata. The sequence continues at coordinate 27,091,746 of NC_142166.1, forward strand.
CAAAATTCTAACTCAACAGTTGGAGACTCTGACCAAAACTCTTGCACAATTACCCAAAGAGTTGAAAACTGTTGCACAGGTACAAACCCAGTTGTGCGAATTGTGTGGAGGCGACCATATCAATGGTCAATGTGCCTTTCAAGTTGAAGCCGTAGAGGATGTAAACTACATGACCAATCAGTACCGTCAAGGGAGCTACAATCAGGGGTGGAAACCACACCCAAGTATTGGTCAAGGGCAAACTGGGCAAGCTGGTCAATATAATAAGCAGCAGCAGCAACCCACCTTATGGTAACAGTTAACTATGCTTAATGAAAGGTCCATGAGGATGGAGGAAACTCTCAACAATTTCATACAGAAAACTGAGTCTACCCAAAAGAGCACTGAAGCTGCTATAAAAAATTTGGAGATTCAGATGGAGCAGATCACCAAACAGCTGGAAGAAAGGCCAAATAGAAATTTTGGGGCTAATACTGAGGTTAACCCCAAAGAAGAGTGCAAGGTGGTAGAGAGTGTTGATGATGAGAAAGTTGAGTTAGATACAGAAGAGAGAAGAGAAATAGAGAGCAAAAGCACTTTTCCTTTTCCAATCCATCAAGGGAAACAACTAGACTTCACAGAATTATTCAAAATGGTGGATAATGATGCACCTTGGGAACAGATTCTACAACAGATTACGGTTTACACTAAATCTAATGAAGAAATCTCTACAAAGAAAAGACGTAGAGATGATGAGGCAAAGGAGTGTATAACTGTTAAAAAAGAGTCATTGCCTCCTAAAGCAACAGATCCAGGCAGTTTTTCTATCCCTTGTACCATAGGGAAGAAAAAGGTGAAGAAAGCTCTCCTTGATTTAGGTTCAAGTGTTAACTTGATACCTTATTCTTTACTGGAGCAAATTGGCAATGTTAAAGTGAAACCTGTAAAGGTTAATCTAGTAATGGCCGATGGATCTTCAAAGGAGCCATGTGGGATTGCAGAGGACATTATAGTTTGTGTTGACAAACTTCAGTTCTTGGCAGACTTTGTGGTGATGAAGATGGAGACAGAGAAGATACCTATCATACTTGGAAGACCGTTTATGAAAACGGCCAGAGCTATCATTGATGTAAGTGAAGGTATAGTGGTGCTCCAGGACAGGGAGGAGAGAGTGGTTATAGACGTCTTTAAAGATGAGACGCAAACACAGGAGGAAGAAGCTAGTTATAAAGCTGCATTTCAAGATGCACCCATGACTAGCCGTAAAGATGAAAATCTCAAGGTTGCAGGTAACCATTGTTATTTGTTTCAGGTACACAAGGAAGAAAAGATTGGAAGAGGAGGAGAAATTCCTGGTGACTGGGAGAAAAGAAGACTCCAACTTGGCACACTTGTAAGAATCAAGAACAAGTTGTGGGTTGTGAAGGGCTTTAAAGAGAAGGAGATGATAGAGATAGAGTCTCCACATTCTAGAAGGACCAAAACAGTTCACAGGAAACAGCTGAGGAGTTGGTGGGATGACAACATCAACTATAAAGAAGGAACTTGAGCTTTACTGGGTCAAGCTAATGACGTTAAAAGAGCGCTTGCTGGGAGGCAACCCAGTGATTTAAAAACTTTTAATTTTATTTTGGTTTGTAATTTTTAATCTGCTGAACATGATTTTGTGAATATTTTGTTGAACATAGCATCTACTGAAGGATGTTTGTTGGATATAACATCTACTGAAGGATGCTAAGTGTATAACACCTACTGATGGGTGTTGGTGAGAAAATTTTGCACCTACTGATGGGTGTTGGTAAGTTTTTAACACCTACTGATGGGTGTTGGTAAGTGTGTAACACCTATTGATAGGTGTTGGTGGATTTTGGGTCAGGCTCGTGACGTTAAACAAGCGCTACCTGGGAGGCAACCCAGTTGATTGATTGTTTTTGTTTGTTTTATTTTAGTTAGGGTTTGCATAAGTATTTTAAGCATTGAATTGCAGGGAACCAGTGAGGGGCATGTCTAGGAGGCATGTAGGATAAGAAAAGAAGGAGAAGAGCACATCACGAAAGTCCCGCTGAGCGGCAACTTACCGCTGAGCGGTACTATCGCAGATTGGCTTTGGTTGCCCCTTAGCGGGACCCGAGCCCATTAGGGTATTTTCATACCCTAAGCTGCGTTTTGGTTTCTCTTTTCAGACTCTTCTCTGCACACACTCCTACATACCTTTTCAATGGTTCTCTACAACTTTTCCCTCATCCCTTTTTAGAAAATCTCCCTTCCACTCACTTGCTCACTAGTTTTCCATCTAAGTTTGGGGTTGGGAGAAAGAATCATTGAAGGGGCTGATTTCTTCATTGTGGTTTACTAATGCTTAACAATGTATCTTTTGGTTTTGTGAATTATGTTTGATGCAGGGATGGCCTCCTCATCGGGCAAAAAGAATCAAGACTAGAAGATCCAAGAAGAGGAAGATACAGAGGACATCTCAGATTGATGAGGAGCTGAGATAGCATTTACGGATGAATGCTATCATATGCTTATGCTTTTGTTGGTTTAAGTTTTCTAAACTTATTTATTTTTCGTTTTAGATTAGGGTTTGATGTACTTTATTGGAAACCTGGTTTGTGTGATGGTTTGCTATTAACTGTGATTGTTTGATAAGTAATGCTTGATGATGCTTATTGATTGATTGATGTTGAGAAGATGTGCACATTAAAATGCTTATACAGGTGATTCACAAGCTTTGTGAACAAATGCAGGATATTATGATTGTGATTGTGAAATTAAGCAGGATGTGTATGTCAAATGTGAATGAGCTTATATGTGAGGTTTTGAGCTCCAGAGTTGTTATTGATTGAATGCTATTACTTTGAAAGCATAAATGATTTTGCCCAGGTTTTCTATGATTGAATTAATTGCTTGTATTGCATCATATGATCAAGGCCATTTGTTGGAACCCTTTTTATTGGCCAGATTCATAAAGTTAGCCCACTAAAAGAGAACACTTTGTGTTCTATCCTTTGAACCCTTAGCCTTGAACATACACTGAAACCCTTGATTGAAAATCTTTACCTTGAGTTAAGTAGAAGATCTTGTGTGGTATTGTTAAATGTTCAAGTTTGGTGTTGTTGGAAAAACATGAAAAAGGAAAAGCATTGAGCTAAGAGCTAAAAAGTAAGAATATGCAAAGAAAAAGAAAAAAAAGAAAAGAAAAGAAAAAGAAGCAAAGCTCAATGCAAATGCAAAGGCAAGTTGGGAAAAATAAGAATAATTGTGTTGTTATGATTATCTTAACTCAAGGATTTTGTGATCCAGAAAAACCAATTTTCTTGTTAGCCCAGCCACATTATAAGCCATTGAAAAATCCTTGTGATGATGCATGCTTGTGAATGTTTTTGATTGTGGTCAAATGAAAGGCAAAGTTGATTCATGTAACATTGTGATAGTGGAGTGAATGAGTGAAACACTTTACCTCTTATACACTTGTGTGTTGAGTGAAACACTTTACCTAGTGAGGAAATATTCCATAAGCACATGAACATCCATGCTTAATTGATTGATCATTCATGAAAAATAGCATTTGTTGGAATTTAAATGACTTTGTGAACACTAAAGCATGTGCACATCTTGATTGAACTCTTGGTCATAAGTTTGAGTGAAGTTGTTACTTATCTTGAAAAAGAGGATTTTTGAATGAGTGAACCATCATATGAATTGGTTGAAGATTGAGTTACATCTTGTTTGCTTGAGGACAAGCAAAGTTCTAAATTTGGGGTTGTGATAACAGTTGAAAAACTGTTATTTTCATGCTTAAAATTGACACAAAAAGCAACCTTTACACTTAGAAACTAGCTTGAAATCATGCTTTTATCCATATTTTCATAAATAAGAGAGCTGGACAGGTTTATGCTTGATTTCAGTGTTTTTCTGCAGGTTTTAAGGTGAATTTAGTGAAAGAAGTGAAGAAGGAGAGAGATGGAATCAGAAAAGTCAACCAGAAACCAGAAAAGTCAACCAGTCAACCAGAAAAGTCAACCAGTCAACCAAAAAGTCAACTAGTCAACCAGAATACGAAAAAAGTCAACCAGACGAGTTTTGGGCCAGTTTTATGCGATTTTATGATCTGTTTGGGCCTGGACCCATTTTCTATTATTTTTATGTCCTATTTAAAGACCTAGATGTCTTAGGGTATGGTATCTTTGGCAGAAACAAAGCAAACACTCTCTCTTCCACCCCTTTGAAGGAGGATCTTGGATGCTCAGGCTACCTCTTCACCTTTCTGGGGTTTGATCTTTCATTCTTTCATTATTGTTCATCTAGGTTCACCATGAATATGGTGAACTAAACCTTGTATGTTTGTTGGGGAATCAATGTAATCTTTTGAAGCTCTCATATATGGAATTTGTGCTTGCATCTTAATATAAGATTTATGCTTTCTTTCATCATTAGTTAGGGTTTTTCCTCTTTGCTTAATGCTTGCTTTGTTTAACTCATTCAATGCATGATTATTGATTTTGTCGATACGGGAACGTACGGGGAAGTCTAGATCCGGGGAATTTCTCCCAATAGTATATTGGTTGCCTTAAGCTCCTGTGCTAAAAAAACTAATTATTAGGAATGCTAGGAATTGTATGAACTCGTAATTAGGGAGAAGCCTTCTTGAAAGGTAATTTAGAGAGTGGCATTAACAATGATGACTTGAATGTTGAATTCCTAAAATATATGAGAGTGGATAAGATGAAATTGACCCCCAACAACATATTCATCAATATATTTCATTGAAAGTGCTTGTCTTTTGTTTTAGCCATTGATCAACCACATGCATACATGTTTATTTTCGTCTTTTGCATATTAAACTCCAATTATTTTGTTCTTAAGTCTTAGCTAATCAACAAATCACATAACTAAACTAGGCCGTGAGTCCTTTGGGAGAACGATACTTGGTCTTACCGAGTTTATTACTTGAAACGATTCGGTCATACTTGCCGATTGTTAAACAAGTTTGTGACATCATATTTTGGTGATCATAAATTTGTCCATCATTCGTCAACTTCCTCCACTTCGTCCACTTCCTCCAATTCGTCAACTTCCTCCACTTCCTCCACTTCCTCCACTTCCTCCACTTCCTCCACTTCCTCCCCCTCTTCTACTTCCTCCACTTCCCCACTTCCTCCACTTCGTCCACTTCCTCCACGTCGTATACTTCGCTTACTTCGTCACTTCGTCCATTTCGTCAATATCGTCCACCTCGTCAACTTCGTCAACTTCCTCCACTTCGTCAACGTCGTCAACTTCGTCCACTTCATCCACTTCTTCTTCTTCCACTTCGTCCACTTCATCCACTTCGTCCACTTCCTCCACTTCCACCACTTCCTCCACATCCTAGACTTCCTCCACTTCCTCCAGTTCGTCAACTTCCTCCACTTCCTCCACTTCCTCAATTTCCTCTACCTCGTCAACTTCCTCGACTTCCTCAACTTCTTCAACTAACTCCACTTCCTCCACTTCCTCCACTTCTTCTTCCACTTCGTCCACATCGTCCACTTCGTCCACTTTGTCCATTTCGTCCACTTCGTCCATTTCGTCCACCTCTTCGACGTCGTCCACCTCGTCGACGTCGTCCACCTAATCCACCCAGTCTTGTTCGTCCACTTCATCAACTTCCTCCACTTCCTCTACTTCCTCCATTTCCTCCACTTTGTGAACGTCGTCAACTTCGTCCACTTCGTCCACTTCCTCCACTTCCACCACTTCGTCCACTTCCTCCACTTCCTAGAATCCTCCATTTCCTCCACTTCCTCCACATCGTCCACTTCGTCAACTTCGTCCACTTTGTCCACTTTGTCCACTTTGTCCACTTCGTCAACTTCCTCCACTTCCTCCACTCCCTCCACTTCCTCCACTTCCTCCCCTTCCTCTACTTCCTCCACTTCCTCCCCTTCTTCTATTTCCTCCACTTCCTCAAGTTCCCCCAATTCGTACACAATGTCCGCTTCCTCCACTTCGTTCACTTCGTCCACTTCGTCAACTTCGTCCACTTCGTCAACTTCCTCCACTTCCTCCACTTCCTTCACTTGCTCCACTTCCACCACTTCCTCCACTTCCTCCACTTCTTCCAGTTCCTCCACTTCCTCCAATTCCTCCACTTCGTCCACTTCTTCTTCCACTTCCTCCACTTCAACCACATCGTCCACCTCGTACACTTTGTCCAAGTCGTCCAATTCGTCCACCTTGTCCACCTCCTCTACTTCGTCCATTGCGTCCACTTTCTCCACTTCGTCCAATTTGTCCACTTCGTCAACTTCGTTAACTTCGTCCACTTCTTCTTCCACTTCTTCTACTTCCTCCACTTCCTCCACTTCGTCCACTTCGTCAACTGCCTCCACTTCCTCCGCTTTCTCCACTTCCTCCACTTCGTCAACTTCGTCCACTTCCTCCACTTCATCTTCTTCAACTTCGTCCACTTCGTCCACTTCCACCACTTTGTCCACTTCCTCCACTTCCTAGACTTGCTCCGTTTCCTCCACTTCGTCAACTTCGTGAACTTCGTCCATTTCTTCTTCCACTTCCTTCACTTCGTCCACTTCCTACACTTCGTCCATTTCGTCCACTTCCTCCACTTCCTCCTCTTCCTCAACTTCCTCCACTTGCTCCAGTTCTTCTTCCACTTCTTCCACTTCGTCCACATCGTCCACTTCATCCACTTCGTCCACTACCTCCACTTCGTCCACATCGTCCACTTCCTCCACTTCGTCAACCTCGTCCTCCTCACCCACCTAGTCCACCTCGTTCACTTCCTCTACTTCGTCCACTTTCTCCACTTCGTCCACTTTCACCACTTCGTCAACTTCGTCCACTTCTTTCTCCACTTCTTCCACTTCGTCCACTTCCTCCACTTCGTCCACTTCCTCCACTTCGTCCACTTCCTCTACTTCCTCCACTTCCTCCACTTCCTCCACTTCCTCCACTTCCTCCACTTCGTGCACTTCGTCAACTTCCTCCACTTCCTCCGCTTCCTTCACTTCCCCCCTTCCTCCACTTCCTCCACTTCCTCCATTTCGTCCACTTCGTCCACTTCGTCAACTTCGTCCACTTCGTCAACTTCCTCCACTTCCTCCACTTCCTCCACTTCCTTCACTTCTCCACTTCGTCTACTTTGTCCACTTGCTCCACTTCCTCCACTTCGTCAACTTCATCCACTTCCTCCACTTCCTTCCCTTCCTTCACTTCCTCCACTTATTCTACTTCCTCCACTTCCTCCACTTCTTCCACTTTGTGCACATCGTCCACTTTCTCCATTTCCTCCACTTCCTCCACTTACTCCATTTCGTCCACTTCGTCAACTTCGTCCACTTCCTCCACTACGTCAACTTCGGCAACTTCTTCAACTTCGTCCACTTCGTCCAATTCGTCAACTTCGTCCACTTCGTCAACTTCCTCCACTTCCTTCACTTCCTCCACTTCCTCCACTTCGTCCAATTCGTCCACTTCCTCCACTTCCTGCTCCTCGTCAACTTCATCCACCTCGTCAACTTCATCCACTTGCTCCCCTTCCTCCCCTTCCTACACTTCCTCCACTTTTTCCAATCCCTCCACTTCTTCTTCCACTTCGTGAACATCGTCCACTTCCTCCAATTCCTCCACTTCGTGCAATTCGTCCACTTCCTCTTCCACCTACTCCACTTCGTCAACGTCGTCAAGTTCGTCAAGTTCGTCAGGTTCGTCCACTTCCTCCACTTCGTCCACAACGTCAACTTCGTCCACGTCGTCCACTTCGTCCACCTCGTCCACCTCGTCTACCTCGTGCACCTCGTGCACCTCGTCCACCTCGTCCACCTCGTCCACCTCGTCCACCTCGTCCACGTCGTCCACCTCGTCCACCTCGTCCACCTCGTCCACCTCGTCCACCTCGTCCACCTCGTCCACATCGTCTACTTCGTCCACTTCGTCTACGTAGTCCACTTTGTCCACTTAGTCCACTTCGTCCACCTCGTCCACCTCGTCCACCTCGTCCACCTCGTCCACCTCGTCTACCTCGTGCACCTCGTGCACCTCGTCCACCTCGTCCACCTCGTCCACTTCCTCCACTTCCTCCACTTCCTCCACTTCCTCCACTCCTCCAATTCCTCAAGTTCGTCCACTTCGTCCACTTCCTTTGCTTCCTCCACTTCCTCTACTTCCTCCACTTCGTCATCTTCGTCCACTTCCTCCACTTCTTCTTCTTCCACTTCATCCACTTCCACCACTTCCTCCACTTCCTAGACTTCCTCCCTTTCCTCCATTTCCTCCACTTTGTCCACTTCGTCAACTTCCTCCACTTCCTCCACTTCCTCCACTTCTTCTTCCACTTCTTCCACTTCGTCCACTCCCTCCGCTTCCTCCACTTCCACCAGTTCTACTTCTACTTCGTCCACTTGGTCCACTTCGTACACTTTGTCTACGTCGTCCATTTTGTCCATTTCGTCCACCTCGTCCACCTCTACCACCTCGTCCACTTCGTCCACTTCATCCACTTCCTCTACTTGGTCCACTTCCTCCACTTCCTCCACTTCCTCCACTTCATCCACTTCGTGAACTTCGTCCACTTCTTCTTCCACTTCTTCCATTTCCTCCACTTCCTCCACTACCTCCACTTCCTCCACTTCCTCAACTTCCTTCACTTCCTCCGCTTGCTCTACTTCCTCCACTTCCTCCACTTCTTCTTCCACTTCGTCCACTTCATCCACATCGTCCACTTTTTCCACGTCGTCCACTTCCTCCAATTCCTCCACTTCGTCCACTTCTTCTTCCACCTCCTCCACTTCGTCCACATCGTCCACTTCGTCCACTTCGTACAGTTTGTCCACGTCGTCCACTTCATCAAGTTCGTCAACCTTGTCCACCTCGTCAACCTCGTCCACTTCGTCTACATCGTCCACTTTGTCCACTTCCTCCAATTCCTTCACTTCGTCCACTTCTTCTTCCACCTCCTCCACTTCGTCCACTTCGTAAACTTCGTCCACGTCGTCAAGTTCATCAACTTCGTCCACTTCCTCCACTTCGTCAACTTCGTCCAGTTCGTCTACGTCGTCCACTTCGTAAACTTCGTCCACGTCGTCAAGTTCATCAAGTTCGTCCACTTCGTCCACTTCGTCCACTTCGTCCACTTCGTCCACTTCCCCCACTTCGTCCACTACGTCAACTTCGTCAACTTCGTCCACTTCGTCCACTTCCTTTGCTTCCTCCACTTCCTCTACTTCCTCCACTTCGTCAACTTCGTCCACTTCCTCCACTTCTTCTTCTCCCACTTCGTCCACTTCCTCCACTTCCTAGACTTCCTCCCTTTCCTCCATTTCCTCCACTTTGTCCACTTCGTCAACTTCCTCCACTTCCTCCACTTCCTCCACTTCTTCTTCCACTTCTTCCACTTCGTCCACTTCCTCCGCTTCCTCCACTTCCACCACTTCTACTTCTACTTCGTCCACTTGGTCCAATTCGTACACTTTGTCCACGTCATCCAATTCGTCCATTTCGTCCACCTCGTCCACATCGTCCACCTCGTCCACCATGTCCACCTCGTCCACCTCGTCCACTTCGTCCACTTCGTTCACCTCCTCTACTTGGCCCACTTCCTCCACTTCCTCCACTTCTTCTTCCACCTACTCCACTTCGTCCACGTCGTCAAGTTCATCAAGTTCGTCAGGTTCGTCCATTTCCTCCACTTCGTCCACAACGTCAACTTCGTCCACTTCGTCCACCTCGTCCACCTCGTCTACCTCATGCACCTCGTCCACCTCGTCCACCTCGTCCACCTCGTCCACCTCGTCCATCTCGTCCACCTCGTCCACCTCGTCCACCTCGTTCACCTCGTCCACATCGTCTACTTCGTCCACTTCGTCTACATAGTCCACTTTGTCCACTTCATCCACATCGTCCACGTCGTCCACTTTATCCACGTCGTCCACTTCGTCTACCTCGTCCACCTCGTCTACCTCGTGCACCTCGTGCACCTCGTCCACCTCGTCCACCTCGTCCACTTCCTCCACTTCCTCCACTTCCTCCACTTCCTCCAGTTCCTCCAGTTCCTCCACTTCCTTTGCTTCCTCCACTTCCTCTACTTCCTCCACTTCGTCAATTTCGTCCACTTCCACCACTTCCTCCACTTCCTAGACTTCCTCCCTTTCCTCCATTTCCTCCACTTTGTCCACTTCGTCAACTTCGTCCACTTGGTCCACTTCGTACACTTTGTCCACGTCGTCCATTTCGTCCATTTCGTCCACCTCGTCCACCTCTACCACCTCGTCCACTTCGTCCACTTCATCCACTTCCTCTACTTGGTCCACTTCCTCCACTTCCTCCACTTCCTCCACTTCATCCACTTCGTCAAGTTCGTCCACTTCTTCTTCCACTTCTTCCACTTCTTCCATTTCCTCCACTTCCTCCACTACCTCCACTTCCTCCACTTCCTCAACTTCCTCCACTTCCTCCGCTTGCTCTACTTCCTCCACTTCCTCCACTTCTTCTTCCACTTCGTCCACTTCATCCACATCGTCCACTTCGTCCACGTCCTCCACTTCGTCCACTTCCTCCAATTCCTCCACTTCGTCCACTTCTTCTTCCACCTCCTCCACTTCATCCACATCGTCCACTTCGTCCACTTCGTACACTTTGTCCACGTCGTCCACTTCGTCCAGTTCGTCGACCTTGTCCACCTCGTCAACCTCGTCCACTTCATCTACATCGTCCACTTTGTCCACTTCCTCCAATTCCTCCAATTCGTCCACTTCTTCCACCTCCTCCACTTCGTCCACTTCGTCCACTTCGTAAACTTCGTCCACGTCGTCAACTTCGTCCACTTCATCCACTTCGTCCACTTCGTCAACTTCGTCCAGTTCGTCTACGTCGTCCACTTCGTAAACTTCGTCCACGTCGTCAAGTTCGTCAACTTCGTCCACTTCCCCCGCTTCGTCCACTACGTCAACTTCATCAACTTCGTCCACTTCGTCTACGTTGTCCACTTCGTCCACATTGATGAGTCAATATTTTCTTCACTTCACTTAATCTATTGTGCTAGAATTAATCAGGGAATTGTGCTTGAATGTCCAATATTTTCCTATTTTTGCTAATTGTGCTTAATTTGACCAGAAATTGTTATTTTTATTAATTTGGATTATTTGAGCTTATTATTTTCATTTTGGATTGTAGGCAAATTTTGAAAATACAATTTGGGACATTTGGAGGTCAAAAGAAAATGCCACATCAAATATACTTTGAACTAAAATGAGTGGGGAGGTGTGGATTTAAATTATGGGAGTGCACATGGAGATGAGCTTGGTTGGAGAAGCTAAGAAGTGGTGCTAGAAAAAAAAGGGAGGCTCACGGCCTTCACACAAGCAAGGTGCACTTGGGGAAATGAAGAGCTACTGTCACACACGGGCGTTTACTTTTTGCTTATAGAAATGGAAAGCTGATTGATTTAGAGAAGAGAAAACAAAGCTGGCATTCAATTTCTTTTAGAGGAGGCGTTGATTTATTTGGAGAGGTGCACGCTCACGGGCTGAAGACCAACAGCAGAAGGCTTGGATGCACTGTGGGCTGATTCACGTCCAGCAAGAAATCCAGCACGCTCATTTTGAAGAAGGGAGCCCACGAATGAGGCTGATTCATGTGTCCAGCAGCAGAATGGAATTACAGCAAAAGAAACCGGGCCCAACATCCAAACAGCTCCCGTCCATCAACCCTGGTCCAGCACGCATCCAACAAGCAAGAGGGGGTGGCATCCAGCAGCTTGGTTGCAGGTCCAGCGTCCAACAGTAGCATGCGGGTGCAAAAAGAGGTTGCACGGTGAAGGAAAGTCCAGCAAGCAACACGAGAGTCCAGTAGAAGCAGAAAAGAAATATGTCCAGCACATGGCAGAAGGGTAGCCACGAAGAGGGACAGTGGTGTCTGATGGACAAATTTATGATCACCAAAATATGATGTCACAAACTTGTTTTTCAATCGGCAAGTATGACCGAATCGTTCAAGTAATAAACTTGGTAAGACCAAGTATCGTTCTTACCATTGAGCAAGCATTGAGCAAAGAGGAAAAACCCTAACTAATGATGAAAGAAAGCATAAATCTTAATTAAAAGATGTAAAAACAAATTCCATATATGAGAGCTTCAAAAGCTTACATTGATTCCCCAACAAACATACAAGGTTTAGTTCACCATATTCATGGTGAACCTAGATGAATAATAATGAAAGAATGAAAGAGATAGAAAAACCCGAGAAAGAGAAGAGGAGAGCCGTCACCATCTCCCAATCTACCCCCAAGGGGTGAAAAGTGTGTTTCTACTTCCTCCCAGCCAAAGATGCCTAACCCTAGGAAACCCTAAAGCTTATATATCATTCGTAAATTACAAAAAGTCAAGTCCAAGCCCATTAAAGTGCCGCTCAGCGGTAAAATACCGCTCAGCGGTGAGTGCGTGACTTGTTTTCTCCCCTCAGCGGCCATTTTGCCCCTCAGCGGACCTCACGTGACTTCCAGAGTGCCGCTCAGCGGTAAACTGCCGCTGAGCGGTGACTTCGGCTTCTCCTTTTTGCACTTTTTGTTGTCTTTTCTGATTTCAACTATCTCCTTCTTCACTTCTTTCACCAAATTCACCTTAAAACCTGCACAAAAACACTGAAATCAAGCATAAACCTGTCCAGCTCTCTTATTTCTAAAAATATCAATAAAAGGCATGATTTCAAGCTAGTTTTTAAGTGTAAAGGTTGCTTTTAGTATGAATTTTAAGCATGAAAATAACAGTTTTTCAACTGTTATCAGTGTCTCGGCCTGGAGTTGTTCCAGCCGCTACTTGCCACTTGCCACTTATTCTCTTGGTTCATGAACGTTGTTTTGAATGATGAAATGTAGTGCAAGCTATCACGGTCTGGGAGAGGAAGCAACACACTTTTCATTTTAAAAAATCCCGAGATGGAGATTAAGAGGTGAAGTGGTGTGCACGTGGATGTGTGAGGGAAATGGAGAGTACAGCCGCTACTCACTCTCGGATATTTTTTTGAGCTTTTGCCTTGGACGTTTGAGAGAAATGGATGAAGGAGATTTACTTTAATTTTATGTTGTTGATTAAAAATTGTCGTTTTCATTTCTTTGTTTCAAGCAATTTTATTTATTTATTAGAGAAACGTTGAACGTTGGGTGCACCTTGAGAAGGTAGCTGATTCCTTTACCTTGCTGGAAGGGGACACACGGCCCAAGTCCAGCCGCCACACTCTTATTCTGCTTTGGTTTCCCTGTTACGAAGTTTGACTCATGAATGAAAATGGGTTTAGTATATTTTTGCATTGAAAAGCAAGCCACGCTGATTCTCTTTGAAGGAAGTAGCACGTTGGTAGAGAGGTGTCCCGGGTTGTTGGTTTTTTTGGAAGCACAACACGCAGGGCTTCACACGGGGACTAGCTGCCACGTTCTTAATGGAGAGTGCCAAGGGGTTTAGTTTTCTTTATTTCTTCAAGCAAGCATTTAATGTTAAATTTCTTTAAGCATTCATTTCAATTGCCCGCCATACTCAGTTTGCACTAAATTGTTTAGCTCAATGTTGCACTTTTAATTTGGTTTACGCATTTTTCATTTTAATGTTCTCTATTTTTCTTGGTTGTGATATTTTAGTTATGATGTTAGCTTAAGTGACCAATTGTTTTAATCTTGTGCTTACATCCGTGTTTATGTTCCTGTTTTGATTTAGTTCACTTGCATTCACAAAATCTTCACAAAACCCCCCACAAAGTGTTCGACCTATTACCTGAACCACATTTGGTCCTTGAGAGAGTGACCTAGGAGTCACTTCCTAGCATTATACTGCATTCTTTAATGCACATCAAATTTGACGGGTCGCGACAGCCCGCATCACACATCGTCCACTTTGTCCACGTCGTCCACGTCGTCCACTTCGTCCACCTCGTCCACCTCGTCCACCTCGTCCACCTCGTCCACCTCGTCCACCTCGTCCACTTCGTTCACATTGTCTACTTCGTCCACTACCTCCACTTCGTTCACTTCGTCAACTTCGTCCACTTCTTCTTCCACTTCTTCCACTTCGTCCACTTCCTCCACTTCCTTCATTTCCTCCACTTCCTCCACTTCGTCCACTTCGTCAACTTCGTCCACTTCGTCCACTTCGTCCACTTCATCCACCTTGTCCACCTCGTCTACCTCGTTCACCTCGTCCACCTTGTCCACCTCTACCACCTCAACCACTTCATCCACTTCGTTCACCTCCTCTACTTTGTTCACTTCGTCCACTTCGTCCACTTCTTCCACTTCGTCCACTTCGTCAACTTCGTCAACTTCATGCACTTCTTCTTCCACTTCTTCAACTTCGTCCACTTCCTCTAGTTCCTCCACGTCGTCCACTTCCCCCCTTCCTCCGCTTCCTTCGTTTCCTCCACTTCCTCCACTTCTTCTTCCACTTCCTCCACTTCCTCCACTTCATCCACTACGTCAACTTCGTGCACTTCCTCCACTTCGTCCACTTCGTGCACTTCTTCTACTTTGTCCACTTCGTCCACCTCGTCTACTTCGTTCACTTCGTCCACTCCGTCCACTCCGTCCACTTCGTCCACTCCGTCCACTTCGTCCACTTCGTCCACTTCGTCAACTTTGTCAACTTCGTCTACTTCCACGACTTCCTCCATTTCCTTCACTTCCTCTACTTCCTTAAATTCCTCCACTTTGTCCAATTCTTCTTCCACTTCCTCCACTTCTTCTTCCACTTCCTCCACATCGTCCATCTCGTCCACATCGCCCACTTCGTCCACTTCCTCCAATTCCTCCACTTTGTCCACTTCGCCCACTTCTTCTTTCACCTCCTCCACTTCGTCCAGTTCGTCCACTTCGTGCACTTTGTCCACTTCGTCCACCTCGTCCACCTCGTCTACCTCGTCCACCTCGTCCACCTCGTCCACCTCGTCCACCTCGTCCACCTCGTCCACCTCGTCCACCTCGTCCACCTCGTCCACCTCGTCCACCTCATCCACCTCGTCCACCTCGTCCACCTCTACCACCTCGTCCACTTCCTCCACTTCGTTCACTTCCTCTACTTAGTCTACTTCGTCCACTTCCTCCACTTCGTCCAATTCTTCAACTTCGTCCACTTCTTCTTCAACTTCTTCCACTTCCTCCATTTCCTGCACTTCCTCCACTTCCTCCACTTCCTCCACTTCGTCCACTTCGTTCCCTTCCTCCACTTCCTCAGCTTCCTCCGATTCCTCCACTTCCTCCACTTCCTCCAGTTCTTCTTCCACTTAGTCCACATCGTCCACTTCGTCCACTTCATCCAATTCCTCCACTTCGTCCACTTCTTCTTCCACTTCCTCCACTTCGTCCACATCGTCCACGTCGTCCACTTCGTCCACTGCGTACACTTTGTCCACGTCGTCCACTTCGTCCACTTCGTCCACCTCGTCCACTTCGTCTACATCGTCCACTTTGTCCAGTTCCTCCAATTCTTCCACTTTGTCCACTTCGTCCACTTCTTCCACTTCTTCTTCGTCCACTTCGTCAACTTCGTAAACTTCGTCCACGTCGTCAACTTCGTCAACTTCGTCCACTTTGTCCACTTCCTTCACTTTTTCCACTACGTCAACTTCGTCCACTTGGTCCACTTCGTCCACTTCCTTCACTTCGTCCACTACGTCAACTTCGTCAACTTCGTCCATGTCGTCTACGTCGTCCACTTCGTCCACATCGTCCACCTCGCCCACCATCTTCCACCTCGCCCACCTCGTCCATGTCGTCACGTCGTCCACCTCGCCCACCTCGCCCACCTCGCCCACCTCGTCCACCTCGTCCGCTTCATCCACTTCGTTAACTTTGTCTACTTCGTCCACTTCGTCCACTTCGTTCACTTCCTCCACTTCGTCAACTTCGTCCACTTCTTCTTGCACTTCTTCCACTTCCTCCACTTCCTCCACTTCCTCCACTTCCTCCACTTCGTCCACTTCGTCCGCTTCCTCCACTTCCTCCACTTCCTCCACTTCCTCCACTTCCTCCACTTCGTCCACATCGTCCACTTCGTCCACTTCGTACACTTTGTCCACCTCGTCCACTTCGTCCACCTCGTCCACCTCGTCTACCTCGTTCACATCATCCACTTCCTCCACTTCCTCCACTACGTCAATTTCGTCAACTTCATCCACTTCGTCTACTTCGTCCACTTCGTCCACTTCGTCCACTTCGTCGACTGCGTCCACTGCGTCCACTCCGTCCACTTCGTCCACTTCGTCAACTTTGTCAACTTCATCCACTACGTCAACTAGCCTCTAGTATTACTCAAGAGAAATTCTTAATAAAAACAAGAAAAAAGATTTTTGCTAAAACAAGAATGACTAAAGGCTACATAATAACTCAAATTAAATTAAATGTATGTGCGTTAAATAAAAAATAAAAATAAAGATAAAAATAAATAAATAAAAAATAAAAAAAATAAAAAATAAAAAATAAAAAATAAAAAGAAAAATCAAAATAAGAATCAAAATATTTAAAATACTAACCGTATTCCCCGGCAACGGCGCCAAATTTGATAGGCTGTCATTGAAGAAACCCTGAGTATTGCCAAGTGATGGACAAATTTATGAACACCAAAATATGATGTCACAAACTTGTTTTCAATCGGCAAGTATGACCGAATCGTTCAAGTAATAAACTTAGTTAGACCAAGTATCGTTCTTCCCAAAGGACTCACGACCTAGTTTAGTTATGTGGTTTCTTAATTAACTAAGACTTACAAACGAATTAATTGAGGTTTAAAATGCAAGACAGAAAATAAATATGTATGCATGAATTTTGATCAATGGCAAAAAGCAAAAGATAAACACTTTCAATGAAATTTATGTATGGATATGTTGTTGGGGGTCAATTTCATCTTATCCACTCTCATATATTTTAGGAATTCAACAATCAAATCATCATTGTTAATGTCACTCTCTAATGTACCTTTCCAGAAGGCTTCTCCCTAATCACGAGTTCATACAATTCCTAGCATTCCTAATGATCAGTTCATAAGTGCAGGAGCTTAACGACAACCAATATAAAATTGGGAGAAATTCCCCGAATCTAGACTTCCCCGTACGTGCCCGTATCGACAAAACCAATAATCATGCATCGAATGAGTTAAACAATGCAAGCATTAAGCAAAGAGGAAAAACCCTAACTAATGATGAAAGAAAGCATAAGTCTTAATTAAAAGATGTAAAAACAAATTCCATATATGAGAGTTTCACAAGATTACATTGATTCCCCAACAAACATACAGAGTTTAGTTCACCATATTCATGGTGAACCTAGATGAATTACAATGAAAGAATGAAAGAATAAACCCTAAAAAGGTGAAGAGGAAGTCTCAGCATCCAAGATCCTCCTTCAAAGGGGTGGAAGAGAGAGTGTTTGCTTCGTTCCAGCCAGAGATGCCTAACCCTAGGAAACCCTAAAGCTTATATATCATTCGTAAATTACGAAAAGTCAAGTCCAAGCCCATTAAAGTGCCGCTCAGCGGTAAAATACCGCTCAGCGGTGAGTGCGTGACTTGTTTTCTCCCCTCAGCGGCCATTTTGCCCCTCAGCGGACCTTACGTGACTTCCAGAGTGCCGCTCAGCGGTAAAATACCGCTCAGCGGTGAGTGCGTGACTTGTTTGCTCCCCTCAGCGGCCATTTTGCCCCTCAGCGGACCTCCCGCAAGCTCCTGAGTGCCGCTCAGCGGTAAACTGCCGCTGAGCGGTGGCTTCGGCTTCTCCTTTTTCACTTTTTATTGTCTTTTCTGATTTTATCTCTCTCCTTGTTCACTTCTTTCACCAAATTCACCTTAAAACCTGCACAAAAACACTGAAATCAAGCATAAACCTGTCCAGCTCTCTTATTTCTAAAAACATGAGGAAAAACATGATTTCAAGCTAGTTTCTAAGTGTAAAGGTTGCTTTTAGTGTCAATTTTAATCATGAAAATAACAGTTTTTCAACTGTTATCACCAAGGCAACTTCAGTATTGCCAAGTAGTATTCAAGAAAGTAGACAGGGTTGAAGTAACCCTGAATCGTCTCCCAACGAACACGGAATTGCTTTTGAATATTTGTGACTCTTACGAATGTTATGCAATGCTTATGAATAAAAGTAATGGTTGAAGAGTGTTTAAAGAATAAATAAGAAACTTAAAAACAGTTACGATGAAATAGGCTAATTCCATTGCTTTCCCAAGATAGATTCATCATCGGTTATTCACGGATAATTGTTCAATTGATTATTGTTTAAGTTTCAAATTAATTAAAGTACATTCTTAATTAATTCGAGGGCGATCATGCATTTAACCAAAGTAAATTCTCAATCAAATTCAAAACCTTTCTAGATTATTCACAATAAATTCAACCAAAGTACATTCTCAATCAAATTCTATTGTGTTTAATCATGTTTATTCTTAAATCTCCTAAGCAAATTAAAAGCTAATCAATCAAAGTAAATTCTCAATTGATTATAGTTGAAATTATTACTAATCAATCAAAGTACATTCTCAATTGATAGTAAAAACCATTTAATCATATGAAAGTTCCTAAATTAAATCAAAGTAAATTCTCAATTAAACCTAGAAACCCTAAAACTCATATAATCAATATGCATGTAGATTCAAACACATTATGATGCAAAAATCTTTACTTTTAACAAGATAGAGAGATGAAAGACATAGAGAGAACAACTTAAATCAATAACCAAAGTAAACAATTGCATTAACTGAACGTAACCTCAGAATCCGTCATGGAATTACAGCAGAATAGCCCTAGATGCTTAGCTCTCCATGAATGGAGTTGAATACAAGATGAAAGAAAAGTGAGAGGAGTATGAGAAATTGAATTAAGTGAAGTCCCCCTTTCTGCTTCCCTTAGGTCTCTTTATATAGGCTTGATTGGGCTTGGACTCTGAATAGTTTGTTGATAAGATATTTTCTTTTGATATATTATATCTTTCAAATATTCATTAGATTAAATCAGTTTTAAAGAATATTTGATAGATATTAACTTAATTATCTTATATCCTATATCTTCCAAATAACTAAAAGATTTAGATAATGATAAAATTATTTGGAAGATATTTTCTGTTGATATTCCCAAATTAAATTCAACAACTGAATTTTATCTTTTAGATTTTCTGACTTTCCAAAATTGCACAAATGCCCTGAAAGTTCTTCTATCTGCACTTTAGCCGGTTCTGAATTTTCCAAATAAAATCTGATTTTGGGCCTTGAATTGCCATTTGGACCAATAAAACTTATATTCTCAGCTGCACAAATAAACATTAGAACATCCAAGAATAATTTATGCACTAAAACTCACTTTTTACATCTCTTTACTTCCCAAACCCAACAATTCCAATCATCACAAATTCACTTAAAATTAACCATTTAAGCACAATTATCCCATCAAAAATTTGAATTTTAAAGCATAAATGTGGGCATAAATATGCACTCATCACACCCCCACACTTATCCTTTTGCACTCCTGGGCAAAATTTATTAATTCCAAGACTTTGTTCTAAGTCATTTTATTTCATATTTGCATTTGGATCAAAAGAATGAGCATCACCAGATATAGATCAATCATTTAGGCATTACTTTGTCATGGACATGCAAATGGAATCACTTTATTCTTCACACATGAGTTAACCTTTTCGAATTTCCAAGAAAATCAAATATGAAAGACAACACTCAAGTCAAAATGAATCTATTTCTTCCCAACTCTCTCAAATGTTTTTGGCTTGTGTTTACACTCAAAATACCCATGTAAGTAGACACCATTGATATTTAGCAAGATTCTAACATTCACACACTTCAGAAAACATGCAATTATTGATCATGCGGACTTTTTAAAGGTTGTATTGAGGCCAAGGCAAAGCTAGGAAATTTTCTTGGGATTCTGAGCTTTTGAAATTGACATAGAAAGAGTTATGATATTTGATTTCAAAAACAAATCTATTTCTTTCTCTTTTAAGGAAGATTTACTTTTCTTTCTTCTTCTTTTCCTTTTTTTTTTAAACTTCAATTTTTCATCTTCCTTTTTACCCTTTTTATTGTTTTGTGGGTGAGATACTCACCCACACACTTCTTCATCACTTTACTTCTAACAGAATTCATTACTCCTTCTTCTTTCCTAAGGTAAGGAACATATGATTTTTCTTCTTTTTTTCATTTGACAATGATTGGAAACAAGAAAAATAGGCTTAAAGCTCAAAGGAGGTTCCAATGGATTAATGTTAGGACAAGTTTATTTGGCCAAGTAGCTAAAACAAGAAATGCCTCAATCATATCAAATCATGCATATTCTCCTTAGTTGCACAACACAGAATCAAGCTAACTATTAGAGTATCAACAAAACATGGGCAAATCACACAAAAAAAAAATAGGTATGGCACATGGTGGTCCATCATTAACATTAAGCCCAAAACTCACATGGTTTCAAATTTCTTTCACAAAAGATTTAATCAGGAAATTCTCAAGTCAACTCAATCAACAAATCATAAAAGCAATCCACTCATATCAACATGACTCATTTTTTTCTTAAATTCATGATCATTCCAGTTACTGATTCAAACTCTCAAATCCAATGCAAATATTTATTAAAAACAAACAAAATAGACAAACAAAATAGGGAACAAAATTAATTGTTTCCCCACACCCCCACACCCCCACACCTAAACTATGCATTGTCCTTAATGTATGCCTTATATAAAATGCAAAGAAAAAGTATGAGGGAACTTACCTCCTTCATGGTGGAAGGAATGCTAGTAGGACTTCATTGGAAAAGTCATCCTGGATAGGAATGTTATCTTTTCCCTTTTCAATCCTACTAAGATGGTCAACTACTACATTATGTGACCCACCTCTGTCTTGAATAGGAGTCAACTTGTCCTTCTCGTTCTTGACCATTGTGATTCCATATTTCTCGGGAACCATATGTATATGGCCTACCACAGTGCTATTAGAATTTGAATATATAAGACCTGTTTGTAGCAACTTGGTGTCCTTTTTCTTTACAACCCCCAGCAGTTGAGGATTCAGTCTTCCTTGAGGTTGTCTCACTGTTTAGCATCCTCCTCCAAAAGTATTCTATGCATGCATAAAGAAGGGCTAATACCAGGAATATCTGCTAAAGTCCAGCCTATTTCTCTCTTGTGGTCTCTGATAACCTGTAATAGTTGTTTTTCCTGCTCATTAGTAAGCAATGCAGATATAATAACAGGGAGTTTCTCATCCCTCTCAAGATAAGCATATTTCAAATGGGATGGTAAAGGTTTCAACTCCAAAACGGGTGGTTGTACCACAGATGGCAGGATTTTACTGCCTAAGGTAATCTCTGCCACCTCAACATCACACTCGGACGCCACAGAGGTATCATCTATTGACACCGCGTCCTCAAAATCACCTGCTTTACAGTTTCCTTTTTCGTCCAAAATTAGGGACGACATATTTGAAAAAGAAAAATTGTTTACAACATCACTTGATAAATCAATACAAAACAAAGAATGATCTTTAATCTGGTGCTTCCCAACTTCCAACACGTTGAACTGCACCTTCTCGTCTCCTATCTCCATTGTCAATGATCCTGCATGCACATCTATCTTGGTTCGTGCTGTCATCATGAAAGGTCTTCCCAAGATAATAGTTGTTGGACTGATTCCTTCATCATCCTTCATGTCCAAGATATAGAAATCTGCAGGAAAAATTAACTTGTCTACTCGAACAAGGACGTCCTCAAGCACACCTGCAGGTGATAACAGTTGAAAAACTGTTATTTTCATGCTTAAAAGTGATACTAAAAGCAACCTTTAGACTTAGAAACTAGCTTGAAATCATGCATTTTGTTTATATTTTCAGAAATAAGAGAGCTGGACAGGTTTATGCTTGATTTGAGTGTTTTTGTGCAGGTTTTGAGGTGAATTTGGTGAAAGAAGTGAAGAATGAGAGAGAGGACATTAGAAAAGACAAGAAAGAGTGCAAAAAGGAGAAGTCGAAGGCACCGCTCAGCGGCAAACTACCGCTGAGCGGCACTCAAGAGGTGGCGTTGGAACCGCTGAGGGGCAAATGGCCGCTGAGGGGAAGAAAGAAGACGCGTAACCACCGCTGAGCGGTAAATGGCGCTGAGCGGCACTTTTTGGGCTTGGGCTTTTGTAATCTTTTGTAACTCTAGATTAGTATATAAGGGCTTGCACGTCCTTTAGTTAGGGATCTTTGGCAGAAACGAGGCAAACACTCTCTCTTTCACCCCTTTGAAGGAGGATCTTGGATGCTCAGGCTACCTCTTCACCTTTATTGGGTTTATTCTTTCATACTTTCATTGTAATTCATCTAGGTTCACCATGAATATGGTGAACTAAACCTTGTATGTTTGTTGGGGAGTCAAAGTAATCTCTTGAAGCTCTCATATATGGATTTGTTGAGTACATCTTTGAATTAAGACATATGCTTTCTTTCATCATTAGTTAGGGTTTTTCCTCTTTGCTCAATGCTTGCATTGTTTAACTCATTCTAATGCATGATTATTGGTTTTGTTGATACGGACACGTACGGGGAAATCTAGATCCGGGGAATTTCTCCCAATATTATACTGACAATATTATATTGGTTGCCTTTAAGCTCCTGCGCAAAATAAACTAATCATTAGGAATGCTAGGAATTGTATGAACTATTTGATTAGGGAGAAGCCATCTAGAATGGTACTTTAGAGAGTGGCATTAACAATGATGATTTGAATGTTGAATTCCTAAAATGTATGAGAGTGGATGAGATGAAATTGACCCCCAACAACATATTCATTCATATATTCCATTGAAAGTGTTTATCTTTTGTCTTTGCCATTGATCAAAATTCATGCATACATGTTTATTTTCTGTCTTGCATTTTAAACCCAAATATTTCGTTTGTAAGTCTTAGTTAATCAAGAAACCACATAACTAAACTAGGCCGTGAGTCCTTTGGGAAGAACGATACTTGGTCTTACCAAGTTTTATTACTTGAACGATTCGGTCATACTTGCCGATTGTGAAACAAGTTTGTGACATCATATTTTGGTGCTTACAAATTTGTCCATCAAGTTTTTGGCGCCGTTGCCGGGGACTCGTGGTTTAACTGGTTAATTTGTGTGATTATTGATTATCTTTGACTTATTTTTTTTTTTTTTTTTATTTTAAATTTCGAATTTTTATTTTATTTTATTTTATTTTTCTGTTTATATTTTTCAGTTTGTATTTTATTTGATTTTATTTTATTTTTTTTTCTGTTTTCTGTTTTTTATTTTCTGTTTTTTATTTTTCGGTTTTTATTTGATTTTATTTTATCTTTTTAGATTAGATTTTATTTTAGATTAGATTTTATTTTATTTTATTAGATTTTATCTTTTTATCTTTTTAGGTTAGATTTTATTTTATTCTTATTCTATCTTTTAGGTTAGGTTAGATTTTATTTTATTTTATCTTTTAGATTAGATTTTATTTTTTAGATTAGGTTTTATTCTATTTTATTTGATTCTATCTTCTAAATCTTTTATCTTCTTATATCTTTTCAATCTTTATTTTCTTCTATATCTTTTTGTGCTAACAATTCTTTTTAGGGTTTTGTGCCTAATGTCTGCAGAATGCAATTTGGTCAAGAGTTTAACTATATGGGCACTCAATTCTACCAAAGTAATCTCAACCAATGGTGGGAACCTCACTCAAGCATGGATCAAAGCCAATTTTGGCAAGCTGCCGGACAATTTGAGAACCAACCACAACAACAATGGCAGCAAAAATCCTCTCTATCAGAAAGTTTGGAGGACACCCTTCAACGATTTTTGAAAAGTTCCGACTCTACTCAGAAAAGCATTGAAGAATCATGTAAAAGGATGGAGATGCACTTTCGTTACATTAGTCAGAGATTGGATGATGATGTTAATACTGATGTTAACCTTAAGGAGGAAGGGCAAGTCATTATCACTGAAAGTGACAAGATTCTTGATGAGGAAAAATTAGAGGGAGATGCGGAAAAGATAGAGAGAAAAGAGAAAGAAGAGTTGAGTGAGAAAAATAAAGATGAAGAAAAAGAAAAAGAATTGGTTGAGAGAAAAGAGAGAAAGAAAATTTGTGTGAAGATAAAGAAGTTGAGGAGAAAAAGAGAAAGGAAGAAAAAAATAAAAGAAGAGAAAAAGAGAAAATTTAGGGAGAGAAAAAGGAAGAAAAAGAAGATGAGAGGAAAGAAGAAGAAATCACATGAAAAATCACATCCTCATCTAAAGAAGAATCATAGGAAGGAAAAGAAATTTAAGTGCTTTATGGAAATCTTCAAGAAATTGGAGATTAAAGTTCCTATGATTGAGACATTGCAACAGGTTCCTGGTTTGATCAAATTTCTGAAGAAGTTCAGTAGAAAGAAGAAAAAGAAGAAGGAACATGAGCTTTACTGGGTCAAGCTAATGACGTTAAAAGAGCGCTTGCTGGGAGGCAACCCAGTGGATTTAAAAACTTTTGATTTGGTTTTGTAATTTTTAATTTGTGAACATTATTTTTGTATTTATTTTGTTGGATATAGCATCTACTGAAGGATGCTAGGTGGTTAAGCATCTACTGAAGGATGCTAGGTTTGTAACACCTACTGATGGGTGTTGGTGAGAAGATTTTGCACCTACTGATGGGTGCTGGTAAGTTTGAAACACCTACTGATGGGTGTTGGTGGATTTTGGGTCAGGCTCGTGACGTTAAACAAGCGCTACCTGGGAGGCAACCCAGTTGATTGATTGTTTTTGTTTGTTTATTTTTAGTTAGGATTTGCATAAGCATTTTTAACATTGAATTGCAGGGAACCTATGAGAGACATGTAGGGAAGGCACGTAGGTCAAGAAAAGAAGGAGGGGAGCACTTCACGAAAGTGCCGCTGAGCGGCAATTACCGCTGAGCGGTACTATCGCAAAGGGGCTTAAGTTCCCCTTAGCGGGACCCGAGCCCATTAGGGTATTTTTATACCCCAAGCTGCGTTTTAGGGTTTATTTCCAGACTTCTCTCTGCACAAACACTTCCACACACCTTCTCCTAGGTTTTCCACATCTTTCTACTCTTCCTTCTTTAGAAGATTTCTCTTCCACTCACTTTTATACTAGTGTGCCATCAAAGTTTGGGGTTGGAAGAGAGCATTCTAGTTTGGAAGCATTCTCATATCATCTAGCATCTCCACCCAAGTAAGTAAAATGCATTTTGTTCATTCTAGGGTTCTTGAATTTGAATGTGATTGTCAAAGCATGAATACTTAGGGGTTTTAGTTTCTATGCATGATTTGATGATATATTTGATGTTTGAACCGATTAAACTGCTTGATTATGAACTGGAAAACTGAAAATTGCATTTGGGTGGAGTTAGGACTGTTTTAAAAAGAGATTTGCAAAAATCTGCAGATCACCGCTGAGCGGCATTTACCGCTGAGCGGCACTCTGCCAGATTTGTTTTTTTTGGTTTATTGCGTGTTTGAATGTGGCGCTGGTGGCGCTGAGGGGAAATTCTGGCCCTCAGCGGTGGTTTAGCTTCAAAAGGAGTTTTGTTTTGTGTTTACTAATGATTAACATCATGTTCTGTGGTTTTGGATTTATGTTTGAATGCAGGAATGGCATCCTCTTCAGGAAAGAGATTGAAAACCATGGCAACCAAGAGAAAGGAAAAGGAACCAGAGCAGCCCCATAATGGCAGGTTCCTCTCTAGGAAACATGAGAAGCACTTTAGGGTGGTTCAGGACAGGAGACTTCTAATGGAGAGAAAGGTTGGAATGATACCTAACTTTGCTCCTCAATTTGGAGAGCAAGTGTTAGGGAATGATTGGGGAAAGCTAGCCACTTATCCATCACCTGCCAACATAGCTGTGGTGAAAGAATTTTACACCAATGCAAAGAAGATTGGTGATTATCCAGCTGAGAATTATTTGGGCTATGTTAGAGGCCATGCTATCAGGTATGATCCTGACTCCATAAATAACTTTCTGGATACTGTGTGGGCTGGTGAGCAATGCCAGTTTGCTCTTAGCATGGAGGAAGGTGCTGATTATGAGGATGTGGAGAGAGTATTGTGTATACCTGGAGGACACTTCCAAAGGAATAGATCTGGCTCAGTGGTTAACATTAGGAGGACAGATTTGACTCCTCTTGCAAAGTATTGGATGGCGTTTTCTCATGCCAACATTCAGCCATGTTCACATGTGTCAGATATTACTCTCAGCAGGGCACTATTCATCTACTGTGTTATCAGAAACTTGAATGTTAATATTGGGCAGGTGATAGCTGATGAGATTAGTGTGTGTGCTAACACTTCAAACAACAAAGCACCACTGGGACATCCTTCTTTGATCACTCACCTTTGCAAGCTAGCTGGGGTGGACACTTCTGTTCCACCATTTGAGAGGCCAAGAAAAGCTATAGATGAGGCCTATTACAGACAGTACTGTGGAGGAGAGGAGGCAGCCCAGCCAGTTCCACCACGCCAGGCTCGTAGAGAGAGAAGGCCAGCACAGGGCAGGACTTCTGCTGATACTCATGAGGCAGAACCATTCCAGATGAGGGACATGTATATGTCTCTTATAGGTGCTCAGTTGCAGTCCATCCACAGAGGGCAGGTGGCCACGGCTGAAATGATAGTGGGGATGTATGATACCCCTCCAGCACACAGGTGGACTATGGATGAATTCCATAATGTGGTAGCTTGGCCAGAAGAACCAGTATATGGAGGAGCTGGAGCAGCTGAAGCTTCAGCCAGAGATATGGAGGAAGATGAAGCAGAGGAGGAGGATGCATTTGATGAAGATGATGATGAAGAGGAAGAGGAAGATACAGAGAGCTCGGACTGATGAGGAGCTGAGATAGCATTTACTGATGAATGCTATCATATGATTATGCTTTTATGGTTTAAGTTTTCTGAACTTATTTGTTTTTGTTTTTAGATTAGGGTTTGATGTACTCTATTTGAAACCTGGTTTCTTGTGATGGTTTGCTATTAACTGTGATTGTGTGATAAGTAATGCTTGAATGATGCTTATTGATTGATTGATGTTGAGATGATGTGCACATTAAAATGCTTATACAGGTGATTCACAAGCTTTGTGAACAAATGCATAATATCATGATTGTGATTGTGAAATTAAGCAGGATGTGCATGTCAAATGTGAATGAGCTTATATGTGAGGTTTTGAGCTCCAGAGTTGTTATTGTTGAATGCTGTTACTTTGAAAGCATGAATGACTTTGCCCAGGTTTTCTATGATTGAATCAATTGCCTGTTTTGCATCATATGATCAAAGGCCGTGTTGTTGAAACCCATTTTATTGGCCAAATTCATAAAGTTAGCCTTCTAAAAGAGAACACGTTGTGTTCTATCCTTTGAACCCTTAGCCTTAAATATACACTGAACACCCTTGATTGAAAATCTTTACCTTGAGTTAAGTAGAAGATCTTGTGTGGTATTGTTAAATGTTCAAGTTTGGGGTTATTGGGGAAACATGAAAAAGGAAAAGCATTGAGCTAAGAGCTAAAAGTAAAAATATGCAAAGAAAAAGCAAAGAAAAGAAAAAGAAGCAAAGCTCAATGCAAATGCAAAAGAAAATTCAAAGGCAAGTTGGGAAGAATAAGAATAATTGTGTTGTTATGACTCTTTTAACTCAAGGATTTTGTGATCCAGAAAAACCAATTTTCTTGTTAGCCCAGCCACATTATAAGCCATTGAAAAGTCCTTGTGATGATGCATGCTTGTGAATGTATTTGATTGTGGTTAAATGAAAGGCAAAGTTGATTCATGTGACATTGTGATAGTGGAGTGAATGAGTGAAACACTTTACCTCTTATACACTTGTGTGTTGAGTGAAACACTTTACCTAGTGAGGAAAGATTCCATAAGCACATGAACATCCATGCTTAATTGATTGATCATTCATGAAAAATAGCATTTGTTGGAACTTAAATGACTTTGTGAACACTAAAGCATGTGCACATCTTGAATTAACTCTTGGTCATAAGTTTGAGTGAAGTTATTACTTATCTTGAAAAGAGGATTTTGAATGAGTGAACCATCATATGAATTGGTTGGAGATGGAGTTACATTTTGTTTGCTTGAGGACAAGCAAAATTCTAAGTTTGGGGTTGTGATAACAGTTGAAAAACTGTTATTTTCATGCTTAAAAGTGATACTAAAAGCAACCTTTAGACTTAGAAACTAGCTTGAAATCATGCATTTTGTTTATATTTTCAGAAATAAGAGAGCTGGACAGGTTTATGCTTGATTTGAGTGTTTTTGTGCAGGTTTTGAGGTGAATTTGGTGAAAGAAGTGAAGAATGAGAGAGAGGACATTAGAAAAGACAAGAAAGAGTGCAAAAAGGAGAAGTCGAAGGCACCGCTCAGCGGCAAACTACCGCTGAGCGGCACTCAAGAGGTGGCGTTGGAACCGCTGAGGGGCAAATGGCCGCTGAGGGGAAGAAAGAAGACGCGTAACCACCGCTGAGCGGTAAATGGCGCTGAGCGGCACTTTTTGGGCTTGGGCTTTTGTAATCTTTTGTAACTCTAGATTAGTATATAAGGGCTTGCACGTCCTTTAGTTAGGGATCTTTGGCAGAAACGAGGCAAACACTCTCTCTTTCACCCCTTTGAAGGAGGATCTTGGATGCTCAGGCTACCTCTTCACCTTTATTGGGTTTATTCTTTCATACTTTCATTGTAATTCATCTAGGTTCACCATGAATATGGTGAACTAAACCTTGTATGTTTGTTGGGGAGTCAAAGTAATCTCTTGAAGCTCTCATATATGGATTTGTTGAGTACATCTTTGAATTAAGACATATGCTTTCTTTCATCATTAGTTAGGGTTTTTCCTCTTTGCTCAATGCTTGCATTGTTTAACTCATTCTAATGCATGATTATTGGTTTTGTTGATACGGACACGTACGGGGAAATCTAGATCCGGGGAATTTCTCCCAATATTATACTGACAATATTATATTGGTTGCCTTTAAGCTCCTGCGCAAAATAAATTAATCATTAGGAATGCTAGGAATTGTATGAACTATTTGATTAGGGAGAAGCCATCTAGAATGGTACTTTAGAGAGTGGCATTAACAATGATGATTTGAATGTTGAATTCCTAAAATGTATGAGAGTGGATGAGATGAAATTGACCCCCAACAACATATTCATTCATATATTCCATTGAAAGTGTTTATCTTTTGTCTTTGCCATTGATCAAAATTCATGCATACATGTTTATTTTCTGTCTTGCATTTTAAACCCAAATATTTCGTTTGTAAGTCTTAGTTAATCAAGAAACCACATAACTAAACTAGGCCGTGAGTCCTTTGGGAAGAACGATACTTGGTCTTACCAAGTTTTATTACTTGAACGATTCGGTCATACTTGCCGATTGTGAAACAAGTTTGTGACATCATATTTTGGTGCTTACAAATTTGTCCATCAGCAGGGTTAACTGTACTACGGTTGGCCAGTTGAATGACCACACCAGTAGTCTTAAGAGGTCCCAAAGATAGAGAAGTAAACACTGATAAAGACATTACATGTATGGAAGCCCCTAAATCTAGCATGACATTGTCAAACTTTGAATTTCCAATAACACATGGAACAGAAAACATACCTGGATCCTTGCATTTTCGCGGTATTTCAATATGCTTCTTAATCAAACTTGACACATTTCTTCCCAAATTCACAACCTCATTATCCCTAAAACGCCTTCTATTTGTGCAAATTTCTTTCAAAAACTTGGCATATATTAGGGATTTGCTTAACAGCATCTAGCAAAGGAATATTGATCTCCACCTTCTTGAAAATATTTAAAATTTCTTGGTCTAATTCCTCCAATTTTTTGTTTCTTGGCTTCAACCGATTTGGATATGGAGGAGGTGGAGAATAAGAAGAAGTTTCAGAAGAAGAGTTAGAGGATACTAACCTGGATTTATCAGTGGTAGCCTCAGGTGATGATTCACTTGGTCCTCCATTGTCATCAATTTTTCCTTCTTTCTCCTTATCTTCATCCTCTTGAGCTCCTTCAGGGTCTTCTACTTGCTTACCCATTCTCAAAGTAATAACACTTACATTTTGCGGGTTGATCACTGTTTGTGCAGGTAGTTTATTTGACTCCTTAGCCTCTAATTTTTCCACCCTCTGAGTCAACTCTACAATTGATTTCTTGATTTCTGAATTTTGCTCAAGTATTGTTTTCATGAAATCTTGCATTGACATTTCAGGCTGAGATTGTTGGCTTTGTTGAGGTGGAACATAAGGTTGCCTATTCTGCTGATACCTATTGGAGGAAGAATCATGATAATTCTGGTATGGTCTATTTCCTCCAATCATGTTTGCAGCAAAAGCTTGAGATGAGTTTTCCACAGTGGTTTCCACCAAGGTAGGACATTCATCAGTGTAATGGTTAGTTAAAATGCAAATTCCACACTTCTTAGCAATTTGTGGAGTTGAGGTTTTAAACAAACTTGCAATCTCGTCGAGTTTGCTTTCTAGCTTATTCAATCTTTCATCTATCCTCTTTCCATCAACTGCACCATTATCAATTTCATGCACTCCCTTCAACAAAGTCACTGAATTTTCTCTTGTGCCATACTGTTGATTGTCTACTGCCTTCCGTTCTATTAGATCTATACCATCTTCTGGTGACCTGTCTAAGAAAGATCCTCCGCTTGCAACATCTGCCCATGACCTGTCAGTAGAACTTAAGCCTTCATAAAAGCTTAGAATAAAATCTTCCATTTGGAGTTGAGGGCATGAAGAACATAGTTTCTTGAATCTTTCCCAATATTCACTAAGATTCTCTCTATCTCTCCGTCTTATATCTTGAATTTCTCTACGGATAGCTGATAATCTGGATGCAGGAAAATACTTCTCAAGAAAGAGTCTTTCAATAGTTTCCCAATTTGTAATTCGTGTAGAGAGATAATACCACCAATCTTGAGCTGCGCCTTGAAGAGTAAAAGGAAAAGCTCTCATTTTAAGGCTCTCTATTGTGATCCTGGGAGATCTAAAGTTCTCACACAACATGTGAAATTGTCTCAAGTGCTTGTGTGGATTCTCCCTTGATAACCCATTGAACTTTGGTAAGGCATTTAATAGGTCAGGTCTCAACTCCCACTCCTCATTAAGGTATTCAATGTTACTTCGGATAGCTGTATTGTGAGAGGTGGCTAACTGTCTGATGGTTCTTTGTGCCATATTGTTTGGGTTAGGATCAGGCAAAGGATTGGATGGTATGTTTGTGACTGGAGATAATGAAAGTGGTATGGCTTCAGATGTAGGAAGTGTTCCCTCAGTAGAACACCCAAATTTCAAACTTCTTCGCAGCTTACGCAAATTCCTTTCGACTTCTGGGTTAATTTGATAAAATTCTCCCAGGTTAGCTAGGAAAGAGAGGTGCGTCACAACGAACAACTTAAGTACCAAGTCTTTCCTAGCCAGAGTGTATTCAAACTAGCCTCAAGTATTACTCAAGAGAAATTCTTAATAAAAACAAGAAAAAAGATTTTTGCTAAAACAAGAATGACTAAAGGCTACAAAATAACTCAAATTAAATTAAATGTATGTGCGTTAAATAAAAAATAAAAATAAAGATAAAAATAAATAAAAAATAAATAAAAAATAAATAAAAAAAATAAAAAATAAAAAATAAAAAGAAAAATCAAAATAAGAATCAAAATATTTAAAATACTAACCGTATTCCCCGGCAACGGCGTCAAATTTGATAGGCTGTCGTTGAAGCTATCAAATTAATACTACTTTTCAAGGCAACTTCAGTATTGTCAAGTAGTATTCAAGAAAGTAGACAGGGTTGAAGTAACCCTGAGTCGTCTCCCAATGAACACGGAATTGCTTCTGAATATCTGTGACTCTTACGAATGCTATGCAATGCTTATGAATAAAAGTAATGGTTGAAGAGTGTTTAAAGAATAAATAAGAAACTTAAAAACAGTTACGATTAAATAGGCTAATTCCACTGCTTTCCCAAGATAGATTCATCATCGGTTATTCACGGATAATTGTTCAATTGATTATTGTTTAAGTTTCAAATTAATTAAAGTACATTCTTAATTAATTCGAGGGCGATCATGCATTTAACCAAATTAAATTCTCAATCAAATTCAAAACCTTTCTAGATTATTCACAATAAATTCAACCAAAGTACATTCTCAATCAAATTATATTGTGTTTAATCATGTCTATTCTTAAATCTCCTAACCAAATTAAAAGCTAATCAATAAAAGTAAATTCTCAATTGATTATAGTTGAAATTATTACTAATCAATCAAAGTACATTCTCAATTGATAGTAAAAACCATTTAATCATATGAAAGTTCCTAAATTAAATCAAAGTAAATTCTCAATTAAACCTAGAAACCCTAGAACTCATATAATCAATATGCATGTAGATTCAAACACATTATGATGCAAAAATCTTTACTTTTAACAAGATAGAGAGATGAAAGACATAGAGAGAACAACTTAAATCAATAACCAAAGTAAACAATTGCATTAACTGAACGTAACCTCAGAATCCCTCATTGAATTACAGTAGAATAGCCCTAGATGCTTAGGTCTCCATGAATGGAGTTGAATACAAGATGAAAGAAAAGTGAGAGGAGTATGAGAGAATGAATTAAGTGAAGTCCCCCTTTCTGCTTCCCTTGGGTCTCTTTATATAGGCTTGATTGGGCTTGGACTCTGAATAGTTTGTTGATAAGATATTTTCTGTTGATATATTATATCTTTCAAATATTCATTAGATTAAATCAGTTTTAAAGAATATTTGATAGATATTAACTCAATTATCTTATATCCTATATCTTCCAAATAACTAAAAGATTTAGATAATGATAAAATTATTTGGAAGATATTTTCTGTTGATATTCCCAAATTAAATTCAACAACTGAATTTTATCTTAGATTTTCTGACTTTCCAAAATTGCACAAATGCCCTGAAAGTTCTTCTATCTGCACTTTAGCCCGTTCTGAATTTTCCAAATAAAATCTGATTTTGGGCCTTGAATTGCCATTTGGACCAATAAAACTTATATTCTCAGCTGCACAAATAAACATTAGAACATCCAAGAATAATTTATGCACTAAAACTCACTTTTTACGTCTCTTTACTTCCCAAACCCAACAATTCCAATCATCACAAATTCACTTAAAATCAACCATTTAAGCACAATTATCCCATCAAAAATTTGAATTTTAAAGCATAAATGTGGGCATAAATATGCACTCATCAGTCCACTTTGTCCACTTCCTCCAATTCTTCCACTTCGTCCACTTCTTCTTCCACCTCCTCCACTTCATCCACTTCGTAAACTTCGTCCACGTCGTCAAGTTCGTCTACTTCGTCCACTTCCTTCACTTCGTCCACTACGTCAACTTCATCAAGTTCGTCAACTTGGTCAACTTCGTCAACTTCGTCAACTTCGTCCACTTCCTTCACTTCGTCCATTACGTCAACTTCGTCAAGTTCGTCAACTTTGTCAACTTCGTCCACTTCGTCTATATCGTCCACTTCGTCCACATCGTCCAGTTCGTGCACTTTGTCCATGTCGTCCACGTTGTCCACTTCGTCCACTTCGTCCACCTCGTCCACCTCGTCCACCTCGTCCACCTCGTCCACCTCGCCCACTTTGTCCACTTCGTTCACTTTGTCTACTTCGTCCACTTCGTTCACTTCCTCCACTTCGTCCACTTCGTCCACTTCGTTCACTTCGTCAACTTCGTCCACTTCTTCTTCCACTTCGTCCACTTCCTCCACTTCTTCCACTTCCTCCACTTCCTCCACTACGTCCACTTCCTCCACTTCGTACACTTTGTCCACTTCCTCTACTTCGTCCACTTCCTCCACTTTGTCCACTTCCTCCACTTCCTCAACTTCTTCCAAATCCTCCACTTCCTTTAGTTGGTCCACTTCCTCCACTTCCTCCGCTTCCTCCACTTCCACCAGTTCTTCTTCCACTTCGTCTACTTCGTCTACATCGTCCACTTCCTCCACTTCCTCCACTTTGTCCACTACGTTAACTTCATCAACTTCGTCCAATTCGTCCACTTCGTCCACTTCGTCCACTTCGTCCACTTCGTCAACTTCCTCCACTTCCTCTACTTCCTCTTCTTCCACCACTTCCTCCACTTCCTCCAATTCCTCCACTTCGTCCACTTCTTCTTCCACTTCGACCACTTCCTCCACTCCGTCCACTTCCTCCACTTCGTCAACTTCGTCCACTTCGTCCACTTCGTCAACTTCGTCCACTTCCTCCACTTCCTCCACTTCCTCCACTTCCTCCACTTCCTCCACTTCCTCCACTTTCTCCACTTCCACCACTTCCTCCACTTCCTCCACTTCCTGATATTCCTCCACTTCGTCCACTTCGTCAACTTCGTCCACTTCGTCCACTTCCTCGACTTCCTCTACTTCCTCCACTTTCTCCACTTCCACCACTTCCTCCACTTCCTCCACTTCCTGATATTCCTCCACTTCGTCCACTTCGTCAACTTCGTCCACTTCCTCCACTTCCTCCACTTCCTCTACTTCCTCCACTTTCTCCACTTCCACCACTTCCTCCACTTCCTCCACTTCCTGATATTCCTCCACTTCGTCCACTTCTTCTTCCACTTCCTCTACTTCGTCCACATCGTCCACTTTGTCCACGTCGTCCACTTCGTTGACTTTGTCCACCTCGTCCACACTAGTGCAGAAAGGGCTTTAGACGTCCGTTCTTTTGGCCTTTTGAAGTCCGACGTTACCCCGACGTCTTTGTGGGTGACGTTACTCAGTCGTCGGGGGGTTCACATCGGACGTCTATATAGACGTCCGTTCTGTCAGGCCGAACATCTATATAGACGTCCGTTGTGTTAGGGCGGACGCCTATATAGACATCCGCTGTGTTAGGCTAGACGTCTATATAGACGTCTGGCTCCTCCCTCCCCTTGACGTCTACCTAGCTGAAGGTTGGACGTCCGTTTGTGCACTGCCAGAGGTCTATAGACGTCCGACTGTGCACTAACCGACGTCTACTAGGCGTTTTTTTTTAAAAAATTAATTTATTTTTTCAATAAAACCACACCTGAAAAGCAGAAAAATGTCCCAGAACAATTTTGCAATAATATAAACAAAGTTCTACTTAATGTGGAGTTCAATCAACTACCAAAACTGTCAACATAAAACTTAAACTAAAACTAAACAATGTTCAAGAAGAAATAAAACTATTCCTAACTCCATCATTGCAGAAGATAAGCGGTCCACTCCTGCCTTATCTGTTTAATTGTGTCCTCTGGAATAGGCGATGTACTCTTGAAGCGCTGTAAAATTCAAGAAAGATTCATTATGGTTTCATATATGTTGAAGATGAATTTGATTTGTAATGTATTGAAGGTAGGGCCAACACATTACCTCATTCCAGTCATCTGTAATGACAGCTCGAATGATGGTCTTAATCCAACACATCAAATAGAAGCCACATTCCCATGAATCTAGCTGCTGGTTACACTAAAATCACAAA
Source organism: Vigna umbellata (assembly GCF_029865625.1). NCBI lineage: Eukaryota > Viridiplantae > Streptophyta > Magnoliopsida > Fabales > Fabaceae > Vigna > Vigna umbellata. The sequence goes on from NC_142166.1 coordinate 27,127,261, forward strand.
CTAAATAGTTAAGAATTTAGATCATTCAATAACATAGAAAATGAATTAGAAACTATAAATGACTTACAACCTTTGGATACAAAATTTGAACCAGTTGACCACGAGATTTACCAATAACTCTGTACAGATTGAAAACACAAAGTATAATTAATATGACTATTTTATCATAAAAGTTGAAGGTGAACATCAAATTCAAAGTCATTTTTGGAGAAAGACTTACCCTTGAAGCATGGTTCTCAACTCATTTTTCATCCTCCTGTGCAACGAACAAAACCATATAATTTTACATTGTTTGGGAATGATGACCATCAACTGCCAGTGCGACCTATCACGAAGGACAAATAATTATTCAACTAATTAAGGAAACTATAATAATGAACTGACCACATATAACAACACCTATCCCTCAATGTATGGCACAAGGTATGCGTCTCTTTTTGACTCATCCATCCATGTTTGCAAATAATGTTGTCTGTTTTGCAGTGTGTTACCAGATGGGTGAATGGTCTGAGGTTCAACAAATTCGTACATGGAAGACCGACCTTGGTCTACAACGATTGTGTCCATGTACCTAAAACAACAAAGTTAAGTTGTTAGAAACTATAACAATGTAAATAAAAGTAATATGAAAGACCAAATTGACTATCTTACATGCACCACAGTTGAATGATGGAAATATTCAACATCCTGTCTCCCCCAATCACCTCCAATGCATTAAAGAATGTGATATAAACTGGCACATGTGGGGGAAGACCAAATACTCTCAAATCCCAGTATAGTTCTAATGATGCTTTCTTCAATCTGGGTAATTTTGTCATTAACTTTGATAGAGGATCATCCTCTGCTTTAGCCATCTCATCATCTTCATGTATGACTGTATCATGAATTGGCTGCTTCTGAGGACGTGTGAACTGAAGATAAGAATTTACATCAAAGCGTTATCAACAATTATTTGAAGAATAAACATAGAAATACTAAGGAAAAAGACATTATACTTGTGGAGTAGCGATGTGGGACATGATCAATGCTCTAGGCCAAGCAATAAATGATTCTATGGCCTCCCCCACAAAGTTAATTTCTGGAGTGGGTACAGGCACCTGAGCCTGGGGATCCCGAACCTCGTCAATGGTCACACGCACGTGTTGGGGTAATATGGCAACACCATGAATGGTCTGCCCTCCCTCAAGCACTCGTCCGACAGCCACAATGCGTGGGGGATCCCCATCAACCAACAGCTCATATTGACCGCTATACTGAGTGGGGTCTACAGTAGAGCATGATCCTCTATTGCTGACACGAGGTGGTGTGGGAGTTTCATCGGTCCCCATGTTGCCTTGTGTCATGGAGTGCAGCTTTTCTTCAAGCGCTCTTTGTATTTGTTTTTGTTCTTATAGGTGCTCCATGAATCGTTGCTCCATTGATCTCATGCTTTGGTTGAGTCTTTCCTCCCACTGAAAATCCATATGCCTCAGTGTCTTTCCTCCACTTCCTGATATTCCTCCACTTCGTCCACTTCGTCAACTTCGTCCACTTCCTCCACTTCCTCCACTTCCTCTACTTCCTCCACTTTCTCCACTTCCACCACTTCCTCCACTTCCTCCACTTCCTGATATTCCTCCACTTCGTCCACTTCTTCTTCCACTTCCTCCATTTCGTCCACATCGTCCACTTTGTCCACGTCGTCCACTTCGTCGACTTTGTCCACCTCGTCCACACTAGTGCAAAAAGGGCTTTAGACGTTCGTTCTTTTGGCCTTTTGAAGTCCGACATTACCCCGACGTCTTTGTGGGTGACGTTACTCAGTTGTCTGGGGGTTCACATCGGACGTCTATATAGACGTCCGTTTTGTCAGGCCGAACATCTATATAGACGTCCGTTGTGTTAGGGCGGACACCTATATAGACGTCCGCTGTGTTAGGCTAGACGTCTATATAGACGTCTGGCTCCTCCCTCCCCCGACGTCTACCTGGCTGAAGGTTGGACGTCCGTTTGTGCACTGCCAGAGGTCTATAGACATCCGACTGTGCACTAACCGACGTCTACTGGGCGTTTTTTTTTAAAAACTTAATTTATTTTTCAATAAAACCACACCTGAAAAGCAGAAAAATGTCCCAGAACAATTTTGCAATAATATAAACAAAGTTCTACTTAATGTGGAGTTCAATCCACTACCAAAACTGTCGACATAAAACTTAAACTAAAACTAAACAATGTTCAAGAAGAAATAAAACTATTCCTAACTCCATCATTGCAGAAGATAAGCGGTCCACTCCTGCCTTATCTGTTTAATTGTGTCCTCTGGAATAGGCGATGTACTCTTGAAGCGCTGTAAAATTCAAGAAAGATTCATTATGGTTTCATATATGTTGAAGATGAATTTGATTTGTAATGTATTGAAGGTAGGGCTGATAGGAGGGTCGCACCTCCCACAAAAGTTGTGCATAAAAGAATGCATTATAGACTAGGCAGTGACTCCTAGGTCGTCTCTCAAGGACCAATATGTGGTTCGAGAATCAGGTCAAACACGAAGTGGGGGGGTTTGAAAATTTTTGTGAATGCAAATGACTAAATTAAAATTGGAAATGAAATAAAACCAAACAAACTAGTGACTAAAAACACATGAAAGAGCTAGCCTATGAAATCGAACGCTCTATGTTACCCTAGGGAGCACTAGATCATAAACTAATTAAATACATAAACTAATTAAATGCATAAACCATAAAAAAAAAAAACGAGACTTCAAACAATACATCAAGCACCTTGCAGCAAATAAATCACCCAGCTTCTAAATTAAAAGAAAGAAAATACTGTATCCCCTTTTCTTCATTGAAAATCGCACAAACTTCAATTGTAAAAGCAACAAAATAATGATAAAAATCCACTCTCCTGTAGCAGCTTGACCGTAGCCTTCAAATAAAGAAAATGCAATCCTTTTTCCCAATGAAATCACGTGCACATACTCCAGCCAAATGGTTGCCTATTCTGAAATGTGTCATCACCTAAAATCAAGCTAGGACGTCACACCTTTTCTAATATTGAATCATCGCCTCTCCAGCAAAGCAAAGAAAAATAAACTAAACCACCGTGCTTCTCAGTCCAGCATCACAGCGTACAAAGTAAAAAAAAACGAAAATCAGTGTGGCCAGTGGCGGCTGGACAAGGGCCGTGTGTCCCTTTTTAATAAGGGTAGAGTCCACACAAAAAAATTAAAAACCCTAACCTAAAAGGCATATGTCCTACAAATGATAATTTTTTTTTTTACAAAATTGCCCCTAAAAGGGTCCAAAACACCTAATTCTAATTAAGGACTTCTAGAAAACGAAATTACAACTTTAATTAGAATCTAAATGACTAAATGTTGAGCCTTTGAGTGTGTCACTCCATATCCCAATGCTCCAGATGATGTTTCCACAACTCCCCTGCAACCAGAAATGCACTTAATCAGCTCAGAAAACCCAAATTAGCACAATTACGAATTTCCGACCAAATTAAGCAGAATTAAGAAAAATAGGAAAATACTGGACATTTAAGCACAATTCCCTGATTAAATTTGGTACAATAAGCTAAGTGAAATTGAGAAAATATTGACTCATCAAAATAGACCACGCTTAGTCTTTTGCACTCCTGGGCAAAATCAAGACGCAAATCAAGGAATAGTTCAGAGGACATCCAGGGAAATGACACAAACTTGGCACACGGAAAATAAAGACGAACAAGGAAAGAAACAGAATTACACAGTTCTCAAGGAATCTGGACCAAGAAAGGAAGTAGACAATATCCAACACAGAATAAATCAGAGAAAGCAGATACTCATGAAATCATCCAAGCAATTCAATACAAGGAAAGCAGTCAATCAGTTCAAGAGATGAATCAAAAGCAACAGAGCCTCACGGATGCACACAATCAGTGTTTCTCTCAAGTGTTTAAGGTAAATCAATGTCACTCAATGCACTCGAGAAAGCAATCACAAATAGACTTGGCAAGCCTCTAATATCAACACTCAAGCACATATGCATGTTCAAATCAAAAGGTCTTTTCATGGTTGTAATGGGGCCAAGGACAAGGGAGGATATATCTGGATAAGAAGCTACAAACCATAAGGAACAGAGGAGCAATGGGGAACAAGTGTAAACACATTCAAACACACCCACAACCTCTAATTCCATCCTCTTCTTGACTCCATTATTCACAATTATTCACATTTTTTTTTTCTTCACTATTTTTCTGCTCTCTTTTTTTTTTCATCCTGTCTCTTTTCTTTTCTCTCTTTCCAAAACAAAACTGTAAAAGACAAGATACACATATATTTACCAAAACAAAACAAGAAGAGGAACCAACTAGCCAATTCATCAAAATCCCCAGGAAGACCACACTTGTTCCCAAAACACTTCCAAAGCTCACAAATTCCCTAAGGTTAAGTTAAACATGGTTTTTTTTTTACTTAGGGCTAGTGTATGAGCTTCAAAACAAAGAAATGGGGAAAGTACAGGCTCAAAAGGGTTATCAAAGGATCACAATAAGGTAGGCTTATTTGGCTAGAGTGGCTCAAGAACAAAATTGCCTTTATCACTTCCAAACATGCATATCAATCAAGAATTATCAACAAGAGTCAAGCCAAGGCATATGCGCAAGCAATCAAGAGATATATCACACACAAGAAAGAACATAAAGTGGCTCAAATCTCACACAGGGTAATTCTATCACAATCAATTCAACCTCTCAAACATCATGATTATCTTCCAAAGCAAAGAAAAGCAAGGATTTCAAGCCAAGTATCAGTGAAGTGAAGGTCAAGTCTACAACCTAAACAAAGTCCAGAAATCAAGAGAAACATGTAAAACTGTACACAAGACAAAACAAAAACTACCTAGGAAAGAAAAAAATTTAACACGGAAAACAAAAACTAACAAAGAAAAATAAAAATCTCCCCCAATAGACCACACTTAAACTACACAGTGTCCTCAATGTGTCACAATCAGCAGATCAAACAATCAGAACAGTCATCAGATATCGACACAGTGCAATAAAAGTGAGGAAAAAGGGAGAAGAGAGAAAGAAAACTCCCCTGATCATGGTGGCAGTTGCCAATTTTGGACTTGCAGGGAGATGTCTTCCACCATTGGATCCAGCCAGGAAGTTTTGAGGAAAAATTGCTTCATCCTCCATATTTGATCAAGCAGGGAAATGTCTTCCACAGCTGGATCTAAGAAGCAAGGATTGTTGATGAGCGGGTTCAGCTGGTGCCTATTGCTGTTGAAACTAGTGTGTATGTAAGCACCTTTTCCTTCCACTGTGGGTGCATGTTGGTCAAATTCATGTGTACCTCCTGCAACATGGTTAGTGCAATGTGGCTCCAAAGAAATGACGTGCAGAGGTATAACACCCAATCCCAATTTATCAGACTGAACCTCAGATACATCCTCAGAACATGAATCAATTTCAAAATCACAAGCAATATCAACTACAGACTCAGATTCATGTTCAATGCATGGAGAATAAACATTCGGATGCGACAGCAAAAATTGGTTCTCATCATGCATAGAGGGAAAATTAAAAGCATTCTCATCAACAATATAATCATCAATAACACACCCATCAACATCATAATCATGAAAAGCATATTCATCAACAGCATAATCAAATTTAGGTATGTTTACCTCTTCTTCCTTGAAGATTGGTAGAGTGTGGGAAGATGAAGGTGATCTACCTGGCTCAGAATTACTGCTTATTTCTGCCTGCTCCTCAAAATAATCATCAGTCTCCTCAGGTGCAAGGGTAGGGACATAGGATGATGGGAAAGTCGATGGCATAGTAGTAAGCTCATGACTCTTCTCCCCGTCTTCTATGTTGATGCCACTATCATCATCATCTGGAATCTGAACCGTCTGAAATGGTAACTCTGAATCTTGAGACGGTTCCTCAGTGAGTTGAGTGGCCATCTGCCCTATCTGATCAGTCATACTCTGAATGGCAGCTCCTATTTCTTGCTGGAACTGCATGTTCTCTTGCTGAAACTGAAGGTTCTGCATGGTCATCTGCTCCAACAACTCCTGCAATGTAGGCTCAGAAGTAGAAGGCTGAGGAGCTGTTTCGGTAGAAGCATCATATTGCTGACTCTGATATTGCTGGACTGGTGGAGGCATGAAAGTACTCTGGAATGGTGGTTCTTGATATTGATGCTGTGGAGCATTATACCATCCCAAGGTAGGGTCATTCCATCCAAGACCGTTGCTGTAAGCATATTGCACAAGGGAAAATTTGCTCAGAAACTGATGCTCAAGATATCCCCAATCGGTAACGGATCTCAGAGGAAGAGAGTCTTTCCAATCCTTAGCTGCTCCTTGTAATGAATGCGGAAATGCGCTCAAGAAAATGTAATCAAGAGGGACATCTGGAGGCTTCATTGAAGAGCACATGATGTGGAGCTCCTCCAAATGTCTGTGTGGGCATTCTCCTGCAAAACCATGAAACTTAGGCAGCAAATGTATCAGTCCAGGGGTGAGATCGCAATGAAGATCATCCTCCTTAAGTGAAACCGACTCACAAAGAGCACTCTCTGAAATTAGAGGATGAGTCATATTGTTCTCAACATAGAAATCAGCAGAATATGAATTACAATCAGAGTAACATGCAGAAGGAGAATCATAATCAGAGGCACTAGCAAAACAAGCAGTATTCACGAAATCAGAATAGGTAGACATGGAAAAAGAAAAATACTACAAATTACGAAACAAATAAAACACAACACATTTATACATGCAACACGCACACACAAAACAGAACATCACATCACATCACATCACAACACAAGACAAAACACAACACACACAAACACAACAAAAACCTAAGACCGAACCATTGGTCCCCGGCAGCGGCGCCATTTTGATGAGAGGGTCGCACCTCCCAACAAAAGTTGTGCATAAAAGAATGCAGTATAGTACTAGGAAGTGACTCCTAGGTCGTCTCTCAAGGACCAAATTGGGTTCAGTCTCAGATCAACACGTAGTGGGGGGTTTTGTGATTTTTTTTTTTGCAGTAAAATTAAATTAAACTGGAAATTAAATAAAACACGACCGAATATAATTGAAAGCATTAAAGTGCATGAAAACTTTTAAAGAAAACAATACAACAGATAAATATTCAAACACAATTCACCGCCAAAAAGAAGAAAATCAATTTAACATATAATGTAAACCATTCTTAGGCAAAGGAAAGAAAGAAATTAAATTTTTCTCTACCATTAACCGTGACTCATGTGCATCTACCAGAAGAAATTGAAATTGCAATTGCTTCTAAAAAAATCTTCTTAAACCGTGACATGTTGAGCTTGCATGAGTTTCATTCAAAGGAAAATAAAAAATGGGAATCGATTCCCTCTTCCAGTACGTTTCCCTATGCACCGCTTCAACCATAGCCCTCCATCCTTGCTTTAATTCTAAGAAAATGATGCTTTACTCAAATGAAAAATGAAAGTAAATCTTCATACTTCCTGGACATGACCGTGCTTCCCAAATTTTCATCATCGTTCATTCACCAAACCGTAACACATGCTGCACCGATTCTTCAATTGAAAAGCAAAAGTGGTGAATCTTTTTCATTCGATGAGAAACTCAAAAAGAACATTCCAGCCCCTTCCCTATTCATAACACATGCTCCTCTCATTCTCCTTATCCAAGAATCAAATCCCGTGAGCTGCTGTCCGCGTGCCTCACTTCTTCCAGGACATCCAGGTGTGTGCTCCAAGCCAAAAGAAACACTACACCGTGCTATGCTTTCCAAGTGTCCAACGTTGCCTCCTACGTTGCTTCACCAAGCTGCTCTTCCTCTACCTACTCTATGACGTGGTGTGCCTCTCCCAGCCAAGCCGTGACACCTACATCTCAACTCCATGCTCTTCTCCCAAACCGAGACATCTACCTTTCTCCAATTGAAATTAACAAAAACCCTCCAAATGAAATCAGCCCTCCTATTACTAAAATCCAAATGAATTACCGCTTCTCACTTGCTCCACGTTCCTCGCTGCAACCATTTCTCCAAAGCAAAGAAAATTTAATGTTAAAAGTGAATCAGCCATTACTCCTTCTCCCGTGCGCTACTTTTCTTTCCCTCTCGGTGGCTGCTCCAATACATCACCTTGCTGCACTCCAAAAGCAAGTGAATCAGCTGTGTGCTTCCTAATTAAATCCTCATTCTTCCAGCTACCATTCCCGTACGTTCCCTGCTGTGACAGCACCTCCTACCTAGCTTGCATTCCAGCCTTCAACCGTGTGCTTCTTCCTTTTTCATTTAATAAAAATTGTTCAAGAAAAAAAAAAACAAAAGAAGATGGCGGCTGCTGCCTCCTCTGCTTCTAATTTAAATCTCCGTAACAGCATCAAGCACAGTGCATACAAACCGAAAAAAATGAGAAGGCAATGAGAGTTTAGCCACAGGAACAAAACATTCTCTCCAATTCAAAACAGCGTCCAAGGTAGAAAAAAAAATGAAAATCAGTGTGGCCAGTGGCGGCTGGACAAGGGCCGTGTGTCCCTTTTTAATAAGGGTAGGGTCCACACAAAAAAATTAAAAACCCTAACCTAAAAGGCATATGTCCTACAAATGATAATTTTTTTTTTTACAAAATTGCCCCTAAAAGGGTCCAAAACACCTAATTCTAATTAAGGACTTCTAGAAAACGAAATTACAACTTTAATTAGAATCTAAATGACTAAATGTTGAGCCTTTGAGTGTGTCACTCCATATCCCAATGCTCCAGATGATGTTTCCACAACTCCCCTGACACCAGAAATGCACTTAATCAGCTCAGAAAACCCAAATTAGCACAATTACGAATTTCCGACCAAATTAAGCAGAATTAAGAAAAATAGGAAAATACTGGACATTTAAGCACAATTCCCTGATTAAATTTGGTACAATAAGCTAAGTGAAATTGAGAAAATATTGACTCATCAAGGGCCAACACATTACCTCATTCCAGTCATCTGTAATGACAGCTCGAATGATGGTCTTAATCCAACACATCAAATAGAAGCCACATTCCCATGAATCTAGCTGCTGGTTACACTAAAATCACAAACTAAATAGTTAAGAATTTAGATCATTCAATAACATAGAAAATGAATTAGAAACTATAAATGACTTACAACCTTTGGATACAAAATTTGAACCAGTTGACCACGAGATTTACCAATAACTCTGTACAGATTGAAAACACAAAGTATAATTAATATGACTATTTTATCATAAAAGTTGAAGGTGAACATCAAATTCAAAGTCATTTTTGGAGAAACACTTACCCTTGAAGCATGGTTCTCAACTCATTTTTCATCCTCCTGTGCAACGAACAAAACCATATAATTTTACATTGTTTGGGAATGATGACCATCAACTGCCAGTGCGACCTATCACGAAGGACAAATAATTATTCAACTAATTAAGGAAACTATAATAATGAACTGACCACATATAACAACACCTATCCCTCAATGTATGGCACAAGGTATGCGTCTCTTTTTGACTCATCCATCCATGTTTGCAAATAATGTTATCTGTTTTGAAGTGTGTTACCAGATGGGTGAATGGTCTGAGGTTCAACAAATTCGTACATGGAAGACCGACCTTGGTCTACAACGATTGTGTCCATGTACCTAAAACAACAAAGTTAAGTTGTTAGAAACTATAACAATGTAAATAAAAGTAATATGAAAGACCAAATTGACTATCTTACATGCACCACAGTTGAATGATGGAAATATTCAACATCCTGTCTCCCGCAATCACCTCCAATGCATTAAAGAATGTGATATAAACTGGCACATGTGGGGGAAGACCAAATACTCTCAAATCCCAGTATAGTTCTAATGATGCTTTCTTCAATCTGGGTAATTTTGTCATTAACTTTGATAGAGGATCATCCTCTGCTTTAGCCATCTCATCATCTTCATGTATGACTGTATCATGAATTGGCTGCTTCTGAGGACGTGTGAACTGAAGATAAGAATTTACATCAAAGCGTTATCAACAATTATTTGAAGAATAAACATAGAAATACTAAGGAAAAAGACATTATACTTGTGGAGTAGCGATGTGGGACATGATCAATGCTCTAGGCCAAGCAATAAATGATTCTATGGCCTCCCCCACAAAGTTAATTTCTGGAGTGGGTACAGGCACCTGAGCCTGGGGATCCCGAACCTCGTCAATGGTCACACGCACGTGTTGGGGTAATATGGCAACACCATGAATGGTCTGCCCTCCCTCAAGCACTCGTCCGACAGCCACAATGCGTGGGGGATCCCCATCAACCAACAGCTCATATTGACCGCTATACTGAGTGGGGTCTACAGTAGAGCATGATCCTCTATTGCTGACACGAGGTGGTGTGGGAGTTTCATCGGTCCCCATGTTGCCTTGTGTCATGGAGTGCAGCTTTTCTTCAAGCGCTCTTTGTATTTGTTTTTGTTCTTATAGGTGCTCCATGAATCGTTGCTCCATTGATCTCATGCTTTGGTTGAGTCTTTCCTCCCACTGAAGATCCATATGCCTTAGTGTCTTTCCTCCACTTCCTGATATTCCTCCACTTCGTCCACTTCGTCAACTTCCTCCACTTCCTCCACTTCCTCCACTTCCTCTACTTCCTCCACTTTGTCCACTTCCACCACTTCCTCCACTTCCTCCACTTCCTGATATTCCTCCACTTCGTCCACTTCTTCTTCCACTTCCTCCACTTCGTCCACATCGTCCACTTTGTCCACGTCGTCCACTTCGTGGACTTTGTCCACCTCGTCCACACTAGTGCAGAAAGGGCTTTAGACGTCCGTTCTTTTGGCCTTTTGAAGTCCGACGTTACCCCGACGTCTTTGTGGGTGACGTTACTCAATCGTCGGGGGGTTCACATCGGACGTCTATATAGACGTCCGTTCTGTCAGGCCGAACATCTATATAGACGTCCGTTGTGTTAGGGCGGACGCCTATATAGACGTCCGTTGTGTTAGGCTAGACGTCTATATAGACGTCTGGCTCCTCCCTCCCCCCGACGTCTACCTGGCTGAAGGTTGGACGTCCGTTTGTGCACTGCCAGAGGTCTATAGACGTCCGACTGTGCACTAACCGACGTCTACTGGGCGTTTTTTTTTAAAAAATTAATTTATTTTTTCAATAAAACCACACCTGAAAAGCAGAAAAATGTCCCAGAACAATTTTGCAATAATACAAACAAAGTTCTACTTAATGTGGAGTTCAATCCACTACCAAAAAAGTCAACATAAAACTTAAACTAAAACTAAACAATGTCCAAGAAGAAATAAAACTATTCCTAACTCCATCATTGTAGAAGATAAGCGGTCCACTCCTGCCTTATCTGTTTAATTGTGTCCTCTGGAATAGGCGATGTACTCTTGAAGCGCTGTAAAATTCAAGAAAGATTCATTATGGTTTCATATATGTTGAAGATGAATTTGATTTGTAATGTATTGAAGGTAGGGCCAACACATTACCTCATTCCAGTCATCTGTAATGACAGCTCGAATGATGGTCTTAATCCAACACATCAAATAGAAGCCACATTCCCATGAATCTAGCTGCTGGTTACACTAAAATCACAAACTAAATAGTTAAGAATTTAGATCATTCAATAACATAGAAAATGAATTAGAAACTATAAATGACTTACAACCTTTGGATACAAAATTTGAACCAGTTGACCACGAGATTTACCAATAACTCTGTACAGATTGAAAATACAAAGTATAATTAATATGACTATTTTATCATAAAAGTTGAAGGTGAACATCAAATTCAAAGTCATTTTTGGAGAAACACTTACCCTTGAAGCATGGTTCTCAACTCATTTTTCATCCTCCTGTGCAACGAACAAAACCATATAATTTTACATTGTTTGGGAATGATGACCATCAACTACCAGTGCGACCTATCACGAAGGACAAATAATTATTCAACTAATTAAGGAAACTATAATAATGAACTGACCACATATAACAACACCTACCCCTCAATGTATGGCACAAGGTATACGTCTCTTTTTGACTCATCCATCCATGTTTGCAAATAATGTTGTCTGTTTTGAAGTGTGTTACCAGACAGTTGAATGGTCTGAGGTTCAACAAATTCGTACATGGAAGACCGACCTTGGTCTACAACGATTGTGTCCATGTACCTAAAACAACAAAGTTAAGTTGTTAGAAACTATAACAATGTAAATAAAAGTAATATGAAAGACCAAATTGACTATCTTACATGCACCACAGTTGAATGATGGAAATATTCAACATCCTGTCTCCCCCAATCACCTCCAATACATTAGAGAATGTGATATAAACTGGCACATGTGGGGGAAGACCAAATACACTCAAATCCCAGTATAGTTCTAATGATGCTTTCTTCAATCTGGGTAATTTTGTCATTAACTTTGATAGAGGATCATCCTCTGCTTTAGCCATCTCATCATCTTCATGTATGACTGTATCATGAAATGGCTGCTTTTGAGGACGTGTGAACTGAAGATAAGAATTTACATCAAAGCGTTATCAACAATTATTTGAAGAATAAACATAGAAATACTAAGGAAAAAGACATTATACTTGTGGAGTAGCGATGTGGGACATGATCAATGCTCTAGGCCAGGCAATAAATGTTTCTATGGCCTCCCCCACAAAGTTAATTTCTGGAGTGGGTACAGGGACCTGAGCCTGGGGATCCCGAACCTCGTCAATGGTCACACGCACGTGTGGGGGTAATATGGCAACACCATGAATGGTCTGCCCTCCCTCAAGCACTCGTCCGACAGCCACAATGCGAGGGGGATCCCCATCAACCAACAGCTCATATTGACCGCTATACTGAGTGGGGTCTACAGTAGAGCATGATCCTCTATTGCTGACACGAGGTGGTGTGGGAGTTTCATCGGCCCCCATGTTGCCTTGTGTCATGGAATGCAGCTTTTCTTCAAGCGCTCTTTGTATTTGTTTTTGTTCTTATAGGTGCTCCATGAATAGTTGCTCCATTGATCTCATGCTTTGGTTGAGTCTTTCCTCCCACTGAAGATCCATATGCCTCAGTGTCTTTCCTCCACTTCCTGATATTCCTCCACTTCGTCCACTTCGTCAACTTCGTCCACTTCCTCCACTTCCTCTACTTCCTCCACTTTCTCCACTTCCACCACTTCCTCCACTTCCTCCACTTCCTGATATTCCTCCACTTCGTCCGCTTCTTCTTCCACTTCCTCCACTTCGTCCACATTGTCCACTTTGTCCACGTCGTCCACTTCGTGGACTTTGTCCACCTCGTCCACACTAGTGCAGAAAGGGCTTTAGACGTCCGTTCTTTTGGCCTTTTGAAGTCCGACGTTACCCCGACGTCTTTGTGGGTGACGTTACTCAGTCGTCGGGGGGTTCACATCGGACGTCTATATAGGGCCAAAGTAGAGAGTTTGAGGAATGGGGGGTTTTCTGTGTAGGGCCAAAGTAGTCACGAAGACCAATCGCCCCAGAAACTCCACGTCCACGACCTGGGTGCTCGGGCCTTCCAATGGCCGTTGTTAGAATGTCGTCCCTACCTTGGCCAGCAAATGTGCCCTGAGTCTGCTGCTCAACCAACTCATCCTGCACATAAAAAAACCAAGTTACTTAGAAGACATGCTGTGATAGATACACAATCAAATAACTGCTTATAATTTGAATTACAATTCTCTATGAGATCAAGGCAGCTGAGGAAGATGTCATGTTCCCATCAGATTTAGTCCGAGCAGCCTTCCACAGCTCATACCTAGCAGGTGCAGGTGCTAGGTCCGGCGACTCAAGTCCCAAGGCATCCGCTCTAGACTTTCTCAATTTCTTCTCTAGTTTTGCATATCCACCTCGTGATAACAAGTGGGGTGTGTCGTTTAGCCTTTGTCTTTCTTGGGCGGCTAACCTTTTACCCTGTGAAACCATGTATATAAATAAGTGTAAAATCATAAAAACTCAATGAAAGACGATCTTAAGAAACATACCTTCCATTCCTCAAACTCTCTACATGCACGAAACTGCATCCAATCCTCCTCTGTGAAGGTATAATCCTGACATGGATTTTCATGTTGTTTATCTCCAAAGACATATAGTCGTGTCAGCCTTGTCTTGAAATCCCTCCATCTTATCGCTATATGCGATAACACTTTCTTTCTAATTTGCATTGTGTTTGGAATATCAAAATGTTGTTGTTTAAAACAAAAAACTTGTTATTCCAAAAGAAAACATAAAAGATAAGTATATCAAAAATTGCATGAAGTATAAACATACCTGAATATCTTGCCATAAGAGGTTCTTGTCGACCTTTGGGATGTCATCCCAACATGCATGAAGGATAGAGACATGCTTTATGCTAACTTACCCAGATAACTCCTAAACCTATCAGCATTTGGCCCTGATGGATGACCTGATCTGGGGTCGATGTCAACATGCCTCCTCTGACCATCCATGCGTCCGGATGTCACATCTGCTACTCGGGTGATGCCTCGTCCACGTCTGCTCTTTCCCGATCCTGAGTCTGAGGCCGACATACCTGAAAACTTGAACAACGTTAGTAATAATTCAATTATGATGAACATACATATAAAGTCAATAAAAGTGAAAATATTAACCCATTAATTAATTGTTTTTTCCTAAATTCCTTCGTTGTGATCACTACGAATTTCCTGCATGACATCGGCAACGTCATCAACTGGGTCTTCAGTGGGTCTACATGCAATAGATGTTGTCTCAAGTATATCAAGAGAATCGTCATCATCATGTCCATGCATGTTTTTTCAAACCACTGACCATTTGTTATTTGCTGGATCATTTACGTAGAATATTTGTCTTGCTTGACTAGCCATTATAAATGGTTCATCAGTGTAATTCATCTTGTTCAAGTCTACCAATGTGAAACCAAGGTCATCCATCATGACACCAAAATTTATATCAACCCATTTACACTTGAAAACTGGGACTCTAAAAGTGACGTAATCAACTTCCCATATTTCTTGTATTATTCCAAAATAACTGATGGATGTTGTGATTGGATTTTTGTCTTTAGAACTAGCAAAGTGCACAGCCTCAGCTTGTAGTGTGACGCCACTATTTTGAACTCTGCTTTTGTCATCTTCTACCTTTGTCTGAAAAGAAATATTGTTTATATAGTACCCACCATATGTAATGACATCTATGTTCGGCCCACGAGATAACCTCAATAAAGTTTCAGAAACATGTGGAGTCGCATAAATCCTTTTCTTAAACCATTGCAAGAAGGTTTTCACATGTTCATTAAGATGCCATTTTTCACTCATTTTTGGGTTTGCTGCCTTTATTTCATTACCGTGGTCAGAAATGTAAGGAATCACATCAATAGTGTTGTTTAAGACGTACAAATGAGCTTGGTCAATTTCTTTTCTGCTAACACTTTGAATTCTCACACCTCGAACACCCTTACCTTCACATTTTCCTTCATGTCTGCTCTTGGGAAGATCGACGGGTTCACAAGATGGCATATAACTTGAACAAAATTCAATGGCTTCTTCTGCAACATATCGCTCTATGATTGAAGCTTTTGGTCTATACTGATTCTTGACATATCCCTTTAAGATCTTCATGTATCTTTCAACTGGGTACATCCACCTTAAGAAGACCGGGCCACAAATTTGAATTTCTCTGACTAGATGAAGAATCAAATGTACCATGATGTCAAAAAAGGAAGGTGGAAAATACATCTCCAATTGACATAATAGTCTTATTCCCTCATTTTCCAATTCATCTAAGCCTCGAGGGTCAACAACTTTCTTGCAAATGGCATTAAAGAAAAAACTCAGACGTGTCAGAATACCCCTAACAGAATGAGGTAATATGCCTCGAATAACAACAGGTAACAATTGTTGCATCAATACATGACAATCGTGAGACTTTAAACCAACTAGCTTTAAGTCTTGCATAGACACAAGGTTACTGATATTTGAAGAATAACCTTGCGGAACCTTCACACTTCTTAAACAGTTACAAAAACTTTGTTTTTCTTTTTTGGAAAGTGTGTGACAGGCTGGGGGCAGATAGGTGCGTCTTCCTATTATCTGTGGATGTAACTCAGATCGGATTCCCATGTCAGCCAAATCTTGTCTTACTTTAATTAGGGCTGGGCATAGTTAATTAAAAAAACTTAAACTATAGTTTATTTGTACTTAAAACTAATTATACTTATTAATAGTTCAGTTTAAAAATACTGAACTGTTTTTATTCTAGTACAGTTAACTGTGTTTCAGTTTCCCAATTCTTTTTCTCAATCACGGTTTCTCTCAAAATTAGGTTTTCTTTTCCCTTTCTCCATCACAGTTTTCGCTTGCCGCCGTTGAAGGTTTCCGAAGGTTCGTTGCCGACTTGCTGTAGTCAAAGACTCGCCGTCCTCTCGTCACTTCTCGTTCGTCAAAGGTTCGCTCGCCGCCGTTGAAGGTTCTCGAAGGTTCGTTGCCGTTGAGACTCTCTGTAGTCAAAGACTCGCCATCATCGAAGACTTGCCACTGTTGAAGGCTTTGGCGCACTCTGCCGTCGCCAAACTGTTGTCGAAGACTCGCCCTCGTCAAAGGTGAGTTTACCAGGCTTTTGTGAACTTTTGGTGTGAACCCTAGTCGCATTGTTCGATGTGATTTTCAGCATTTTTTTACCTTGGCATATTTGTGTCTTGTTTAGCTTTTGACAGATGGAATCCATGCTCTCCCAATATTTTTTCTCTGTGTTGATTTTTACCATCTGGTATGACTGCTGTATGTTACCACTAAATTTTCATCTCGTAGCTACTGTTTTATTTAATTGAATGTTTGTTTTTTTATCGGTATGAGATACAAGAAATGGTATGGTTGTGTCCCTGTTGGTTCACGAGACAGAGAAAGTAGCCACAGAATCTGTGGACATAATATACAAGACACGACTGATAACGGTTGAAAAACCGTTATTTTTATGCTTAAAATTTATACCAAAAGCAACCTTTAAGACTTAGAAACTAGCTTGAACTCATATTTTTTTCTTTAGTTTTGTGAATAAGAGAGTTAAAGGTGAATTTAATGGTTTTGTGCAAGATTCCCTTGATTTTGTAGGCTAATTGAATGATTTGAAAGAAGAATTGAAATACCGAATGATTAGAATGCTGAAAAGTCAACCAGAAACCAGAAAAGTCAACCAGTAAACCAGAAAAGTCAACTACTCAACCACTCAACCAGAAAAGTCAACCGGTCAACCAGAATGCTGAAAAGTCAATCAGAATACAGAAAAAGTTTCGCTGAGCGGTAAAATACCGTTGAGCGGCACTTTTCAGGTTCCAAAATCACCGCTGAGGGGCAGAAACAGCAGCTGGGGGAAAAATGGATCATGCGCTATTACCGCTCCGCGGTAAAATACCGCTGAGCGCCATTCTAAGTGGGCTTGGACCGGTTTTCTTTTGTTTTTATGGGCTTGGGCCTAATTTTCTATATTTTTATAGTAGTATATAAGCTTTAGGACATCCTAGGGTTTGTATCTTTGGCTGGGAGGAAGCAGAAACACACTTTTCACCCCTTGGGGGTAGATTGGGAGATGGTGACAGCTCTCCTCTTCTCTTTCTAGGGGTTTTCTATCTCTTTCATTCTTTCATTATTGTTCATCTAGTTTCACAATGAATATGGTGAACTAAACCTTGTATTGTTGTTGGGGAATCAATGTAGTCTTGTGAAACTCTCATATATGGAATTTGTTTTAACATCTTATTTTAAGACTTATGCTTTCTTTCATCATTAGTTAGGGTTTTTCCTCTTTGCTTAAAGCTTGCATTGTTTAACTCATTCATTGCCATGATTATTGATTTTATCGATATGGGAACGTACGGGGAAATCTAGATCCGGGGAATTTCTCCCAATAGCATATTGGTTGCCGTTAAGCTTCTGCACTTCAGAATTAATTATGAGGGATGCTAGGAATTGTATGAACTCGTAATTAAGGATAGGTCTTCTTGCAAGGTGATTTAGAGAGTGGCATTAGCATTGATGAAAAGAATGATGAATTCCTAAAAGTATATGAGAGTGGATAAGATGAAATTGATAACCCCAACAACATACTCATCCATCTAATTCATTAAAGTGTTTGTATTCCTCTTTTCCATTGATCAAATTCATGCATACATGTTTAATTATTGTCTTTTGCATTTAAACCCTATAATCAATTGTTAACAAGTCTTAAATAATCAACAAATCATATAACTAACTAGGCCGTGAGTCCTTTGGGAGAACGATACTTGGTCTTACCTAGTTTTATTACTTGATACGATTCGGTCACACTTGCCGATTTTTAAACAAGTTTGTGGCGCCGGTTTTCGGTGTTCATAAATTTGTCATCAAGTTTTTGGCGCCGTTGCCGAGGACTCGTGGTTTATCTAGTTCATTTGTGTGATTATTGATTATCTTTGACTTAAATTTTGAATTTTGAAATTTGAATTTCTGTTTTTTATTTTTTCTGTTTTTATTTTATTTTATTTTATTTTATTTTATTTTATTTTATTTTATTTTATTTTCTGTTTTTATTTTTTTTCTGTTTTCTGTTTATATTTTCTGTTTTTATTTTTATCTCTGATTTTATATCTTCTCTATCTTTTTGTGCTAACAATTATTTTGAGGGTTTTGTGCCTAATGCCTACAGGATGCAATTCAGTCAAGAATTTAACTATATGGGCGCTCAATTTTACCAAGGTAAACAAAGGAAAGCAAGAGATATCATCTTTTAGGCAAGGCATGGAGGAATCACTAGGTCATGCATGGGATAGGTACAAAAGCCTATTAAGAAAGGCTGCCACGCATGGATTTGACGAAGTAGAAGTAGTCCTAATCTTCCTTGGAGGTCTTGGTTCACAAACCAAGATGATGCTTGACGCCTCAACAGGAGGAAATATCAAATGGAAAACTCCAGAGGAAGCTACAGAAATCATTGAAAATATGGCTACAAGTGATAATGAACTAAAGAGTGAAAGAGGAGCTCTTATTCAACAAAAAGGAGTTCTACAGTTACAAACCAATGATGCATTGCTAGCACAGAACAAGATACTAACTCAACAATTGGAGACTCTCACAAAAACTCTTGCACAACTACCAGAAGAGTTAAAGACTGTTGCACAGGTTCAACCACAGTTGTGTGAATTATGTGGGGGTGACCATATCAATGGTCAATGCGCTTTTCCAGATGCTTTAGAAGATGTTAACTTCATGGCCAATAAATTTTCATACCGTCAGGGGAATTTCAATCAAGGGTAGAAAGCACACCCAAGCATTGGTCACGGACAAAGTGGGCAAGCTGGACAAGAAGGGCAATTTAACAAGCAACAACAACAACCAACCTTATGGCAACAAATTTCTATACTTAATGAAAGATCAATAAGGATGGAAGAAACTCTTCAGAAATTCATACAGAAAACTGAATCTTCTCAAAAGAGCACTGAAGCTGCTATTAAAAACTTGGAGATTCAAATGGGTCAGATTACTAAGCAGTTGGAAGAAAGGCATGACAAGAATTGTGGGGCTAATATTGAGGTTAACCCCGGGGAAGAGTGTAAAGTGCTAGTGACTGTAAATATTGAAAAAGTTGAGTTGGAAAAAGAAGAGAGAAAAGAGAGAGAAGAGAAAGAAGAAGAGAAAATATGTGTGAAGATTGAGAAAGTGAGTAAAAAAAGAAAAGAAAAAAAGAAAGTGAGAGAAAAGAAAAAGAGGACGAGAGAAAAAAAGAAAGAATCATATGAAAAACGTCTTCCTCATCCAAAGAAGTATCATAAGAAGGAAAAGAAATTTAAGTGCTTCATGGAAATCTTCAAGAAATTGGAGATTAAAGTTCCTATGATTGAGACATTGCAACAGGTTCCTGGTTTGATCAAATTTCTGAAGAAGTTCAGTAGAAAGAAGAAGAAAAAGAAGAAGGAACTTGAGCTTTATTAGGTCAAGCTAGTGACGTTAAAAGAGCGCTTGTTGGGAGGCAACCCAGTGATTTAAGAACTTTTAATTTTTGGTTTGGTGATGTAATTTTGAACTTTTGGGTATTTTTGTTTTTGTTATAAGTTTGTTACAGGGTTTACATCTACTGATGGATGTTAGGCGGAAGAGTATCTACTGAAGGATACTATGTTTGTATACACCTACTGATGGGTGTTGGTAAGAAAGATTTGCATCTACTGAAGGGTGCTGGAGGATTTTGGGTCAGGCTTGTGACATTAAACAAGCGCTACCTGGGAGGCAACCCAGTTGATTGATTTTATCTGTATTGTTTGTTTTGATTTTGCTTTAGTTGCATGATAGGGATTGAATGTTTGAGTGTTCTGAGAACTTACTTGCAGGGAACAAGTGAGGGGCATGAGTAGAAGGCACCTAGGGTAAGCTAGAAAGAAGAAAAGCATAACACGAAAGTGCCGCTGAGCGGTGGTATCGTAAAATGGGCTTAGGTTGCCCCTTAGCGGAACCCGAGCCCATTAGAGTATTTTTATACCCTAAGTCACGCTTTGGCCTGTATTTTTAGATTCTTCTGTGCCCACACACTCCTAAACATTTTTCCAAAGGTTCTCTACATTTTTCCTTTCATTCCTCTTTAGAAAATCTCCCTTCCACTCACTTTCTCACTAGTTTTCCATCTAAGTTTGGGGTTGGGAGAGAGCATCATTGATGGGGCTGAGTTTTTCAAAGCACTAGAGCAGGATTTGTTTTATCAATCACTTATGTTTTTAGAATAGGATTTGATGTACTCAATTGGAAATTTTGTCTGTTGTGATGGTTTGCTTATGATTGTTGTTTGATAAGTAATGCTTGATGATGCTTTAATATTGATTGATGTTGAGATGTGCACATTATATGCTTATACAGGTGGTTCACAAGCATTGTGAACAAATGCAAGATATTGTGATTGTGATTATGATTCTAAGCAGGATGTTATATGTGGAATGTGAATGAGCTTATATGTGAGGTTTTGAGCTCCAGAGTTGTTATTGTTGAATACTATTACTGTGAAAGCATGAATGACTTTGCCTAGGTTTTCTATGATTGAATTACTTGCTTGTTTGCATCATATGATCAA
Organism: Vigna umbellata; assembly: GCF_029865625.1. NCBI lineage: Eukaryota > Viridiplantae > Streptophyta > Magnoliopsida > Fabales > Fabaceae > Vigna > Vigna umbellata. The sequence continues at coordinate 27,148,350 of NC_142166.1, forward strand.
GGCCATTTGTTGGTAACCCTTTTATTAGCCAAATTCATAAAGTTAGCCCACTAAAAGAGAGCATTATGTGTTCTATCATTTGAACCCGTAACCTTGAACATAATTTGAAAACCCCTTGTGAAAAGCTTTACCTTGAGTTAAGTAGAAAATATTTTGTGGTATTGACAAATGTTCAAGTTTGGGGTTGCTGGGAAATTATGAAAGGGAAATTGAAAGCATTGAGCTAAGAACTAAGAATTAATTATGTGAAAAGAAAAAGAAAAAGGAAAGAAAAGAAGAAAAAGAAAAGCTCAATGAAAAAGGAAAGTTGGGAATAAGTAAGAATGGTTGTGTTTATATGATTCTCTTAACTCAAGGGTTTTGTGATCTAGAAAAACCAATTTTCTTGTTAGCCCAGCCACATTATAGGCCATAAAAAATTCCTTGTGATGATGCTTGCTTGTAAGTGTTTTTGATTTTGGTTAAATGAAAGGCAAAGTTGATTCATGTGACATTGTGATAGTAGAGTGAATGAGTGAATACCTCTGATACACTTCTGTGTTTGAGTGAAACACTTTATCTAGCAAGGAAAGATTCCATGAACATATAAGAACATCTTTGCTTAGTTGATTGATCATTCATGAAAAGTAGCATTTGTTGGATAGTATGTGATTGTGCGAACACTAAAGTATGTGAATGTCTTGATTGAAATCTTTACAATGAGCTAAATTGAGTATTTACTTGTCTTGAAACGGGAGTTTTGAATGTGGTGAACAATTATATGGATTGATGGAAGATTGAGTTACATCTTGTTTGCTTCAGGACAAGCAAAGTTTTAAGTTTGGGGTTGTGATAACGGTTGAAAAACCGTTATTTTTATGCTTAAAATTTATACCAAAAGCAACCTTTAAGACTTAGAAACTAGCTTGAACTCATTTTTTCTTTAGTTTTGTGAATAAGAGAGTTAAAGGTGAATTTAATGGTTTTGTGCAAGATTCCCTTGATTTTGTAGGCTAATTGAATGATTTGAAAGAAGAATTGAAATACCGAATGATTAGAATGCTGAAAAGTCAACCAGAAACCAGAAAAGTCAACCAGTCAACCAGAAAAGTCAACCAGTCAACCAGTCAACCAGAAAAGTCAACCAGTCAACCAGAATGCTGAAAAGTGAACCAAAATATAGAAAAAGTTCCACTGAGCGGTAAAATACCGCTGAGCGGCACTTTTCAGGTGCCAAAATCACCGCTGAGGGGTAGAAACAGTAGATGGGGGCAAAATGGATCATGCGCTATTACCACTCAACGGTAAAATACCGCTGAGCGCCATTCTAAGTGGGCTTGGACTGGTTTTCTTTTGTTTTTATGGGCTTGGGCCTAATTTTCTGAATTTTTAGAATAGTATATAAGCTTTAGGACGTCCTAGGATTTGTATCTTTGGCTGGGAGGAAGCAGAAACACACTTTTCATCCCTTGGGGGTAGATTGGGAGATGGTGACAACTCTCCTCTTCCCGTTCTAGGGTTTTTCTATCTCTTTCATTCTTTCATTATTGTTCATCTAGTTTCACCATGAATATGGTGAACTAAACCTTGTATTGTTGTTGGGGAATCAATGTAGTCTTGTGAAACTCTCATATATGGAATTTGTTTTAACATCTTATTTTAAGACTTATGCTTTCTTTCATCATTAGTTAGGGTTTTTCCTCTTTGCTTAAAGCTTGCATTGTTTAACTTATTCAGTGCCATGATTATTGATTTTGTCGATATGGGAACGTACAGGGAAATCTAGATCCGGGGAATTTCTCCCAATAGCATATTGGTTGCCGTTAAGCTTCTGCACTTCAGAATTAATTATTAGGGATGCTAGGAATTGTATGAACTCGTAATTAAGGATAGGCCTTCTTGCAAGGTGATTTAGAGAGTGGCATTAGCATTGATGTAAGCACGGATGTAAACACAGATATAAACACAAAATTAAAATGACAGGTCACTTGAGCTAACATCGTAACTAAAATATCACAACCACGAAACATAGAGGACATTTAAATTAAAAAGTGCTTAAATCAAATTAAAAGTGCAACATTGATCTACACAATTAAATGCAAACTGAGAATGGCAGGCAATTGAAATGAATGCTTAAAGAACATTTAACATTAAATACTTGAAGTAGTAGGAAAACTAAAACCACTTGGCACTGCTCTGCTTCATCCAATACTGTCCAGCTTGAATTAAATAAAAGAAACTTTAACCCATGCACCGTGTGCTGCACCAAACGTGAAACCAAGTGCTTCATTCTCCAAGAAAGAAATTAAAATTCATTACCGTGCAGCACCTCTCCCAAAGACTGAATCAGCGTGCACCAAACAAAAAGTAAATTCAATCACAATCTAATAACCGCATGTGCCAGCTCCTTTCTCTTCCGTGGAGCACCTCATTCCAGCATGGGTGAATCACCGTTCCATTTCTCTTTTTCTCCAAAGCAAAATGAATCCCTTCTAAATGAAAGATGATGCTTCTAGGCTGGCGTGAATCATCGTTTGTGTGCAGTCTATACAATGAAAGCAGCATTCCAATTCTTGAAGCTGGATGTGGCAGCGGTAGCGTGTCCTTCCCCTTCCGTGACACCACACTTCTTAACTCCGAATCACTACATCCCAACGCTTCTCTCTTCTTCATGTGACATTGCTATTTAAGCTAAAAAAAATTGAAATCCAAGAATCAGCGTGCACCAGCCAATCCCGTGAGTTTCTCTCCATGCCGTGACAACAACTATTGAATACACCATGCTTCTTCCTCCAATTAAAGTTTGCGTCTTTCCATACAGCTGCACGTGAAATGCCCGCCTCCTTCTAGCACCTTCATCAGCGCATCTTCCTATCTAAAAGAAAATAAATGATTTTAAGCAAAGCTAGCTGTTGTCCGTGTGCTCTTCTCTCAGTCAGCGTGCACCATCTTTTTTTTAAGCTAAAATATAAAAACATTCCTACATAATGAAGCACCCTCCTAGAAGAAAAGAAAGAAAAGGTTTATCCCATTCATCCCCTGAAACGATGTATGCACCCGTTGGCAAAAGAAAAGTTGCTTCTTTTTATTCCATTGTAACAGCGTTAAGAAAATGTTCCAAAAACCTTCAAGCCTCGAACAACGTTCAACAGTAAAAGCCAAAAACCAAAACCGAGAGAGTCCAAGTGAGTGGCGGCTGCACTCCTTTTCTAAGGGCCGTGTGTCCTCTTTTTTTTAGGGTAGGGTCCACACAATAAAACCCTAGGGTGCCAAGTCACTAACTTCTAATTTTTGGGTCTAATCTAATTTACCAAAAATTGACCCAAAATATAAGAGTCGATACAAAAATTCTAAACTACTGAATTACAATTTAATTAGTTCACAAATGTCTGTGTGGAGAGTCTTGAATTTATTTGGCATTCTTCCTGATGTCCCAAAATGTATTTCCGAAATTTTCCTGCACTTCAAAAATGCACTTAATCAGTTCAGAAAATCCGAATTAGCACAATTACAAATTTCCGACCAAATTAAGCAGAATTCGGAAAACAGGGAAATAACAAACAAGTAAACACAATTCCCTGGTTTATTTAAGTGCAATAAACTAAATATAATTCAAGAAATAACGACTCATCAGTTGCCGTTAAGCTTCTGCACTTCAGAATTAATTATTAGGGATGCTAGGAATTGTATGAACTCGTAATTATGGATAGGCCTTCTTGCAAGGTGATTTAGAGAGTGGCATTAGCATTGATGAAAAGAATGATGAATTCCTAAAAGTATATGAGAGTGGATAAGATGAAATTGATAACCCCAACAACATACTCATCCATCTAATTCATTAAAGTGTTTGTATTCCTCTTTTCCATTGATTAAAATCATGCATACATGTTTAATTATTGTCTTTTGCATTTAAACCCTATAATTAATTGTTAACAAGTCTTAAATAATCAACAAATCATATAACTAACTAGGCCGTGAGTCCTTTGGGAGAACGATACTTGGTCTTACCTAGTTTTATTACTTGATACGATTCGGTCACACTTGCCGATTGTTAAACAAGTTTGTGGCACCGTTTTTTGGTGTTCATAAATTTGTCATCAACGACCCTGCTGGATTCACATTGAGAGCTACCATAAACTGTGTTAGCATTACCTGTTTGGATATGAATTCCAAGCTGCAACGTGTGAGCATCTTGTGATGCAGATATGCATGAGTATTTTACTATTATAATAAATGGTCTAGGGAGTTTAATATGATGGGTTATGTTGTTTAGGAGATAAGCATATGATAAAACAGAGACAAAATAACAAATTGTTGCAGAAATGACACTTATTCTCACCTCACAGTTCAAAGCTAAAACAAGAATTTTTCAGCCGAGTATAAACAAAATGGTGTTAGTACATCTCTTTTTGGACAAAATATTATGATTATTTATGTTCTAGATATGATAAATCAATAGGCATAACTTTACTAAACCTTTGAATTACCTTCCACTTATTTGCTGTTAGTTTTAACTTTGGTTGTGTTGTGTCAAAGTTAACATCCATGTACATATGTTTTTTTTTATCAGCATATATATATATATATATATATATTGGAACAATTGGGTGCCGCAACTTTTATACAAAAAATATTTACATTGTTTCCTGCTTTAGGTATCCAAAAGCATGATTAAAACCTCTATTTGATATCAAAATATCCCTATCTTATACTCATCTAGTCTATTCTTGATATATACATGAAAACAGATGGGAATACAAAATATTGAATTAAATCATTAATGTGCAGCATCAGTCTTTATGGTGTTGTTACCATCGCTTCAGATTGTGCATATTAACATATTAAAAACTAGCTCAATTTCAAAAATGAGTGTGGTAAGCTTTAAACAAAGTGAATCTCATTAAAGGTCATTTGATTGTACACTGCAACAACATATTGATCCAATTTTCATTTGCAGAAATTGAAAAAAAAAACTCTAGAGTAAATAACCTAAGTCAAGGGTTGGTTTTTTTATCACTCTGTCTTCTATTCAGTTTATTTGATGTTCATGTTATTACAGTCAAAATGAACACATATACTTTGAAAATGTGACATACTGGTCGAAATTTACTAGTATGATAAAATTAATTTTTTTAATATAAATTCGAAAACAGATTCCCATTAATTGCTCACTTACCCTGTAAACTCTAAATTATACCATACCCATAGCACTGTATACTTCCACTGTATGGGCAGCTCAATTTACAGTGATCACGATATGCACACCCATAGCACTGTATATATAAAAAGTAGAAGCAGGTCAAGTAGTTCATTTTGTTTACAGTGGAACACTATAAAATTGCCTTTTGAAATACATTTAAGATTAAATACTTTAAGTAGAGAAGAAACTTTTGAAATAGATAAAAATTGGATTAGACAAGATTATGAAGCTAATTTTAATAAAGAGACTGCTGATGTGCAGTCTGCTGATATACTCTATTTCTTTTTATTTCTATTGGGTGAGTACAGACTGACTAGGTACTTTAACACTTAACTAGATACGTAATATCATCATCATTTAGATAAATTTGCCTTTTGTTTGATTGAACTCTTAATTAATGTAGTGACGTGAATGTCAGAAATGGTAGAAACCCTCACACCAAATACTTCTAGAATGGATTATTTACCTCCTTGTATCGATTCATCATCAACTAAGAATAGTAAGGGTTGATCAGATGTGTGGGGACATTTTACTAAACAAAAACCACATTTTGAGAAGAAGGCCAAATGCAATTATTGTGGTGATTTGATTAAATATTTGGCTGGAACAAGTGGGATAAGGAATCATTTGGCGAGATGTAAAGAAAATTCTAATAGAGAAGCATTCAAAAGGCAAAAGCTTTCATCATCAATTGCAGAAGTTAGTGTTAGCCCTTCACCAACTATTTCTAAATTTGACCAAAACGCATCTCGAATGAAGTTGGTGAAGATGTTTGTGAAGTCTGAGCTTCCTTTTCGATTTGTGGAAAATGAGGACTTCCGTGACTTTGTATGGTCCTTGCAACCACGATTTGAAGTCCCATCCCGCACTACATTGAGGCGTGAAATATGGGAACTCTATGAAGACGAAAAAGCAAAGTTGAAAATGTTTCTATCAAAGCAGTGTGAGAGGGTTTGTTTAACTACAGACACATGGACATCAATCCAAAACCTAAATTACATGAGTTTAACAGCTCATTTTATTGATAATGATTGGAAACTTCAAAAGAAAATTTTGAATTTTTCTCAAACAACGGGACATTCAGGAGAGCTCATTGCTAAACATGTTGAGGCTTGTTTGAATAATTGGGAGTTGAAGCGAGTCCTTAGCATCACAGTGGATAATGCTAGCGCAAATGATGTTGGGGTCTAGTACCTTAAAAGAAGGATGTTATCATGGAATTGTCTTGTTTTGAAGGGAGAATATGTTCATATGTGTTGTTGTGCTCGTATATTAGGTTTGATTGTGAAGGATGGCTTAAAAGAGATAAAAGATTCAATTTCAAAAATCCGGAGTGCAGTTAAATATGTGAAATCTTCTCCTGCTAGATTTGCTAGATTCAAGGCATGTGTTGAACAAGAGGGAATTTCTTACAAAGGTATTGTTTGTCTTGATGTTGAAACTAGGTGGAATTCAACTTACTTAATGTTAGAGGCAAGCTTGAAGTATAAAGATGCCTTTGTCTTGCTAGATATGCAAGATAAGAAATTTGGGGTTGAAATGGCTAAAAGTAATGATGGTGTGCCATTAGAAGAAGATTGGGAATATGCGAGGTCTATTCTACCATTTTTAAAGATATTTTATGACTCTACCCTACACATTTATGGTTCATCTTATGTCACGAGTCATATGTATATGAAGGAGGTGTTTGGAATTGGTAAAAGGATGCGACAATATTCTGAGAGTAGTGATGTGAGCATAAAATTGATGGCAATGAGGATGAAGGGCAAGTATGAAAAATATTGGGGAAATCCTAATGGAATTAATATCTTATTATTGATTGCTGTTGTGCTTGACCCTAGGAGTAAGTTGGATTTTGTTAATTACTTCATTGACTACCTCTTTGAATCTAGTATGGCTAGTGAATTGAAATCAAAATTATTGTCATCTTTAAAAACACTTTATGAACAATATCAAGGTATTGAGGAGGGTTCTCAAAGTAGCCAACAAGAATCTCAACTAGATGATGATGATGATGATCCTCATCGCATGAGTTTCTACCTAAGAGCTACAGGACGTAGATTTGATTATATATCAGAGCTTGATAAATACTTGAGAGAGGATCCTGAACCTTATATGAAGTCAGTTGAGCTTGATATTTTACATTGATGGAAAGTCAACTCGACTAGATTTCCTATCCTTACGAACATGGCTCGAGAGGTGTTAGCCATTCCTATCTCTACCATAGCATCAGAGTGTGCATTCAGTACAGGAGGAAGAGTGGTTAGTCCTTATCGTAGTTGCCTAACGCCTAAAATTGTGGAAGTGCTTGTTTGCACACAAGATTGGTTAAAAGGAACACCTTTCTCTATACTTTTTGATGAGGATCCTAAAGAACTTGATAAATTTGAGCAAGGTGATATTATATGACAAATTTATATATTTTTTAATTTATATTTTAAGTGTTAAAAAATTATGAAATATTTTATTTTATTTTTGTAGAGATAACCTCTCAAGATGAAGTGGGACCTTCAAGTGTTGCTATTAATTTGGATTATTGAAGTTTTGCCACAATTTGTTAGTTATCTAAAGTACATGTGCGTAAGACTATAACCTTAATGCTTTGTTTTTCATGTTGTTTTGTCTTGGAAACAGTACACAAATGCTCAATATTGTTTTTCAATGCTTTGCTACAGGATGATTCATACATTGAAAGCTACATAAGCACCATCGGAGTTGATTTTGTGAGTACAATATAACTTTGATACCATGTTGGAGGTATCTGATTTTGGATACAGAGGGGGAGGAGATTGAGGGAAAAATGGGTTTTGCATAATATGCTGTTATGTAATGGAATGATGTCTTGCTAAGTTTGTTCTTAAGACCTAGATCTATACTGTTAATTAAAATCAGTGAAATAAATTGTATGAGAACATGGCAACCAATGCTAAGATACTTTTGAGATATTTTCACATCTTCTAATTTCTAACAATCATTTCATTTATTATGTACGTTTTTGGCATATCAAATATACTTATGGTCTCCGAAGTTTGAACTGTGTTTATTTCATGCGCAGGATCCTAGATATTTAGTAGATTATGCCAATGTTTCAGTAAGAAACTGCATATTTGAACTGCTTCTCTTTGAAGTTTGAATCTCATTAGAAGTTACTGGACAACATCAGTTTACAGCCTTTAATTTTCATTATCCACATTAAATATATGTTTGAATAGCACATTTTATGGTTTCAGGTACAGGGAAAACGTCCTATGCTCGTGTTATTGCCAATCAAGCGATATGTTTCTTTTAATTGTTTTACAATTTTACCCCTTAGCTTTGTTTTTAAATTTCTTTATGTGAATATCCTGCCCTATCCTCTACCAACAGAAAAATATACATTAAAACTATTCTTGAAGTTACATTTATGGAAGTTGTTGCTTTGGGTACAGATGTTCCACTTCCATGTCAAAATTTGTTGTTTAGCTGTCACCAGGAAGTTGGATCTTGTGTTTTTGATGGGGAAAGCTCTACCATGTATTGACTACTGTTGATTAATATTACTATATATCCTAACTTTGTTTGTGCATGTTTTCATTCTACACAGTTTGGTTTGTATGTCTGTTTTGTAAGCTTCAAAGCTACACTGTTGATTGTGATTTTCTGTAGAATTATTTTTTTATTTCAGAGCTATGCTTTAAGAATGTTGTGGTCACAGTGAAGAATGAATTCATTTGATGAGTCTAGGTGCTTCAAAGAGACTTGCTTCAATAGTTGTAAATACCTCTTCTTTTTGCAACTATGGCTGCAAGGAGGAGGAACGAGGGTGATTGAGTGGGACAATAATCTTTTCTTAATTGAAATAGAGTTACTTTTTGGGAACAGGGGAAGAGCCGGCCTTCTTGCCAGCTGTAATTCTGGGGGTAAGGGAAATAGATTGATAAAATTGTACCTCCATCTTTGATTTGGGTTGGTGTTTTGGGCGGGGTAGGGCTGATCAAATTAACTGGTTGTAAATTAAGTTAACCATAACTGAATATAACCTTTTTCATGTTATCTGGTTAACTGAAAACAGCTATAAAACGTCTGAGCTCATGTGTAAAGAGCTATATTCAATATGATCACATAAAGGGCAATAATAACTATGCATATGGTTCTTCATTGTCTGCAATATGGTATTAATTATGAGGGGTAAATATAGAGTTAACTGAAATCGGTGAACTTGATTTGGCAGGGTGTCCCTTTACTATATGTTCCACTTGAGGCAATAATGTCTGAGTTCTATGGTAAAAGTGAACGTCTTCTAGGGAAAGTGTTTTCGCTTGCAAACAATCTTCCAAATGGTGCTATTATATTTCTGGATGAGGTAACAAAACGAGGAATGTTGATATAGAGTTGCTTTGTTTCACTTGTTGATTTTCTGGAAAACTACTTTACGTATTGTTTGTGTTTTTACATTTTTGGATACAGATTGATTCTTTTGCTGCTGCACGTGACAATGAAATGCATGAAGCTACATGCATAATATTGTCAGTCTTGTTGAGACAGGTTAATCTTGTTGGTTACTGCTTTATGATACATGTGATGGCGTGTTAATACCTTTTGTCTTTAGAAAAGGATTATGTGTTGGAGTTTTGAAGTTTTATTTTGTATTGAAGAGTTTATAAAGACTTATTTTCAGTTTGTAAGTTTTATTTAGCATTATATAATATGTACTCGTCAAGATTGATTTATGATATGTTCTTTGATTTTTATTAATGATGCTCTTCTCATGTTTAATTTACAGGATGAAGTGCAGTTTTATTAATGCAATTTTACTAGTTAGTGTTGTAGTTGTTAGTGTTGTATAGTTAGTGCATTTCTTGGTTAAAATTAGTATAATTCAGTTCAAAATTAGTATAGTTAGTAGTTCAGTTCAGTTTATAGTGTAGTTTAGTACAATTAAGTATAGTTCAGTTCAGTACAGTTTAATAAAACAAAAGCAGTTCAGTTCAGTTTTTCTGAACTATTTTTTAGTGCAGTTTAGTTTTTCTGAACTAGTTTTTAGTTCAATACAGTTTTTAGTAGTGCAGTGCAGTTTAGTTTGATTTGCCCACCCCTAGCTTTAATTCCGTCTTTGCTCTTCCCTTTGACGTTTAATAAAGTTCCGATGACACTGTCACAAACATTTTTTTTCAACGTGCATCACATCAATACAATGTCTAACATCAAGTTCACACCAATATGGAAGCTTAAAAAATATCGATCGTTTCTTCCGAATGTTCTTTGCAGAGGTACTTTTATGATGTTTTCCAAACACAATGTCAATGTTTTTGACTTCGTTGTACACCTCTTCACCATTCCGGGGTATGCACACAACCTCATCCTCAGCACTTCCATTAAATGCTTTTTTCAATCTACGATAAGGATGATTACGAGGAAGAAATTTTCGATGTCTTGTATATACCGTGTTCTGACCATGCTTCAACTGAAGGTAACTAGTGTTTTCTTCTCATATGGGACATGCAAAATGACCTTTAACACTATAACCGCTCAAGTTTCCATACGCTGGGAAATCATTTATAGTGCAAAACAACATTGCACGCTAACGGAACTGTTCCTGAACATGTGAATCAAACACGTCGATGCCTTCTTCCCACAATAATTTCAAATCATCAATTAAAGGTGCTAAGTAAACATCAATGTCATTTCCAGGTTGTCTAGGACCCGATATCATCATGGACAACATCACATATTTTCTCTTCATGCACAACGAAGGAGAAAGATTGTAAATCATCAACATAACTGGCCACGAACTGTGTTTGCTACTTAAGTTTCCATAAGGATTCATACCATCAGTTGCAAGTGCAAGCCTTAAGTTTCTTGGATCTGCACCAAATTCAAGGAATTTGTCATCAATCTTTTTCCATTGTGCAGAATCAGCAGGGTGTCGAAGAAGATTATCGCACTTTCTTTCGTCAGAGTGCCATTTAAGGTTCTTTGCATCTTCTTTAACAGAGAACATATGTTTGAACCTAGGTATTATAGGCAAATACCACATCACCTTCGCAGGTGCACCATCATTACCTTCATTACTAGTGACTCTGTCAGATTTCTTTTTAAAACGGGATAAACCACATGTTGGACAATACTTTAATGAAGCAAACTCCTTTGTGTACAAAACACAATCATTAGGACAAGCATGTATCTTTTGATATTCAAGACCCATTGGACATAAAACTTTTTTGGCCTCGTAATTACGAATAGGTAGAGTATTATTTTCTAGAAGCATCTCCTTCAACAACTCCAACAACTCGGTGCAACTTTTATCGGTCCATCCATTCCTTGCTTTTAAACTAAACAACTTTAAAGTTGAAGACAGACGTGTAAAGTTCGAGCATCCTGGGAACAACGGTTGCTCTGAATCATTAATAAGAGAATCATACAAATTAGCCCTTCCAAAATTATCTTCACCGACATCACGTATCATGTCCTCTAAATGGTCACTCATCCATTCTTCCACATAATCCGTTCCTTGTGATGTGGTAGGCTGCTCCAGTACTTCTCCATGCCAAGTCCAAACGTATAAGTCCTCATTATGCCGTACATGAATAGATGGTCACGCACATTGCCTAAGTCTTGCCGTATTTGATTAAGACAACGGACACAAGGACAAAAATATGTCCCGTTGACAGACTTAGCATTTTGTTCAACGTATTGCAAGAACTTCGAAACACCCTTATCATATTCTTCACTGATGCGACGTTCGTTCATCCAGCTTCGATCCATACTATGTTCGTAAAATCATCAGTTCAAGTTTTTTAACTCTCACAAGGTTAGGCCCTACCCATTCAAAAAAATTAATTTTCATAATTTGCTCAGACACGTGCATTGAAGTCTACATCATAAAATTGATAAGATTTCGGCAACATTTCGCATTGGTCTCCGAAATACACGAAATGAGAGTAGTCAATGATGACCACAATCAAATATGCATCCGGAGAACAACACAAGTACTGAACCGAAATTTTATCAATCTTATCCATAAACTCCAATTGACATGTTATTGCAAATTATGAAAATTAATTTTCTCAAACTGTCCAATCGGACAATTCAAAATTTAACACAAACGATTAAAAGATTAATCGTTTGTGTTAAATTTCAAATGGGAACTAAGTGTCACTCAATGATTTGATACTTATAATAACACAACTAATACATGCATATTCAAAAGCCAATAACACATGCACACTTTAGAGTAAAAAACATGCATACACAAAACCCAATTACATGCATACAAAAATTTATCAATAACAACAAGCTAACCTCAAAAGTAGATTCGAAATGAAAGGGAGGGAAATCGAGGAGGGAACGGCCTAAAACCTCGCCCAAAAACAGTCAAAGAAGCCACCCACGAACACGCAAGAGACTGCACAAAAACGGACCGAAAACGATTTTTAATCGGTTCAAATCAAAGATATTTCATCACAGAGCAATGTAATCGGATTGAAAGTCAATTTAAACGGTCCAAAAGAGAGAAAACACACCTGGAAAATCAATGGCGCAGACAGCGTTCGCAGGGGAAGATCATGAACAGTGAGCGTACTGCTCGCGGGTTCGCGTTTCGCATATTAATACTGTTAGACGTGCGGTACACTGGGGCCCGACGTCTATAATAGTATAGACGTCCGGCCCGTCACTAATATGACGTCTTTGGGGATTTAAAATTGATATTCGCGGGGGGTTTTAGACATCCGTGGTGCGGGGGACGGATGTCTATAATATTATAGACGTCCGTGGGAGGGGGACGGACGTCTACTAGGCTGAATAACTGAACGTTTCAACTCCCCATGTCAGCCCCTTAAAAGTCTGCCCTGGGATGTCCCGGACGTCTATAATATTATAGACGTCCGTGGGAGGGGGACGCACGTCTACTAGGCTGAATAACTAAACGTTCAACTCCCCATGTCAGCCCCTTAAACGTCTGCCCTGGGATGGCCCGGACGTCTATAATATTATAGACGTCCGTGGGAGGGGGACGGACGTCTACTAGGCTGAATAATTGAACGTTTCAACTCCCCATGTCAACCCCTTAAACGTCCGCCCTGGGAGGGGCCGGACGTCTATAATATTATAGACGTCCGAAACCTCCCCAACGGACGTTTAGGATGTTGACAGGGTGGTTGGAGCATTAATTCTACAACCACCCTATCAGCACCCTAAACGTCATTTTGGGAGGGCTCAGACGTCTATAATATTATAGACGTCCGCCCCCTCCCAGGACGGACATTTAAGGGGCTGAAGACAATTAATTCTCCAACCACCCTGTCAACACCCTAAACGTCCGTTTGGGAGGGGGCGGACGTCTATAATATTATAGACGTCTGGGCCCTCCCAAGACGGACGTTTAAGGGCTGACATGGGGAGTTGAAACATTCAGTTGTTCAGCCTAGTAGACGTCCGTCCCTCTCCCACGGACGTCTATAATATTATAGACGTCCGTCCCCCCCCACAACGGACGTCTAGAGTTTCACTTATTTACGAATATGCCACCGGTCAATTATTTGCGTTGGCGCTTCTTGTGGACAGACGTCTATGGGGGGACATTAAAAGCCAATTCTGCACTAGTGCCACCTCATCCACGTCGTCTAGCACGTCCACCTCGTCCAATTCGTCCACTTCGTCCACTTCGTTCACATCCTCTACTTCGTCCACTTTGCACACTTCATCCCGTTCGTCCACTTCATCCACCTCGTCAACTTCACCCACTTCTTCTTCAACTTCGTCCACTTCGTCCACTTCCTCCACTTCCTCCACTTCCTCCACTTCCTCCACTTCCTCCCCTTCGTCTACTTCGTCCACTTCGTCCACTTCCTCCGCTTCCTCCGCTTCCTCCACTTCCTCCACTTCTTCTTCCACATCGTCCACCTCGTCCACCTCGTCTACCTCGTCCACCTCATCCACCTCGTCCACCTCTACCACCTCGTCCACTTCGTCCACTTCGTCCACTTCGTCCACTTCGTTCACTTCCTCTACTTCGTCCACTTCCTCCGCTTCGTCCACTTCGTCAACTTCGTCCACTTCTTCTTCCACTTCGTCCACTTCCTCTACTTGCTCCGCTTCCTCCACTTCCTCCACTTCCTCCCCTTCCTCCACTTCTTCTACCACTTCGTCCACATCGTCCACATCGTCCACATCGTCCACATCGTCCACATCGTCCACATCGTCCACTTCATCCACTTCCTCCAATTCCTCCACTTTGTTCACTTCGTCCACTTCGTTCACTTCCTCTACTTGCTCCGCTTTCTCCACTTCCTCCACTTCTTCTACCACTTCGTCCACTTCGTCCTTTTCGTCAACTTCGTCCACTTCGTCAGCTTCGTCCACTTCGTTCACTTCGTCCACTTCGTCAAATTCGTTAACTTCGTCCACTTCCTGCACTTCGTCCACTACGTCAACTTTGTCCACTTCCTCCACTTCCTGAACTTCGTCCACTTCCGCCACTTCCACCACTTCCTCCACTTCCTCCACTTCCTCCATTTCGTCCACGTCGTCCACTCCGTCCACTTCCTCCACTTCGTCAACTTCGTTCACTTCGTCCACTTCGTCAACTTCGTCAACTTCGTCCACTTCTTCTTCCACTTCGTCCACTTCCTCCACTTCTTCCACTTCCTCCATTTCCTCTACCTCCTCTACTTCGTCCACGTCCTCCCCTTCCTCCACTTTAGTCACTTTCTCCACTTGGTCAACTTCGTCTACTTCTCCACTTTGTCAACTTCGTCAAGTTGCTCAACTTCCTCCACTTCCTCCACTTCCTCCACTTCCTCCACCTCTTCTTCCACTTCGTCAACATGGTCAACTTCGTCCACTTCCTCCACTTCCTCCACTTCTTCTTCCACTTCGTCAACTTCGTCCAGTTCGTCAAGTTCATCGACTTCCTTCACTTCCTCCACTTCGTCAACTTCCTCCACTTCCTCCACTTCGTCATCTTTGTCCTCTTAGTCAACTTTGTCAACTTCATCCACTTCGTCCACCTCGTCCACTTCGTCCACTGAGTCCACTTCATACACCTCGTCCACTGAGTCCACTTCATACACTTCGTTCACTTCGTCCACTTCGTCCACTTCGTCCATTTCGTCCACTTCGTCAACTTCGTCCATTTCCTCCACTTCCTCCATTTTGTCCACTTCCTCCAATTCCTCAATTTCCTCCACTTCGTCAACTTCGTCGACATCGTCCACTTCTTCGACTTCGTCCACTACGTCAACTTCGTCCACTTCCTCCACCTCGTCCAGCTCGTCCACCTCGTCCAATTCGTCCACTTCATCCACTTCGTTCGCATCCTCTACTTCCTCCACTTTGCCCACTTCATCCAGTTCGTCCACTTCGTCCACTTCGTCCACTTCGTCCACTTCGTCAACTTCGCCCACTTCTTCTTCAACTTCCTCCACTTCCTCCACTTCCTCCAACTCTTCTACTTCCTCCACTTCCTCCGCTTCATCCACTTCCTCCACTCCCTCCGCTTCCTCCACTTCCTCCACTTCTTCTTCCACATCGTCCACCTCGTCCACCTCGTCTACCTCGTCTACCTTGTTAGAATCGCTGCACCGGAATTATTAGCGTGGAACAAACCAAGAGGGGGGGTGTGAATTGGTTATATACTTTTATTGTGCCTTTTATTATTTTTCTCTTAATTTTTCTTACTGGGCGAATGATTAAATATAAATGACAGAGTAAGGGAAAGAGAAAAATTACACAGGTGATTTTATCCTGGTTCAGATCACTAGGATCCTACGTCCAGTCGCTTATCTCAAACAAGATAAACCTTTTTCACTAACACAAAACACTTACAAATATTAGTCACAAAGAAAAACAATTTGTAAGAGTTTAGAAATACCACCTCTCTTGAAACCACAAGAGACGAACTTACACTTCCTTTGAATCTTCACAAAGGATGACCACCTCCTTCGAATGCTTCACGAAGGATGATTCTCTTCCAGGCACTTCCTCGGATACACCAAGGATGAACAAGCTATTCCTCTATCACTGCAGAAGCACTTCAGGACTTTGCAGACAAGAGTTTCCTTAGCTTCAACAATCTCACAGAGTTCTCAAAGAGTTCAGAGATCTTTTGCACAAGGGAAGAGTTATTTTTGAGATAAAGAGTGAGCCATTTTATAGACTCAGCCTAATACCCTTCCATTCTTCGAAAACGGGCCATCTAACGCATTTAATCGATTAACATAAATATTAATCGATTAATAATGAGTACAACGGCTAGTTTTTCAAATCTGAAAACCCCAAAGGCTAGTTTTTCAAATCTGAAACCCCCAACGGCTAGTGTTAATTGATTATTCTCAGGAATAATCGATTAACTAATCGATTATTATTAGCTTTAATCGATTATTACAGGGGCAATTGGGTTTTTAGTGTCAGCCTCGTTTTAATTGATTAAAACTGGGTTTAATCGATTAAAACAGCTTGTGGATGATTCTCAACAGTAAATAAATCAAGGGTTAAATATGTTTTTAGTCCCTAAATTATCAAGCGATTTTGGTTTTAGTCCCTAATCAGAACTTTGATGGTTTTTAGTCCTTATTGTTTTGAAACTCTGATTAATAGTCCTTAAAATTGGACGGTGTTAAGTTTCAGTGGATGTGGCAAACGGCGTTGCCACGTGATCACTGATCTGCTCTATTCTCTGTCTGCCACATTGGATGTTTAAGTGTTTGATCTGAGATTAAGTTAGTTAATTTTCCCCTAATTCAAAAATTTAATTTCACAAATTGTGAACCCTATATCTGATTTCAATGAACAACGTAATGAACTATCAAGCTACACAGTATTGCTTTTTCTGGTGCCTTCGTAAATCTTGTTACTCTTCTTCCATCACCAACCACAAACCCAATATCACTATCTACACGCTCGTCCACCCTGTAATGGCAGACAGTGTAGTTTCCTTTGTTTTAGATCACTTAGCCCAGCTTGCCGCACGCAAAGCTAACTTGCTCTATGGCGTGGAGGTCAGAGTCCAGTCCCTACAGTACGAACTTCAAATGATCAAAGACCTCCTCAATACCACAAAGAGAAAGAAGGGAATGGAACATACTGTTGTGAACCAAATCAGAGATGTGGCCCACTTAGCTGAGGATGTCATCGACACTTTCGTAGCCAAAGTTTCCATTTACAAAAGGAGAACCCTTCTGGGGAGGATGCTCCGTGGCTTTGGCCAAGCAAGGTTGCTCCGCCACGTAGCCGACAAAATAGACAAGCTCAAAACCACTCTCAACGAGATACGCGACAACAAGGACAAATATGATGCTTTCAGAGAAGCCACTAATCAATCCGCAGCAGAAGATGAGGAGGAGGAGAAAAGGTTGCAATCGCTGCACAAGCTAAGAAGAGACGTGGAGGAAGAACATGCGGTGGGCTTTGTCAAGGACTCCCAGGATGTCGTCAAGCGACTCTTGAACTGGATAAAGTAAAACTAATTTTCCCCCAATTCAAAAATTTAATTTCACAAATTGTGAACCCTATATCTGATTTCAATGAACAACGTAATTAACTAACTTAATCAAACCCTAAACACTTAAACATCCAACGTGGCAGACAGAGAATAGAGCAGATGAGTGATCACGTGGCAACGCCGTTTGCCACATCCACTGAAACTTAACACCGTTCAATTTTAAGGACTATTAATCAGAGCTTCAAAACAATAAGGACTAAAAACCATCAAAGTTCTGAGTAGGGACTAAAACCAAAATCGCTTGATAGTTCAGGGACTAAAAACATATTTAACCCATAAATCAAATATAAATTACAAGAATCAACCGTAATACATATTTGAGCACTATTACATCAACTTTGATTATTATAAAAGCTTTATAAAATACAGAGATATTCATTTTGTCTTTATGGATCTTGACTTGTGCAAATTTGTTCATCATCAAAACTTCATCTTTGATTTTTGCTAACATACCTCATGCACCTCGTCCACCTCGTCCACCTCTACCACCTCGTCCACTTCGTCCACTTCGTTCACTTCCTCTACTTCGTCCACTTCGTCCACTTCGTCAACTTCGTCCACTTCGTCAACTTCGTCCACTTTTTCTTCCACGTCGTCCACTTCCTCCACTTCCTCCACTTCGTCCACTTCGTCCACTTCGTCCACTTTGTCCACTTCGTCCACTTCGTCTACTTCGTCCACTTCGTCCACCTCGTCCACCTCGTCTACCTCATCCACCTCGTCCACCTCGTCCACTTCGTCCACTTTGTTCACTTCCTCTACATCGCCCACTTCGTCCATTTCCTCCACTTTGTCCACTTCTTCTTCCACTTCGTCACTTCCTACACTTCCTCCACTTCTTCCAGTTTCTCCACTTCGTCCACTTCGTCCACTTCCACTACTTCCTCCGCTTCCTCCACCTCCTCCACTTCTTCTTCCACTTCGTCTACTTCGTCCACATTGTCCACTTCCTCCACTTCCTCCACTTGGTCCACTACTTCCACTTCGCTCACTTCGTCCACTTCCTCCACTTCGTCCACTTTGTCCACTTCGTTCACTTCCTCTACTTGCTCCGCTTCCTCCACTTCCTCCACTTCCTCCACTTCCTCCACTTCTTCTACCACTTCGTCCACTTCGTCCTTTTCGTCAATTTCGTCCACTTCGTCAGCTTCGTCCACTTCGTCAAATTCATTAACTTCGTCCACTTCCTCCACTTCGTCCACTACGTCAACTTTGTCCACTTCCTCCACTTCCTCAACTTCGTCCACTTCCGCCACTTCCACTACTTCCTCCACTTCCTCCACCTCCTCCACTTCCTCAACTTCCTCCACTTCCTCCATTTCGTCCACGTCGTCCACTCCGTCCAGTTCCTCCACTTCCTCCACTTCGTCAACTTCGTTCACTTCGTCCACTTCTTCTTCCACTTCTTCCACTTCTTCCACTTCTTCCACTTCGTCCACTTCTTCCACTTCCTCCATTTCCTCTACCTCCTCTACTTCGTCCACTTCCTCCACTTCCACCACTTCCTCCACTTTAGTCACTTTGTCCACTTCGTCAACTTCGTCTACTTCTCCACTATGTCAACTTCGTCAAGTTGCTCAACTTCGACTACTTCCTCCACTTCCTCCACCTCTTCTTCCACTTCGTCAACTTGGTCAACTTCGTCCACTTCGTCAACTTCGTCCACTTCCCCCACTTCCTCCACTTCCTCCTCTTCTTCTTCCACTTCGTCAACTTCGTCCAGTTCGTCAACTTCGTCGACTTCCTCCACTTCCTCCACTTCGTCAACTTCCTCCACTTCCTCCACTTCGTCATCTTTGTCCACTTAGTCAACTTTGTCAACTTCGCCCACTTCGTCCACCTCGTGCACTTCGTCCACTTCGTCCACTTCGTCAACTTCGTCAACTTTGTCCACTGAGTCCACTGAGTCCACTTCATACACCTCGTCCACTTCGTGCACTTCGTCCACTGAGTCCACTTTATACACCTCGTCCATTTCGTCCACTTCGTCTATTTCGTCCAGTTCGTGAACTTCGTCGACTTCCTCCACTTCCTCCACCTCGTCAACTTCCTCCACTTCCTCCACTTCGTCATCTTTGTCCACTTAGTCAACTTTGTCAACTTCCTCCATTTCGTCCACTTCGTCCACTTCCTCCAATTCCTCAATTTCCTCCACTTCGTCCACTTCGTCGACATCGTCCACTTCTTCCACTTCGTCCACTATGTCAACTTCGTCAACTTCGTCAACTTCGTCCAGTTCGTCCACTTCGTCCACCTTGTCCAGTGCTTCGACTTCGTCCACTTCGTGCACTTCGTCGATGATGCGGGCTGTCGCGACCCATCAAATTTGATGTGCATTAAAGAATGCAGTATAGTGCTAGGAAGTGACTCCTAGGTCGTGTCTCAAGGACCAAATGTGGTTCGAGTCTCAGGTCAAACACGTAGTGGAGGGTTTTGAAAGATTTTGTGAATGCAAATGACGAAATTAAAAAATGAGAATTAAACACAACTGAATACAATTGGAAAAAAAACATTAAAGTGAATGAAAATAGTAAATCGAACATTGCACACTAGTCAGATAATTAAATTTGGCGTGAAAACTAAATATGTGACCCACACTTGAAATTGCCAAATCATAAATCGCATAAGTTGGAAACGAAATTGTTTAATGGAAGTGAAATTAGAAAAATTATCATAGCGGCGGGAATAAAACGAAGAATGCAACATCCAAGCTAAAGCTAATAATTGAGAGGCATATTGTGGTTTGGAACTCCGTGCAGCTGAAATAAAAGTTTAAAGCAAAAGTTTGTGAAGCAAATGAAAATGCAATGCAACGTTAAGCTAAAAATTAAATGCACCGAAAATTGGAAAGCAAAGACAAAAATAAAAGCTAGCATGTTCCTTCCTATCCGCGTGAAAACCTCCATCCCGAGAAGAATGTAACATCCTCTAAAAGAATCTCTTTCTTTTCCTCATGTGCGTGGCGGCTTTTGTGCACTCTCTCACGTCCAACACCACGATGTGCCAAGCTTCTACCAAGACACCACGTGCACAGCTATTCATCCATTAATCACCGCTTGTAGCTCCCGTGCTTCTTGAATGAGAAAAAGAAATCAAGCAACATCACCCTCCATTCCCACCGTGACACCTCCTGCTTCCATCATTCTCCGCACTTCTCCAAAAACATGAAAGCTTCTCCTTCAAAATAAAACTAAATGCTTCCAGCAAAAATGGGAGAGTCCCCTCCGTAACCCTCCTGGTCTCCACGAGTCTCTCCAAAAACATCCAAAATGAAGGTGCTGCTCCCAGCCAAAACCAAATGTGCCTTCTCTCCTCAACCGTAGCCTTCCATATCTCAATCTCACGGCTCTCTGCATCAGCCGTAGCCCCCCCCCCCCACCCCCCCACTATGCGTGCTCCAGGTCCTTCTTCTTTTTAAGCCAAAAATCATCCAACTTAGGTGGCAGCTGGACCATCCTCTGATTGCCAATCCAGGACCTACTTCCGTCCCCTCTCTTTTGCTGGACGTTCCAATATGTGCTTATGGGCTGCCTCCCTTTCTCTCCAAGCACACACCTGCTTTTACGTAACAACACCTCTTGGATGCTGCTGCTTGATGGACAAATTTGTAAGCACCAAAATATGATGTCACAAACTTGTTTCACAATCGGCAAGTATGACCGAATCGTTCAAGTAATAAAACTTGGTAAGACCAAGTATCGTTCTTCCCAAAGGACTCACGGCCTAGTTTAGTTATGTGGTTTCTTGATTAACTAAGACTTACAAACGAAATATTTGGGTTTAAAATGCAAGACAAAAAATAAACATGTATGCATGAATTTTGATCAATGGCAAAGACAAAAGATAAACACTTTCAATGGAATATATGAATGAATATGTTGTTGGGGGTCAATTTCATCTCATCCACTCTCATATATTTTAGGAATTCATCATTCAAATCATCATTGTTAATGCCACTCACTAATGTACCATTCTAGATGGCTTCTCCCTAATCAAATAGTTCATACAATTCCTAGCATTCCTAATGATTAGTTCATTACCGCAGGAGCTTAAGGCAACCAATATAATATTGTCAGTAAAATATTGGGAGAAATTCCCCGGATCTAGATTTCCCCGTACGTGTCCGTATCAACAAAACCAATAATCATGCATTAGAATGAGTTAAACAATGCAAGCATTGAGCAAAGAGGAAAAACCCTAACTAATGATGAAAAGAAAGCATATGTCTTAATTCAAAGATGTATTCAACAAATCCATATATGAGAGCTTCAAGAGATTACATTGATTCCCCAACAAACATACAAGGTTTAGTTCACCATATTCATGGTGAACCTAGATGAATAACAATGAAAGTATGAAAGAATAAACCCAATAAAGGTGAAGAGGTAGCCTGAGCATCCAAGATCCTCCTTCAAAGGGGTGAAAGAGAGAGTGTTTGCCTCGTTTCTGCCAAAGATACTAACTAAAGGACGTGCAAGCCCTTAAATACTAATCTAGAGTTACAAAAGATTATAAAAGTCCAAGCCCAAAAAGTGCCGCTCAGCGCCATTTACCGCTCAGCGGTGGTTACGCGTCTTCTTTCTTCCCCTCAGCGGCCATTTGCCCCTCAGCGGTTCCAACGTCACTTCTTTAGTGCCGCTCAGCGGTAGTTTGCCGCTGAGCGGTGCCTTCGACTTCTCCTTTTTGCACTCTTTCTTGTCTTTTCTAATGTCCTCTCTCTTATTCTTCACTTCTTTTACCAAATTCACCTCAAAACCTGCACAAAAACACTTAAATCAAGCATAAACCTGTCCAGCTCTCTTATTTCTGAAAATATAAACAAAAGGCATGATTTCAAGCTAGTTTCTAAGTCTAAAGGTTACTTTTAGTATCACTTTTAAGCATGAAAATAACAGTTTTTCAACTGTTATCACTGCTCCTTCTTCTGGCCAAAAACCGAGCTGCTCCCAAGTCTTGCTGGACTTGCTTGCTGGACCCCCCTTCAGGTTGCTTCTGCTGGACGCTCTTTTTGTTGTTGTTGTCCGCATTGATGTTTGCTCTCCTCTTTGCTGGACGTGAATCAGCCACTAGAAGCGTGAAGCCCATGCTTGTTGGACCAGGCCGTGTTGATGTTGTTCGCGTGCTGCACCTGCTCAAAAGCTGGACGGTAATGCTTGCATTGAAAACGTGGGTGACTGCTGTTGGACGTAGCACACCAAAGCTGCTGCTGGGTCGTGGAGCTTGCTGGACTTTCTTTTTGAAGCAAGGTGACTCCTCTCCTACGTGCTGATGGCAGGCCGTGACACCTCCCAAGCTGGACCTCCCTTCTTGCTGCTCTTTCAAGCCTTGCTGGACTTTTTCTTTTTTTGCCACATGTGCTTTGCTTCAGCCAGCAAAACCCGTGCCCAGCTGGACCATGACCAATTACCTCCCAGCGTGCTGTTCCTTCCTTTGGGCCGTGAGCTTCCTTTTCCAAATGAAGTCATGGCCTCCTATTCCAAAAGCAAAATCCACTTCTTCCAAAAGAAATTCCAAATGAATCCAATGTGCCTTCACATACTACATCCCTTCTCTCGGTGGCTGTTGGACGTGTGCTACTGGATGTAATAATTGAAGCCCATGTGTTTTTTTTTCCAAAGCAAATGAGTGCAGCGTGTGGTCCGCGTATTTTCATTCAGCCCAAGTGATTCAGTTTTGGACCCAATTGCCATTTCTCATTTGACCTCCAAATGTCCCAAATTATTATCCACTTCGTCCACTCCCTCTACTTTCTCAACTTCCTCCACTTCCTCCACTTCCTCCACTTCGTCAACTTCGTTCACTTCGTCAAATTCCTCCACTTTGTCCACTTCTTCTTCCACTTCTTCCACTTCATCCACTTTGTCCACTTCCACTACTTCCTCCACTTCCTCCACTTACTCCACTTCGTCAACTTCCTCCACTTCGTCCACTTCTTCTTCCACTTCTTCCACTTCATCCACTTCCACTACTTCGTCCACTTCCTCCTCTTCGTCCACTTAAGGGGCTAAAGACAATTAATTCTCCAACCACCCTGTCAGCAACCTAAACGTCCGTTTGGGAGGGGGCGGACGTCTATAATATTATAGACGTCCGGGCCCTCCCAAGACGGACGTTTAAGGGCTGACATGGGGAGTTGAAACGTTCAGTTGTTCAGCCTAGTAGACGTCCATCCCCCTCCCACGGACGTCTACAATATTATAGACGTCCGTCCCCCCAACACGGACGTCTAGAGTTTCACTTATTTACGAATATGCCACCGGCCAATTACTTATGTTGGGGCCTCTGTGGATAGACGTCTATGGGGGGGACGTTAAAAGCCAATTCTGCACTACTACCACCTCGTCCACCTCGTCCACCTCGTCCAATTCGTCCACTTCGTCCACTTCGTTCACATCCTCTACTTCGTCCACTTTGCCCACTTCATCCAGTTCGTCCACTTCGTCCACTTCGTCAACTTCGCCCACTTCTTCTTCAACTTCGTCCACTTCCTCCACTTTCTCAACTTCCTCCACCTCGTCCACTTCTTCTTCCACTTCGTCCACATCGTCCACCTCCTCCCCTTCCTCCCCTTCCTCCACTTCCTCCACTTCCTCCACTTCCTCCACTTACTCCACTTCGTCAACTACCTCCACTTCGTCCACTACATCAACTTCGTCAACGTCATCAACGTTGTCAATTTCGTCCACTTCGTCAACTTCGTCCACGTCGTTTACTTCCTCCACTTCCTCCACTTCCTCCACTTCTTCTATTTCGTCCACTTCGTCCACTTCTTCAACTTCTTCTTCCACTTCGGCCACATCGTCCACTTCCTCCACTTCCTCCACTTCCTCAACTTCCTCCACTTTCTCCACTTACTCCACTTCCTCCACTTCGTCAACTTGGTCCACTTCGTCGAGTTCTTCAACTTCGTCCACTTCCTCCACTTAGTCCCCTTCCTCCACTTCCTCCACTTCATATACTTCCTCAACTTCCTCCACTTCCTCCCCTTCCTCCCCTTGCTCCACTTCCTCCACTTCCTCCACTTCCTCCACTTCCTCCACTTCCTCCACTTACTCCACTTCATCAACTACGCCCACTTCCTCCACTTCGTCCACTACATCAACTTCGTCAACGCCATCAACGTCATCAATTTCGTCCACTTTGTCAACTTCATCCACGTCGTTTAATTCCTCCACTTCCTCCACTTCGTCCACTTCTTCCACTTCTTCTTCCACTTCGTCCACTTCCTCCACTTCCTCCACTTCCTCCCCTTCCTCCACTTCCTCAACTTCCTCCACTTCCTCCACTTACTCCACTTCCTCCACTTCGTCAACTTGGTCCACTTCTTTGACTTCGTCAACTTCCTCCACTTCGTCCACTACGGCAACTTTGTCAATGTCGTCAACTTCGTCCACTCCGTCCACTTCGTCGTCTTCGTCCAGTTCCTCCACTTCGTCCACTACGTCAACGTCGTCAACTTCGTCCACTACGTCCACTTCTTCCACTTCGTCCACTTCGTCCACTTCGTCCGCTGCGTCCACTTCCTCTACTTCCTCCACTTCGTCTACTTCGTCCATTTCTTCCACTTCGTCCATTCGTCCACTTCGTCAACTTCGTTCACTTCCTCAACATCGTCCACTTCGTGAACTTCGTCCACTTCGTAACCTTCCTCCACCTCCTCCACTACCTCCACTTCCTCCACTTCCTCCACTTCTTCTACTTTTTTATGGGGGCACATAGCAGCAATAAGCACATGCGGAGGCACATTTCACTTTAAAGAAAAAGATGGCTGAAAGCAAGCAGACGGACAACATTTTCCAGCAGCACACACGTCCAGGAAGTGCAGCAGCGTCTGGGAGGTGTGTGCTTGGAGAGATTCGGCCCACACCTGGAAAGCAACAACACAAGAGCCCAGCAGAGGAAGCCTTCACGTCCTTCAATTGGATCCACGCGGACAATAGCTTCACGCGGAGAAAGTGGAGGGTGCACAGGGACACATCACGGCCCACGTCCAGATTGCTCGCGCAAGGGCCTGGTTGATTAAGTGAAGCACACGGAAAGGGGGAGACTTCACACGCCCACGGAAGGAGAGTCCAACACAAGCTTGGAGGGGTGCACACGAAAATAACAACCTTCACGCTTCTAGCAAGCTTTGAAGAGGCAACCTTGGTCCAACAAGTTTGGAGATGGGGCTGGACACGCTGGTAGCAAGGAGGGTGCACACGGAAGTTGAGCTTGCAAGGAGAATCCAGTAGCTTGATTGCAGGTCCAGCTTGGCAGCTATGGAGTAGGAGCAGCGTCCAACACAACCCAACAGCTTTGAAGAATGAGCAAGGCCGGGTCTAGTATCCAACAAGGGGCTTCATGCGGATAGAAGCACATGGCCCTTGAGTAACTTGACGCATCCATTAAAAAGAGAGTGACCAGCTGCCATGGAGAGGGGAGATGCTGAATTGAAAGCACATTGAGGGAGCACATTGAAGTTATTTGTTATGAATCACCATTCACGTTTTTCAATGTTCATCATTAACTTTCCATAATTCGAATCCA
Organism: Vigna umbellata; assembly: GCF_029865625.1. Classification (NCBI taxonomy): domain Eukaryota; kingdom Viridiplantae; phylum Streptophyta; class Magnoliopsida; order Fabales; family Fabaceae; genus Vigna; species Vigna umbellata. The sequence goes on from NC_142166.1 coordinate 27,174,539, forward strand.
TTTCTATTCACGTATCCTTTTCTTTATATTTTTCAGGTGATAACTTAGCGTTTCATTTATTAGCTTTAGGATGCATTGCATTTATTACATGCATTTAATTTATTAGCTTTAGCATGCATTTTATTAGCTTCAATTGTGTTTGGGTATTTATTTACTGCAGTGATCAGTTTAATGATTTGTTCGTGCATTTTAATGCCTTCGATTGTATTCAGTTGTGCTTAATTTTAAGTTTTAATTTAGTTCAATTGCATTCACAAACTCTTCACCAACCCCCCACAAAGTGTTCGACCTATTACCTGAACCACATTTCGTCCTTGAGAGACGACCTAGGAGTCACTTCCTAGCACTATACTGCATTCTCTAATGCACATCAAATTTGATGGGCCGCGACAGCCCGCATCACTTTACTTCCTCCACTTCCTCCACTTCCTCCACTTCTTCTTCCACTTCGTCCACATCCTCCACTTCGTCCACATCCTCCACTTCCTGCACTTCCTGCACTTCCTCCACTTCCTCCGCTTCCTCCACTTTCTCCATTTCCTCCACTTCGTCCACTTCATCCCCTTCCCCCACTTCCTCCACTTCCTCCACTACGTCAACTTCGTCCACTTCCTCCACTTCCCTCCCTTCCTCCACTTCCTCCGATTCCTCCACTTCCTCCACTTCCTCCACTTTCTCCACTTCCTCCACTTACTCCACTTCGTCCACTTCGTCCACTTCCTCCACTTCGTCCACTACATCAACTTCATCAACGTCGTCAACTTCGTCCACTTCGTCCACTTCGTCCACTTCCTCCACTATGCCAACATCGTCAACTTCGTCCACTTTGATGAGTCGATATTTTATCCACTTCACTTAGTTTATTGTACCGAATTTAATCGGGGAATTGTGCTTAATTGTCCAGTATTTTCCCGTTTTTGATAATTGTGCTTAATTTGACCAAAAATTCTTATTTTAATTAATTTGAATTATTTGAGCTAATTATTTGCATTATTAATTGTAGGGAAATTGTTGGATAATATTTGGGACATTTTGGAGGTGAAAAGAAATACCACATCAAATATATTTTAAAATAAAATGAAAGAGAGGTGTGGGTTTCAATTTTTGATGCACATGGGAGTGGTGTATGCATTGGAGAAAGGGTGTGACACGCAGCAAGTTTGGAATCCAGCAACAGCACAGGTGTGAGCTTGGGAATGAAAGGGGGTGCACATCGAGAAGCAACTTTCATTTTTGGATGAGGGGTGCACACGGCATCCAGCAGCACTCCACGCGTAATGGGCTGGATGCATTTGGAGAGCACACAGCAATGCAGCAGCAATACGGAGCAGTCCAGCTTTCACGGAGCTTGGGAAGTCCAGCAGCTCTCACATGGGAAGCAGGGGGTGTGCACAGCAACTTGGAGAGCTGCACACGTCCAGGAGAGAAAGCGCAACACGGCAGCACCCAGCTGAAGCCACGTCCAAGCACACAGCAGCAAACAGCACACGGTCCAGAACTTCACGCGGATATTCATTTGATGGCCCAGCACATTCCAGCAACACACGTCCAAATTGTTTTCTTCATTTTCTAACAGCCACATTCATTCATTTTCCAGCAGCTTCCACGTCCAACAAGCATCACGGTGCAGTGGCAGCTGCAAGAACTTTGGAGGTGGCATGGAGAAAAAATGAAAGCACATTCCGCACCTTCACCACGCTCCAGCATCACCACGGCCCACACCTAATCCAGCTTTCATCCGCAAGCTTGCAAGGGAGGTGCTGGAAGAAAAAAAAAAGGTACCGAGAGAGGAAGGTGGTGCGTGAAGAAAGAAGCACCCAGAGCCAGCATGGAAGTGGTGCGACGGTGAGAAAAACGGGAGCCCAGCAGGGAGAAATCTAGGGTCTCGGTTTTTGGAGGGGCGTGACCCAGCCGCCACTCTCTCGGATTGCTAACGCTGTTACATTTTTAACTTGGAGAGAAGCATTTAAGTTTTCTTTTGTTGAGTAAAACACGGTCTGGTGTAGAATAGGGAGTTTTATTTAATCTGGGTCCAACAGCGTTGAGTAAGCACACGTTACGGGAGTCTTTAAGCTGCTGGAACGGTGATGGATTTTAGGTGAAGTGGTGTTACGGCTCTTTAGGGCTGATGAGGTTTTTCATTTTGGAAGCTACACGGTGCTTAACAGACACTGCAATGTGCATTTAATTTGTTTCACTTTTTAGCTTAATCATTGCATTTCATTATTAGATGCGTTTTTATGATGCTTACCACTCCATTTTATTTTCACTGTTCACGCGTTTTAATTTATTTTTTTAGAGGAAATGGATGTGATAGATACTGCTTGGTGCTTCACGAAAATGATAAGAAGTGGCCCACTTGGTGATGTTGCTTGAAATTAATTTAGTTGGTTTTCACAGTAAAAAAAAGAATTGTTGATTTTGATTCCAGCAAATATACTTTCATTTTCCTTTTCTTTGCTTGAGCTAGGGGACGGTGCTTCAATTATTGAGAGACATATGGAGCAGCTTCATGATGCTTCTAAGATGCATTCCATTTCTTATATTAAGCATAGAAATTTTATTCTCGCTGCAATGTTTATCTCATTTATTAGCTTGATGTATTTCAATAGCGTAAGATGCAAATTCTAGTCTGGGAAACTTCATTTCACGTGCGTCATGTAGTTGGAATTAAAATTTCGTTTTGGTTGAATATTTTCTTTTATTTTTCTTTTAGTGTTGATTATGTGCTGAATAACATTTTTTTTTATGTTTAGCTTACAACATCGTGCATTTAATATTCTAGTTTAAATGTTGCATTTGAATAGTTTGAATTGTGTTTGGATATTTATCTGTTACAGTGTTCAGTTTAATGTTTTCATGCTCTTTAATGCTTTCAATTATATTCGGTCGTGTGTTATTTAATTTCTAGTTAATTTAATTTTACCGCAACCAAAAAAAAATCACAAAAACCCCCTTTTTCCGTGTGTGATCTGAGACTGAATCCAAATTGGTCCTTGAGAGACGACCTAGGAGTCACTTCCTAGTACTATACTGCATTCTTTTATGCACAACTTTTGTTGGGAGGTGCGACCCTTTCATCACACTTCCACCACTTCCTCCACTTCCTCCACTTCCTCCACTTCCTCCACTTCCTCTACTTCCTCCACTTCCTCCACTTCCTCCCCTTCCTCCACTTCCTCTTCCACTTCCTCCACTTCCTCCACATCGTCCACTTCCTGCACTTCCTCCACTTCCTCCACTTCCTCCTCTTCCTCCACTTCCTCCACTTCGTCAACTTCGTCAACTTCCTCCACTTCCTCCACTTCCTCGACTTCCTCTACTTTCTCCACTTCCTCCACTTCCTCCACTTCCTCCACTTTCGCCAATTCCTCCACTTACTCCACTTTGTCCACTTCCTCCACTTCTTCTACTTCCTCCACTTCCTCCACTTTCTCCACTTCCTCCACTACATCAACTTCATCAATGTTGTCAACGTCGTCAGTTTCGTCGACTTCATCAAAATCGTCCACTTCCTCCACTTCCTTTCCTTCCTCCACTTCCTCCACTTACTCCACTTCCTCTACTTCCTCCACTTCTTCTACTTCCTCCACTTCCTCCACTTCCTCCACTACATCAACTTCATCAATGTCGTCAACATCGTCAGCTTCGTCGACTTCATCAACATCGTCCACTTCCTCCACTACGCCAACTTTGTCCACATCGTCCACTTCCTCCACTTCGTCCACTTCCTCCCCTTCCTCTACTTCCTCCACTTCTTCTACTTCCTCTACTTCCTCCACTTCTTCTCCCACTTCGTCCACATTGTCCACTTCCTTCACTTCCTGCACTTCCTGCACTTCCTCCACTTCCTCCGCTTCCTCCACTTCCTCCATTTCCTCCACTTCGTCCACTTCATCCCCTTCCCCCACTTCCTCCACTTCCTCCACTACGTCAACTTCGTCCACTTCCTCCACTTCCCTCCCTTCCTACACTTCCTCCGATTCCTCCACTTCCTCCACTTCCTCCACTTTCTCCACTTCCTCCACTTACTCCACTTCGTCCACTTCCTCCACTTCGTCCACTACATCAACTTCATCAACGTCGTCAACTTCGTCCACTTCGTCCACTTCGTCCACTTCCTCCACTTCCTCCACCATGCCAACATCGTCAACTTCGTCCACTTCCACCACTTCCTCCACTTCCTCCACTTCCTCCACTTCCTCCACTTCCTCTACTTCCTCCACTTCCTCCACTTCCTCCCCTTCCTCCACTTCCTCTTCCACTTCCTCCACTTCCTCCACATCGTCCACTTCCTGCACTTCCTCCACTTCCTCCACTTCCTCCTCTTCCTCCACTTCCTCCACTTCGTCAACTTCGTCAACTTCGTCAACTTCCTCCACTTCCTCCACTTCCTCGACTTCCTCTACTTTCTCCACTTCCTCCACTTCCTCCACTTCCTCCACTTTCGCCAATTCCTCCACTTACTCCACTTTGTCCACTTCCTCCACTTCTTCTACTTCCTCCACTTCCTCCACTTTCTCCACTTCCTCCACTACATCAACTTCATCAATGTCGTCAACGTCGTCAGTTTCGTCGACTTCATCAAAATCGTCCACTTCATCCACTTCCTTTCCTTCCTCCACTTCCTCCACTTACTCCACTTCCTCTACTTCCTCCACTTCTTCTACTTCCTCCACTTCCTCCACTTCCTCCACTTCCTCCACTACATCAACTTCATCAATGTCGTCAACATCGTCAGCTTCGTCGACTTCATCAACATCGTCCACTTCCTCCACTACGCCAACTTTGTCCACATCGTCCACTTCCTCCACATCGTCCACTTCCTCCCCTTCCTCTACTTCCTCCACTTCTTCTACTTCCTCTACTTCCTCCACTTCTTCTCCCACTTCGTCCACATTGTCCACTTCCTTCACTTCCTGCACTTTCTCCACTTGCTCCACTTCCTCCGCTTCCTCCGCTTCCTCCGCTTCCTCCATTTCCTCCACTTCGTCGACTTCGTCAACTTCCTCCGCTTCCTTCCCCTCCTCCACTTGGTCAACTTTCTCCACTTGGTCCACTTCTTCCACTTCCTCCACTTTCTCCACTTCCTCCACTTACTCCACTTTGTCCACTTCGTCAATTTCGTCCACTTCCTACACTTCGTCCACTACATCAACTTCATCAACGTCGTTAACGTCGTCAGCTTCGTCCACTTCGTCAACTTCGTCCATTTCCTTCACTTCCTCAACTTCCTCCACTACGCCAACTTCGTCAACTTCGTCCACTTCCTCCACTTCCTCCACTTCCTCCACTTCCTCCCCTTCCTCCACTTCCTCCACTTCTTCTACTTCATCCACTTCCTCCACTTCCTCCACTTCCTCCACTTCCTCCAATTCCTCCACTTCCTCCACTTCCTCCACTTCCTCCACTTACCCCACTTCCTCCACTGCGTCAATTTCTTCCACTTCGTATACTTCGTCCAATTCGCCAACTTCGTCAACTTCCTCCACTTCCTCGACTTCCTCCACTACCTTCATTTCCTCCAGTTCCTCCACTTCCTCCAGTTACTCCACTTTGTCCACTTCGTCAACTTTGTTGACTTCGTCCACTTCCTCTACTTCCTCCACTTCGTCCACTTCGTCCTCTTCGTCCTCTTCATCCATTTCATCCACTCCGTCCACTTCCTCCACTACCTCCACTTCCTCCACTTCTTCTACTTTCTCTACTTCCTCCACTTCCTCCACTTCTTCTTCCACTTCCTCCACTTTGTCCACTTCTTCTTCCAATTCATCCACATCGTTCACTTCCTGCACTTCCTCCACTTACCCCACTTCGACAACTTTATCAACTTCGTCCACTTCGTCAACTTCGTCCACTTCGTTAACTTCTTCCACTTCGTCAACTTCCCCCACTTCCTCCACTTCCTCCACTTCCTCCACTTCTTCTTCCACTTTGTCCACATCGTCCACTTCCTCCACTTCCTCGACTTCCTCCACTTGCTCCAATTCCTCCACTTCCTCCACTTCCTCCACTTCCTCCACTTACCCCACTTCGTCAACTTCGTCCTCTTCGTCAACTTCGTCCACTTCCTCCACTTCCTCTACTTCCCCTACTTCGTCAACTTCGTGCACTTCGTCAACTTCGTCCACTTCGTCAACTTCGTCCACTTCCTAAACATCGTGCACTTCGTCAACTTCGTCGAATTCGTCAACATCGGCAACTTCGTCCACTACGCCGAGTACCTCCACTTCTTCTTCCACTTCGTCCAAATCGTACACTTCCTCCACTTCCTCCACTTCCTCTGCTTACTCCACTTCCTCCACTTCGTCAACTTGGTCTACTTCGTCGACTTCGTCAACTTCCTCCACTACGTCAACTTCGTCATCGTCGCCAACTTCGTCCACTGCGTCCACTGCGTCGTCTTCGTCCAGTTCCTCCACTTCATCCACTACGTACACTTCGTCCACTTCGTCGTCTTCGTCCAGTTCCTCCACTGCGTCCACTACGTCAACGTCGTCAACTTCGTCCACTACGTCTACTTCGTCCACTTCCTCTACTTCCTCCACTTCGTCCATTTCATCCACTTCGTCCATTTCATCCACTTCGTCCAGTTCCTCCACACTTCGTCAACGTCGTCAGCTTCGTCCACTACGTCGACTTCGTCCACTTCCTCTACTTCCTCCACTTCCTCCACTTCCTCCACTTCTTTTACTTCCTCCACTTCCTCCACTTCCTCTACTTCTTCTTCCACTTCGTCCACTTCGTCCACTTCGTCCACTTCTTCTTCCAATTCATCCACATCGTCCGCTTCCTCCACTTCCTCCACATCCTCCACTTCCCCAAGTACCTCCACTTCATCCACTTCGTCAACTTCGTCAACTTCGTCCACTTCCTCCACTTCCTTCACTTTGTCCACTTCTTCTTCCACTTCGTCCACATCCTCCGCTTCCTCCACTTCCTCCACTTCCTCCACTTCGTCCACTTCCTCCAATTCCTCCACTTCGTCCACTTCCTCCGCTTACCCCACTTCCTCCACTTCGTCAACTTTATCCACTTCGTCAACTTCGTCCACTTCGTCAACTTCGTCCACTTCCTCAACTTCCTCCACTTCCTCAACTTCCTCCACTTCCTCCACTTCCTCCAACCCTTCTACTTCCTCCACTTCCTCCGCTTCCTCCACTTCCTCCACTTCGTCCTCTTCTTCCACTTCGTCCATTTCATCCACTTTGTCCACTTCGTCAACTTCGTCCACTTCCTCAACATCGTCCACTTCGTCAACTTCGTCCACTTCGTCAACTTCCTCCACCTCCTCCACTTCCTCCACTTCCTCCACTTCCTCCACTTCCTCCGCTTCCTCCACTTCCTCCACTTCGTCCCCTACGTCAACTTCGTCAACGTCGTCAACTTCGTCCTCTACGTCCACTTCGTCAACTTCCTCCACTTCTTCTACTTCCTCAACTTCGTCCACTTCTTCCACTTCTTCTTCGACTTCGTCCACTTCGTCCACATGGTCCATTTCCTCCGCTTCCTCCACTTCCTTCACGTCCCCCACTTCCTCAACTTCCTCCACTTCCTCCACTTACTCCACTTTCTCCACTTCCTCCACTTCGTCAACTTCATCGACTTGGTCAACTTCGTCCACTTCCTCTGCTTCCTCCACTTCGTCCATTTGGTCCAGTTCGTCCACTTCGTCAACTTCGCCCACTTCCTCAACATCGTCCACTTCGTCAACTTCGTCCACTTCGTCAACTTCCTCCACCTCCTCTACTTCCTCCACTTCCTCCACTTCTTTTACTTCCACCACTTCCTCCACTTCCTCCACTTCTTCTTCCCCTTCGTCCACTTCGTCCATTTCTTCTTCCAATTAGTCCACATCGTCCACTTCCTCCACTTCCTCCACTTACCCCCCTTCGTCCACTTTGTCAACTTCGTCCACTTCGTCAACTTCGTCAACTTGATCCACTTTATAACTTTCTCAACTTCGTCAACTTCGTCCACTTTCTTCACTTCCTCCACTTCCTCCACTATGCCAACTTCGTCAGCTACGCCAATTTCGTCAACTACGCCAACTTCGTTAACTTCGTCCACTTCCTCCACTTCCTCCCCTTCCTCCACTTCCTCCACTTCCTCCCCTTCCTGCACTTCCTCCGCTTCCTCCCACTTCCTACACTTCCTCCACTTCCTCCGCTTCCTCCACTTCCTCCACTTCCTCCACTTCGTCAACTTCGTCAACTTGCTCCACCTCCTTCCCTTCCTCCACTTCCTCCACTTTCTACACTTTCTCCACCTCCTCCACAAACTCCACTTCGTCCACTTCGTCAATTTCGTCCACTTCCTCCACTTCTTCCACTACATCAACTTCATCTACGTCGTCAACGTCGTCGATGTCGTCAGCTTCGTCAACTTCCTTCACTTCGTCCACTTCCTCCACTACGCCAACTTCGTCAACTACATTAACTTCGTCCACTTCCTCCACTTCCTCCCCTTCCTCCACTTCCTCCACTTCCTCCCATTCCTCCACTTCCTCCACTTCTTCTAGTTCCTTCACTTCCTCCACTTCCTCCACTTCTTCTTCCACTCCGTCCACATCGTCCACTTCCTCAACTTCCTGCACTTCCTCCACTCCCGCCACCTCCTTCGCTTCCTCCACTTCCTCCACTTCGTCAACTTCGTCAACTTCCTCCACTTCCTTCCATTCCTCCACTTCCTCCACTTTCTCTACTAGGTCCACTTCCTCCACTTCCTCCACTTACTCCACTTCGTCCACTTCGTCAATTTTCTCAACTTCCTCCACTACCTCAACTTCATCAACGTCGTCAACGTCGTCATCTTCGTCCAGTTCGTCAACTTCGTCCACTACCTTCACTTCCTCAGCTTCCTCCACAACGCCAACTTCGTCAACTTCGTCCACTTCCTCCCCTTCCTCCACTTTTTCTACTTCCTCCACTTCCTCCACATCCCCCAGTACCTCCACTTCCTCCACTTCCTCCACTTCCTCCACTTCCTCCACTTACCCCACTTCGTCAACTTCGTCAACTTCGTCCACTTCCTCCACTTCCTTTACTTCCTCCACTTCCTCTACTTCCTCTACTTCCACCACTTCGTCCATTTCGTCCACTTCGTCCACTTCGTCCACTTCCTCCCCTTCGTCCACTTCCTCAACATCGTCAACTTCGTCATCTTCCTCCACCTCCTCCACTTCCTCCACTACTTCCAATTCCTCCACTTCCTCCACTTCTTCTACTTTCTCCACTTCCTCCACTTCTTCTTCCACTTCGTCCACTTTGTCCACTTCTTTTTCCAATTCATCCACATCGTCCACTTCCTCCACTTACCCCACTTCGTCCACTTCGTCAACTTCGTCCACTTCGTCAACTTCGTCCACTTCGTCAACTTCGTCCACTTCGTCCACTTTGTCAACTTCTTCTTCCAATTCGTCCACTTCGTCCACTTCGTCCACATCGTCCACTTCCTGCACTTCCTGCACTTCCTCCACTTCCTCCGCTTCCTCCACTTCGTCAACTTCCTCCACTTCCTTCCCTTCCTCCACTTCCTCCACTTACTCCACTTCCTCTACTTCCTCCACTTTCTCCACTTCCTCCACTTACTCCACTTCGTCCACTTCGTCAATTTCGTCCACTTTCTCCACTTTCTCCACTACATCAACTTCATCAACGTCGTCAATGTCGTGAGCTTCGTCCACTTCGTGAACTTCAGCCACTTCCTTCACTTCCTTCACTTCCTCCACTTTCTCCACTACGTCAACTTCGTCCACTTCCTCCACTTCGTCCACTTCCTCCACTTCTTCTACTTCCTCCACTTCCTCCACTTCCTCCACTTCTTCTTCCAGTTCGTACACATCGTCCACTTCCTCCACTTCCTCCACTTCCTCCAATTCATCCACTTCCTCCACTTCCTCCACTTACCCCACTTCGTCAACTTCCTCCACTTCCTCCACTTCCTTTACTTCCTCTACTTCGTCTACTTCCTCTACTTCGCCAACTTTGTCCACTTCGTCAACTTCGTCCACTTCCTCAACATCATCGAGTTAGTCAACTTCGTCCACTTCGTCAACTTCTTCCACTTCCTCCACTTCCCTAGTACCTCCAATTCCTCCACTTCCTACACTTCCTCCACTTCGTCAAATTCGTCCACTTCCTCCACTTTGTCCACTTCTTCTTCCACTTCGTCCACATCGTCCGCTTCCTCCGCTTCCTCCACTTCCTCCACTTCGTCCACTTCTTGTTCCACTTTGTCCACATTGTCCGATTCCTCCAATTCCTCCACTTCCTCCACTTACCCTACTTCCTCCACTTCTTCAACTTCGTCAACTTCCTCCACTTCCCCCACTTCCTCCACTACCTCTATTTCCTCCACTTCATCCACTTCGTCCACTTCCGCCACTTCATCTACTTCCTCCACTTCCTCCACTTCGTCCACTTCGTCCTCTACGTCAACTTTGTCAACGTCGTCAACTTCGTCCTCTACGTACACTTCCTACACTTCGTCGACTTCGCCCAGTTCCTCCACTTCGTTCACTACGTCATCTTCGTGAACTTCGTGAACTTCGTCCACTTCATCCACTTCTTCTTCCACTTCGTCCACTTTGTCCACATCGTCCACTTCCTGCACTTCCTCCACTTCCTTCACTTCCTCCGCTTCCTCAGCTTCCTCCACTTCCTCCACTTCGTCCACTTTCTCCCCTTCCCCCAATTCCTCCACTTCCTCCACTATGCCAACTTCGTTCACTTCCTCCACTTCCTTCCCTTCCTCCACTTCGTCCACTTCCTCCACTTCCTCCACTTCCTCCACTTCTTCCACTTACTCCACTTCGTCCACTTCATCAACTTCGTCCACTTCGTCAACATCGTCCACTTCGTCAACTTCCTCCACGTCCTCCACTTCCTCCACTTCCTCCACTTCCTCCACTTCCTCCACTTACCCCACTTCCTCCACTTCGTCAACTTCGTCCACTTTGTCCACTTCGTCAACTTTGTCAACTTCGTCCACTTTGTCAACTTTGTCAACTTCCTCCACTTCGTCCACTTCGTCAACTTCGTCCACTTTGTCAACTTCGTCCACTTCCTCCACTTCGTCCACTTCGTCCACTTCCTCCACTTCCTCCACTTCTTCCACTTCCTCAACTTCCTCCACTTCCTCCACTTCTTCTTCCACTTCGTCCACTTCGTCCACATCGTCAACTTCCTGCACTTCCTCCACTTCCTCCACTTCCTCCGCTTCCTCCACGTCCTCCACTTCCTCTACTTCGTCAACTTCGTCAACTTCCTCCACTTCCTTCCCTTCCTCCACTTCCTCCACTTACTCCACTTCCTCCACTTCCTCCACTTCCTCCACTTCCTCCACTTTCTCCACTTCCTCCACTTACTCCACTTCGTCCACTTCGTCAATTTCGTCCACTTTCTCCACTTCGTCCACTACATCAACTTCATCAACGTCGTCAATGTCGTCAGCTTCGTCCACATCGTGAACTTCGTCCACTTCCTTCACTTCCTCCACTACGCCAACTTCGTCCACTACCTCCACTTCCTCCACTTCCTCCACTTTGTCCACTTCTTGTTCCACTTCGTCCACATCGCCCGCTTCCTCCAATTCCTCCACTTCCTCCACTTCCTCCACTTACCCTACTTCCTCCACTTCTTCAACTTCGTCAACTTCCTCCACTTCCTCGACTTCCTCCACTACCTCTATTTCCTCCACTTCATCCACTTCGTCCACTTCCTCCACTTCATCTACTTCCTCCACTTCCTCCACTTCGTCCACTTCGTCCTCTACGTCAACTTCGTCAACGTCGTCAACTTCGTCCTCTACGTACACTTCCTACACTTCGTCGACTTCGCCCAGTTCCTCCACTTCGTTCACTACGTCATCTTCGTGAACTTCGTGAACTTCGTCCACTTCATCCACTTCTTCTTCCACTTCGTCCACTTTGTCCACATCGTCCATTTCCTGCACTTCCTCCACTTCCTTCACTTCCTCCGCTTCCTCAGCTTCCTTCACTTCCTCAGCTTCCTCCACTTCCTCCAACTTCGTCCACTTTGTCAACTTTGTCAACTTCCTCCACTTCGTCAACTTCGTCCACTTCGTCCACTTCCTCCCCTTCCTCCCCTTCCTCCACTTCCTCTACTTCCTTGACTTCCTCCACTTCCTCCACTTCGTCCACCTCTTCTGCCACTTTGTCCACATCGTCCACTTCTTGCACTTCCTCCACTTCCTCCACTTCCTCCGCTTCCTCCACTTCCTCCACTTCCTCCACTTCGTCAATTTCGTGAACTTCCTCCACTTCCTTCCCTTCCTCCACTTCCTCCACTTTCTTCCCTTCCTCCACTTCCTCCCTTTCCTCCACTTTCTCCACTTCCTCTACTTACTCCACTTCGTCCACTTCGTCAATTTCGTAAACTTCCTCCACTTCGTCCACTACATCAACTTCATCAACGTCGTCAACGTTGTCAGCTTCGTCCAGTTCGTCAACTTCGTCCACTTCCTTCACTTCCTCCACTTCCTCCACTACGCCAACTTTGTCAACTTCGTCAACTTCGCCCACTTCCTCCACTTCCTTCACTTCCTCCACTTCGTCCCCTTCCGTCACTTCCTCCACTTCCTCCACTTCCTCCACTTTGTCCACTTCTTCTTCCACTTCGTCCACATCGTCCACTTCCTGCACTTCCTCCACTCCCTCCACTTCCTCCGCTTCCTCCACGTCCTCCACTTCCTCCACTTTGTCAAATTCGTCAACTTCCTCCACTTCCTTCCCTTCCTCCACTTCCTCCACTTTCTCCACTTCCTTCACTTCCTCCACTTCCTCCACTTTCTCCACTTTCTCCACTTACTCCACTTCGTCCACTTCGTCTATTTCGTCCACTTTCTCCACTTCGTCCACTACATCAACTTCGTCAACGTCGTCAACGTCGTCAGCTTCGTCCACTTTGTCAACTTCGTCCACTTCCTTCACTTCGTCCACTTCCTCCACTACGCCAACTTCGTTAACTTCGTCCACTTCCTCCACTTCCTCCACTTCTTCTACTTCCTCCACTTCCTCTACTTCTTCTTCCACTTCGTCCACATCGTCCACTTCCTCCACTTCCTCCACTTCCTCCACGTCCTCCAATTCATCCACTTCCTCCACTTCCTCCACTTACCCCACTTCGTCAACTTCGTCCACTTCCTCCACTTCCTTTACTTCCTCTATTTCATCCACTTCCTCCACTTCGCCAACTTCGTCCACTTTGATGAGTCGTTATTTCTTGAATTATATTTAGTTTATTGCACTTAAATAAACTAGGGAATTGTGTTTAATTGTCTGTTATTTCCCCATTTTTCCGAATTCTGCTTAATTTGGTCGGAAATTTGTAATTGTGCTAATTTGGGTTTTGTGAGCTGATTAAGTGCATTTTTTATTACAGGAAGAATTTTGGAGATACATTTTGGGACATCAGGAAGAATGCAAATAAATTCAAGACTCTCCACATAGACATTTAGAATTAATTAAATTGTAATTTAGTAGTGTAGAATGCTTTTGGATTAACTTTAGTAGATTTAGCCAATTTTTGGCAAAATGAACTAGATAAAAAAAGGAGGGTGGATGACTTGGCACCTAGGGTTTTATTGTGTGGACCCCACCCTCATTAAAAGAAACTCACGGCCTTGGAGATTTGGAGAGCCGCCACTTGCCACCTACTCTTTCATTCTGACCTTGGTTTTCCTAGAACGCGGTTTTCAATGGCATGAATGAAGAGAACGTTGCTTTCTTTTCGTTGATTTTCAATTTCCCTTTTCATTCTCATTTGGTTTATGCACCTTTGGAGTTTGATTCCAGCTAGCACCGTCCAGTGGAGTGCACGGTTTTTCTTTCTTTTAAAAAGGAGAAACTAATTCATTTTGCTTTAGGAAAGTAGCACTGATTCAATTTAGAGAAAGTTGGTGTACATTGTTGAGCTGGAAGAGAAGGGAAGTAGCAACACGTAGGTGTCACGGTGCAGGGACAGTCACGGCTGGCGCATGGTGATTGAGAATGAGTGTTAATTCTAGTTAGCTAAGCATTGCATTTACAATTGTCATTGAGCTTTGCCCCTGCTACACGGTCACATCAACTCTAGCAACTATGAAGCACACAAACTTTTTCATTTTCTGCTGGAGAAGCTTTGTACTTGGAGCACCGGGAGACGTGGAGTGAATTTAAGTGGGGCTGGACGTGTGAAGGGAGCCGTCAACCTCACGTTTCTTTTTTTTATTTATTTTTTGGAAGTTTTTATTATGTTTTAATCCAATGAAGAAGGGAGCTACTGTCACACACGGGCATTTACTTTTTGCTTATAGAAATGGAAAGCTGATTGATTTAGAGAAGAGAAAACAAAGCTAGTGATGGACAAATTTATGATCACCAAAATATGATGTCACAAACTTGTTTTACAATCGGCAAGTATGACCGAATCGTTCAAGTAATAAACTTGGTAAGACCAAGTATCGTTCTTCCCAAAGGACTCACGGCCTAGTTTAGTTGTGTGGTTTGTTGATTAGCTAAGACTTAAGGACGAAATATTTGAATTTTTATATGCAAAAGACGAAAATAAACATGTATGCATGAGGTTTTGATCAATGGCAAAAGCAAAAGATAAACACTTTCAATGAAATATATGTATGAATATGTTGTTGGGGGTCAATTTCATCTTATCCACTCTCATATATTTTAGGAATTCAACATTCAAATCATCATTGTTAATGCCACTCTCTAAAGTACCTTTCAAGAAGGCTTCTCCCTAATTACGAGTTCATACAATTCCTAGCATTCCTAATAATTAGTTCATCAAGTGCAGGAGCTTAACGACAACCAATATAATATTGGGAGAGATTCCCCGGATCTAGACTTCCCCGTACGTGCCTGTATCGACAAAACCAATAATCATGCATCGAATGAGTTAAACAACGCAAGCATTAAGCAAAGAGGAAAAACCCTAACTAATGATGAAAGAAAGCATAGATCTTAAATAAAAGATGTAAAAACAAATTCCATATATGAGAGCTTCAAAAGATTACATTGATTCCCCAACAAACATACAAAGTTTAGTTCACCATATTCATGGTGAACCTAGATGAATAACAATGAAAGAATGAAAGATAAAACCCTAAAAAGGTGAAGAGGAAGCCTGAGCATCCAAGATCCTCCTTCAAAGGGGTGGAAGAGAGAGTGTTTGCTTAGTTTCTGCCAAAGATACCTAACCCTAGGAAACCCTAAAGCTTATATATTATTCGTAAATTACAGAAAATTAGGTCCAAGCCCATAAAAGTGCCGCTCAGCGGTAAAGTACCGCTCAGCGGTAAGTGCGTGAGTCGTTTCTTACCCTCAGCGGCCATTTTGCCCCTCAGCGGACCTCCCGTGACTTCCTGAGTGCCGCTCAGCGGTAAACTGCCGTTGAGCGGTGACTTCGGCTTCTCCTTTTGCACTTTTTGATGTCTTTTCTGATTCCATCTCTCTCCTGCTTCACTTCTTTCACCAAATTCACCTTAAAACCTGCACAAAAACACTGAAATCAAGCATAAACCTGTCCAGCTGTCTTATTTCTGAAAATATGGATAAAAGCATGATTTCAAGCTAGTTTCTAAGTGTAAAGGTTGCTTTTTGTGTCAATTTTAAGCATGAAAATAACAGTTTTCAACTGTTATCACAACACCAAACTTAGAACTTTGCTTGTCCTCAAGCAAACAAGATATAACTCAATCTTCAACCAATTCATATGATGGTTCACTCATTCAAAAATCCTCTTTTTAGATAAGTAAAAACTTCAATCAAACTTATGACCAAGAGTTCAATAAAGATGTGCACATGCTTTAGTGTTTCACAAAGTCAGTTAATACCCAACAAATGCTCTTTTTCATGAATGACCAATCAATTAAGCATGGATGTTCATGTGCTAATGGAATATTTCCTCACTAGGTAAAGTGTTTCACTCAACACACAAGTGTATAAAAGGTAATCACTCATTCACTCTACTATCACAATGTCACATGAATCAACTTTGCCTTTCATTTTACCATAAACAAAATCATTCACAAACATGCATCATCACAAGGACTTTTCAATGGCTTATACTGTGGCTGGGCTAACAAGAAAATTGGTTTTTCTGGATCACAAAATCCTTGAGTTAAGAAAATCATAACAACATAATTATTCTTATTCATTCCAACTTGCCTCTGCATTTGCATTGAGCTTTGCTTCTTTTTCTTTTCTTTTCTTTTTTTCTTTGCATATTCTTACTTTTTAGCTCTTAGCTCAATGCTTTTCCTTTTTCATGTTTTCCTAAAAACCCCAAACTTGAACATTTAACAATACCACACAAGATATTCTACTTAACTCAAGGTAAAGATTTTCAATCAAGGGTTTCAGTGTATGTTCAAGGCTAAGGGTTCAAAGGATAGAACACAAAGTGTTCTCTTTTAGTGGGCTAACTTTATGAATTTGGCCAATAAAAAGGGTTCCAACAAACGGCCTTGATCATATGATGCAAAATAAGCAATTGATTCAATCATAGAAAAACCTGGGCAAAATCATTCATGCTTTCAAAGTAATAGCATTCAACAATAACAACTCTGGAGCTCAAAACCTCACATATAAGCTCATTCACATTTGACATACACATCCTGCTTAATCTCACAATCACAATCATAATATCATGCATTTGTTTACAAAGCTTGTGAATCATCTGTATAAGCATAACAATGTGCACATCATCTCAACATCAATCAATCAATAAGCATCATCAAGCATTACTTATCAAACAATCACAGTTAATAGCAAACCATCATAACAAACCAGGTGTTCAATAGAGTACATCAAACCCTAATCTAAAAACAAAAACAAATAAGTTCAGAAAACTTAAACCACAAAAGCATAATCATATGATAGCATTTATCAATAAATGCTATCTCAGCTCCTCATCAGTCTGAGCTGTCCTCTGTATCTTCTTCTTCTTCCTCATCTTCATCATCTTCAAATGCATCATCATCATCAGCTTCATCTTCTTCCATCTCTCTAACTGAAGCTCCAGCTGCTCCAGCTCCTCCTCCATGCACTGGTTCCTCTGGCCAAACTACCACATTATGGAATTCATCCATAGTCCACCTGTGGGCTGGAGGTGTATCATACATCCCCACAATCATCTCAGCAGTGGCCACCTGCCCTCTGTGAATGGACTGCAACTGAGCACCTATAAGAGACATATACATGTCCCTCATTTGGAATGGTTCTGCTTCATGTGTCTCAACAGATGTCTGGCTCTGTGCTGGCCCTCTCTCTCTACGAGCACGGCGTGGTGGAACTGGCTGAGCTGTTTCCTCACCTCCACAATACTGTCTGTAATAAGCCTCATCAATAGCTTTTCTGGGCCTCTCAAATGGTGGAGCAGAAGTGTCCACCCCAGCTATCTTGCAAAGGTGAGTGATCAAAGAGGGATGTCCTAGTGGTGCTTTGTTGTTTGAGGTATTGGCGCACACACTAATCTCATCAGCTATCACCTGCCCAATATTAACATTCAAGTTTCTGATAGCACAGTAGATGAATAGTGCCCTGCTGAGAGTAATATCTGACATGTGAACATGGCTGAATGTTGGCATGAGAAAACGTCATCCAATACTTTGCAAGAGGAGTCAAATCCGTCCTCCTAATGTTAACCACTGAGCCAGATCGATTCCTTTGGAAGTGTCCTCCAGGTATACACAGTACTCTCTCCACATCCTCATAATCAGCACCTTCCTCCATGCAAAGAGCAAACTGGCATTGCTCACCAGCCCACATGATAACAGTTGAAAAACTGTTATTTTTATGATTAAAATTGACACTAAAAGCAACCTTTACACTTAGAAACTAGCTTGAAATCATACTTTTCTTTATATTTTTGGAAATAAGAGAGTTGGACAGGTTTATGCTTGATTTCAGTGTTTTTGTGCAGGTTTTAAGGTGAATTTGGTGAAAGAACTGAAGAAGGAGAGAGATGAAATCAGAAAAGACATCAAAAAGTGCAAAAGGAGAAGCCGAAGTCACCGCTCAGCGGCAGTTTACCGCTGAGCGGCACTCTGGAAGTCACGTGAGGTCCGCTGAGGGGCAAAATGGCCGTTGAGGGGAGAAAACAAGTCACACACTCACCGCTGAGCGGTATTTTACCGCTGAACAACACTTTAATGGGCTTGGACCTAAGTTTTTGTAATTTACGAATGGTATTTAAGCTTTAGGGTTTCCTAGGGTTAGGTATCTTTGGCTGGAACGAAGCAAACACTCTCTCTTCCACCCCTTTGAAGGAGGATCTTGGATGCTGAGGCTTCCTCTTCACCTTTTTAGGGTTTATTCTTTCATTCTTTCATTGTAATTCATCTAGGTTCACCATGAATATGGTGAACTAAACTCTGTATGTTTGTTGGGGAATCAATGTAATCTTGTGAAACTCTCATATATGGAATCTGTTTTTACATCTTTTAATTAAGACTTATGCTTTCTTTTCATCATTAGTTAGGGTTTTTCCTCTTTGCTTAATGCTTGCATTGTTTAACTCATTCGATGCATGATTATTGGTTTTGTCGATACGGGCACGTACGGGGAAGTCTAGATCCGGGGAATTTCTCCCAATTTTATATTGGTTGTCATTAAGCTCCTGCACTTATGAACTGATCATTAGGAATGCTAGGAATTGTATGAACTCGTGATTAGGGAGAAGCCTTCTGGAAAGGTACATTAGAGAGTGGCATTAACAATGATGATTTGACTGTTGAATTCCTAAAAATATATGAGAGTGGATAAGATGAAATTGACCCCCAACAACATATTCATATCTATATTTCATTGAAAGTGTTTATCTTTTGCTTTTTGCCATTGATCAAAATTCATGCATACATGTTTATTTTCTGTCTTGCATATTAAACCCCAAATATTTCGTTTGTAAGTCTTAGTTAATCAAGAAACCACATAACTAAACTAGGCCGTGAGTCCTTTGGGAAGAACGATACTTGGTCTAACCAAGTTTAGTACTTGAACGATTCGGTCATACTTGCCGATTGAAAACAAGTTTGTGACATCATAATTTGGTGTTCATAAATTTGTCCATCAAGTTTTTGGCGCCGTTGCCGGGGACTCTGGTTTAACTGGTTAATTTGTGTGATTATTGATTATCTTTGACTTATTTTTTTTTATTTTATTTTTAAATTTCGAATTTTTATTTTATTTTTCTGTTTTTTTTATTTTTTATTTTATATTTTATTTGATTTGATTTTATTTTATTTTTCTGTTTTTTTTATTTTTCTGTTTTCTGTTTTTTTTTATTTTTCTGTTTTCTGTTTTTATTTTCTGAATCTTATATCTTCTCTTATATCTTTTTGTGCTAACCAAATCTTTTCTAGGGTTTTGTGTTCTTGTGTATGCAGGAGGCAATTCGAACTAGGAGCAAGAAAACAACAGAACCTCTGCTTGAAGGATTAGAAGATAGTAGACGGAGGAGAAGAATCAGAACATCTAGAGAACTTTTTCCTCCTCCGGAAACTCTGGTGCAACCATCACCACAAGGTTCTGACAATAGCACAGAAAATATGGAGAACAATAATATCAGAAGAACTCTTGCTGATTACACCAATATAGCTGGACCTCAGCACTTTAACAGCATAGCTAGACCTAGAGTCAATGCAACACAGTCAAAATCAATGGGGTGCCAGACGAAGCGATCAAACTTAGTTTGTTTCCTTTCTCATTGGGAGGCAATGCTAAGCTTTGGTTGAATTCTTTTCCAGAAGGAAGTTTCACAGAGTGGGAAGCAGTGGTAACAAAGTTTTTGAACAAGTACTTTCCACAATCAAAGGTGACAAAAGGCAAGCAAGAGATATCTTCATTTAAGCAGGGCATGGAAGAATCACTGGGGCATGCATGGGATAGATACAAAAGTCTGCTAAGAAAAACACCCACGCATGGTTTTGAAGAACAGGAAGTAGTCTTAACTTTCCTTGGAGGGCTTGGTTCACAAACCAAGATGATGCTTGATGCCTCAGCAGGAGGCAATATTAAATGGAAAACTCCAGAGGAAGCCACAGAAATTATAGAAAACATGGCTACTAGTGATAATGAGCTGCACAGTGAGAGAGAAGCTCCTATGCAACAAAAAGGGGTTCTTCAATTACAAACATGATGCCTTGCTAGCTCAAAATAAAATTCTAACTCAACAGTTGGAGACTCTGACTAAAACTCTTGCACAATTACCTAAAGAGTTGAAAACTGCTGCACAGGTACAAACCCAGTTGTGCGAATTATGTGGAGGTGATCATATCAATGGTCAATGTGCTTTTCCAGTGGAAGCCGTGGAGGATGTTAATTTCATGGCTAATCAATTTCCATACCGTCAAGGGAATTACAATCAAGGGTGGAAACCACATCCAAGCATTGGTCAAGGACAAATTGGGCAAGCTAATCAATATAATAAGCAGCAGCAGCAACCAACCTTTTGGCAACAGTTATCTATGCTTAATGAAAGATCAACAAGGTTGGAAGAAACTCTTCAGCAATTCATACAGAAAACTGAATCTTCTCAAAAGAGCACTGAAGCTGCTATAAAGAATTTGGAGATTCAAATGGGTCAGATTACCAAGCAATTAGAAGAAAGGCCAAATAGAAATTTTGGGGCTAATACTGAGGTTAACCCCAGAGAAGAGTGCAAAGTGGTAAAGAGTGTGAATGAAGAGATAATTGAGTTAGAAGAAGGAGAAACAGAAGAAAGAAGAAAAATAGAGAGCAAAAATACTTTTCCTTTTCCAATAAATCAAGGGAAACAAATGGACTTCACAGAATTATTCAGAATGGTGGATAATGAAGCACCTTGGGAACAGATTTTACAGAAAATTGCAGTTTACACAAAATCTGATGAAGAAATCTCTACAAAGAAGAGACGTAGAATGATGAGGCAAAAGAGTGTATAACTGTTAAGAAAGAGTCATTCCCTCCTAAAGCATCAGATCCAGGCAGTTTTTCTATCCCTTGTACTATAGGGAAGAAAAAGGTAAAGAAAGCTCTCCTTGATTTAGGTTCAAGTGTTAACTTGATACCTTATTCTTTACTGGAGCAAATCGGCAATGTTAAAGTGAAACCTGCAAAGGTTAAAATAGTAATGGCCGATGGATCTTCAAAGGAGCCATGTGGGATTGTAGAGGACATTATAGTTTGTGTTGGCAAACTTCAGTTCTTGGCAGACTTTATGGTGATGAAGATGGAGACTGAGAAGATACCTTCATACTTGGAAGACCGTTTATGAAAACGGCCAGGGCTATCATAGATGTAAATGAAGGTATAGTGGTGCTCCAGGACGGAGAGGAGAGAGTGGTGGTAGATGTCTTCAAAGATGAGACGCAAGCAAAGGAGGAAGAAGCTAGTTATAAAGCTGCATTTCGAGATGCACCCATGACTAGCCGTAAAGATGAAAATCTTGAGGTTTCAGGTAACCATTGTTTGTTGTTTCAGGTACCCAAGGAAGAAGAGATTGGAAGAGGAGAAGAAATTCCTAGAGACTGGAAGAAAAGAAGACTCCAACTTGGCACACCTGTAAGAATCAAGAACAAGTTGTGGGTTGTGAAGGGCTTTAAAGAGAAGGAGATGATAGAGATAGAGTCTCCATATTCTAGAAGAACCAAAACAGTTCAAAGGAACAGCTGAGGAGTTGGTGGAATGACATCAACTATAAAGAAGATGAAACTTGAACTTTATTGGGTCAAGCTAATGACATTAAAAGAGCGCTTGCTGGGAGGCAACCCAGTGAACTTTTGATTTGGTTTTGTAATTTTTAATTTGTGAACCTTATTTTTGTATTTAGTTGGTTGGATATAGCATCTACTGAAGGATGCTAGGTGGTTAAGTACCTACTGAAGGATACAATGGCTGTAACACATACTGATGGGTGTTGGTAAGAAAATTTTGCACCTATTGAAGGGTGTTGGTGGATTTTGGGTCAGGCTCGTGACGTTAAACAAGCGCTACCTGGGAGGCAACCCAGTTGATTGAATATTTCTGTTTGTTTATTTTAGTTAGGGTTTGCATAAGCATTTTGAACATTGAATTGTAGGGAACCAGTGAGGGGCATGTATGGGAGGCACGTAGGTTAAGAAAAGAAGGAGAAGAGCACATCACGAAAGTGCCGCTGGGCGGCAAATTACCGCTGAGCGGTACTCTCGCAGATGGGCTTTAGTTTCCCCTTAGCGGGACCCGAGCCCATTAGGGTATTTTTATACCCCAAGCTGCGGTTTAGGTTTTCTATCCAGGCTCTTCTCTGCACAAACACTTCCACATACCTTTTCCAAGTAATGGCATCATCTTCAGGAAAAAGATTGAAAACCATGGCAACCAAGAGAAAGGAAAAGGAACTAGAGCAACCCCACTCTAGCAGGTTCCTCTCTAGGAAACATGAGAAGCACTTTAAAGTGGTTCAGGACAGGAGACTTCTGATGGAGAGAAAGGTTGGAATGATACCTAACCTTGCTCCTCAATTTGGAGAGCAAGTTTTAGGGAATGACTGGGGAAAGCTAGCCACTTATCCTGCACCTGCCAACATAGCTGTGGTTAAGGAATTTTACACCAATGCAAAGAAGATTGGTGATTATCCAGCTGAGAATTATTTGGGCTATGTCAGAGGCCATGCTATCAGATATGATCCTGATTCAATTAATAACTTTCTGGACACTGTATGGGCTGGTGAGCAGTGCCAGTTTGCTCTTTGCATGGAGGAAGGTGCTGATTATGAGGATGTGGAGAGAGTACTGTGTATACCTGAAGGACACTTCCAAAGGAATCGATCTAGCTCAGTGGTTAACATTAGGAGGACAGATTTGACTCCTCTGGCAAAGTATTGGATGGTGTTTTCTCATGCCAACATTCAGCCATGTTCACATGTGTCAGATATTACTCTCAGCAGGGCATTCTTCATCTACTGTGCTATCAGAAACTTGAATGTTAATATTGGGCAGGTGATAGCTAATGAGATTAGTGTGTGCGCCAATACTTCAAACAACAAAGCACCACTGGGACATCCTTCTTTGATCACGCACCTTTGCAAGATAGCTGGGGTGGACACTTCTTCTCCACCATTTGAGAGGCCAAGAAAAGCTATTGATGAGGCCTATTATAGACAGTACTGTGGAGGTGATGATGCAGCTCAGCCAGTTCCACCACGCCGGGCTCGTAGAGAGAGAGGGCCAGCACAAAGCCAGACAGCTGTTGATACACATGAAGCAGAACCATTCCAGATGAGGGACATGTACATGTCTCTTATAGGTGCTCAGTTGCAGTCCATTCACAGAGGGCAGGTGGCCACTGCTGAGATGATTGTGGGGATGTATGATACACCTCCAGCCCACAGGTGGACTATGCTTTTGTGGTTTAAGTTTTCTGAACTTATTTGTTTTTGTTTTTAGATTAGGGTTTGATGTACTCTATTTGAAACCTGGTTTCTTGTGATGGTTTGCTATTAACTGTGATTGTGTGATAAGTAATACTGAATGATGCTTATGATTAATTGATGTTGAGATGATGTGCACATTAAAATGCTTATACAGGTGATTCACAAGCTTTGTGAACAAATGCATGATATCATGATTGTGATTGTGAAATTAAGCAGGATGTGTATGTCAAATGTGAATGAGCTTATATGTGAGATTTTGAGCTCCAGAGTTGTTATTGTTGAATGCTATTACTTTGAAAGCATGAATGATTTTGCCCAGGTTTTCTATGATTGAATCAATTGCTTGTTTTGCATCATATGATCAAGGCCGTTTGTTGGAAACCTTTTTATTGGCCAAATTTGTAAAAGTTAGCCCACTAAAAGAGAACACTTTGTGTTCAATCCTTTTGAACCCTTAGCCTTGAATATACACTGAAACCTTTGATTGAAAAATCTTTACCTTGAGTTAAGTAGAAGATCTTGTGTGGTATTGTTAAATGTTCAAGTTTGGGGTTGTTGGGAAAACATGAAAAGCATTGAGCTAAGAGCTAAAAAGTAAGAATATGCATAGAAAAAGAAAAGAAAAGAAAAAGAAGCAAAGCTCAATGCAAAGGCAAAAGAAAGTTGGGAAAGAATAAGATGATTGTGTTGTATGATTCTCTTAACTCAAGGATTTTGTGATCCAGAAAAACCATTTTCTTGTTAGCCCAGCCACATTATAAGCCATAGAAAAGTCCTTGTGATGATGCATGCTTGTGAATGTTTTTGATTGTGGTAAAATGAAAGGCAAATTTGATTCATGTGACATTGTGATAGTAGAGTGAATGAGTGATCATCTCTTATACACTTGAGTGTGAGTGAAACACTTGACTTAGTGAGGAAATATTACATGAACACATGAACATCCATGCTTAATTGATTGATCATTCATGAGAATAGCATTTGTTGGAATTTAAATGACTTTGTGAACACTAAAGCATGTGCACATCTTGATTAAACTCTTGGTCATAAGTTTGAGTGAAGTTGTTACTTATCTTGAAAAAGAGGATTTTTGAATGAGTGAACCATCATATGAATTGGTTGAAGATTGAGTTACATCTTATTTGCTTGAGGACAAGCAAAGTTTTAAGTTTGGGGTTGTGATAACAGTTGAAAAACTGTTATTTTTATGATTAAAATTGACACTAAAAGCAACCTTTATACTTAGAAACTAGCTTGAAATCATGCTTTTTTTATATTTTTGGAAATAAGAGAGCTGGACAGGTTTATGCTTGATTTCAGTGTTTTTGTGCAGGTTTTAAGGTGAATTTGGTGAAAGAACTGAAGAAGGAGAGAGATGAAATCAGAAAAGACATCAAAAAGCAAAAGGAGAAGCCGAAGTCACCGCTCAGCGGCAGTTTACCGCTGAGCGGCACTCTGGAAGTCACGTGAGGTCCGCTGAGGGGCAAAATGGCCGTGAGGGGAGAAAACAAGTCACGCACTCACCGCTGAGCGGTATTTTACCGCGAGCGGCACTTTAATGGGCTTGGACCTAAGTTTTTGTAATTTACGAATGGTATTTAAGCTTTAGGGTTTCCTAGGGTTAGGTATCTTTGGCTGGAACGAAGCAAACACTCTCTCTTCCACCCCTTTGAAGGAGGATCTTGGATGCTGAGGCTTCCTCTTCACCTTTTTAGGGTTTATTCTTTCATTCTTTCATTGTAATTCATCTAGGTTCACCATGAATATGGTGAACTAAACTCTGTATGTTGTTGGGGAATCAATGTAATCTTGTGAAACTCTCATATATGGAATCTATTTTTACATCTTTTAATTAAGACTTATGCTTTCTTTTCATCATTAGTTAGGGTTTTTCCTCTTTGCTTAATGCTTGCATTGTTTAACTCATTCGATGCATGATTATTGGTTTTGTCGATACGGGCACGTACGGGGAAGTCTAGATCCGGGGAATTTCTCCCAATTTTATATTGGTTGTCATTAAGCTCCTGCACTTATGAACTGATCATTAGGAATGCTAGGAATTGTATGTACTCGTGATTAGGGAGAAGCCTTCTGGAAAGGTACATTAGAGAGTGGCATTAACAATGATGATTTGACTGTTGAATTCCTAAAAATATATGAGAGTGGATAAGATGAAATTGACCCCCAACAACATATTCATATCTATATTTCATTGAAAGTGTTTATCTTTTGCTTTTTGCCATTGATCAAAATTCATGCATACATGTTTATTTTCTGTCTTGCATATTAAACCCGAAATATTTCGTTTGTAAGTCTTAGTTAATCAAGAAACCACATAACTAAACTAGGCCGTGAGTCCTTTGGGAAGAACGATACTTGGTCTAACCAAGTTTATTACTTGAACGATTCGGTCATACTTGCCGATTGAAAACAAGTTTGTGACATCATAATTTGGTGTTCATAAATTTGTCCATCACCACACAGTGTCCAAGAAGTTATTGATAGAATCAGGATCATACCTGATAGCATGGCCTTTGACATAGCCCAAATAATTCTCAGCTGGATAATCACCAATCTTCTTTGCATTGGTGTAAAAATCCTTTACCACAGCTATGTTGGCAGGTGCAGGATAGGTGGCTAGCTTTCCCCAGTCATTCCCTAACACTTGTTCTCCAAATTGAGGAGCAAAGTTTAGGTATCATTCCAACCTTTCTCTCCATCAGAAGTCTCCTGTCCTGAACCACCCTAAAGTGCTTCTCATGTTTCCTAGAGAGGAACCTGCTAGAGTGGGGTTGCTCTGGTTCCTTTTTTCTCTTGGTTGCCATGGTTTTCGATCTCTTTCCTGAAGAGGATGTCATTCCTACATTCAAACACAAATACAAAACCACAGAACATGATGTTAATCATTAGTAAAACATAGAACATAATTCCTTTCGAAGCTAAACCACCGCTGAGGGCCAGAATTTCCCCTCAGCGCTACCAGTGCAATAGTCCAGATCACAAAAAACCAAAAAAAACCAAATCTGGCAGAGTACCGCTCAGCGGCAGTTTACCCCTCAGCGGTAACTTTGCAGATTTTTGAAAATCTTGTTTTAAAGCTGTCCTAACTCCACCCAAATGCAATTTTCAGTTTTCCAGTTCATAATCATGCAGTTTAATCGGTTCAAACATCAAATATATCATCAAATCATGCATAGAAATCAAAACCCCTAAATATTCATGCTTTGATAATCACATTCAAAATCAAAAACCCTAGAATGAACAAAATGCATTTTACTTACTTGGGTGGAGATACTAGATGCAATGAGAATGTTTCCAATCTAAGATACTCTCTTCCAACCCCAAACTTGAATGGAACACTAGTGAGCAAGTGAGTGGAAGAGAGATTTTCAAGAGGAAAGAATGAAAAGATGTGGAAAACCTTGGAAAAGGTATGTGGGAGTGTTTGTGCAGAGAAGAGCCTGGAAAGAAAACCTAAAACGCAGCTTGGGTATAAAAATACCCTAATGGGCTCAGGTCCCGCTAAGGGGAAACTAAAGCCCATCTGCGAGAGTACCGCTCAACGGTAAGTTACCGCTCAGCGGCACTTTCGTGATGTGCTCTTCTCCTTCTTTTCTTAACCTACGTGCCTCCCATACATGCCCCTCACTGGTTCCCTGCAATTCAATGTTTAAAATGCTTATGCAAACCCTAACTAAAATAAACAAAAACAATCAATCAACTGGGTTGCCTCCCAGGTAGCGCTTGTTTAACGTCACGAGCCTGACCCAAATCCACCAACACCCATCAGTAGGTGTTACAATCTTACCAATACCCATCAGTAGGTGTTACAAACTTAGCATCCTTCAGTAGATGCTATATCCAAACAAGTATTTACAAAAAATAATGTCCATAAATTAAAAGTTACAAACCAACTAAAAGTTTTTAAATCATTGGGTTGCCTCCCAGTAAGCGCTCTTTTAACGTCATTAGCTTGATCCACTGATGAGTCAATATTTTCTCAATTTCTCTTAGCTTATTGTACCGAATTTAATCAGGGAATTGTGCTTAAATGTCCAGTATTTTCCCATTTTTCTTAATTGTGCTTAATTTGATCGGAAATTCAAATTTTAATTAATTTGAATTATTTGAGCTAATTATTTGCATTATTAATTGTAGGGAAATTTTTTGGAAATATAATTTGGGACATTTGGAGGAAAATTGACTATTAATTGGTGAATGGAAAAGCACGGCCCACACGCTGAAAAATTGGTGAGCCAACTTTGGAAGCAAAGGTGGTATTTCCAGCAGAAGCACCAAATAGGGGTGACATCCAGCAGCACAGGCGGCCCACATCTTCATTTTTCCAGCACAATTAAAGAGTCCAAGAAGTGGCAAAACGAAGTGGTCCAGCCTTAGAGCAATTTTCCAACAAGCACCAGTAAACATTACACGGCCCAGCCGTTTGGAGGTGCACGAAGAAGGGGTGTGTCCAGCAGTCCAGCACGGTCACGGGCCAAAGCACATCCCGCACCATCACCACGACCCAACCCTTGTGCATTCCAGCATCCAGCTTTGAAGAGGGTGGTGTCCAGTGAAGAGAAATGGTGTGACGGGTTGCACATCCAGGAGGTAGCACGGTCCAGCTGCCACTTCATGCTTCCAGAAGCAGGCCACGTCCCAGCACGAGAAATGAGCAAGCAACTAGAGGGGTGCGTGGAGAGAATGGAAGTGCACACGGAGATGGTTCAGCAAAGAAGCGGTCCAGCTGGCGTGAGGGAAGTAGCAGCCCAGTAGCACACTCACGCTCACGCAGGCACCGAGAGAGGAAGGAGGTGCACGAAGAAGCCCAAGCGGTCCAGCACGTTCTTCTTGAAGGGAGGTGCACATCGGTCCAGCACACGTGGAGAAGCAGCAACGGAGGAGTGGCGTCTAGCAATCCACGCGTCCGAGAGGTGTGATGGAAGGCCTCCTTTCACGTGGAGAATGGAAAGCACGTGGAAATGGAAGGGAGTCCAGCAATTGCCCGAGAAGCTCACGGTCCAGTAGCTGAAAAAGAGAAGCACACGGTCCAGAAAAAGGAGGGAGCTGCACGGTAAATAGGTCACGGAATGGAGTATTAGGGGGGTTCCAGTAGGGTAGTGAGGGGGGCCGTTGGACGTGCGTGGGAGCCGCCACTGGCCATTCTCTCAGCTTTATGTTTTTCTTAGGCTTGTGCTTGGTTTTTCTGAAAAAATGTAAAACTGGAAGGTGTATTCACGCTGTTACACTTTATAGAATGGAAGAACAACACTCTGGTTTTTCAGTTTTTATGTCTTTCATTTCTTGACTGGAACGTTGTTTTTGGATGATGAATCAAGAGCTAATTTTTACTTCTATTTGCTGACTTACTCATGGCCACTTTATTTTGAGAATGAAACAAGCTGGTAGGTGAAGTGTGTGGATGCACACGGCCCTTTTCATTTTTGCTGGAGAATTCATCTTCACGGTCTGGAGCGGAAAGTAAGAGCTGTCACGGTGTGAGAGATGGTAGCAGTAAGGTGATGGAGAGAAGCAAAGCTGGAAACTTTAGAAGAGAAACGAGAGGAGAGAATGGTGTGCACGGAAATTAGATGGTATGGCTGGATGGTGTTTTGCATTGAATGAGTGAAAGAGATTAGAATGTAGAGGTGGTAAGAAGGAGCGAATTCAATTTGTGGAGAATGGTGGTTTTTGGTTTTAGAAAAAGTAGAAGTATTGATTTTATTTACATAGTATCAGCAGCATGTTAGGTGATTAAATATGGGTAGGTGTCACGTTTGCAATGTAGGAAGATGGTGCAGAGGTGAAATTTTTATTTGGAAAAGAAGTGGGATACGTTGGAGATGTGGGGTCATGGTTAATGGTAGAAAAGTTTTATTTTCTTTTATTTCTTTTGTCTTGGTATATTTTATATTGGATGTTAAATGTTTTTCTTCTTTTGATGGTGAATGTGTAGGATAGATGATAATATTGTGCATTTAAAGTTTTAGTGTAACCGTTGCATGTTTACAGCTT
The DNA here is from genome assembly GCF_029865625.1 of Vigna umbellata. Lineage (NCBI taxonomy): Eukaryota > Viridiplantae > Streptophyta > Magnoliopsida > Fabales > Fabaceae > Vigna > Vigna umbellata. The sequence goes on from NC_142166.1 coordinate 27,203,962, forward strand.
GAATTGTGTTTGGATATTTATCTGTTACAGTGTTCAGTTTAATGTTTTCATGCATTTTAATGCTTTCGATTATGTTTGATTGCATTTAATTTCTAATTTTAATTCAGTTCGTTTCAAATCACCAGAACACTTTCAAAACCCCCCCAATGTGTTTGACCTGAGACTGAACCACAATTGGTCCTTGAGAGACGACCTAGGAGTCACTTCCTAGCACTATACTGCATTCTTTTATGCACAACTTTTGTGGGAGGTGCGACCCTCTCAACATCCACTTCCTCCACTTTGTCCACTTCTTGTTCCACTTCGTCCACATCGTCCGCTTCCTCTAGTTCCTCCAGTTCCTCCACTTACCCTACTCCCTCCACTTCTTCAACTTCGTCAACTTCCTCCACTTCCTCGACTTCCTCCACTACCTCTATTTCCTCCACTTCATCCACTTCGTCCACTTCCTCCACTTCATCTACTTCCTCCACTTCCTCCACTTCGTCCTCTACGTCAACTTCGTCAACGTCGTCAACTTCGTCCTCTACGTCCACTTCCTCCACTTCGTCGACTTCGCCCACTTCCTCCACTTTGTTCACTACGTCATCTTCGTGAACTTCGTGAACTTCCTCCACTTCCTCCACTTTCTCCGCTTCCTCCACGTCCTCCACTTCCTCTACTTTGGCAACTTCGTCAACTTCCTCCACTTCCTCCACTTTCTCCACTTCCTCCACTTTCTCCACTTCCTCCACTTCCTCCACATTCTCCACTTCCTCCACTTACTCCACTTCGTCCACTTCGTCAATTTCGTCCACTTTCTCCACTTCGCCCACTACATCAACTTCATCAACGTCGTCAACGTCGTCAGCTTCGTCCACTTCGTCAACTTCGTCCACTTCCTTCACTTCCTCCACTTCCTCCACTACGCCAACTTCGTCAACTTCGTCCACTTCCTCCACTTCCTCCACTTCTTCTACTTCCTCCACTTCCTCCACTTCCTCCACTTCCTCCACTTCCTCCACTTCCTCTACTTCTTCTACTTCCTCCACTTCCTCCACTTCCTCCACTTCCTTCACTTCTTCTTCCACTTCGTCCACTTCCTCCAATTCATCCACTTCCTCCACTTCCTCCACTTACCCACTTCGTCAACTTCGTCCACTTCCTCCACTTCCTTTACTTCCTCTACTTCCTCCACTTCCTCCACTTCGCCAACTTCGTCCTCTTCGTCAACTTCGTCCACTTCGTCAACTTCGTCCACTTCCTCAACATCATGCGGTTAGTCAACTTCGTCCACTTCGTCAACTTCTTCCACTTCCTTCACTTCCCCAGTACCTCCAATTCCTCCACTTCCTACACTTCCTCCACTTCGTCAACTTCGTCAAATTCGTCCACTTCCTTCACTTTGTCCACTTCTTCTTCACATCATCCGCTTCCTCCACTTCCTCCACTTCCTCCACTTCCTCCACTTCCTCCAATTCCTCCACTTCGTCAACTTCATCCACTTCGTCCACTTCCTCCACTTCCTCTACTTCCTCCACTTCGCCCACTTCCTCCACTTCGCCCACTTCATCCACTTCGTCAACTTCGTCCACTTCCTCAACATCGTCCAGTTCGTCAACTTCTTCCACTTCCTCCACTTCCCCAGTACCTCCACTTCCTCCACTTCCTCCACTTTGTCCACTTCTTGTTCCACTTCGTCCACATCGTCCGCTTCCTCTAGTTCCTCCAGTTCCTCCACTTACCCTACTTCCTCCACTTCTTCAACTTCGTCAACTTCCTCCACTTCCTCGACTTCCTCCACTACCTCTATTTCCTCCACTTTATCCACTTCGTCCACTTCCTCCACTTCATCTACTTCCTCCACTTCCTCCACTTTGTCCACTTCGTCCTCTACGTCAACTTCGTCAACGTCGTCAACTTCGTCCTCTACGTCCACTTCCTCCACTTCGTCGACTTCGCCCACTTCCTCCACTTTGTTCACTACGTCATCTTCGTGAACTTCGTGAACTTCGTCCACTTCATCGACTTCTTCTTCCACTTCGTCCACTTGTCCACATCGTCCACTTCCTGCACTTCCTCCACTTCCTCCGCTTCCTCAGCTTCCTCCACTGCGTCCACTTCGTCCACTTTCTCCCCTTCCCCCAATTCCTCCACTTCCTCCACTGTGCCAACTTCGTTCACTTCCTCCACTTCCTCCACTTCCTTCCTTTCCTCCACTTCCTCCACTTCCTCCGCTTCCTCCACTTCCTCCACTTCCTCCACTTCCTCCACTTACTCAACTTACTCTACTTCGTCCCCTTCGTCAACTTCGTCCACTTCGTCAACATCGTCCACTTCGTCAACTTCCTCCACCTCCCTACTTCCTCCACTTCCTCACTTACCCCACTTCCTCCAATTCGTCAACTTCGGCCACTTCATCAACTTTGTCAACTTCGTCCACTTTGCCAACTTCGCAACTCGTCAACTTCGTCCACTTCGTCAACTTCGTCCACTTCCTCCCCTTCCTCCCCTTCCTCCACTTCCTCCACTTCCTCTACTTCCTCCACTTCCTCCACTTCGTCCACCTCTTCTGCCACTTCGTCCACATCGTCCACTTCCTGCACTTCCTCCACTTCCTCTACTTCCTCCGCTTCCTCCACTTGCTCCACTTCCTCCACTTCGTCAACTTCGTGAACTTCCTCCACTTCCTTCCCTTCTTCCACTTCCTCCACTTTCTTCCCTTCCTCCACTTCCTCCCTTTCCTCCACTTTCTCTACTTCCTCTACTTACTCCACTTCGTCCACATCCTCAATTTCTTCCACTTCCTCCTCTTCGTCCACTACATCAACTTCATCAACGTCGTCAACGTTGTCAGCTTCGTCCAGTTCGTCAACTTTGTCCACTTCCTTCACTTCCACCACTTCCTCCACTACGCCAACTTCGTCAACTTCATCAACTTCGCCCACTTCCCCCACTTCCTTCACTTCCTCCACTTCGTCCCCTTCCGCCACTTCCTCCACTTCGTCCACTTCGTCCACATCGTCCACTTCCTCCACTTCTTCCACTTACCCCTCTTCATCAACTTCGTCCACTTACTCCAGTTCCTCTATTTCCTCTACTTCGTCCAATTTGTCAACTTTGTCCACTTCCTAAACAGCGTCCACTTCGTCAACTTCGTCCAATTCGTCAACGTCGTCAACTTCGTCCACTACGTCCAGTACCTCCACTTCCTCCACTTCTTCTTCCACTTCGTCCACATCGTCCACTTCCTCCACTTCCTTCACTTCCTCCAATTCCTCCACTTTCTGCACTTACCCCACTTCGTCAACTTCCTCCGCTTCCTCCACTTGCTCCAATACCTACACTTCCTCCACTTCTTCTTCCACTTCCTCCACTTACTCCACTTCGTCCACTTCGTCAAATTCGTCCACTTCGTCGACTTCGTCAACTTCGTCCACTTCGTCAAATTCGTCCACTACGTCAACGTCGTCAACTTCGTCCACTACGTCCACTTCCTTTATTTCCACCACTTCGCCCAATTCGTCCACTTCGTCAACTTCGTCCACTTCCTCAACATCGTCCAGTTCGTCAACTTCGTCCACGATGTGGCTGTCATGGCTCATCAAATTTGATGTGCATTAAAAATGCAGTATAGTGCTGGGAAGTGACTCCTAGGTCGTCTCTCGAGGACCAAATGTTGTTCAAGGATTAGGTCAGACACGTAGGGGGGTTTTGTGAAAGGATTTGTGAATGCAAATGATTAAATTAAAATGATAATTAAACACAATCGAACATAATTAAAAGCATTAAAGTGCATGAAAACATTAAAGTGAACAATGCATCAGATAAATATCCAAACACAATTCAAACAATAGAAATGCACATTGCAGCTTAGAATAAAAATTTAAAGAAACAAGAGTGTTAACCAATTAAAACATAAAGCAGAAATAAAAGAAAATATGTGACGCTTAAGCTAAACATAAAAGTGTACATTATAGTCATCCACCAACGCATATCAACAAACTAAAAATGTGCTAACAGTAAAATAAAATGACCCAGAACTGCTGAATGTAAATTAATATATAAAATATAAAAATGCAACTTAGTTTAAACGTGAAGACTAAAAGAAAATGCCTGCGCTTCTTCTCAAAAGAAAATCAAACACTATGCTCCTAAAACTCCATCATTCTAGGTTCAATTGTGAAAATAATAAAAATAAAAACATATTGGATTTTATCTCTTCTGGATGAACTGTGTGCACATTCCAATTAAAAAATAAATCTCCATCACCAACCGAAATGTAAAAGATGTGCCGAGTGCACCTCACAGCTCCTGGAATCAGCGATTTTTTCCCCCAAAGCCAAATGAATGAAAAGAAAAAGGAAATTAATCACCATTGGGTTCCTCTTTTATCCACTTGGACGTGATTGCTCCCTTCCACCGTACTGTTGCACTTCTTCAACTTTGAATCACCACACCTCAACGCTTCTCTTTTTTTCATCATCAATCACCACACTTTGCCTTATTAGCTCCACGTCACCCTGTGCTCCACGTACAAAGCCCCATCTAATCACCTCTTCCTTTTTCATCAATCAGCACTCCTTTTCTCAGTCATCCGCGTGCTTCTTTCCCAGAAAATAAAATCAACTTTGTCTAAAAGCATTTAAATATACTGCTCCAGATTCTCATCCTGAGGTCGTAGAATCTCTTTTAAATGAATGAAAACCCAAGGCTAAATGAAAGAATGTGTTGCACTAAATCAGCCATCACACACACTATGAATCACTGTTTTCATACTCAAGGAAAAGAAAGATGTGTTCTTTATTCATCATTCAAAACAGCGTTCCATGAACCGAGAGAATAAGTGGTAAGTGGCGGCTGGAAGCATCTCCAAGGCCGTGAGTTTTTATATTGAGGGTGGGGTCCACACAATAAAACCCTAGGGTGCCAAGTCATCCACCCTCATTTTTTGTCTAGTTCATTTTGCCAAAAATTGGCTAAATCTACTAAAGTTAATCCAAAAACATTCTACACTACTAAATTACAATTTAATTAATTCTAGATGCCTATGTGGAGAGTGTTGAATTTATTTGCATTCTTCCTGATGTCCCAAAATGTATCTCCAAAATTTTCCTGTAGTCAATGATGAAAATAATTAACTCAGATAATTCAAATTAATTAAAATAAGAATTTCTGGTCAAATTAAGCACAATTAACAAAAACGGAAAAATACCGGACATTTAAGCACAATTCCCTGATTAATTCTAGCACAATAGACTAGGTGAAGTTGATGAGTCAATATTTTATTCACTTCACTTAGCTTATTGTGCTAAAATTAATCGAGGAATTGTGCTTAATTATCCGGTATTTTCCCATTTTTACTAATTGTGCTTAAATTGATCAGAAATTCTTATTTTAATTAATTTGAATTATCTGAGCTTATTATTTGCATTATTAATTGAAGGAAAATTGTTGGATAATATTTTGGACTTAAAAATAAATTTCTCATCAATTATATTTAAACAAAAATGAGAAACAAGTGAAATTCATTTTCTTGCTAGGGATTTCATTTATTGGCAGAGCATGTCATCGCCCATGGAACACAACACTGCTGTCAAGAAATTCATTTTCATTTAGATGGAGGTGCATGGCTCATGGGGACCGTCCAAAGAAATGCATGTGTGATTTTTAGTGAGCTGCCATATTTGTTTTGAAGCACTTACGGTATATATGGGTAATGTCCAGCGGGATCATGGAAAAGTCTAGCTGCCACCTAAGACATGGACATTAAAGAGAAGGACTTTGGCATTTAGTGGGAGGCAGCCTATGGTCTTGCACGTCCAGCAAGAGGGGCTGATAACAGTTGAAAAACTGTTATTTTCATGCTTAAAGTTGATACTAAAAGCAACCTTTAGACTTAGAAACTAGCTTGAAATCATGCCTTTTGTTTATATTTTCAGAAATAAGAGAGCTGGACAGGTTTATGCTTGATTTAAGTGTTTTTGTGCAGGTTTTGAGGTGAATTTGGTGAAAGAAGTGAAGAATAAGAGAGAGGACATTAGAAAAGACAAGAAAGAGTGCAAAAAGGAGAAGTCGAAGGCACCGCTCAGCGGCAAACTACCGCTGAGCGGCACTCAAGAGGTGACGTTGGAACCGCTGAGGGGCAAAATGGCCGCTGAGGGGAAGAAAGAAGACGCGCAATCACCGCTGAGCGGTAAATACCGCTGAGCGGCACTTTTTGGGCTTGGACTTTTGTAATCTTTTGTAACTCTAGATTAGTATATAAGGGCTTGCACGTCCTATAGTTAGCATCTTTGGCAGAAACGAGGCAAACACTCTCTCTTTCACCCCTTTGAAGGAGGATCTTGGATGCTCAGGCTACCTCTTCACCTTTATTGGGTTTATTCTTTCATACTTTCATTGTAATTCATCTAGGTTCACCATGAATATGGTGAACTAAACCTTGTATGTTTGTTGGGGAGTCAAAGTAATCTCTTGAAGCTCTCATATATGGATTTGTTGAGTACATCTTTGAATTAAGACATATGCTTTCTTTCATCATTAGTTAGGGTTTTTCCTCTTTGCTCAATGCTTGCATTGTTTAACTCATTCTAATGCATGATTATTGGTTTTGTTGATACGGACACGTACAGGGAAATCTAGATCCGGGGAATTTCTCCCAATATTATACTGACAATATTATATTGGTTGCCTTTAAGCTCCTGCACTCATGAACTAATCATTAGGAATGCTAGGAATTGTATGAACTATTTGATTAGGGAGAAGCCATCTAGAATGGTACATTAGAGAGTGGCATTAACAATGATGATTTGAATGTTGAATTCCTAAAATATATGAGAGTGGATGAGATGAAATTGACCCCCAACAACATATTCATTCATATATTTCCTTGAAAGTGTTTATCTTTTGTCTTTGTCATTGATCAATTCATGCATACATATTTAATTTTCGTCTTTGCATATTAAAATTCAATTATTGTGTTCTTAAGTCTTAGCTAATCAACACATCACATAACTAAACTAGGCCGTGAGTCCTTTGGGAGAACGATACTTGGTCTTACCAAGTTTATTACTAGAAACGATTCGGTCATACTTGCCGATTGTGAAACAAGTTTGTGACATCATATTTTGGTGCTTACAAATTTGTCCATCAAGTTTTGGCGCCGTTGCCGGGGACTCGTGGTTTAACTGGTTAATTTGTGTGATTATTGATTATCTTTGACTTTAATTTTGAATTTCTGTTTTTATTTTTTCTGTTTTTATTATTTTATCTTTTTAGATTTTATTTTTATCCTTTAGGTTAGATTTTATTTTTATCTTTTTAGATTAGATTTTATTTTAATTTCGAATTTTTATTTTATTTTATTTTTCTGTTTATATTTTTCAGTTTGTATTTTATTTGATTTTATTTTATTTTTTCTGTTTTCTGTTTTTCTGTTTTCTGTTTTTATTTTATGTTTTTTATTTTTCGGTTTTTATTTGATTTTATTTTATCTTTTTAGATTAGATTTTATTTTATTTATTAGATTTTATTTTTTTTATCTTTTTAGGTTAGATTTTATTTTATTCTTATTCTATCTTTTAGGTTAGGTTAGATTTTATTTTATTTTATCTTTTAGATTAGATTTTATTTTTTAGATTAGGTTTTATTCTATTTTATTTGATTCTATCTTCTAAATCTTTTATCTTCTTATATCTTTTCAATCTTTATTTTCTTCTATATCTTTTTGTGCTAACAAATCTTTTCTAGGGTTTTGTTTTCTTGTGCATGCAGGAGGCAATTCGAACTAGAAGTAAGAAAACAACAGAACCACTACTTGAAGGGCTAGACGAGAGTAGAAGGAGGAGAAGAATCAGAACGTCCAGAGAACTTTTCCCTTCTCCTGAAACTCTCCTACAATCATCACCACAAGGTTCTGTTCATAGCACAGGGAGTATGGAGAACAATAATAATGCTAGAAGAACTCTTGCAGATTACACTAATCTTGCTGGACCTCAGCACTTCAATAGCATAGCTCGACCTAGAGTCAATGCAGCCAACATGGAGGTCAAACCAGCATTAATTCAACTGGTAAAGAGTAATCAATTTAATGGGTTATCACATGAAAGCCCATATGAGCACCTTACAACATTTAATGAGATCTGTAACACGGTCAAGATTAATGGGGTGCCAGACGAAGCTATCAAACTTAGCTTGTTTCCTTTCTCATTGGAGGCAATGCTAAGCTTTGGTTGAACTCTTTTCCAGAAGAAAGTTTCACGGAGTGGGAAGCAGTGGTTGCAAAGTTTTTGAATAAATACTTCCCACAATCTAAAGTGACTAAGGGAAAGCAAGAGATATCTTCATTCAAGCAGGGCATGGAAGAATCACTTGGACATGCATGGGATAGGTATAAAAGCTTGTTACGTAAAACTCCCACGCATGGCTTTGAAGATCAAGAAGTAGTCCTAACTTTCCTTGGAGGGCTTGGTTCACAAACCAAGATGATGCTAGATGCCTCAGCTGGAGGCAATATCAAATGGAAGACTCCAGAGGAAGCAACTGAAATCATTGAAAATATGGCTACAAGTGATAATGAGCTGCACAATGAAAGAGGAGCTCCTATGCCACAGAAAGGGGTTCTACAATTACAAACGCCTGATGCTCTGCTAGCACAGAATAAAATTCTAACTCAACAGCTAGAGACTCTGACAAAAACTTTGGCTCAATTACCTAAAGAGTTGAAGTCTGCTGCCCAGATACAAACCCAGTTGTGCGAACTATGTGGAGGTGATCACATAAATGGCCAGTGTGCTTTTCCAGTGGAGGCCGTGGAGGATGTTAACTTCATGGCTAATCAGTTTCCATACCGTCAAGGGAATTATAATCAGGGTTGGAAACCACATCCAAGCATTGGCCAAGGACAAACTGGGCAGGCTAATCAGCAGCAGCAGCAACCAACCTTGTGGCAACAATTATCTATGCTTAATGACAGATCAACAAGGTTGGAAGAAACTCTTCAGCAATTCATCCAGAAAACTGAATCTTCTCAAAAGAGCACTGAAGCTGCTATAAAGAATTTGGAGATTCAGATGGGTCAGATCACCAAGCAATTGGAAGAAAGACCCAACAGAAACTTTGGGGCTAATACTGAGGTTAACCCCAGAGAAGAGTGCAAAGTGGTCAAGAGTGTAAATGAAGAGATCATTGAGTTGGAAGAAGAAGAAACAGAAGAAAGAAGAGAAATAGAGAGTGAAAATAATTTTCCTTTTCCAATAAATCAGAGAAACAAATGGATTTCACAGAATTATTTAATATGTTGGATAATGAAGCACCTTGGGAGCAGATTCTACAGAAAATCACAGTTTACACAAAATCTGATGAGAACATCTCTACAAAGAAAAGACGTAGAGATGAGGAAGCAAAGAAGTGTATAGCTGTTAAAAAAGAGCCATTCCCTCCTAAAGCATCTGATCCAGGCAGTTTTTCTATCCCTTGTACTATAGGGAAGAAAAAGGTAAAGAAAGCTCTCCTTGATTTAGGTTCAAGTGTTAACTTGATGCCTTATTCTTTACTGGAGCAAATTGGCAAGGTTAAAATGAAACCTGCAAAGGTTAGAATAGTAATGGCCGATGGATCTTCAAAGGAGTCAAGTGGAATTGTAGAGGACATTATAGTTTGTGTTGGCAAACTTCAGTTCTTGGCAGACTTTGTGGTGATGAAGATGGAGACCGAGAAGATACCTATCATACTTGGAAGACCGTTTATGAAAACGGCCAGGGCTATTATAGATGTAATGAAGGTATAGTGGTTCCCAAGACAGAGAGGAGAGAGTGGTGGTGGATGTCTTCAAAGATGAGACACAAGCAAAGGAGGAAGAAGCCAGTTATAAAGCTGCATTTCGAGATGCACCCATATAGGTAAAAAAAAATCTTGAGGTTTCTGATAACCATTGTTTGTATTTTCAGGCACCCAAGGTAAGAGATTGGAAAGGAGAAGAAGTTCCTAGAGACTGGAAAAAAAGACTCCAACTTGGCACACTGTAAGACTCAAGAACAAGTTGTGGGTTATAAAGGCTTTAAAGAGAAGGAGATGATAGAGATAGAGTCTCCATATTCTAGAAGACCAAAACAGTCCAAAGGAAGCAGTTGAAAGGTTGGTGGAAGGACTATCATTAACTATAAAGAAGATGGAACTGAGCTTTAACAGGGTCAAGCTAGTGACGTTAAAAGAGCGCTTGCTGGGAGGCAACCCAGTGGATTTACAAACTTTTGATTTGGTTTTGTAATTTTAATTGTGAATTATTCTGTAATTATTTTGTTGGATTTAGCATCTACTGAAGGATGCTAGGTGGTTAAGTATCTACTGAAGGATACTAAGTTTGTAACACCTACTGATGGGTGTTGGTGAGAAGATTTTGCACCTACTGATGGGTGCTGGTAAGTTTGAAACACCTACTGATGGGTGTTGGTGGATTTTGGGTCAGGCTCGTGACGTTAAACAAGCGCTACCTGGGAGGCAACCCAGTTGATTGATTGTTTTCTGTTTGTTTATTTTTAGGATTTGCATAAGCATTTTTAACATTGAATTGCAGGGAACCTATGAGGGGTATGCTAGGAAGGCACGTAGGTCAAGAAAAGAAGGAGAAGGGCACATCACGAAAGTGCCGCTGAGCGGCAATTACCGCTGAGCGGTACTATCGCAGATGGGCTTAAGTTCCCCTTAGCGGAACCCGAGCCCATTGGGGTATTTTTAAACCCTAAGCTGCGCGTTTTTACATTCTTTCAAGCTCTTCTCTGCACTAAGACTCCCACATATCTCCTCTTAGGTTTCCACATCTTTTACTCTTCCCTCTTTAGAAAATTTCTCTTCCACTCACTTTTACACTAGTGTGCTATCAAAGTTTGGGGTTGGAAGAGAGCATTCTAGTTTGGAAGCATTCTCATATCATCTAGCATCTCCACCCAAGTAAGTAAAATGCATTTTGTTCATTCTAGGGTTCTTGAAATTGACTGTGATTGTCAAAGCATGAATATTTAGGGGTTTTGATTTCTATGCATGATTTGATGATATATTTGATGTTTGAACCGATTAAACTGCTTGATTATGAACTGGAAAACTGAAAATTGCATTTGGGTGGAGTTAGGACAGTTTAAAAACGAGATTTGCAAAAATCTGCAGATCACCGCTGAGCGGCATTTACCGCTGAGCGGCACTCTGCCAGATTTGCTTTTTCTGGTTTGTTGCGTGTTTGAATGTGGCACTGGTGGCGCTGAGGGGAAATTCTGGCCCTCAGCGGTGGTTTAGCTTCAAAAGGAGTTTTGTTTTGTGTTTACTAATGATTAACATCATGTTCTGTGGTTTTGGATTTATGTTTGAATGCAGGAATGGCATCCTCTTCAGGAAAGAGATTGAAAACCATGGCAACCAAGAGAAAGGAAAAGGAACCAGAGCAGCCCCATAATGGCAGGTTCCTCTCTAGGAAACATGAGAAGCACTTTAGGGTGGTTCAGGACAGGAGACTTCTAATGGAGAGAAAGGTTGGAATGATACCTAACTTTGCTCCTCAATTTGGAGAGCAAGTGTTAGGGAATGATTGGGGAAGCTAGCCACTTATCCATCACCTGCCAACATAGCTGTGGTGAAAGAATTCTACACCAATGCAAAGAAGATTGGTGATTATCCAGCTGAGAATTATTTGGGCTATGTTAGAGGCCATGCTATCAGGTATGATCCTGACTCCATCAATAACTTTCTGGATACTGTGTGGGCTGGTGAGCAATGCCAGTTTGCTCTTAGCATGGAGGAAGGTGCTGACTTTGAGGATGTTGAGAGAGTATTGTGCATACCTGGAGGACACTTCCAAAGGAATAGATCTGGCTCAGTGGTTAATATTAGGAGGACAGATTTGACTCCTCTTGCAAAGTATTGGATGGCATTTTCTCATGCCAACATTCAGCCATGTTCACATGTGTCAGATATTACTCTCAGCAGGGCACTCTTCATCTACTGTGCTATCAGAAACTTGAATGTTAATATTGGGCAGGTGATAGCTGATGAGATTAGTGTGTGTGCTAACACCTCAAACAACAAAGCACCACTGGGACATCCTTCTTTGATCACTCACCTTTGCAAGCTAGCTGGGGTGGACACTTCTGTTCCACCATTTGAGAGGCCAAGAAAAGCTATAGATGAGGCCTATTACAGACAGTACTGTGGAGGTGAGGAGGCAGCCCAGCCAGTGCCACCACGCCAGGCTCGTAGAGAGAGAAGGCCAGCACAGAGCAGGACTTCTGCTGATACTCATGAGGCAGAACCATTCCAGATGAGGGACATGTATATGTCTCTTATAGGTGCTCAGTTGCAGTCCATCCACAGAGGGCAGGTGGCCACGGCTGAGATGATAGTGGGGATGTATGATACCCCTCCAGCACACAGGTGGACTATGGATGAATTCCATAATGTGGTAGCTTGGCCAGAAGAACCATGGCATGGAGGAGCTGAAGCAGCTGAAGCTTCAGCCCGAGACATGGATGAAGATGAAGCTGAGGAGGAGGATGCATTTGATGAAGATGATGATGAGAAGAAGAGGAAGATACAGAGAGCTCGGACTGATGAGGAGCTGAGATAGCATTTACTGATGAATGCTATCATATGATTATGCTTTTGTGGTTTAAGTTTTCTGAACTTATTTGTTTTTGTTTTTAGATTAGGGTTTGATGTACTCTATTGAAACCTGGTTTCTTGTGATGGTTTGCTATTAACTGTGATTGTGTGATAAGTAATGCTTGATGATGCTTATTGATTGATTGATGTTGAGATGATGTGCACATTAAAATGCTTATACAGGTGATTCACAAGCTTTGTGAACAAATGCATAATATCATGATTGTGATTGTGAAATTAAGCAGGATGTGCATGTCAAATGTGAATGAGCTTATATGTGAGGTTTTGAGCTCCAGAGTTGTTATTGTTGAATGCTATTACTTTGAAAGCATGAATGACTTTGCCCAGGTTTTCTATGATTGAATCAATTGCTTGTTTTGCATCATATGATCAAAGGCCGTGTTTTTGAAACCCTTTTTATTGGCCAAATTCATAAAGTTAGCCTTCTAAAAGAGAACACGTTGTGTTCTATCCTTTGAACCCTTAGCCTTAAATATACACTGAACACCCTTGATTGAAAATCTTTACCTTGAGTTAAGTAGAAGATCTTGTGTGGTATTGTTAAATGTTCAAGTTTGGGGTTATTGGGGAAACATGAAAAAGGAAAAAGCATTGAGCTAACAGCTAAAAAGTAAGAATATGCAAAGAAAAGAAAAGAAAAAGAAGCAAAGCTCAATGCAAATGCAAAAGCAAAGGCAAAAGAAAGTTGGGAATGAATAAGAAGATTGTGTTGTTATGATTCTCTTAACTCAAGGATTTTGTGATCCAGAAAAACCAATTTTCTTGTTAGCCCAGCCACATTATAAGCCATTGAAAAGTCCTTGTGATGATGCATGCTTGTGAATGTATTTGATTGTGGTTAAATGAAAGGCAAAGTTGATTCATGTGACATTGTGATAGTGGAGTGAATGAGTGAAACACTTTACCTCTTATACACTTGTGTGTTGAGTGAAACACTTTACCTAGTGAGGAAATATTCCATAAGCACATGAACATCCATGCTTAATTGATTGATCATTCATGAAAAATAGCATTTGTTGGAATTTAAATGACTTTGTGAACACTAAAGCATGTGCACATCTTGATTGAACTCTTGGTCTTAAGTTTGAGTGAAGTTATTACTTATCTTGAAAAGAGGATTTTGAATGAGTGAACCATCATATGAATTGGTTGGAGATGGAGTTACATTTTATTTGCTTGAGGACAAGCAAAGTTCTAAGTTTGGGGTTGTGATAACAGTTGAAAAACTGTTATTTTCATGCTTAAAGTTGATACTAAAAGCAACCTTTAGACTTAGAAACTAGCTTGAAATCATGCCTTTTGTTTATATTTTCAGAAATAAGAGAGCTGGACAGGTTTATGCTTGATTTAAGTGTTTTTGTGCAGGTTTTGAGGTGAATTTGGTGAAAGAAGTGAAGAATAAGAGAGAGGACATTAGAAAAGACAAGAAAGAGTGCAAAAAGGAGAAGTCGAAGGCACCGCTCAGCGGCAAACTACCGCTGAGCGGCACTCAAGAGGTGACGTTGGAACCGCTGAGGGGCAAATGGCCGCTGAGGGGAAGAAAGAAGACGCGCAATCACCGCTGAGCGGTAAATACGCTGAGCGGCACTTTTTGGGCTTGGACTTTTGTAATCTTTTGTAACTCTAGATTAGTATATAAGGGCTTGCACGTCCTATAGTTAGGATCTTTGGCAGAAACGAGGCAAACACTCTCTCTTTCACCCCTTTGAAGGAGGATCTTGGATGCTCAGGCTACCTCTTCACCTTTATTGGGTTTATTCTTTCATACTTTCATTGTATTCATCTAGGTTCACCATGAATATGGTGAACTAAACCTTGTATGTTTGTTGGGGAATCAAAGTAATCTCTTGAAGCTCTCATATATGGATTTGTTGAGTACATCTTTGAATTAAGACATATGCTTTCTTTCATCATTAGTTAGGGTTTTTCCTCTTTGCTCAATGCTTGCATTGTTTAACTCATTCTAATGCATGATTATTGGTTTTGTTGATACGGACACGTACGGGGAAATCTAGATCCGGGGAATTTCTCCCAATATTATACTGACAATATTATATTGGTTGCCTTTAAGCTCCTGCACTCATGAACTAATCATTAGGAATGCTAGGAATTGTATGAACTATTTGATTAGGGAGAAGCCATCTAGAATGGTACATTAGAGAGTGGCATTAACAATGATGATTTGAATGTTGAATTCCTAAAATATATGAGAGTGGATGAGATGAAATTGACCCCCAACAACATATTCATTCTATATTTTCCTTGAAAGTGTTTATCTTTTGTCTTTGTCATTGATCAATTCATGCATACATATTTAATTTTCGTCTTTGCATATTAAAATTCAATTATTGTGTTCTTAAGTCTTAGCTAATCAACACATCACATAACTAAACTAGGCCGTGAGTCCTTTGGGAGAACGATACTTGGTCTTACCAAGTTTATTACTTGAAACGATTCGGTCATACTTGCCGATTGTGAAACAAGTTTGTGACATCATATTTTGGTGCTTACAAATTTGTCCATCAGGGGCCCATGGAGGAGTCCAACATCACAAAAAGGGGAGTTATTTTTGGTGCTGTCCAGACACACGGGATGGGTAAAAAAAATATATTTTTGGCTTAAAGAATGTAAGTGGAAAGAGAGGACTGCAGCACGTTAGCAGCTTTCGGTTTGGTCTAGAGAAAAGCTGCTGCCACGACCTGTGAGAGGAAGCACACGTTCTGCTGGAAGGGAGCTGATTCCCATTGCATTTTCCATTTTAGGTTTTTGTCCATGGGAAGGACCTGGCTGGAGAGAAGAGAACGTTCACGGCCTAGAGCTGGAGCTCTCAACTCCTTCTCTTCCAACAGCTCTCCGTTTTCATCCCTTTTCTTCTCATAGAAACTAGGTGCTGGAATGACACACGGCCAAGAGGCAGCAGTCACCACCCTTCACTTTGCAATTTTCCTTGAACGTCGTATGAAGTTTGGAGTGGTGTTCACAGTGAAGGCTGGAAGCTTGGAGGCGCTGGTTCCATTTGAAGAGAGTGGTGTGCACGGTGACATGGCTGGCTGGAAGAAAAGTGAGGTGCTGCACGTAGATGGAAAAGAAGCCCACAGCCCAGCAGAAGCAGCATGCACGTACAGCAGCCTGGTCCAGAGAGGATGGAGAACGTGTGCAGCAGCCACACGTAAGAAGTCCAGCGCCCAGCAGCAGTGTTCACCATGATATTTGGAGGAGCACACACGGAAGCAACACTTTGACGCTGGCAGCAAGGTGCAGTTGGACTTCCATGAAGAGAAGCAGCTGCCACAGCCAAGGTCTTCAAGCATCCAGCAAGCAAGTCCAGTGGGAATTAGAGAGGCATCTTGGCTTTTCTTTGTGCACGAAAGGAAGAGTCCAGCAGCTGCGTGAGGTGCTCACGGTACGGCAGCAGCCACATTCACGTCCAACACTTTTGGCAGTAGAAGCTCACGGTCCAGCTGGAGGTGCACAAAGGCAGCAAAGGACTGGTCCACGTAAAGGGTAAGTGGTGCTCTTGGACGGCTGGAAGAAGATTCTGCATAGAGACAAACACGGCTGAATGGAATGGAGAAGAGAAGCAAGCAGCTGAACTGCAAAAAGCACAAGCTGCACTGATTTACTTTTGGAAGCAGAGAGGAGAACACGGTGATTATTCTGGAGAAAAGAAAGCAAGACATGGAGGGCCCACCTTTGTTTACTTTTAGCATAGATTGAATAAAAAAACAAAGGTGCTAGGGAGACAAACACACGGAAAAGCTACTGGAAAAAGCACAATTTTATTTTTGTCTTTCTTGGAAAAGCACCTCACGGCAACAATAAAAGGGGAGTGCGAGCAGCCTTCAAGTAGGGGGGTCACGGCCTGGGAAGAGTCTCTCTTCCAGAGTTCCAATAGCTCCCATTTTTCTTCCAGTAGCTCCCATTCCAGTAGTGTGATTTCCAGTAGTGTAGTGTAGTTTTCCACTAGAATGTAATGAAGAGCCGTGTGGTGAGGAGAGAATGCAAAGAGTGCTAGGCAGTAGGCTGGAAAATATAACAAAGGTGCTGGAACAGTAGGAGTTTGCAACTGAGAATGGAAGCCTACGGTTGAGCGGTTGTACACATTAGGTTCCTATTTTATTTTCTCTATTGTAATGAATTTTAATGCAATGAACAGTTTGATTTAATTTTCTGTTACTGAATTTTCAATGCTATTTTACTGTTTCTGATGTGATTTAAATTCAACTGTGATTTAATTTCTGTTGTTGTTTGTCTGTCGTTCAATTTCTACTATTGTTTTTACCATGTTGTCGATTATTTCACTTAAAATTGTTCATTGTAATTTTGTTCCCGGTATTTTGTTGCTGTAATGTTGATTCTGTTTTCATATTTTAAATTTACTATTTTCTGTTTTTACTGTTTACTATATTTTCGTTTTCTGTATTTTCGTTTTCTGTATTTTTGTTTTCTGCATTTTTGTTTTCTGTTCCAGATCTGTTTTTACTGTTTAATGTTGCTGTAATTTCGTTTTTACAGTACCAATTTCGTTTTCACTGTTTTAATTTTGTTTTACTATTTTAAATTTTAATTCAGTCGTGTTTAAATTTTACCGCAACCAAAAATCACAAACCCCACTATGTGTTTGACTTAAGACTCGAACCACATTTGGTCCTTGAGAGACGACCTAGGAGTCACTTCCTGGCACTGTACTGCATTCTTTTATGCAATCAATTTTTGTGTGAGGTGCGACCCTCTCATCAGAAGTCAAGAAAATATTGACTCATAAAAATCGTCCACTTCCTCCACTTCCTCCACTTCCTCCGCTACCTCCACTTTCTCCACTTCGTCAACTTCGTCCACTTCATCTTCCACTTTGTCCACATCGTCCACTTCCTCCACTTCTTCCACTTCTTCTTCCACTTCGTCCACATCGTCCACTTCCTCCACTTCCTCCACTCCTCCACTTCCACCACTTCCTCAACTTCCTCAACTTCCTCCACTTACCCCACTTCCTCCACTTCGTCAACTTCGTCCACTTCGTCAACTTTGTCAACTTCGTACACTTTGTCAACTTTGTCAACTTCGTCAACTTCGTCCACTTCCTCCACTTCCTCCACTACGCCGACTTCGTCAACTTTGACCACTTTCTCCACTTCCTCCCTTCCTGCATTTCCTCCACTTCCTCCACTTCTTCTTCATCTTCGTCCACATCGTCCACTTTTTGCACTTCCTCCACTTCCTCTACTTCCTCCACTTTCTCTTATTCCTCCACTTCCTTCACTTCCTCCACTTCGTCAACTTCCTCCACTTCCTTCCCTTCCTCCACTTTCGCCACTTTCTCCACTTCCTCCACTTCCTCCACTCTCTCCACTTCCTCCACTTACTCCACTTCGCCAATTTCGTCCACTTCCTCCACTTCGTACACTACATCAACTTCATCAACATCATCAATGTCGTCAACGTCGTCAGCTTCGTCCACTTCGTCAACTTCGTCTACTTCTTTCACTTCCTCGACTACGCCAACTTCGTCAACTTCGTCCACTTCCTCCCCTTCCTCCACTTCCTCTACTTCTTCTACTTCCTCCACTTCCTCCACTTCTTCTTCCACTTCGTGCACATCGTCCACTTCCTCCACATCGTCCACTTCCTCCACTTCCTTTACTTACCCCACTTCGTCAACTTATTCCACTTCGTCAACTTGGTCCACTTCTTCTACTTCGTCCACTTCGTCCACTTTGTCTAGTTCGTCCACTTCGTCAACTTCGTCAACTTCGTCCTGTTCCTCAACATCGTCCACTTCATCAACGCCGTCAACTTCGTGCACTACGTCCAGTACCTCCACTTCCTCTACTTCTTCTTCCACTTCCTCCACTTCCTCCATGATGGAATCCTCCTTGACGTAGTCCTCCTTTTGTATTTTTACTTTTCCTAGCTTAGCTCTTAAGGAGTATGGGTTACTATAAATACCCAACTCCTCTATTGTATTAGCACTTTTGAGCTTAATGAGAATTTGATTTTCTGAACTTCAGAAATAATTCTCTCTTGAAAGTCACATGCTAGAGAGTCCAAAGACTCCCTCTAGCCACCTTCCTTGCACACTGCCTTCATTCTCATTTTTCTTGAATTCCACTGTGCTCCATTTATTTCTCTCGTTTCCTCGCTACCATTCTTCGCTGCTACCTCACATCAGCACTCCAAACTGCCTACACCTTCAGCAGCCACGCGTCCTCTTTCGTATCCTCATCAGCACACCACTCTTCACTTATTTTTCATTCACGTTTGTCTCTCGAGAGTGTTCTTCATCATCACCAACCATTTTTCATCACAGATCCATTTCTTTGCCTTAGTAAGTCTCAGATTCACCAGTTTCTTCATCTTTATTCCACTGTCACCAAATCATCTGCACTTTTGGTTAGGGTTTCTTTATCTTTCATCATTTTCTTTAGATTTAGCCGATTAAAACCATTCTTCTACCGTTTAAACACCTTTAATCGATTTGATCTTCATTATCCACCATTCAATCTTCGTTTTGAACCGATTCATCGGTTCAGTTTGATGTTCTTCACCTTTCTAGGGTTCCTCCGGTCCAGATTAGGGTTCTTCGTGTTCATTCTCAGATTTACTTCGTTCTCTTCCGATTTCTCTCTTGATCTAGAGTGTCCTATCAATTCCGCTGCGTCATCTCTCTGGAGGAAGCTTCGAGGAGTCCGCGTCGCGTCTTCGGTCTCTCCTCGGGCGTTCGTCCATCAAGTGGTATTCAGAGCAAGGTCGAACACGCTTCGAAGGTAAGTATCTCGGTTCGTCTCTATTCTGAGTTAAGTGTTTTGCGTCTCTGTTTCGATTCTACTGTTCTTGCGTTTGATTCGCGTCTTTGTCTTTGTTTCTAGTTATGTCTTGATTCGTTCATTGTTTCTGTTTTGAGTTTTGTTTCATTTGATTCAGTGTTGCTTTTTGTTTTGTCTCGCGTCTTTGATTCAAATCGTGTTGATCTGTTTAGCTTATGCGTTGTTCATCATTTCTTTTACTGTCTTGTTTTGAGTTTTATATTCTGATTAGGTGCATCTGTGCATTTTTCTGTGTTGAGTTAGTGTTCATCATTTTAAATCGGTGCATTCTATTTTGAGTCAATTTTCTTTTGAAATCCAAGTTCAGTTTTGTCTAAAAGTCATGTGCATTGGTTGAAACTGATGTAGTTTTTTGAATGTCCTAAAACTGATTTCAGTTGTGCATTTGATTGTCAAATTGTGTTTGAGCCTTGGTATAAAGTCTATCACACCGCAAAAGCAATGAAACATTTAAATGAATGAGCTGGTTGATAGATATCCATTGGCCAGTCCAATTGATTCTTTAAAGTTGAAAATTGTTTTAGTCAAGATTCTTTTGATAAATTCATTTCTGGATTTTGAGCTGCTGTTAAAAAACAAGTGCATACTGCAAAGATCAATGAAAGGCATAGCCTAGATTAGTAGCACTTGTGAACACAGTTTAACCTTGTTGCAGCAGTTGGCCGATCTGCATTATCTTTGTTTGAGTCCATTTATGTTTTAAATTTGTTTGGCATTTAGATCATGGCTGAACATCTTTCATCTATTTCATAGTGTTTTGTTCAACTTTTGTTTGCTGTTTTTGAGTCCTGTGACTTGTTCACATGTTATTTCAACATCTGAGTCAATTCTTTGTTGGTTGAGTTGCTTATTTTGAGTGAATTGGTAGCTGAACAATTGCAATTTTTGAAAGACTTTGTTTCTGCATCTTTAAATTGTTTAAACCAGTTTTAATTCATGCTCTAAAATTGTTGATGCAAAAGTATTATGAGTTCTAGCTGCCATACATATTTACACTCTTGAGACCACCAAGTTTTGACCATTTTCCTTCACAAGTTGCTGCATAATTTTTGTGTGCTAAATTCTGATTTCTGGAATCTTGTATCTGGACTGTAGCAACAGGCTTGACCATAAAAAAAAAATAAATAAAAAAAAAATAAAAAAATTGAGAACAATCAATAAAAATAGTCATTGAACAGTTTTAAAAACCAATTAGGTCAGTGCAGTCTAGTGTGTGTAAATTTTTGAAATACCAAAATCAGAAATTGTTGATAGAAACTGGATTTCTCTTAAACATTTCAGCAGCTTCTTGTTTGGTTTTATTTGCTTTTAAAATCTTTTCTAGAGCTATTGTTAGGTTCAGTTTGTTGTGCTTACTTTGATCAAAAGCTTTGTTCTTGCTTGTCATTGTTGAATGTTCTGGTTTTGTCTCAATGCAAGTGTAAAATCTGATCTGCTTTTCATAATTGAGCTTTTGTTTGCTTTTGTAATCTGGTCTAGTGTTGATCTTGAGTCAGTTTCTCTGTTGTGCTGTCAATTCCTTTGCTTTAGTGGCTGTCCTGTTCTGTTCTACCTCTCTGTCCATTACTTTGATCTTTGCCTAGCCATTTCTTTATTATTTGAGAAGCTTTTTCACTCTGGATTTCTGGAATTTGAAAGGAGGTTTGTGTGCTTGGTAGCATCTTAGGTGGTGGTGGTCTAAAAGACTCTCAAGTCTTGAACTGCCAAGGGAGAATCTCCCTTCCAAACCTTTCCATTTTGAGTGCTTTAAGCTTTTAAAAAGAAGCCTGAGTGTTGTGAGTTTTGTAAGGCTGATTTGGCCTAATTCCTTGGCACTTTGAAATAGAGAATTCATTGTTAATCTAACTGTTTTGTGATTGTTCATTGTGCAGGAAAAGAAATTGGATCAATTAGATTGGATCAGTTGTGGTTTGCTTAAACTGACATTGCATTCATTTTGGATTATAAACTGCTTGCTGAAATCATTGAGATATTATATGTCTGAATGTGATTACTGATTTCATGGTTTGCTTACAATTGTTGAAATCTGTTGGATACTTATTAGCACCATCATTCTTTCGTTGTTGAGATCAATTTTTCCAAATGCATATAGAAAATATTTTCCTGGTATTAATCACATGCAGATTTCAGTTTTGTTCAGATTGATTGATTGAATACCTTGCATGCCACCTAGTTAGTTGTTCATGAACTGATTTATGCATGAATTGATTTGCTTGGAGTAATTAGGCTTGTGCATGAACTTGTTTTAACTGCCAAAGCATCATTCCATTTGAAGAAGTGACTAAAGCACTTAATTTCCAATTCTGACGTTGTGGTTGAACTAAGCACATAATTCTTTTTACCCATTGGATTGATCAAAATTTAAATTAGAATTGACTGGTTGTTTAAATCAGTTTAGTTCAGCTTTGAATTACACCCATTGCATCTGGTTTAATATCCATGTCCTTGTGTATTTTGCTGGAGTTGGTGTAATTTCTGTGAGCAGATCTAAACCGAATCAGTGCAGGGAGAAAGTGAAGAATGAATCTGCTGATTAGTTGAGCACAAGGAAGAAAATACAACAAAGTCCACACCTCCTCTCGGTTAACCTCCTTCGAGGTTTCGTCCATCATCTATCATTTTAGCTTAAAATAAAATTGATGTCACATTTCTCTTGAAGTCCCAAAAGGTTATCCAAAATTTCCCTACAATTAATAATGAAAATAATTAGCTCAAATAATTCAAATTAATTAAAATAAGAATTTTTGGTCAAATTAAGCACAATTAGCAAAAACAGAAAAATACCGGACATTTAAGCACAATTCGCTGATTAATTCTAGCACACTAAACTAAGTGAAGTGAAGAAAATATTGACTCATCAAAATAGACCACACTTAGTCTTTTGCACTCCTGGGCAAAATCAAGACGCAGATCAAGGAATAGTTCAAAGGACATCAGGGAAGTGACACAAACTCAACACACAGAAAACAAACATTAACTAGGACAAGAACAGAATTACACAGTTCTCAAGGAATTTGGACAAAGAAAAAGAAGTAGACAATATCCAACACAGAATCAATCAGAGAAAGCAGATACTCATGAAATCATCCAAGCAATTCAAGACATGGCAAAATGATTAATCAGCCCAAGAGGTGATTCAAAAGTAACAAAACCTCACATATGCACTATCAGTGTTTCTCTCAAGTGTATAAGGTAAAGAATTTCAACTCAATGCACTCAAGAAAGCAAACAACAACAAACTTGGCAAGCCTCTAATATCAACACTCAAAACATATGCATGTTCAAATCAAAAGGTCTTTAATGGATGTAATGGGGCCAAGGACAAGGGAGGATAAATATGGATGAGAAGCTACAAACAAAAAGAAATAGAGGAGCAATGGGGAACAAGTGTAAACACAGTCAAATCACACCCAAAACCTCTAATTCAATCCTCTTCTTGACTCCATTATTCACAATTTTTTTTTCTGTTTTCTCTGTTTTTTTTTCATCTTGTCTCTCTTTTCTTTTCTCACTCTTTAGGACATAACTGTAACGGACAAGATACAAAACATATTTACAAACACAAAAACAAGAAGAGGAACTAACTAGCCAACTCATCAAAATCCCCAAGGAGACCACACTTGTTCCCAAAACACTTCCAAAGCTCCAAAATTCCCTAAGGTTAAGGTAATCATGGTTTTTCACTTAGGGCTAGTGTGTGAGCTTCAAAACAAAGAAATGAGGAAAGTATAGGCTCAAAAGGGGTTATCAAAGGATCAAAACAAGGTAAGCTTATTTGGCTAGAGAGGCTCAAAAACAAAGCTGCCTTTATCACTTCCAAACATGCATATCAATCAAGAATTATCAACAAGAGTCAAGCCAAGGCATATGCGCAAGCAATCAAGAGACATATCACACACAAGAAAGAACATAAAGTGGCTCAAATCTCACACAGGGTAATTGTCACAATCAATTCAACCTCTCAAACATCATAATCATCTTCCAAAGCAAAGAAAAGCAAGGGATTTCAAACCAATAAGTATCAATCAAGTGAAGTGAAAGACAAGTCTACAACTTAAACAAAATCCATAAATTATGAGAAACATGCAAAACTGTACACAAGACACAACAAAAACAACCTAAAAAAGAAAAAATTTAACCAAGAAAACAAAAACTAACGAAGAAAAATAAAAATCTCCCCCAATAGACCACACTTAAACTACACAGTGTCCTCAATGTGTCATAAGTATAAGATCAGAAATCAGAACAGTGAACAGATCATGGACAAGTGCAATAAAAGTAGGGAAAGGGGAGAAGGGAAAAAGAAACCTCCCTTGGTCATGGTGGCAGTTGCCAATTTTGGACTTGTAAGGAGATGTCTTCCACCATTGGATCCAGCAAGGAAGTTTTGAGGAAGAGTTGCTTCATCCTCCAGATTTGATCTAGCAAGGAAATGTCTTCCATAGCTGGATCTAAGCAGCAAAGATTGTTGATGAGCGGGTTCAGCAGGTGCCTATTGATCTTCGAACTGTCGTGTATGCTAGCACCTTTGTTTTCCACTCTGGGTGTTTGTTGATCAAATTTATGTGTACCTCCTGCAACATGGTTAGTGCAATGTGGCTCTACAGAAATTACATGCAGGGGTATGACACCCAATCCCAGTGTAACAGGCTGGACCTCAGATACATCCTCAGAACATGAATCAATTTTAAAATTACAAGCAATATCAATAACAGACTTAGATTCATGTTCACTGCATAGAGAATAAACATTGGGATGTGATATCAAAAAGTGATTCTCATCATGCACAGAGGGAGAATTAAAAACATGCTCAGCAACAATATGATTATCAGTAACATACCTATCAATAGCATAATCATTAAAAGCATAATCATCAACAACATAGTCAAAATTAGGTATGTTTACCTCCACTTCCTTGAAGATTGGTAGAGTGTGGGAAAATGAAGGTGGTCTACCTGGTTCAAAATTACTGCTTATTTCTGCCTGCTCCTCAAAATATTCATCTGGATTTATCTTCTCAATCGCAAGAGTAGGGACATCTGAAGATGGGAGAGTAGGTGGCACAATGAGCGCAAGACTCTGGTTCCCATCTCCTAAGTCAATGACACTAACATCATCTGGAATCTGAACAGTCTGAAATGGTAACTCTGAATCTTGAGACTGTTCCTCAGTGAGTTGAGTGGCCATTTACCCTATCTGATCAGTCAAACTCTGAATGTCAGCTTGTGTTTCCTGCTGAAACTCCATGTTCGCTTGCTTGAACTGAAGATTTTGCATGGTCATCTGCTCCAATAACTCCTTCAATGTAAGCTCAGAAGTAGAAGGCTGAGGAGCTATTTCGGTAGGCTGATAAGACTGTAGCTGCTGTAGCTCCTGGACTAGTGGAGGCATATAAGTATTCTGGAGTGGTGGTTCTTGATATTGATGTTGTGGACTACTATGTCATCCCAGGTTAGGATCATTCCATCCAGGATCGTTGTTGTGACCATACTGCAGAGGGAAGACTTTGTTTAGAAACTGATGCTCAAGATCTTCCCAAATGGTGAAGGATCCTGGAGGTAGACAATAACATCAATCCTTCGCTGCTCCTTGTAATGAGTGTGAAAATGCTCTTACGAAAATGTGATCATCCGGGACATCTGGAGGTTTCATTGCGGAGCAAATGAGATAGAACTTCTCCAAATGTTTATGTGGGCATTCACCTGCAAAACCATGAACTCAGGCAGCAAATTTATCAGTCCAGTGTTGAAAACACAACGAACATCCTCCTCATCAAGTGGAACCGGCTGCCAAGGAGCACTCTCAAAAGTCGGAGGATGAGCCATATTGTTCCCAGCATAAAAATCAGCAGAATATGAATTACAATCAGAGTAACATGCAGAAGGAGAATCATAATCCGAGGCACTGGCAGAACAAGCAGTATTCAAAAAATCAAAATAGGTAGACATGGAAAAAGAAAAAAGGAAGGTAGAAAAGAAATCCTAAAAATTACAAAACAAACAAAACGCAACACAATTAAAGATGCGACACGCACACACAATAATGCACACACAAAACAGAAGTGGACGAAGTTGACGAACTGGACGATGTTGAGGAAGTGGACAAAGTAGACAAAGTGGGCGAAGTGGAGGAAGTAGAGGAAGTGGACGAAGTTGAAAAAGTGGACGAAGTGGACGTAGTGGATGAAGTTGACGACGTTGAAGAAGTTGACGTAGTGGACGAATTTGACGAAGTGAACGAAGTCGACGAAGTCGACGAAGTGGACGAATTTGACGAAGTGGAAGAAGTGGAGTAAGAAGTTGAGGAAGTGGACGAAGTGGAAGAAGAAGTGGAGGAAGTGGAGGAAGTGGAGTGATGGACGAACGCCCGAGAAGCTGACGACCGAAGTTGTGCGAACTCGATTCGGACTCCTCGAAGCTTCTCCGACGAGTGAATACGCAGCGGAATGGAATAGGAAACTCGAGATTGAAGGGGAAAACGGAGACCGGACACTGGAAAACCTATGATCTAGGGTTTAATCGGTGGAAACACTAATCGGACACGAAGAAACCCTAAAATGGAAATAGACTCGATTTGGATCGATTAAACGGTGATAAATGGAGATTGAATGGTGGAAAAGGTTTAGATCGAAAGGAAGGAGTGTTCAATCGGTGGAAAATGGAAATGAACAGAGGAAAATAGGTATAATCGGTGGAAAGTAACTTACAACCGGT
Organism: Vigna umbellata; assembly: GCF_029865625.1. Lineage (NCBI taxonomy): Eukaryota > Viridiplantae > Streptophyta > Magnoliopsida > Fabales > Fabaceae > Vigna > Vigna umbellata. The sequence continues at coordinate 27,230,147 of NC_142166.1, forward strand.
GAAAATGGAGGAGGAAGGCAGATCTGTGGTTGGAGAATGGTTGGAGCCGAGGAAGAGAGCTCTCGAGAGCGAGTGAGATGCGAAGAAGAAGGAGAATATGGAATGTGCGTGTTTGATGTGCGTGAAGAAAGAAGTGAGAGGCGCGGTCTGAACGTGGCTGACGCGTTGGAGTGGTAACGTATTGGCAGCTGACGCGTGCCAGATGTGGCAGTGGAGGAGAGGAAGCGTGAAGGATGAGAAACACCGTGAAAATGGAAAATGAAAGTGAGAGAGGTGCTTGGAAGGTGGCTAGAGGGAGTCTTTGGACTCTCTAGCCTGACTTTCAAGAGAGAATAGTTTCTATTTCAGAAAGTCTAATTCTCATTAATCTCAAAAGTGACAATACAATAAAGGAATTGGGTATTTATAGTAACCCATGCTCCTTAAGAGCTCAGCTAGGAAAAGTAAAAATACAAAAGGAGGAATACGTCAAGGAGGATTCCATCATGCCCTCCCTCTTAAGAAAAGATTTGTCCTCAAATCTGACAATTGCCTTATGAAGAAACTCCACACAATCTTTGGGAGCATGGCCATCTTGGGGTGGCCTTATTCTTTTAGAGCTAGTTTTCTTCCTCCTGGATCAAACACGAATCTGCAATACACATCAAATATATTTTCGGTTAATATCAATCCAAGAAAGAATTTTTCTTTAAAAACAAGAGAATAAGAACTTCTAATACTTTGATTAGTAATCTTTAAAAATTTTAGAAGTCCAAATTCAATTTTATCTTGAGTTAATTGTTTTCTTAAAGATAACACTAACTCAAGATTTGAATTGTCATATTTTGAAAATGTTTTCATGACAATTGTTTTGAAAGAGAAGTCAAAAATTGAAAAGTAATCAATTACTGGAAGAGATGTAATGATTTGGAAACCTTCCCTTTTAGGTTCCCCAGTCTTTGAAAGAATAGGATTTGTCATCAGTAACAATTTCTCCTTTTCTTTCTTTTCTCTTTCTTGCCTTTCTCTCTTTTCTTCTTTTCTCTCTTCTTCTCTTCTTAATTCCTCTCTTCTTCTCTCTTCTCTTTTCTCTATTTGTTCTCTCTCTCTCTCTCTTCTCTTCTTTCCTTTCTTCCTTTTCTTTTCTCTCAATCTCTCTTTCTCTTTTCTTATCCTTGATCTCCTTAAGTCTTGCCCCAAATTCTAATTCTCTACGAAGAAACCCATGATCATTTAAACTCTCAAGAAATAATTTTCCATCATCAATGCAATCCCTAATTAGTTCTAGGTTTCTTTTAATGCTTGAAGGCAAAAACTTTCTTCTCATGCAAGCTTTTAAATCATGCCAATCACGTATGGAGGACTTTCTACCTTTCCTAACATGATATTGTCTTTTATTCCACCAGTCACTTGCATGCTCTTCTAACTTAGAGAGATATATACTAAGAACATAATATTCACTCTCTTCACAAAACCAAGGATTTATTTTATCAATTTCTTTTTCCCAAGCTAGATATGTTAATGCACCTATGTCTTTACCAAAGGATGGAAGATTCCTAGCTTGTTTAAACATTTCATCAACTTTATCTAACCTAGAAGACCTATATGAACCATAAGAAAACATCTTTGTTTATAAAAGTTTTCTTAATCTAAAGGGTTCAAAACTTTCACTTAGACAAGTCCCAGGTAAGAGAGGTGAGCTAAAGAGCTGCTTAAGTACCAAGTCTTGCCTTGCCAGAAATGTCTTAGGTTACTAACTAATTACCCCTTAAACTAAAATCACCTTTAGAAACAAAGTACAAAACTCAAACAATTAAGCACAAATAAAAGACTAGACTCTCGGACTCTAATGTGATAAGGCTTAGAGTTTAATCCCTTTTAGCCTAAATCACCCCTAAACGTGAAACACAAAATCAAACAAACACAACACTTAAGAATCCAGCGGACTCTAATGACCCCTACGAGAAACACAAATCAAATCACACATTAAAGTCTACCCCTATGGTGAAGCTTGTAGCTTTGGCTAACAAGACACATTCACCTGTCTAGCTATGCTAAAAATAAAAGCAAATAAAGTTGCCAAGAGTTTGAAAGAGCACCAAGGACTCTTCCAAAGAACTTGGACTTTATAAAAGGCCCTTTTACACAACAAAAATGAAACTAACAGTAGGCTAACACAAGCCTATTACAAACAATTTGAACAAATCAAATACAAAAACAAACTATGCTACGGTCCTGGTCCACTTCTCCATTTTGCACAAAATCTTCAAGAGTCTAAATATTCCTTTCAACTCTCAGCCTAAACTTGTCCAATCCTGTAACATAAATGAATCAAAGCTGCTGTCACTTACACCCTTAGTAAAACTAGTTTGCAAAAGAATATACAGGGCAGTAAGAACTTCCCTTTCTCATGGCTGCACAATCTTTCTAAACTTTCAATTAAAATTCTGCGGCTGCTCAATTAAAATTGTACATAAATTGAATTCCAATGAAAGCAAATCTGCACAGATAATTCACACTAAATCAGCAGATCATGCAATCCAACAATGAACAATTTAAGTCCAAAACAGTTTAAACAGTCAGAAGCAATTAAACTAAATAATTCCCTTTAGTTCAAAGCTTCCACATTAAGTGCTTAGGTTGCTATTTTCTCAGTAAATTTCTGCTCAAGCTAAACTCTCAAGTATCAGCTCTGCACACATTAAAATCAAACCAGATTCCAATTCAGCAAATCACAACATCCAACAAATTGCAAGCTATAACACAAACAGTTTAAACAAATAGAAGCAATATAGCTAAGCAACTTCCCTGATTAATGCTATTTCTAGTTGTTGTTATCTTGAGTTATTGTTATCTTTAAGAAAACAATTAACTCAAGATAAAATTGAATTTGGACTTCTAAAATTTTTAAAAATTACTAATCAAAGTATTAGAAGTTCTTATTCTCTTGTTTTTAAAGAAAAATTCTTTCTCGGATTGATATTAACCGAAGATATATTTGATGTGTATTGCAGATTCGTGTTTGATCCAGGAGGAAGAAAATTAGATCTAAAAGAATAAGGCCACTCCAAGATGGCCATGCTCCCAAAGATTGTGTGGAGCTTCTTCATAAGGCGATTGGCAGATTTGAGGACAAATCTTTTCTTAAGAGGGAGGGCATGATGGAATCCTCCTTGACGTAGTCCTCCTTTTGTATTTTTACTTTTCCTAGCTTAGCTCTTAAGGAGTATGGGTTACTATAAATACTCAACTCCTCTATTGTATTAGCACTTTTGAGCTTAATGAGAATTTGATTTTCTGAACTTCAGAAATAATTCTCTCTTGAAAGTCACATGCTAGAGAGTCCAAAGACTCCCTCTAGCCACCTTCCTTGCACACTGCCTTCATTCTCATTTTTCTTGAATTCCACTGTGCTCCATTTATTTCTCTCGTTTCCTCGCTACCATTCTTCGCTGCTACCTCACATCAGCACTCCAAACTGCCTACACCTTCAGCAGCCACGCGTCCTCTTTCGTATCCTCATCAGCACACCACTCTTCACTTATTTTTCATTCACGTTTGTCTCTCGAGAGTGTTCTTCATCATCACCAACCATTTTTCATCACAGATCCATTTCTTTGCCTTAGTAAGTCTCAGATTCACCAGTTTCTTCATCTTTATTCCACTGTCACCAAATCATCTGCACTTTTGGTTAGGGTTTCTTTATCTTTCATCATTTTCTTTAGATTTAGCCGATTAAAACCATTCTTCTACCGTTTAAACACCTTTAATCGATTTGATCTTCATTATCCACCATTCAATCTTCGTTTTGAACCGATTCATCGGTTCAGTTTGATGTTCTTCACCTTTCTAGGGTTCCTCCGGTCCAGATTAGGGTTCTTCGTGTTCATTCTCAGATTTACTTCGTTCTCTTCCGATTTCTCTCTTGATCTAGAGTGTCCTATCAATTCCGCTGCGTCATCTCTCTGGAGGAAGCTTCGAGGAGTCCGCGTCGCGTCTTCGGTCTCTCCTCGGGCGTTCGTCCATCAATAGAGGTGTGAATTTCATTTTTTTTAAGGGAACTTGAATAGGAGCAGGTGTTGTCACGTGATGGGCTGGAATTGGAGAAGCATATTGGCTTTTCTTTGTGCACAAAAATGCGTTCCAGTAGAAGCACCAAATAGGGGTGACATCCAGCAAAAAGAAATTGGTGTCATGGTCCAACAAGCACCTCATGTGCTGAATTGGTGCAACAGCCCACACGGAAGAGAGCACGACCCACAAAGCAAAGAGGCCTTCACACGTCCAACAGAGCAGCAACATGTGGTGGCAACAAAAGAAGCTGTCTAGCAAAGAAGTGTTGATCCACTTGGGGCTGAATGAAAGCAAGCAGGTGGCAAAAAGTAGAAGCGGTCCAACACACGTTCAGAGCTCTCGATCCAACACCCAATGGAGGGGCCCACGTTGAAGGAAGTGGAGCTCACGATTTTCTTATCTTTTTGGAGGATATTATTTTCTTTCTTTGAAAAGCAAACGGCCAGCAGTAAAAAGAACCAGCAGGAGTTTTTGAAGAAAGTGCAGCACGGTTGCATATCTCTTTTCAATTAGTTGTTTTCATTTAGCTTGGGGGAGAAGTGGCACGCACGGACAGCAAGTAGCAGTGTTGTCCAACAAAAAGAGCTCTCGGTCACGGCTGGTTGGAGATGGGCTTGATTGAAAAGGAAGACGGGGTGCGCTGTCCAGTAAGGCCCACCACGGTCCAAGAGAAAGGGGCCTTCATTTTGGTGTGCATGGAGAGGAAGGGTGCTACGTCCAGCAGCACACGACCCATGAGCAAAGAGGAGGCAGCAGCGTTGATTCATTTGGAGGGGGTGCACACGGGATCCTGATGGACAAATTTATGAACACCAAAATGTGATGTCACAAACTTGTTTTTCAATCGGCAAGTGTGACCGAATCGTTCAAGTAATAAACTTGGTAAGACCAAGTATCGTTCTTCCCAAAGGACTCACGGCCTAGTTTAGTTATGTGGTTTCTTGATTAGCTAAGACTTAATGACGAAATATTTGGATTTTATATGCAAAAGACGAAAATTAAATATGTATGCATGAAGTTTTGATCAATGGCAAAAAACAAAAGATAAACACTTTCAATGAAATATATGTATGAATATGTTGTTGGGGTTCAATTTCATCTTATCCACTCTCATATATTTTAGGAATTCAACATTCAAATCATCATTGTTAATGCCACTCTCTAAAGTACCTTTCAAGAAGGCTTCTCCCTAATCACGAGTTCATACAATTCCTAGCATTCCTAATGATCAGTTCATAAGTATAGGAGCTTAACGACAACCAATATCATATTGGGAGAAATTCCCCGGATCTAGACTTCCCCGTACGCGCCCGTATCGACAAAACCAATAATCATGCATCGAATGAGTTAAACAATGCAAGCATTACGCAAAGAGGAAAAACCCTAACTAATGATGAAAGAAAGCATAGATCTTAATTAAAAAGATGTAAAAACAGATTCCATATATGAGAGCTTCAAAAGATTACATTGATTCCCCAACAAACGTACAAAGTTTAGTTCACCATATTCATGGTGAACCTAGATGAATTACAATGAAAGAATGAAAGATAAAACCCTAAAAAGGTGAAGAGGAAGCCTCAGCATCCAAGATCCTCCTTCAAAGGGGTGGAAGAGAGAGTGTTTGCTTCGTTCCAGCCAAAGATACCTAACCCTAGGAAACCCTAAAGCTTATATAGTATTCGTAAATTACAGAAAATTAGGTCCAAGCCCATTAAAGTGCCGCTCAGCGGTAAAATACCGCTCAGCGGTAAGTGCGTGTCACGTTTCTTCCCCTCAGCGGCCATTTTGCCCCTCAGCGGTCCTCCCGTGAGCTCCTGAGTGCCGCTCAGCGGTAAACTGCCGCTGAGCGGTGACTTCGGCTTCTCCTTTTGCACTTTTTGATGTCTTTTCTGATTCCATATCTCTCCTTCTTCACTTCTTTCACCAAATTCACCTTAAAACCTGCACAAAAACACTGAAATCAAGCATAAACCTGTCCAGCTCTTATTTCTGAAAATATGAAGAAAAGCATGATTTCAAGCTAGTTTCTAAGTATAAAGATTGCTTTTAATATCAATTTTAAGCATGAAAGTAACAGTTTTTCAACTGTTATCAGATCCCAGCAGAGGCAGCAGCACACAGCTCACGGACAACCCAACTATCTTCACGCGGTCCAGCATCCCACACTGGTGGCATCCAACAATTGTGAATACATGGGCCAGCAAGGCTTGGTCCAGCATCCAGCCAGGGGCTTCACTGGGTGGAGAAAAGCAAGGGCTCCAGCAGCAAAAAGTAGGATGGTTGTTGAATAGAGAGCAGTGAGCAGCCGCCACCTCGATGGGAGTTTTTCTTTGAACATTTTTCAATTTGTAGACATGTGTAGCATGCTGTTACGGGATTGTGGGTGAAAAAGTTTCACTTTAATTTGGAGGGAAGCACACAGTCACGGTTGGAATGGAGTGTGACATTGCTTGATAGGCAGAGGCGTTAGTTGATTTTGGGAGATTCAAATGCATTTTAATTGCACAAGGGTGTAGCTGTCACGTCCAAGGGAGTAGCCCAAAGAAACTTTGATTCAATCCTTTTACTATTCAAGTGTTTTTTTTTTGCACGGTTGGCATGATGAATTACATTTAATATTTAGCTTTAGATACATTTTCTTTTTCTTAGGGACAAAACGGTGATTACCTAGATGTTTATTTTTTTTATTAAAAGAAAACGTTGATTCAGTGGAGGGGCACATGGTTTGCATCAGGAAGGTTTCTTTAGTCTTTTTCTTTATTCACTCAGAATGTTTTATATTATATACATTGAAATGCATTTAGCTTGGAAGTAGCTTGCTCATTTTATTTCAGCTTACTGTTCACGCATTTCTTTTAGTACTTCTTTCGTATAAATGTGCATTCCATTTCATTCCCGCTACGATGGGACACGTTGAAGGATAGAAAGTTTTATTTTTTTTTTAGTTAGTCATTGAATGAAGACGGTGCAGAGGTGGGCAATTTTTATTTGGGAAAAGTGAAGTACGTTGGAGGAGATGTGGTGTCACGGCTTAGTATGGAGAAAGTGGTGTGTTGTCACATATGGAGGGTTTTAATTTCTTAGGATGATGACTTTTTTTAGAGGCATGGTAGTACACTGTGCTTGATTATTGAATGTGTCGTCCATAATTAGAGAAAGCGTTTTCAATCAAGAGCACATACTCTCCTTTGCATTTTTCTTTTAGAAAAACATTTTCTTTGAATTGTCTTTTATTCTGCTTTAGCTCTAAAAAGGTCTATTTACATTGTGTTGATGTTTGAATCGGTGGTGATTTTTATTTTACAATTTCCAAGCTTTATTCCAATGTGCATTTACTTTGTTAGCTCAACATTGCCTTTTAATAGCTTCAATTGTGTTTGGGTATTTATCTACTGCAGTGATCAGTTTAATGCTTTGTTCATGCATTTTAATGCTTTCAATCATGTTCGGTCGTGTTTAATCCCCAGTTTTAATTTAGTTCGTTTCTAATCACAAAAACACTTTCAAACCCCCCCCCACTACGTGTTTGACCTAACTCTCGAACCACATTTGGTCCTTGAGAGACGACCTAGGAGTCACTTCCTAGCATTATACTACATTCTTTAATTCACATCAAATTTGATGGGCTGCGACAGCCCGCATCACTCCACTTCCTCCACTTCCCTTAGTACCTCCACTTCTTCCACTTCCTCCACTTCGTCCACTTCGTCTACTTCCTCCAATTCCTCCACTTTGTCCACGTCTTCTTCCACTTCGTCCACATCGTCTGCTTCCTCCACTTCCTCCACTTCCTCCAATTCCTCTACTTCCTCCACTTCCTCCACTTACCCCACTGTCTCCACTTCGTCAACTTCGTCCACTTCGTCAACTTCCTCCACTTCGTCAACTTCCTCCACTTCTTCCACTTCCTCCACTTCTTCTACTTCCTCCACTACCTCCAATTCCCCCACTTCCTCCACTTCCTCCACTTCGTCAACTTCGTTCACTTCGTCAAATTCCTCCACTTCGTCCACTTCTTCTTCCACTTCTTCCACTTCATCCACTTCGTCCACTTCCACTACTTCGTCCACTTTGTCCACTTCGTCAACTTCCTCCACTTCGTCAATGTCGTCAACTTGATCCACTACGTCCAGTACCTCCATTTCCTCCAATTCTTCTTCCACTTTGTCCACATCGTCCACTTCCTCCACTTCCTTCACTTCCTCCAATTCCTCCACTTTCTCCACTTACCCCACTTCGTCAACTTCCTCCACTTCGTCCACTTGCTCCAGTACCTCCACTTCTTCTTCCACTTCGTCCACTTCATCCACTTACTCCACTTCGTCAAATTCGTCCACTTCGTCCACTTCGTCAAATTCGTCCACTACGTCAACTTCGTCCACTTTGTCCACTTCGTCCACTTCCTCTACTTCCTCCACTTCGCCCACTTCCTCCACTTCCTCAACATCGTCTAGTTCGTCAAGTTCGTCCACTTCGTCAAAATCCTCCACTTCCTTCACTTCCCCCAGTACCTCCACTTCCTCAACTTCCTCCACTTCGTCCACTTCGTAAACTTCGTCCACTTCCTCCACTTTGTCCACTTCTTCTTCCACTTCGTCCTCTTCGTCCACGTGCTCCACTTCCTCCACTTCCGCCAATTCCTCCACTTCCTCCAATTCCTCCACTTCGTCAACTTTGTCAACTTCGTCCACTTCGTCAACTACGTCCACTTCGTCCATTTTCTCCACTTCGTCCACTACATCAACTTTGTCAACTTTGTCAACTTCGTCCACTTCGTCAACTTCGTCCCCTTCTCAACTTCCTCCACTTCCTGCACTTCCTCCGCTTCTTCTACTTCCTCCACTTCCTCCACTTCTTCCACTTCGTCCATGTCTTCTTCCACTTGGTCCACATCGTCCACTTCCTCCACTTCCTCCACTTCTTCCACTTCCTCCACTTCCTTCACTTCCTCCACTACGGCCACTTCCTCCACTTCTTCCACTTCTTCTACTTCCCCCACTTCCTTCACTTCCTCCAATTCCTCTACTTCCTCCACTTCCTCAACTTCTTCTACTTCCTCCAGTTCCTCCACTTCCTGAACTTCCTCCACTTCGTCCTCTTTGTCCACTTCTTCTTCTACTTCATCCACTTCGTCCACTTCGTCCACTTCCTCCACTTACTCCACTTCGTCCACTTCGTCAACTTCCTCCACTTCATCAACTTTGTCCACTTCGTCGACTTCGTCCACTTCGTCCACTTCGTCCACTTCGTCCACTACATCAACTTCGTCAACCTCGTCAACTTCGTCCACTTCGTCAACTTCCTCCACTTCCTCCACTTCCTCGACTTCTTGTACTTCCTCCACTTCCTCCACTTCTTCCACTTCGTCCAGTCTTCTTCTACTTCGTCCACATCGTCCACTTCCTCCACTTCCTCCACTTCCTCAACTTACTCCACTTCGTCAATTTCGTCCTCTTCGTTCACTTCCTCCACTTTTTCTTCCACTTCGTCCACATCCTCCACATCCTCCACTTCCTCCACTTCCTGCACTTCCTCCACTTCCTCCACTTCCTCCACTTCCGCCAGTTCCTCCACTTCCTCCACTTCCTGCACTTCCTCCACTTCTTCTACTTCCTCTACTTCCTCCACTTCTTCCACTTCGTCCAAGTCTTCTTCCACTTCGTCCACATCGTCCACTTCCTCCATTTCCTCCACTTCTTCCACTTCGTCCACTTCCTCCACTTCCTCCACTACGTCCACTTTCTCCACTTCTTCCACTTCTTCTACTTCCCCCACTTCCTCCACTTCCTCCAATTCCTCTACTTCCTCCACTTCTTCTACTTCCTCCATTTCCTCCACTTTCTGAACTTCCTCCACTTCGTCCAATTCTTCTTCTACTCCGTCCACTTCCTCCACTTTCTCCACTTCCTGCACTTACTCCACTTAGTCCAGTTCGTCAACTTCGTCCACTTCGTCAACGTTGTTGACTTCGTCGACTTCGTCCACTTCGTTATCTACGTCCACTTCGTCGACTTAGTCCACTTCGTCCACTACATCAACTTCGTCAGCGTCGTCAACTTCGTCCACTTCCTCCACTTCGCCAACTTCCTCCACTTCCTCCACTTCCTCGACTTCTTCTACTTCCTCCACTTCCTCCACTTCTTCCACTTCCTCCACTTCCTCCACTTCCTCCACTTCTTCCACTTCGTCCACATCGTCCACTTCCTCCACTTTGTTGATACGAGAATGTACGGGGAAGTCTAGAACCGGGGAATTTCTCCCAATAGCATATTGGTTGCCTTTAAGCTCATGCACTTTAAGAACTAATTACTAGGAATGCTAGGAATTGTATGAACTCGTAATTAAGGATAGGCCTTCTTGCAAGGTGATTTAGAGAGTGGCATTAGCATTGATGATAAGAATGATGAATTCCTAAAAGTATATGAGAGTGGATAAGATGAAATTGATAACCCCAACAACATACTCATCCATCTAATTCATTGAAGTGTTTGTATTCTGTTTTTCTCCATTGATCAAATTCATGCATACATATTTAATTACTGTCTCTTGCATTGAAACCTACAATTAATTTGTTCTTAAGTCTTAAATAATCAACAAATCACATAGCTAAACTAGGCCGTGAGTCCTTTGGGAAAACGATACTTGGTCTTACCTTGTTTTATTACTTGATACGATTCGGTCACACTTGCCGATTGTTAAACAAGTTTGTGGCGCCGTTTTTCGGTGTTCATAAATTTGTCATCAAGTTTTTGCCGCCGCTGCCGGGGACTCGTGGTTTAACTAGTTCATTTGTGTGATTATTGATTATCTTTGACTTGTTTTTATTTTATTTTTATTTTCTGTTTTTATTTTTTGGTTTTTATTTTATTTTATTTTATTTTATTTTATTTTATTTTCTGTTTTTATTTTTATTTTTTTTTCTATTTTCTATTTTTATTTTTTTCTCTGATTTTATATCTTCTCTATCTTTTTGTGCTAACAATTATTTCTAGAGTTTTGTGCCTAATGTTTGCAGGATGCAATTCGAACAAGAATTTAACTATATGGGCACTCAATTCTACTAAGGTAATTTCAACCACTGGTGGGAACCTCACTGAAGCATGGATAAAAATCAATTTTGGCAAGCTGTCGATCAATTTAAGAATCAACCACCACAACAATGGCAGCAAAAACCTTCTCTATCGGGAAGAAGGATAACGTTGGAGGACGCACTTCAATAGTACATACCGATATCTAATTGTCATCACAAAAGCACTCAAGCTGTCGAAGAATTTGATAGGCTGCCACCACAACAATGGCAGCAACAACCCTTTTTATCGGCAAGAGTGCCAGCATTGGAGGACGCACTTCAACGATTTTTGAAAAATGCCAGCTCCACTCAGAAAAACATTGAAGCATCATGTAAAAGGATGGAGATGAACCTTCGTTACATTAGTCAGAGATTGAACGATTTTAAGGTTAATACTGAAGTTAACCCTAAGGAGGAAGGTCAAGCCATTGCCACTGAAAGTGACAAGATTTTTGATGAGAAAAAAATAGGGAGAGATGAGGAAAAGATAGAGAGAAAAGAAAAAGAAGAGTTGAGTGAGAAAGATAAAGATGAAGAAAAAGAAAAAGAAGTGGTTGAGGGAAAAGAGAGAAAGAAAATTTGTGTGAAAATAAAGAAGTTGAGAAGAAAAAGAGAAGGGAAGAAAAAAATAAGAGAAAAGAAAAAGAGCAAAAAGAATGTGAGAGAAAAAAAAAAGAGGACGAGAGAAAAAAAGAAAGAATCATATGAAAAACCTCTTCCTCATCCAAAGAAGTATCATAGGAAGAAGAAGTTTAAGTGCTTCATGGAAATCTTCAATAAATTGGAGATTAAAGTTCCTATGATTGAGACATTGCAAGAGGTTCCTGGTTTGATCAAATTTCTGAAGAAGTTCAGTAGAAAGAAGAAAAAGAAGATGGAACATGAGCTTTATTGGGTCAAGCTAGTGACGTTAAAAGAGCGCTTGCTGGGAGGCAACCCAGTGATTTAAGAACTTTTAATTTTTGGTTTGGTGATGTAATTTTGAACTTTTGGGTATTTTTGTTTTTGTTATAAGTTTGTTACAGGGTTTACATCTACTGATGGATGTTAGGCGGAAGAGTATCTACTAAAGGATACTATGTTTGTATACACCTATCGATGGGTGTTGGTAAGAAAGATTTGCATCTACTGAAGGGTGCTGGAGGATTTTGGGTCAGGCTCGTGACGTTAAACAAGCGCTACCTGGGAGGCAACCCAGTTGATTGATCATATTTTTGTTTGTTCTGCTGTAGTTGCATAATAGGATTTTGCATGAGTAATCTGAACATGTTATTGCAAGGAGTAAGTGAGAAGCATGGGTAGGAGGCACCTAGGTTAAGCTAGGAAGAAGAAGAGCACTTCCCAAAAGTGCCGCTGAGCGGTAGTGTTGCAGACTGGGCTTAGGTTGCCCCTAAGCGGAACCCGAGCCCATTAGGGTATTTTTATACCCTAAGCTGCGCCTTAGTTTCTCTTTTCAGATTTTTCTCTGCACACACACTCCTACATACTTTTTCAAAGGTTCTCTACAACTTTTCCCTCATCCCTCTTGAGAAAATCTCTCTTTCACTCAATTTCTCACTAGTTTTCCATATAAGTTTGGGGTTGGGAGAGCATCATTGATGGGGATGAGTTTTTCAAAGCACTAGAGCAGGATTTGTTTTATCATTCACTTTTGTTTTTAGAATAGGGTTTGATGTACTCAATTGGAAATTTTGTCTGTTGTGATGGTTTGCTTATGATTGTTGTTTGATAAGTAATGCTTGACGATGCTTTAATATTGATTGATGTTGAGATGTCCACATTATATGCTTATATAGGTGGTTCACAAGCATTGTGAACAAATGCAAGATATTGTGATTTTGATTATGATTCTAAGCAGGATGTTATATGTGGAATGTGAATGAGCTTATATGTGAGGTTTTGAGCTCCAGAGTTGTTATTGTTGAATACTATTACTGTGGAAGCATGAATGACTTTGCCCAGGTTTTCTATGATTGAATTACTTGCTTGTTTGCATCATATGATCAAGGCCATTTGTTGGTAACCCTTATATTAGCCAATTTCATGATTAGCCACTAAAAGAGAACACTATGTGTTCTATCCTTTGAACCCTTAGCCTTGAACATGATTTGAAAACCCTTGTTGAAAAGCTTTACCTTGAGTTAAGATGAGAAATATTTTGTGGTATGTATAAATGTTCAAGTTTGGGGTTGTTGGAAAATAGAAAGGGAAATTGAAAGCATTGAGCTAAGAGCTAAGAATTAAGAATATGAAAAGAAAAGGAAAAAGAGAAAGAAAAGAAAAGAAAAAGCAAAGCTCAATGCAAAGGAAAGTTGGGAAAAGTAAGAATGATTGTGTTGATATGATTCTCTTAACTCAAGGGTTTTGTGATCCAGAAAAACCAATTTTCTTGTTAGCCCAGCCACATTATAAGCCATTGAAAAAGTCCTTGTGATGATGCATGCTTGTGAATTTATTTGATTGTGGTTAAATGAAAGGCAAAGACAATTCATGTGACATTGTGATAGTAGAGTGAATGAGTGATTACCTCTTATACACTTGTGTTTGAGTGAAACACTTTACCTAGTGAGGAAATATTCATTGAGCACATGAACATCCATGTTTAGTTGATTGATCATTCATGAAAAATAGCATTTGTTGGATATTAAGTAACTTTGTGAACACTAAGGCATGTGCACGTCTTAATTGAAATCTTTGTCATGAGTTTGATTGAAGTCTTTACTTATCTTGAAAAGAAGATTTTTGAATGAGTGAACCATTATATGGATTGATGGAAGATTGAGTTACATCTTGTTTGCTTGAGGACAAGCAAAGTTTTAAGTTTGGGGTTGTGATAACGGTTGAAAAACCGTTATTTTTATGCTTAAAATTGATACCAAAAGCAACCTTTAAGACTTAGAAACTAGCTTGAACTCATATTTTTGCTTTAGTTTTGTGAATAAGAGAGTTGAAAGTGAATTTAATGGTTTTGTGCAAGATTCCCTTGATTTTGTAGGCTAATTGAATGATTTGAAAGAAGAATTGAAGTACCAAATGATTGGAATGCTGAAAAGTCAACCAGAAACCAGAAAAGTCAACCAGTCAACCAGAATGCTGAAAAACCAACCAGAACGCAGAAAAAGTGTGACCGAGTGGCGCTGAGCGGTAAAATACCGCTGAGCGGCACTTTTCAGGTGCCAAAATCACCGCTGAGGGGCAAAAACAGCAGCTGGGGGCAAAATTGATCATGCGGTATTACTGCTCAGCGGTAAAATACCGCTGAGCGCCATTCTAAGTGGGCTTGGACAGGTTTTCTTTTGTTTTTATGGGCTTGGACTTGTTTTATGTTATTTTTATGCCCTATTTAAGGACTTGCACGTCCTAGGGTTTGTATCTTTGGCACAGACGAAGCAAACACTCTCTTTTCCAACCCTTGCAGGAAGATCTTGGATGCTCAGGCTACCTCCTCCTCTTTCTAGGGTTCTATCTTTCATTCTTTCATTATTGTTCATCTAGTTTCACCATGAATATGGTGAACTAAACCTTGTATTGTTGTTGGGGAATCAATGTAGTCTTGTGAAACTCTCATATATGGAATTTGTGTTTTAAAGTCTTATATAAAGATATATGCTTTCTTTCATCTTTAGCTAGGGTTTTTCCTCTTTGCTTATTGCTTGATTTGTTTAACTCATTCATTGCCATGATTATTGATTTTGTCGATACGGGAACGTACGGGGAAGTCTAGATCCGGGGAATTTCTCCCAATAGCATATTGGTTGCCTTTAAGCTCCTGCACTTTAAGAACTAATTACTAGGAATGCTAGGAATTGTATGAACTCGTAATTAAGGATAGGCCTTCTTGCAAGGTGATTTAGAGAGTGGCATTAGCATTGATGATAAGAATGATGAATTCCTAAAAGTATATGAGAGTGTATAAGATGAAATTGATAACCCCAACAACATACTCATCCATCTAATTCATTGAAGTGTTTGTATTCTGTTTTTCTCCATTGATCAAATTCATGCATACATATTTAATTACTGTCTCTTGCATTGAAACCTACAATTAATTTGTTCTTAAGTCATAAATAATCAACAAATCACATAGCTAAACTAGGCCGTGAGTCCTTTGGGAAAACGATACTTGGTCTTACCTTGTTTTATTACTTGATACAATTCGGTCACACTTGCCGATTGTTAAACAAGTTTGTGGCGCCGTTTTTCGGTGTTCATAAATTTGTCATCAGTCAACTTCGTCAACGTCGTCAACTTCGTCAACGTCGTCAACTTTGTCCACTTCCTCCACTTCCTCCACTTTGTCCCCTTCCTCTACTTCGTCCACTTCCTCCACTTTGTCGACTTTCTCAACTTCGTCCACTTCGTCTTCCACTTCGTCCTCTTCGTACACGTGCTCCACTTCCTCCACTTCCGCCAATTCCTCCACTTCCTCCACTTACTCCACTTTGTCCACTTCGTCAACTTTGTCAACTTTGTCAACTTCGTCCACTTCCTCCACTTCCTCCACTTCTTCCACTTCCACTTCCTCCACTTCCTCCACTACGGCCACTTCCTCCACTTCTTCCACTTCTTGTACTTCCCCCACTTCCTCCACATCCTCCAATTCCTCTACTTCCTCCACATCCTCCACTTCTTCTACTTCCTCCAGTTCCTCCACTTCCTGAACTTCCTCCACTTCGTCCACTTCTTCTTCTACTTCGTACACTTCCTCCACTTCCTCCACTTCCGCCAATTCCTCCACTTACTCCACTTCCTGCACTTACTCCACTTCGTCCACTACGTCAACTTCGTCAATTTCGTCAACTTTGTCCACTTCGTCCACTTCGTTATCTACGTCCACTTCGTCGACTTCGTCCACTTCGTCCACTACATCAACTTCGTCAACGTCGTCAACTTCGTCTGCTTCGCCAACTTCCACCACTTCCTCCACTCCCTCGACTTCTTCTACTTCCTCAACTTCCTCCACTTCTTCCACTTCGTCCATTCTTCTTCCACTTCGTCCACATCGTCCACTTCCTCCACTTCCTCCACTTCCTTAACTTACACCAGTTCGTCAACTTTGTCAATTTCGTCCACTTCGTTCACTTCCTCCACTTCTTCTTCCACTTCATCCACATCGTCCACATCCTCCACTTCCTCCACTTCCTCCACTTCCTCCACTTTCTCCACTTCCTCCACTTACGCCACTTCGTCCACTTCGCCCAATTCCTCCGCTTCGTCGACTTCGTCCACTTCCTCCACTAAGTCAACTTCGTCAACGTCGTCAACTTCGTCCACTTCCTCCACTTTGTCCCCTTCCTCCACTTCCTCCACTTCCTCCACTTCCTCCACTTTGTCGACTTTCTCAACTTCCTCCACTTCATCCAATTCTTCTTCCACTTCGTCCTCGTCGTCCACGTGCTCCACTTCCTCCACTTCCGCCAATTTCTCCACTTCCTCCACTACCTACACTTACTCCACTTCGTCCACTTCGTCAACTTTGTCAACTTCGTCAACTTCGTCCACTTTGTCCACTTCGTCAACTACGTCCACTTCGTCCACTTTCTCCACTTTGTCCACTACATCAACTTCGTCAACTTCGTCCACTTCGTCAACTTCGTCCCCTTCTCAACTTCCTCCACTTCCTGCACTTCCTCCACTTCTTCTACTTCCTCAACTTACTCCACTTCTTCCACTTCGTCCACGTCTTCTTCCACTTGGTGCACATCGTCCACTTCCTCCACTTCCTCCACTTCTTCCACTTCCTCCACTTCCTCCACTATGGCCACTTCCTCCACTTCTTCCAATTCTTCTACTTCCCCCACTTCCTCCAATTCCTCTACTTCCTCCACTTCTTCTACCTCCACTAGTTCCTCCACTTCCTGAACTTCCTCCACTTCGTCCTCTTCGTCCACTTCTTCTTCTGCTTCGTCCACCTCCTCCACTTCCGCCAATTCGTCCACTTCCTCCACTTCCTCCACTTACTCCACTTCGTCCACTTCGTCCACTTCGTCAACTTCCTCCACTTCGTCAACTTTGTCTACTTCGTCCACTTCGTCAACTACGTCGACTTCGTTCACTTTGTCCACCACATCAACTTCGTCAACCTGGTCAACTTCGTCCACTTCGTCCACTTCGTCAACTTCCTCCACTTCCTCGACTTCTTCTACTTCCTCCACTTCCTCCACTTCTTCCACTTTGTCCAGTCTTCTTCCACTTCGTCCACATCGTCCACTTCCTCCATTTCCTCCACTTCCTCCACTTCCTCCACTTCCTCAACTTGCTCCACTTCGTCAACTTCGTCAATTTCGTCCTCTTTGTTCACTTCCTCCACTTCTTCTTCCACTTCATCCACATCGTCCACTTCCTCGACTTCCTCTTCTTCCGCCACTTACGCCACTTCGTCCACTTCGCCCAATTCCTCCGCTTCGTCGACTTCGTCCACTTCCTCCACTACGTCAACTTCGTCAACGTCGTCAACTTCGTCCACTTCCTCCACTTTGTCCCCTTCCTCTACTTCCTCCACTTCCTCCACTTCCTCCACTTCCTCCACTTTGTCGACTTTCTCAACTTCGTCCACTTCTTCTTCCACGTCGTCCTCTTCGTCCACGTGCTCCACTTCCTCCACTTCCGCCAAATCCTCCACTTCCTCCACTTCCTCCACTTCCTCCACTTTCTCCACTTCCTCCACTTACGCCACTTCGTCCACTTCGCCCAGTTCCTCCGCTTCGTCGACTTCGTCCACTTCCTCCACTTCGTCAACTTCGTCAACGTCGTCAACGTCGTCAACTTCGTCCACTACGTCAACTTTGTCAACTTCGTCAACTTCGTCCACTTCGTCAACTACGTCCACTTCGTCCACTTTCTCCACTTCGTCCACTACATCAATGTCGTCAACTTCGTCCACTTCGTCAACTTCGTCCCCTTCTCAACTTCCTCCACTTCCTGCACTTCCTCCACTTCCTGCACTTCCTCCACTTCCTACACTTCCTCTACTTCTTCTTCCACTTCGTCCACATCGTCCACTTCCTCCACTTCCTCCACTTGCTCCACTTCCTCAACTTGCACCTCTTCGTCCGCTTCTTCTACTTCCTCTAGTTCCTCCACTTCCTGAACTTCCTGCACTTCGTCCTCTTCGTCCACTTCCTCTTCTACTTCGTTCACTTCGTCCCTTTTCCTCCACTTCCGCCAATTCGTCCACTTCCTCCACTTCCTCCACTTCCTCCACTTCCTCCACCTACTCCACTTCGTCCACTTCGTCAATTTCGTCCTCTTTGTTCACTTCCTCCACTTCTTCTTCCACTTCATCCACATCGTCCACATCGTCCACTTCCTCCACTTACGCCACTTCGTGCACTTCGCCCAGTTCCTCCTCTTCATCGACTTCGTCTACTTCCTCCACTACGTCAACTTCGTCAACGTCGTCAACTTAGTCAACGTCGTCAACTTCGTCCACTTTCTCCACTTTGTCCCCTTCCTCTACTTCCCCCACTTTGTCGACTTTCTCAACTTCGTCCACTTCGTCCACTTCTTCTTCCACTTCGTCCTCTTCGTCCACGAGCTCCACTTCCTCCACTTCCGCCAATTCCTCCACTTCCTCCATTTACTCCACTTCGTCAACTTCGTCAACTTCGTCAACTTCGTCAACTTCGTCCACTTCGTCCACTTCGTCAACTTCGTCAACTACGTCAACTTCGTCAACTTTCTCCACTTCGTCCACTACATCAACTTTGTCAACTTCGTCCACTTCGTCAACTTCGTCAACTACGTCCCCTTCTCAACTTCCTCCACTTCCTGCACTTCCTCCACTTCTTCTACTTCATCCACTTCCTCCACTTCTTCCACTTCGTCCACGTCTTCTTCCACTTGGTCCACATTCGTCCACTCGCTCCACTTCCTCGACAACTTCCACTTCCTCCACTACCTCCACAACGGCCACTTCCTTCACTTCTTCCACTTCTTCTACTTCCCCCACTTCCTCCACATCCTCCAATTCCTCTACTTCCTCCACTTCCTCCACTTCCTCCACTTCTTCTACTTCCTCCAGTTCCTCCACTTCCTGAACTTCCTCCACTTCGTCCTCTTCGTCCACTTCTTCTTCTACTTCGTCCACTTCCTCCACTTCCTCCACTTCCGCCAATTCGTCCACTTCCTCCAATTACTCCACTTAGTCCACTTCCTCCACTTCCTCCACTTCCTCCACTTCGTCAACTTTGTCCACTTCGTCGACTTCGTCCACTTCGTCAACTACGTCCACTACGTCGACTTCGTCCACTTCGTCCACTACATCAACTTCGCCAACATCGTCAGGTTCGTCCACTTCGTCAACTTCCTCCACTTCCTCGACTTCTTCTACTTCCTCCACTTCCTCCACTTCTTCCACTTCGTCCACTCTTCTTCCACTTCGTCCACATCGTCCACTTCCTCCACTTCGTCAATTTCGTCCTCTTCGTTCACTTCCCCCAGTTTTTCTTCCACTTCGTCCACATCGTCCATATCCACCACTTCCTCCACTTCCTCCACTTCCTCCACTTCCTCCACTTACGCCACTTCCTCCACTTACGCCACTTCCTCCAGTAACTCCGCTTCGTCGACTTCGTCCGCTTCCTCCACTACGTCAACGTCATCAACTTCCTCCACTTCGTCAACTTCCTCCACTTCTTCCTCCACTTACGCCACTTCATCCAGTAACTCCGCTTCGTCGACTTCGTCCACTTCCTCCACTACGTCAACGTCGTCAACTTCCTCCACTTCGTCAACTTCCTCCACTTCGTCCCCTTCCTCTACTTCCTCCACTTCCTGCACTTTGTCGACTTCCTCAACTTCCTCCACTTCGTTCACTTCTTCTTCAACTTCGTCCACTTCCTCAACTTCATCCACTTCCGCCAATTCCTCCACTTCCTCCACTTCTTGCACTTCCTCCACTTCTTCTACTTCCTCCACTTCATCTACATCCTCCAGTTCCTCCACTTCCTGAACTTCCTCCACTTTGTCCACTTCTTCTTCTACTTCGTCCACTTCGTGCACTTCCGCCAATTCCTCCACTTCCTCCACTTCCTGCGCTTACTCCACTTCGTCCACTTCGTCAACTTCGTCCACTTTGTCCACTTCGTCAACTTCGTCCACTTCGCCAACTTCCTCCACTTCCTCCACTCCCTCGACTTCTTCTACTTCCTCAACTTCCTCCACTTCTTCCACTTCGTCCATTCTTCTTCCACTTCGTCCACATCGTCCACTTCCTCCACTTCCTCCACTTCCTCAACTTACATCAGTTCGTCAACCTTGTCAATTTTGTCCACTTCGTTCACTTCCTCCACTTCTTCTTCCACTTCATCCACATCGTCCACATCGTCCACTTCCTCCACTTCCTCCACTTTCTCCACTTCCTCCACTTACGCCACTTCGTCCACTTCGCCCAGTTCCTCCGCTTCGTCGACTTCGTCCACTTCCTCCACTACGTCAACTTCGTCAACGTCGTCAACGTCGTCAACTTCGTCCACTTCCTCCACTTTGTCCCCTTCCTCTACTTCCTCCACTTCCTCCACTTCCTCCACTTTGTCGACTTTCTCAACTTCCTCCACTTCTTCTTCCACTTCGTCCTCTTCGTCCACGTGCTCCACTTCCTCCACTTCCGCCAATTCCTCCACTTCCTCCACTTACTCCACTTCGTCCACTTCGTCAACTTTGTCAACTTCGTCAACTACGTCCACTTTCTCCACTTCGTCCACTACATCAACTTCGTCAACTTCGTCCCCTTCTCAACTTCCTCCACTTCCTGCACTTCCTCCACTTCCTCCACTTCTTCCACTTTGTCCATGTCTTCTTCCACTTGGTCCACATCGTCCACTTCCTCCACTTCCTCTACTTCTTCCACTTCCTCCACTACGGCCACTTCCTCCACTTCTTCTACTTCCTCCACTTCCTCCACTTCGTCCAGTCTTCTTCCACTTCGTCCAGTCTTCTTCCACTTCGTCCACATCGTGCACTTCCTCCACATCCTCCACTTCGTCCACTTCCTCCACCTCCTGCACTTCCTCCACTTCCTCCACTTCCTCAACTTGCTCCACTTCGTCAACTTCGTCAATTTCGTCCTCTTTGTTCACTTCCTCCACTTCTTCTTCCACTTCATCCACATAGTCCACATCGTCCACTTCCTCCACTTCCTCCACTTCGTCCACTTCGTCCACTTACGCCACTTCCTCCACTTAGCCCAGTTCCTCCTCTCCGTTGACTTCGTCCACTTCCTCCACTATGTCAACTTCGTCAACGTCGTCAACTTCGTCAACTTCGTCCACTTCCTCCACTTTGTCCCCTTCCTCTACTTCCTCTACTTCCTCCACTTCCTCCACTTTGTCGTCTTTCTCAACTTCGTCCACTTCTTCTTCCAATTCGTCCTCTTCGTCCACGTGCTCCACTTCCTCCACTTCCGCCAATTCCTCCACTTCCTCCACTTCCTCCACTTACTCCACTTCGTCCACTTCGTCAACTTTGTCAACTTCGTCAACTTCGTCCACTTCGTCAACTTCGTCCACTTCGTCAACTACGTCCACTTCGTCCACTTTCTCCACTTCGTCCACTACATCAACTTTGTCAACTTCGTCCACTTCGTTTACTTCATCCCCTTCTCAACTTCCTCCACTTCCTGCACTTCCTCCACTTCTTCAACTTCATCCACTTCCTCCACTTCTTCCACTTAGTCCACGGCTTTTTCCACTTGGTCCACATTCGTCCACTTCCTCCACTTCCTCCACTACGGCTACTTCCTCCACTTCTTCCACTTCTTCTACTTCCCCTACTTCCTCCACCTCCTCCAATTCCTCTACTTCCTCCACTTTCTCCACTTCTTCTAGTTCCTCCAGTTCCTCCACTTCTTCTACTGCTTCGTCCTCTTTGTCCACTTCTTCTTCTGCTTTGTCCACTTCCTCCACTTCCGCCAATTCGTCCACTTCCTCTAGTTACTCCACTTAGTCCACTTCCTCCACTTCCTCCACTTCCTTCACTTCGTCAACTTTGTCAACTTCGTCCACTTCGTCAACTACGTCCACTTCGTCCACTACATCAACTTCGTCAACCTCGTCAAGTTCGTCCACTTCGTCCACTTCGTCAACTTCCTCCACTTCCTCGACTTCTTCTACATCCTCCACTTCCTCCACTTCTTCCACTTTGTCCAGTCTTCTTCC
The DNA here is from genome assembly GCF_029865625.1 of Vigna umbellata. NCBI lineage: Eukaryota > Viridiplantae > Streptophyta > Magnoliopsida > Fabales > Fabaceae > Vigna > Vigna umbellata. The sequence continues at coordinate 27,252,425 of NC_142166.1, forward strand.
ACTTCATCCACATCGTCCACTTCCTCCACTCCCTCCACTTCGACCACTTCCTAAACCTACTCCACTTCGTCAACTTCGTCAATTTCGTCCTCTTCGTTCACTGATGAGAGGGTCGCACCTCCCACAAAAGTTGTGCATAAAAGAATGCAGTATAGTTACTAGGAAGTGACTCCTAGGTCGTCTCTCAAGGACCAATTTGGGTTCAGTCTCAGATCAAACACATAGTGGGGGGTTTTGAAAAATGTTTTTTTTTTGTGATTTTAAATGAACTAAATTAAAACTTGAAATTAAACACAACTGAATACAATTAAAAACATTCAAATGCAACACTTAAACTAGAACATTAAATGCACAATGTTGTAAGCTATCCTACACATTCACCACCAAAAAGAAGAAAATCATTTCAACATAAAATATAAAATATTTTAAGGCAAAATAAATAAAAGAAAATGAAACTTCTCTAAAATTGACCCATTCATCTACAAAAGAAAATTGAAATTTGCAAATGCTTTTAAAAATCCTCCTGACCGTGACACTTCCATTCCATGTATTTCATTCTAAAAAAAAATCAAAATAAGTGAAATACTTGCCCCTGGATACTCTTTGGCCGTGACATATGTTGCATGTAGAGAAAATTAAAATAATTGGAATGCTTCTTACACTTCCAACATCTATCATATTTCAATCACCACATCTCCATTCATTATCCAAAAGTAATTGAATTGATACCTCCTCTTAAATCACCACCGTACCCGTGCTACTCCCATGTGCCTTCAAAATGAATCACCTCATGGACCCTACAATGTGGCAGCAACAGCTCCTACCTACTCCCATCACCTCTTCATCAACCCGTGACCTCCTGGAGCATTCTCCAATTCCAAATTCCATGTGAAAAGAAATTAGCTTTTCTCCTCTAGAACTCTGTCACCGTGCTGCACATCATTCCAGCCCCTCTTTTATTGAAATTAAAATTAATAAAACAAACGTTCAAGGAAGAAAACCGAGTGAGGTTGGCGGCTGACTGCTTCCACACGTCCCAGCTCTCTACCCGTGAAGCCCATGCCTTCCCAATGGAATCAACGCTGCTGCACTGCTCTCTTCTAAAGCGTCACACCACTCTCCTCTCTCCCAAGATGTGACAATGCTAATTCCACAAAACAAAATGAAACGGAAAACTTTGAAACACTCAATCACGTGCACCTTGCATTCAACGAAAAACACAAAAGCCAATGCTCATCATTCCAATCTCAATACAATAAAATAAAATCTGCTCTCCCTCTCTGCGTGCTTCCTGCTACCATTCTCCCAAGCCGAGACAACACACCATTTCTTCATTCCATTCGTTCCCAATCAGCGTTTTTCCAAAGAAAAAGTTCCGAAACACAATCTCCTCCAAAACAAAAAAAAAACAGAGAGTAAGTGGCGGTTGTGACCTTTCTAAGGACGTGTGTCCCTTTTTTTAGGGTAGGGTCCACACAAAATAAAACCCTAGGGTGCCAAGTCAATAATTTTTAATTTTGGGTCTAATCTAATTTACAAAAAATTGACCCAAAATATAAGAGTTGATACAAAAATTCTAAACTACTGAATTACAATTTAATTAATTTCTAAAATGTCTGTGTGGAGAGTCTTGAATTTATTTGGCATTCTTCCTGATGTCCCAAAATGTATTTCCAAAATTTTCCTGCACTTCAAAAATGCACTTAATCAGCTCAGAAAACCCAAATTAGCACAATTACAAATTTCCGACCAAATTAAGCAAAATTTGGAAAACGGGGAAATAACAAACAATTAAACACAATTCCCTGGTTTATTTAAGTGCAATAAGCTAAATATAATTCAAGAAATAACGACTCATCATTCACTTCCTCCACTTTTTCTTCCACTTCGTCCACATCGTCCCCATCCTCCACTTACTCCACTTCCTCCACTTACGCCACTTCGTCCAGTTCCTCCGCTTCGTCGACTTGGTCCACTTCCTCCACTACGTCAACGTCGTCAACTTCCTCCACTTCGTCCCCTTCCTCCACTTCCTGCACTTTGTCGACTTCCTCAACTTCCTCCACTTCGTTCACTTCTTCTTCAACTTCGTCCACTTCCTCAACTTCCTCCACTTCCGCCAATTCCTCCGCTTCCTCCACCTCCAGCACTTCCTCCACTTCTTCTACTTCCTCCACTTCCTCCACTTCTTCGACTTCGTCCACGTCTTCTTCCACTTCGTCCACATCGTCCACTTCCTCCATTTCCTCCACTTCCTCCACTTTCTCCACTTCTTCCACTTCTTCCACTTCCCCCACTTCCTCCACTTCCTCCAATTCCTCTACTTCCTCCACTTCTTCTACTTCCTCTAGTTCCTCCACTTCCTGAACTTCCTCCACTTCGCCCACTTCTTCTTCTACTTCGTCCACTTCCTCCACTTCCGCCAATTCCTCCACTTCCTCCACTTCCTGCACTTACTCCACTTCGTCCACTTAGTCAACTTCATCCATTTCGTCAACTTTGTCCACTTCATCGACTTCGTTATCTACGTCCACTTCGTAGACTTCGTCGGCTTCGTCCAGTTCGTGCACTACATCAACTTCGTCAACGTCGTCCACTTCGTCCACTTCGCCAATTTCCTCCACTTCCTCCAGTCCCTCGACTTCTTGTACTTCCTCAACTTCCTCCACTTCTTCCACTTCATCCATTCTTCTTCCACTTCGTCCACATCGTCCACTTCCTCCATTTCGTCCACTTCCTCCACTTCCTCCACTTCCTGAACTTACACCAGTTCGTCAACTTTGTTAATTTCGTGCACTTCGTTCACTTCCTCCACTTCTTCTTCCACTTCATCCACATCGTCCACATCCTCCACTTCCTCCACTTCCTCCACTTCCTCCACTTTTTCCACTTCCTTCACTTACGCCACTTCGTCCACTTCACCTAGTTCCTCCGCTTCGTCGACTTCGTCCACTTCCTCCACTACGTCAACTTCGTCAACGTCGTCAACGTCGTCAACTTCGTCCACTTGCTCCACTTTGTCCCCTTCCTCTACTTCCTCCACTTCCTCCACTTTGTCGACTTTCTCAACTTCGTCCACTTCTTCTTCCACTTCGTCCACGTGCTCCACTTCCTCCACTTCCGCCAGTTCCTCCACTTCCTCCACTTACTCCACTTCGTCCACTTCGTCAACTTTGTCAACTTTGTCAACTTCGTCAACTTCGTCCACTTCGTCCACTTTGTCAACTACGTCCACTTCGTCTACTTTCTCCACTTCGTCCACTACATCAACTTCGTCAACTTTGTCCACTTCGTTCCCTTCTCAACTTCCTCCACTTCCTGCACTTCCTCCACTTCTTCTACTTCCTCCACTTCCTCCACTTCTTCCACTTGGTCCACGTTTTCTTCCACTTGGTCCACATCGTCCACTTCCTCCACTTCTTCCACTTCCTCCATTTCCTCCACTACGGCCAGTTCCTCCACTTCTTCCGCTTCTTCTACTTCCCCCACTTCCTCCACTTCCTCCAATTCCTCTACTTCCTCCACTTCCTCCACTTCTTCTACTTCCTCCACTTCCTGAACTTCCTCCACTTCGTTCACTTCTTCTTCAACTTCGTCCACTTCGTCCTCTTCCTCAACTTCCTCCACTTCCGCCAATTCCTCCACTTCCTCCACTTCCTGCACTTCCTCCACTTCTTCTATTTCCTCCACTTCCTCCACTTCTTCCACTTCGTCCACGTCTTCTTCCACTTCATCCACATCGTCCACTTCCTCCATTTCCTTAACTTCTTCCACTTCCTCCACTTCTTCCACTTCCTCCACTACGTCCACTTTCTCCACTTCTTCCACTTCTTCTACTTCCCCCACTTCCTCCACTTCCTCCAATTCCTCTACTTCCTCCACTTCTTCTACTTCCTCCAGTTCCTCCACTTCCTGAACTTCCTCCACTTCGTCCATTTCTGTTCTATTTCGTCCACTTCCTCCACTTCCTCCACTTCCGCCAATTCCTCCACGTCCTCCTATTCCTGCACTTACTCTACTTCGTCAACTTCGTCCACTTTGTCAACTTTGTCCACTTAGTTATCTACGTCTACTTCGTCGACTTCGTCCACTACATCAACTTCGTCAACTTCGTCCACCTCGTCCACTTCGCCAACTTCCTCCACTTCCTCCACTTCCTCGATTTCTTATACTTCCTGAACTTCCTCCAGTTCTTCCACTTCGTCCATTCTTCTTCCACTTCGTCCACATCGTCCACTTCCTCCACTTCCTCAACTTACACCAGTTCGTCAACTTTTTCAATTTCGTACACTTTGTTCACTTCCTCCACTTCTTCTTCCTCTTAATCCACATCGTCAACATCCTCCACTTCCTCCACTTCCTCCCCTTTCTCCACTTCCTCCACTTACGCCACTTCGTCCACTTCGCCTAGTTCCTCCGCTTCGTCGACTTCGTCCACATCCTCCACTACGTCAACGTCGTCAACGTCATCAACTTCCTCCACTTCCTCTACTTCCGCCAATTCCTCCACTTCCTCCACTTCCTCCACTTACTCCACTTCGTCCACTTCGTCAACCTTGTCAACTTCCTCCACTTTGTCCCCTTCCTCTACTTCCTCTACTTTCTCCACTTCCTCCACTTTGTCGTCTTTCTCAACTTCGTCCACTTCTTCTTCCAATTCGTCCTCTTCGTCCACGTGCTCCACTTCCTCCACTTCCGCCAATTCCTCCACTTCCTCCACTTACTCCACTTCGTCCACTTCGTCAACTTTGTCAACTTCGTCCACTTCGTCAACTTCGTCCACTTTGTCCACTTCGTCAACTACGTCCACTTCGTCTACTTTCTCCGCTTCGTCCACTACATCAACTTCGTCAACTTCGTCCCCTTCTCAACTTCCTCCAGTTCCTGCACTTCCTCCACTTCTTCTACTTCCTCCACTTCCTCCACTTCTTCCACTTCGTCCACGTCTTCTTCCACTTGGTCCACATCGTCCACTTCCTCCACTTCCTCCACTTCTTCCACTTTCTCCACTTCCTCCACTACGGCCACTTCGTCCACTTCTTCGACTTCTTCTACTTCCCCCACTTCTTCCAATTCCTCTATTTTCTCCACTTCCTCCAGTTCCTCCATTTCTTCTACTTCCTCCAGTTCCTCCACTTCCTGAACTTCCTCCACTTCGTCGTCTTCGTCCACTTCTTCTTCTACTTCGTCCACTTCCTCCTTTCCGCCAATTCGTCCACTTCCTCCACTTCCTCCACTTACTCCACTTCGTCCACTTCGTCCACTTCGTCAACTTCCTCTACTTCGTCAACCTTGTCCACTTCGTCGACTTCGTCCACTACATCAACTTCGTCAACCTGGTCAACTTCGTCCACTTCGTCCACTTCGTCAACTTCCTCCTCTTCCTCCACTTCCTCGACTTCTTCTACTTCCTCCACTTCCTCCACTTCTTCCACTTCGTCCAGTCTTCTTCCACTTCGTCCACATCGTCCACTTCCTCCACTTCCTCCACTTCCTCCACTTCCTCAACTTGCTCCACTTCGTCAACTTCGTCAATTTCGTCCTCTTTGTTCACTTCCTCCACTTCTTCTTCCACTTCATCCACATCGTCCACATCCTCCACATCGTCCACTTCCTCCACTTCCTCCACTTACGCCAGTTCGTCTACTTCGCCCAGTTCCTCCTCTTCGTCGACTTTGTCCACTTCCTCCACTACGTCCACTTCGTCAACGTCGTCAATTTCGTCCACTTCCTCCACTTTGTCCCCTTCCTCTACTTCCTCTACTTCCTCCACTGTGTCGACTTTCTCAACTTCGTCCACCTCGTCCACTTCTTCTTCCACTTCGTCCTCTTCGTCCACGTGCTCCACTTACTCCACTTCCTCCACTTCCTCCACTTACTCCACTTCGTCCACTTCGTCAACTACGTCTACTTCGTCCACTTTCTCCACTTCGTCCACTGCATCAACTTTGTCAACTTCGTCCACCTCGTCAACTTCGTCCCCTTCTCAACTTCCTCCACTTCCTGCACTTCCTCCACTTCTTCTACTTCCTCCACTTCCTCCACTTCTTCCACTTCGTCCACGGCTTCTTCCACTTGGTCCACATTCGTCCACTTCCTCCACTTCCTCCACTTCTTCCAGTTCCTCCACTTCTTCCACTTCCTCCACTACGGCCACTTCCTCCACTTCTTCCACTTCTTCTACTTCCCCCACTTCCTCCACATCCTCCAATTCCTCTACTTCCTCCACTTCCTCCACTTCTTCTACTTCCTCCAGTTCCTCCACTTCCTGAACTTCCTCCCCTTCGTCCTCTTCGTCCACTTCTTCTTCTACTTCGTCCACTTCCTCCACTTCCGCCAATTCGTCCACTTCCTCAAGTTACTCCACTTAGTCCACTTCGTCCACTTCGTCCACTTCCTCCACTTCGTCAACTTTGTCCACTTCGTCCACTTCGTCCACTTCGTCAACTACGTCCACTTCGTCGACTTCGTCCACTACATCAACTTCGTCAACCTCGTCAAGTTTGTGCACTTCGTCCACTTCGTCAACTTCCTCCACTTCCTCCACTTCCTCGACTTCTTCTACTTCCTCCACTTCCTCCACTTCTTCCACTTCGTCCAGTCTTCTTCCACTTCGTCCACATCGTCCACTTCCTCCATGACGGACAAATTTATGATCACCAAAATATGATGTCACAAACTTGTTTAACAATCGGCAAGTATGACCGAATCGTTTCAAGTAATAAACTCGGTAAGACCAAGTATCGTTCTCCCAAAGGACTCACGGCCTAGTTTAGTTATGTGATTTGTTGATTAGCTAAGACTTAAGAACGAAATAATTGGATTTTAATATGCAAAAGACGAAAATAAACATGTATGCATGAGGTTGATCAATGGCAAAAGCAAAAGACACGCACTTTCAATGAAAGATATATATGAATATGTTGTTGGGGTTCAATTTCATCTTATCCACTCTCATATATTTTAGGAATTCAACATTCAAATCATCATTGTTAATGCCACTCTCTAAAGTACCTTTCAAGAAGGCTTCTCCCTAATTACGAGTTCATACAATTCCTAGCATTCCTAATAATTAGTTCATCAAGTGCAGGAGCTTAACGACAACCAATATAATATTGGGAGAAATTCCCCGGATCTAGACTTCCCCGTACGTTCCCGTATCGACAAAATCAATAATCATGCATTGAATGAGTTAAACAAAGCAAGCATTAAGCAAAGAGGAAAAACCCTAACTAATTATGAAAGAAAGCATAGATCTTAGATTAAGATGTAAACACAAATTCCATATATGAGAGCTTCAAAAGATTACATTGATTCCCCAACAAACATACAAGGTTTAGTTCACCATATTCATGGTGAACCTAGATGAACAATAATGAAAGAATGAAAGATAAAACCCTAGAAAGGTGAAGAGGTAGCCTGAGCATCCAAGATCCTCCTTCAAAGGGGTGGAAGAGAGAGTGTTTGCTTCGTCTTTGCCAAAGATACCAAACCCTAAGACATCTAGGTCTTTAAATAGGACATAAAAATAATAGAAAACGGGTCCAAGCCCAAACAGATCATAAAAATCGCAGAAAACTGGCCCAAAACTCGTATGGTTGACTTTTTCCGTATTCTAGTTGACTGGTTGACTTTTTGGTTGACTGGTTGACTTTTCTGGTTGACTGGTTGACTTTTCTGGTTTCTGATTGACTTTTCTGGTTTCTGGTTGACTTTTCTGATTCCATCTCTCTCCTTCTTCACTTCTTTCACTAAATTCACCTTAAAACCTGCACAAAAACACTGAAATCAAGCATAAACATGTCCAACTCTCTTATTTCTAAAAATATGGATAAAAGCATGATTTCAAGCTAGTTTCTAAGTGTAAAGGTTGCTTTTTGTGTCAATTTTAAGCATGAAAATAACAGTTTTTCAACTGTTATCACAACCCCAAACTTAGAACTTTGCTTGTCCTCAAGCAAACAAGATGTAACTCAATCTTCAACCAATTCATATGATGGTTCACTCATTCAAAAATCCTCTTTTTCAAGATAAGTAACAACTTCACTCAAACTTATGACCAAGAGTTCAATCAAGATGTGCACATGCTTTAGTGTTCACAAAGTCATTTAAATTCCAACAAATGCTATTTTTCATGAATGATCAATCAATTAAGCATGGATGTTCATGTGCTTATGGAATATTTCCTCACTAGTTAAAGTGTTTCACTCAACACACAAGTGTATAAGAGGTAAAGTTGTTTCACTCATTCACTCCACTATCACAATGTTACATGAATCAACTTTGCCTTTCATTTTACCACAATCAAAAACATTCACAAGCATGCATCATCACAAGGACTTTTCAATGGCTTATAATGTGGCTTGGCTAACAAGAAAATTGGTTTTTCTGGATCACAAAATCCTTGAGTTAAGAGAGTCATAACAACACAATTATTCTTATTCTTCCCAACTTTCTTTTGCATTTGCATTGAGCTTTGCTTCTTTTTCTTTTCTTTTCTTTTTTTTTCTTCTTCTTTGCATATTCTTACTTTTTAGCTCTTAGCTCAATGCTTTTCCTTTTTCATGTTTTCCCAACAACCCCAAACTTGAACATTTAACAATACCGCACAAGATCTTCTACTTAACTCAAGGTAAAGATTTTCAATCAAGGGTTTCAGTGTATGTTCAAGGCTAAGGGTTCAAAGGATAGAACACAAAGTGTTCTCTTTTAGTGGGCTAACTTTATGAATCTGGCCAATAAAAAGGGTTCCAACAAATGGCCTTGATCATATGATGCAATACAAGCAATCGATTCAATCATAGAAAACCTGGGCAAAATCATTCATGCTTTCAAAGTAATAGCATTCAAACATAACAACTCTGGAGCTCAAAACCTCACATATAAGCTCATTCACATTTGACATACACATCCTGCTTAATTTCACAATCACAATCATAATATCCTGCATTTGTTCACAAAGCTTGTGAATCACCTGTATAAGCATTTTATGTGCACATCTATCTCAACATCAATCAATCAATAAGCATCATCAAGCATTACTTATCAAACAATCACAGTTAATAGCAAACCATCACACAAACCAGGTGTCCAATAGAGTACATCAAACCCTAATCTAAAAACAAAAACAAATAAGTTCAGAAAACTTAAACCAACAAAAGCATAAGCATATGATAGCATTCATCAGTAAATGCTATCTCAGCTCCTCATCAGTCTAAGCTATCCTCTGTATCTTCCTTCTTCTTGGATCTTATAGTCTTGATTCTTTTTGCCTGATAAGGAGGCCATCCCTGCATCAAACATAATTCACAAAACCAAAAGATACATTGTTAAGCATTAGTAAACCACAATGAAGAAATCAGCCCCTTCAATGATGCTCTCTCCCAACCCCAAACTTAGATGGAAAACTAGTGAGCAAGTTAGTGGAAGGGAGATTTTCTAAAGAGGGATGAGGGAAAAGATGTGGAAAACCTTGGAGAAGGTATGTGGGAGTGTTTGTGCAGAGAAGAGCCTGAAAGTATGAGCATATGTGCAGCTTAGGGTATAAAAATACCCTAATGGGCTCGGGTCCCGCTAAGGGGAACTAAAGCCCATTCTGCGAGAGTACCGCTCAGCGGCACTTTCGTGATGTGCTCTTCTCCTTCTTTTCTTAACCTACGTGCCTCCTAGACATGCCCCTCACTGGTTCCCTGCAATTCAATGCTTAAAATACTTATGCAAACCCTAACTAAAATAAAACAAACAAAAACAATCAATCAACTGGGTTGCCTCCCAGGTAGCGCTTGTTTAACGTCACGAGCCTGACCCAAAATCCACCAACACCCATCAGTAGGTGTTACCACTTAGCATCCTTCAGTAGATGCTATATCCAACTAGCATCCTTCAGTAGATGCTATGTTCAGCAATATAATGTTCAACAGATTAAAAATTTACAAACCAAAGTAAAATTAAAAAGTTCTTAAAATTACAGGGTTGCCTCCCAACAAGCGCTCTTTTAATGTCATTAGCTTGACCCTTTAAGCTCAAGTTCCTGCTTTATAGTTGATGTTGTCATCCCACCAACTCCTCAGCTGTTTCCTGTGAACTGTTTTGGTCCATCTAGAATGTGGAGACTCTATCTCTATCATCTCCTTCTCTTTAAAGCCCTTCACAACCCACAAGTTGTTCTTGATTCTTACAGGTGTGCCAAGTTGGGGTCTTCTTTTCTCCCAGTCACTAGGAATTTCTCCTCCTCTTCCCATCTTTTCTTCCTTGTGTACCTGAAACAACAAACAATGGTTACCTGCAACCTTGGGCTTTTCATTTTTATGGCTAGTCATGTGTGCATCTTGAAATGCAGCTTTATAACTAGCTTCTTCCTCCTGTGCTTGCGTCTCATCCTTGAAGACGTCTACAACCACTCTCTCCTCTCGATCCTGGAGCACCACTATACCTTCATTTACATCAATGATAGCTCTGGCCGTTTTCATAAACGGTCTTCCAAGTATGATAGGTATCTTCTCTGTCTCCATCTTCATCACCACAAAGTCTGCCAAGAACTGAAGTTTGCCAACACAAACTATAATGTCCTCTGCAATCCCACATGGCTCCTTTAAAGATCCATCGGCCATTACTAGATTAACCTTTACAGGTTTCACATTAACATTGCCGATTTACTCCAGTAAAGAGTAAGGTATCAAGTTAACACTTGAACCTAAATCAAGGAGAGCTTTCTTCACCCTTTTCTTCCCTATGGTACAAGGGATAGAAAAACTGCCTGGGTTTGTTGCTTTAGGAGGGAATGGCTCTTTTTTAACAGTTATACACTCCTTTGCCTCATCATCTCTACGTCTCTTCTTTGTAGAGATTTCTTCATTAGATTTAGTGTAAACCGTAATCTGTTGCAGAATCTGTTCCCAAGGTGCATCATTATCCACCATGTTGAATAACTCTGTGAAGTCCATTTGTTTCCCTTGATGGATTGGAAAAGGAAAAGTGCTTTTGCTCTCTATTTCTCTTCTCTCTTCTGTATCTAACTCAACTTTCTCATCATCAACACTCTCTACCACCTTGCACTCTTCTCTGGGGTTAACCTCAGTATTAGCCCCAAAATTTCTATTTGGCCTTTCTTCCACCTGTTTGGTGATCTGCCCCATCTGAATCTCCAAATTTTTGATAGCAGCTTCAATGCTCTTTTGGGTAGACTCAGTTTTCTGTATGAAATTGTTGAGAGTTTCCTCCATCCTCATGGACCTTTCATTAAGCATAGATAACTGTTGCCATAAGGTGGGTTGCTGCTGCTGCTTATTATATTGACCAGCTTGCCTAGTTTGCCCTTGACCAATACTTGGGTGTGGTTTCCACCCCTGATTGTAACTCCCTTGACGGTACTGATTGGTCATGTAGTTTACATCCTCTACGGCTTCAACTGGAAAGGCACATTGACCATTGATATGGTCGCCTTCACACAATTCGCACAACTGGGTTTGTACCTGTGCAACAGTTTTCAACTCTTTGGGTAATTGTGCAAGAGTTTTAGTCAGAGTCTCTAGCTGTTGAGTGAGAATTTTGTTTTGAGCTAGCAGGGCATCATGTGTCTGTAATTGGAGGACTCCTTTTTGCATAGGAGCTCCTCTCTCACTTCATCAACTTCGTCCACTTCGTCCACTTCCTCCACTTCGTCCATTTCGTCCACTTCATCCACGTCGTCCATTTCGTCCACATCCTCCACTTCGTCAACTTCCTCCACTTCCTGCCCTTTATCCACTTCCTCCACTTCCTCCACTTCGTCAACTGAGTTCGTCAACTTCGTCCACTTTGTCCACTTAGTCAACTTCGTCCACTTCGTCAACTTCCTCCACTTCCTCCACTTCCTCCACTTCCTCCACTTCCTCCCCTTCCTCCACTTTCTCCACTTCCTTCACTTCCTCAGCTTCGTCAACTTCCTCAACTTCCTCAACTTTGTCAACTTCGTCAACTTCGTCCACTTCGTCCGCTTCGGCCAATTCCTCCACTTCCTCCACTTCGTCCATGATGAGTCAATATTTTGTTCACTTCACTTAGTTTATTTTGCTAGAATTAATCAGGGAATTGTGCTTAAATGTCCGGTATTTTTCCGTTTTTGCTAATTGTGCTTAATTTGACCAAAAATTCTTATTTTAATTAATTTGAATTATTTGAGCTAATTATTTTCATCATTGATTGTAGGAAAAATTTTGAAAATACAATTTGGGACATTTGGAGGTGAAAAAAAAAATGCCACATCAATTATATTTTAAAATAAAATGAAAGAGAGGTGTGGATTTCATTTAAAGAAGTGTGTACAAGAAGGAGGACATTATGGTAATTTTACTCTTTGAGAGGGGTACTTCATTATTGAAAAAAGGTGCATCCAGCAAATTGAAGTACATAAATGGTCCAGAGTTGGTTTGGTTAGCACGGTGACTGATTATGAGGTAGCACGTAGAGCAGGGAGCTCTCGGTTGGAGGGATTGCCTCTCACGTTAGGAAGTAGCGGACAACAAAATGGAGGGTTACGGTTGAGTTCTTATTTTCATTTCCTTGTTGGAGGGCATGGTGCACTTACTTAGTCTTTCATTTTGCTGGAACGTTTTATTTTTGAAGGGAATTCAATTTCTTCTAGAATAGTTCTTTTAATTCATTTAGTCATTCAGCTGGAAGAGCACATGTGGTGCTTGAACTCATTTCTTTCTTTTAGAAAAGCTAACCGTCACATTCATTTTTCGGTCTCTGCACTTGTTTTTCTTGGAAGGTTATTTTCAATATAATGAGCATTTTTGCTGTGCACGGTTACTCATGAATCAAGAGTCTCGGTTTTTTTTTCCAGCAGAGAAAGTGGTGTGCTCACGGGAATTAGCTTTTGGTTTTCAGTGATTTTAGAGATTAGGATGTGGTTTTAATGAGGGAGAGATGGTGATTGATTGGAGAAAGATACAAGCAGACGGTCTTGTGAACATTTCATTTTATTTCATTTTAGCAAAGTTTGCTTCATCCAGCTACTGTTCACGTGCTACTTTTATACCCATTTCATTACTTCACTTTCTAGCTTACTAATTGCAATTCAATTGGCACATGAGTTTTCTGAATTATTTATTTCATTTAGTTAGATTCATATATGCATTTCATTTTTAGCCCAGTGTTTCTTTATTATCGGCTGAATTTTAAGTAGTTCACACATCTTGTTTTAGAAACCGTTTAGTCTCAATGTAGAACCGTTCGGTCATCTGTTGGACAGTTCGGTCCTCATGGTTTGCTTATTTATTTCAGTGTTTTAAATTATGTTTGGTTGTATTTACTTTCCAGTTTTAATGTTGTTAATTTCTAATCGCAAAAACATTTTCAAAAACCCCCCCCCCACTACGTGTTGATCTGAGACTGAACCCAAATTGGTCCTTGAGAGACGACCTAGGAGTCAAATCCTAGCACTATACTGCATTCTTTTATGCACAACTTTTGTTGGGAGGTGCGACCCTCTCATCAAAATGGCGCCGTTGCCGGGGACCAACGGTTCAGTCTTAGGTCTTTCTGTTGTGTTAGTGTGTGTTGTGTTTTGTCTTGTGTTGTGATGTGATGTGATGTGATGTGATGTTCTGTTTTGTGTGTGTGTGTTGCATGTATAAATGTGTTGTGATTTATTTGTTTCGTGATTTTTAGTATTCTTCTTTTTCCATGTCTACCTATTTTGATTTTGTGAATACTGCTTATTTTGCTAGTGCCTCTGATTATGATTCTCCTTCTGCATGTTACTCTGATTGTAATTCATATTCTGCTGACTTCTATGTTGAGAACAATATGACTCATCCTCTAATTTCTAAGAGTGCTCTTTGTGAGCCGGTTTCACTTAAGGAGGATGATCTTCATTGCGATCTCACCCCTGGACTGATACATTTGCTGCCTAAGTTTCATGGTTTTGCAGGAGAATGCCCACACAGACATTTGGAGGAGCTCCACATCATGTGCTCTTCAATGAAGCCTCCAGATGTCCCTCTTGATTACATTTTCTTAAGCGCATTTCCGCATTCATTACAAGGAGCAGCTAAGGACTGGAAAGACTCTCTTCCTCTGAGATCCGTTACCGATTGGGGATATCTTGAGCATCAGTTTCTGAGCAAATTTTCCCCTGTGCAATATGCTTACAGCAACGGTCTTGGATGGAATGACCCTACCTTGGAATGGTATGATGCTCCACAGCATCATTATCAAGAACCACCATTCCAGAGTACTTTTATGCCTTCACCAGTCCAGCAATACCAAAGTCAGCAATATGATGCTCATGCCCAAATAGCTCCTCAGCCTTCTACTTCTGAGCCTACATTGAAGGAGTTGTTGGAGCAGTTGACCATGCAGAACCTGCAGTTTCAGCAAGAGACTAGAGCGTCCATTCAGAGCTTGAATGACCAGATAGGGCAGATGGCTACTCAATTAAATCAGGAACAGTCTCAAGATTCAGAGTTACCATTTCAGACTGTTCAGATTCCAGATGAGGATGATAGTGGCATCAACATAGAAGATGGGGAGAAGAGTCATGAGCTTACTACTGTGCCATCTACTTTCCCATCATCCTATGTCCCTACCCTTGCACCTGAGGAGACTGCTGAAGATTTTGAGGACCAGGCAGGTATAAGCAGTAATTTTGAATCAGGTAGACAACTTTCATATTCCACCACTTTACCAATCTTTAGGGAAGTGGAGGTAAACATACCTCAATGTGATTTTGTTGATAATTATGTTGTTGAGGGGTATGTTGATGATTGTATTGTTGTTGAGTCTGATTTTAATTTTCCCTCTATGCATGATGAGAACCAATTTTTTCTATCGCATCCGAATGTTTATTCTCCATGCATTGAACATGAATCTGAGTCTGTAGTTGATATTGCTTGTGATTTTGAAATTGATTCATGTTCTGAGGATGTATCTGAGGTTCAGTATGATAATTTGGGTGTTATACCCCTGCATGTTATTTCTTTGGAACCACGTTGCACTAACCCTATTGCAGGAGGTACAAATGAATTTGACCAACATGCACCCGTGTTGGAAGACAAAGGTGCCAGCATTCACAAAAGTTTCAACATCAACAGGCACCTGCTGAACCTGCTCATCAACAATCACTGCATAGATCCAGCTGTGGAAAACATCTCCCTGCTAGATCAAATCTGGAGGATGAAGCAATTCTTCCTCAAAACTTCCTTGCTGGATCCTGTGGTGGAAGACATCTCCCTGAAAGTCCAAAATTGGCAACTGCCACCATGATCAGGGGAGTTTCCTTTCTCTCTTCTCCCCCTTTGCTTACTTTTATTGCACTTGTCCATGATCTGTTGACTGTTTTGATTTCCGATCTTATGCTTATGACACATTGAGGACACTGTGTAGTTTAAGTGTGGTCTATTGGGGGAGATTTTTATTTTTCTTTGTTAGTTTTTGTTTTCTTGGTTAAATTTTTTTTTTCTTTTCTAGGTTATTTTTATCGTGTCTTGTATACAGTTTTACATGTTTCTCTTGATTTCTGGACTTTGTTTAGGTTGTAGATGTGTCTTTCACTTCATTGATACTCTGATTTGTTTGAAATCCTTGCTTTTCTTTGCTTGGAAGATGATCATGATGTTTGAGAGTTGAATTGATTGTGACACAAATGCCCTGTGTGAGAATTTGAGCCACTTTATGTTCTTTCTTGTGTGTGATATGTCTCTTGATTGCTTGCACATATGCCTTGACTTGACTCTTGTTGATAATTCTTGATTGATATGCATGTCTGGAAGTGATAAAGGCAGTTTTGTTTTTGAGCCTCTCTAGCCAAATAAGCTTACCTTGTTCTGATCCTTTGATAACCCCTTTTGAGCCTATACTTTTCTCATTTCTTTGTTTTGAAGCTCATACACTAGCCCTAAGTGAAAAACCATGATTACCTTAACCTTAGGGAATTTTGGAGCTTTGGAAGTGTTTTGGGAACAAGTGTGGTCTCCTTGGGGATTCTGATGAATTGGCTAGTTAGTTCCTCTTCTTGTTTTGTTGTTATAAATATATGTGTATCTTGTCTCTTACAGTTGTGTGCTAAAGAGAGAAAAGAAAAGAGACAGGATGAGAAAAAAAATATAGAGAAAAATAAAAAAAAAAGTGAAAAATGAAAAAAAATTTGTGAATAATGGAGTCAAGAAGAGGATTGAATTAGAGGTTTTGGGTGTATTTGATTGTGTTTTCACTTGTTCCCCATTGCTCCTCTATTTCTTTTGGTTTATAGCTTCTCATCCATATGTTATCCTCCCTTGTCCTTGGCCCCATTACATCCATAAAAGACCTTTTGATTTGAACATGCATATGTTTTGAGTGTTGATATTAGAGACTTGCCAAGTCTGTTGTTGTTTGCTTTCTTGAGTGCATTGAGTTGAAATTCTTTACCTTATACACTTGAGAGAAACACTGATAGTGCATCTGTGAGGTTTTGTTACTTTTGATTCACCTCATGAGTTGATTGATCATTTTGCCATGTCTTGAATTGCTTGGATGATTTCATGAGTATCTGCTTTCTCTGATTCATTCTGTGTTGGAATTGTCTACCTCTCTTCTCTGTCCAGATTTCTTGAGGACGGTGTAAATTCTGTTTGTTTCCTTGCAAGTCTTTCTTTTCTGTGTGCTAAGTTTGTGTCATACCTTGGATGTCCTTTGAACTATTCCCTGATCTGCGTCTTGATTTTGCCCAGGAGTGCAAAAGACTAAGTGTGGTCTATTTTGATGAGTCAATATTTTGTTCACTTCACTTAGTTTATTTTGCTAGAATTAATCAGGGAATTGTGCTTAAATGTCCGGTATTTTTCCGTTTTTGCTAATTGTGCTTAATTTGACCAAAAATTCTTATTTTAATTAATTTGAATTATTTGAGCTAATTATTTTCATCATTGATTGTAGGAAAAATTTTGAAAATACAATTTGGGACATTTGGAGGTGAAAAAAAAAAATGCCACATCAATTATATTTTAAAATAAAATGAAAGAGAGGTGTGGATTTCATTTAAAGAAGTGTGTACAAGAAGGAGGACATTATGGTAATTTTACTCTTTGAGAGGGGTACTTCATTATTGAAAAAAGGTGCATCCAGCAAATTGAAGTACATAAATGGTCCAGAGTTGGTTTGGTTAGCACGGTGACTGATTATGAGGTAGCACGTAGAGCAGGGAGCTCTCGGTTGGAGGGATTGCCTCTCACGTTAGGAAGTAGCGGACAACAAAATGGAGGGTTACGGTTGAGTTCTTATTTTCATTTCCTTGTTGGAGGGCATGATGCACTTACTTAGTCTTTCATTTTGCTGGAACGTTTTATTTTTGAAGGGAATTCAATTTCTTCTAGAATAGTTCTTTTAATTCATTTAGTCATTCAGCTGGAAGAGCACATGTGGTGCTTGAACTCATTTCTTTCTTTTAGAAAAGCTAACCGTCACATTCATTTTTCGGTCTCTGCACTTGTTTTTCTTGGAAGGTTATTTTCAATATAATGAGCATTTTTGCTGTGCACGGTTACTCATGAATCAAGAGTCTCGGTTTTTTTTTTCAGCAGAGAAAGTGGTGTGCTCACGGGAATTAGCTTTTGGTTTTCAGTGATTTTAGAGATTAGGATGTGGTTTTAATGAGGGAGAGATGGTGATTGATTGGAGAAAGATACAAGCAGACGGTCTTGTGAACATTTCATTTTATTTCATTTTAGCAAAGTTTGCTTCATCCAGCTACTGTTCACGTGCTACTTTTATACCCATTTCATTACTTCACTTTCTAGCTTACTAATTGCAATTCAATTGGCACATGAGTTTTCTGAATTATTTATTTCATTTAGTTAGATTCATATATGCATTTCATTTTTAGCCCAGTGTTTCTTTATTATCGGCTGAATTTTAAGTAGTTCACACATCTTGTTTTAGAAACCGTTTAGTCTCAATGTAGAACCGTTCGGTCATCTGTTGGACAGTTCGGTCCTCATGGTTTGCTTATTTATTTCAGTGTTTTAAATTATGTTTGGTTGTATTTACTTTCCAGTTTTAATGTTGTTAATTTCTAATCGCAAAAACATTTTCAAAACCCCCCCCACTACGTGTTGATCTGAGACTGAACCCAAATTGGTCCTTGAGAGACGACCTAGGAGTCAAATCCTAGCACTATACTGCATTCTTTTATGCACAACTTTTGTTGGGAGGTGCGACCCTCTCATCAGTCCACCACGTCCACTTCCTCCACTTCCTCCACTAACTCCACTTCCTCCACTTCGTCCACTTCGTCAACTTAGTCCACTTTCTCAACTTCGCCAACTTCGTCAATTTCGTTCACTTCGTCCACTTTCTCCACTTCATCCACTTCTTCTTCCGCTTCTTCTTCCGCTTCTTCCACTTCCTCCACTTCGTCCACTTTCTCCACTTCCACCACTTCCTCCCCTTCCTCCACTTCCTCCACTTCCTCCACTTCCTCTACTTCCTCCACTTAGTCCACTTCGTCCACTTCCTCAACTTGGTGCACTTCGTCCACTTCGTCCACTTCCTCCACTTCCTCCCCTTTCTCCACTTCCTCCACTTCGTAAACTTCGTCCGATTCGTCTAGTTCGTCCACTTTGTCAACGTGTTGAGAGGGTCGCACCTCACACAAAAATTGAATGCAAAATTAATGCAGTATAAACTAGGAAGTGACTCCTAGGTCGTCTCTCAAGGACCAAATGTGGTTCAGGTAATAGGTCGAACACTTTGTCGGGGGTTTTGTGAAGATTTTTGTGAATGCAAGTGAACTAAATTAAAACAGAAACATCAACACGGATGTGAACACATGATTAAAATGGTTCGTCACTAAAGTTAACATTACAACTAATTAAATGAGAACACTAAAATAAAACATTCAATGTCAAAGTGCGTGAACTAAATGCAATGCAATAAATAAATAAGAAAACTCATTCAATACTCTTAAATTAAATTTCAATGTTGAGCTAACACATTAAATGCACATTGGAATAAAGCATGGAAATTATAAAACAAAATCACCACCGGTTCAAGCATCATCACTATGTAAAAGAGAAAACCTTTGGAAGTTTCTTTCTTTCCCTGGACATAACCGTGTGTGCCTCATGCTCTTCATCAAAGAAAAGAAAAACAAATACTAACACCGTACACCTACTTCAACCTAGGCCATCACTTCAAATGAAAATGGAATAAAAGATGCTTCAAGAATTCTTCTTAGCCCCGTGACCTGCACACCAACTCACATCCCATCACCTCTTCATTCTCAAAGAAATAAAGCAAATAATTTTTTTTACCCATCCAGTTGCCAAACCCCGTGGCACGTCCCTGATAACAGTTGAAAAACTGTTATTTTCATGCTTAAAATTGATACTAAAAGCAACCTTTATACTTAGAAACTAGCTTGAAATCATGCTTTTCTTCATATTTTCAGAAATAAGAGAGCTGGACAGGTTTATGCTTGATTTCAGTGTTTTTGTGCAGGTTTTAAGGTGAATTTAGTGAAAGAAGTGAAGAAGGAGAGAGATGGAATCAGAAAAGACATCAAAAAGTGCAAAAGGAGAAGCCGCAACTGCCGCTGAGCGGTAAACTGCCGCTGAGCGGCACTCAGGAGCTCACGGGAGGACCGCTGAGGGGCAAAATGGCCGCTGAGGGGAAGAAACGACTCACGCACTTACCGCTGAGCGGCACACTTATGGGCTTGGACCTAGATTTTTTTTAATTTTAGAATAGTATATAAGCTTTAGGACGTCCTAGGGTTTGTATCTTTGGCAGAAACGAAGCAAACACTCTCTCTTCCACCCCTTTGAAGGAGGATCTTGGATGCTCAGGCTACCTCTTCACCTTTCTAGGGTTTTATCTTTCATTCTTTCATTATTGTTCATCTAGGTTCACCATGAATATGGTGAACTAAACCTTGTATGTTTGTTGGGGAATCAATGTAATCTTTTGAAGCTCTCATATATGGAATTTGTGCTTGCATCTTAATCTAAGACTTATGCTTTCTTTCATCATTAGTTAGGGTTTTTCCTCTTTGCTCAAGGCTTTCTTTGTTTAACTCATTCAATGCATGATTATTGATTTTGTCGATACGGGAACGTACGGGGAAGTCTAGATCCGGGGAATTTCTCCCAATAGTATATTGGTTGCCTTAAGCTCTTGTGCTAAAAAAACTAATTATTAGGAATGCTAGGAATCGTATGAACTCGTAATTAGGGAGAAGCCTTCTTGAAAGGTAATTTAGAGAGTGGCATTAACAATGATGACTTGAATGTTGAATTCCTAAAATATATGAGAGTGGATAAGATGAAATTGACCCCCAACAACATACTCATCAATATATTTCATTGAAAGTGCTTGTCTTTTGTTTTAGCCATTGATCAACCTCATGCATACTGATGAGTCAATATTTTCTCAATTTCACTTAGCTTATTGTACCGAATTTAATCGGGGAATTGTGCTTAAATGGCCAGTATTTTCCCATTTTTCTTAATTGTGCTTAATTTGATCGGAAATTCAAATTTTAATTAATTTGAATTATTTGAACTAATTATTTGCATTATTAATTGTAGGGAAATTTTTGGAAATGTGTTGGGACTTAAAGATAAATCAAGTGACCTTCGTTTTGGCATTTGGTGGTCATGAGAGGAAGGACGCTACGTCCTGGAAGTGTGAATCTACTAAAGCACACGGACACATGGTTTTTGCTTGTATCAAATTGAAGAAAAATTGAAAGAGATACATGCTGGAAAGAAGCAATTCACGTCCAACTCCCAAATGCAAGTGTGCTGAATTTGTTGAAGTGAAAATAGCACACGCGGACCCCACACTTTTGCATGTCCCAAGACTTGTTAGATGAAACAAATTAAACAAAAAGGCCAATGGGGACCACCTTACAAGTGCATCTCACGGCACATTCATTTTGGAATCAGCTAAACAATTTTAACACACGCGGCCCACAAGAAAGCAGCCACGGTGGCAACTAGAGGGGTGCACATCCAGCCTTCAAAGGGGAAAGGAATTCCACGCGGCCCAGCAACATCCAGCAAGCGGTGCAAAAAGCAACTTTGGAGTCCAGCCTTCACGGAGCTTGGGAGATCCACGTCCAATCCAGCAGCTCCTGCAATTCATTTTGGTGAGCACACTCACACGCACCACCAACGTCCATGCACACGGAGCAGTCCAGTTGATTCCAGAAGCACGTGAGCGTCCAGGGGGTGCACGAAGAAACCTTCACCACGTCCAATCCAGTGGCATCCGGAAGCAGCAAGAGTGGTGTCGCGGGCTGGTCCAAAGTGAAAGCATCCTCCAGCAACATACACAGATGGTAAGCAGATGCAGCAACACACGTTCAACACCTGGATTCCAGCTTCATGCGGAGATTGGGAAGAAGTAGGAGGTCCACGTCCAGCACTGCCCCACATTGACAGGTCCAACTAAGCGATGCAGTAGCAGGCCCACAAGAAGCTCATTCTTTCGTTACGCTCCAGCAAAGATGGGTGTGAACGGATGGCATTCACGGTCCAGCTGCCACGTTGAGGAGAAGAAGGGTGTGCATCCAGCACATGGTCCAGCAGAGGTAGAGAAGAAATAGGGCTACACACATTGGAACAGAGAGCTCTCGGTAGGAGGGTGTTGAGAGGGTCGCACCTCCCACAAAAGTTGTGCATAAAAGAATGCAGTATAGTGCTAGGAAGTGACTCCTAGGTCGTCTCTCAAGGACCAAATGTGGTTCAGTTTCACGTCAACACGTAAAGGGGGGGTTTGTGAAAGTTTGTTTGTGGATGAAATTAAAAAGCGTCGAATTAAAACTGGAAATTAAATTCAACCGAACATAATTGAAAACACTGAAATAAATGAACAAAGCATGATGACCAAACGATCCTACATTGTAACCGAACGATTTCTAAAACAAGTGAGGAAATTGGAAATGCAAAAAAAATAAAGAAGCCGAACAGAATAAATAGCATAATGAACGGAAACAATAAACCGAAATAATAGACATCACAGTGAATTGAAAAGTAAACTAAACAATGCAAAAGATAAATATCCAAATACAACTAAAACTATTAAAATGCAACACTTAAACTGAAACATTAAATGCACAATGTTGTAAACTAAACATCAAAGGCAATTAATCTAAAACAAATAAAAGATATGGATGCAACCCGTGGCCGTGAGCAGCTTCCAAGAGAATTGGAAATTAAAAATGCTTCTAATATGCAACTCTTGGCCGTGACTCACTTGCCTTCTTCAATTAAAAACCCAAAACTTCTTCTCTCAAAGTCAACCACCGGACACAATACACCCACCTACTCCCATCTAATGACCTCTTTATTCCCAAAGAAATAAAGAAAATGAGTGCTACACATTCTGCTGCGTCTTGGCCCGTCCCATCAATCAACACTTTTCTCTTAAAAGAAAATAAAGGCTAAAGAAAATAAAGGCTAATTGTGATAAAAAGAATCCCATCCAAACCGGAAAACCTGTGCTTCATTCTCCTTTGAAAGAAAACGTTTCTCTCTTTTCTCATAAAGCAATGAAAGTGATAAAAAAAAACGTAACAGCGTGCATTACCAACAATTAATCACCGTGCACTTCCAACTTAAGAATCGAAAGTTGTTCTGCTACTTCAGAATAAAAGAAAGAAAATGATAGTAACACAAAATGAAGGTGGCGGCTGGACGTGATTCAGCTCCCTGCACTGTGCACACCAATTTCTCTCCTCACCCGTAACCTTCCATACGTCCCTCTCCGTTCTTCCCCTTTTTTTTTTTTTCTTTCTCTCTTTTCGCCCCAAAAAGAAAATCTCCCTTCCCCAACAAGTGGCGGCTGGATGCCCCCAAAAAAGAACTCTAAAACGAAGGTGCCCTATGGTGGCAGCTGGACTTCTCCATGGGCCCTGCTGGATATGCAACCTCTGGCCCCTCTACTTTTTACGCTACCCTTTTACTGGATGCTCCATTCATCCGCGCACCACCCTTTGCTGCTGTACGGCTTCATTCCATAAAGTTTTGTCCCCTAGCACTTTTGACTTCCTTCAATTAATTAATCACCACAAGAATGCACCTCTTTCCCATTATGTGGGCCGTGACCTATGTGGCATGTGTTGATATGCTTGACAAAATGAATTGTCATGGGCTGTGTTGGGCCGTGTGCAGCTTGCATTTCCAATTGGTTCCCTCCATGCTTCACGGCAAAAATGAATGGTAATGTGCTTTTAGCATGAATTGGCTGTGTGATGTGTATGTGGGTTCCAAGTTTTGCTTCCAAAAATTCATGAAGTGAATGACATGTTCTCCCTCTTTCACGTGCAGCCCCATCCATTCTTTACTTCACTAAAACAGATCCACCTTCTCCACTGGACGGTGCTTGCTGGAATCAAGCTCCAAAGGTGCATAAACCAAGTTCTGGAAAAATGAAAGCCACTTCCTCTGCTGGACCGTGAATGTGGCTGCTTTCTTTTTTTCTCTTTGCTATCCAATAAAGCCAAGCTATTGTATGCCTTGTTTAAGAGTGTTAGAAGGTCTTAGCATCGTCCAATGATCAATTCCAGCCACCACAATTACTAAACAGCAAGCAAACAATGCAAACAGATTAGAAATCACTCAAACAGTAATCACTGGACTGACATATGAGAGTAAAATAAATACTGGGAACAGCACAGAACGAATTTGAACAAAGTAAAAACTATACGTTAAAATAGACATCTAGACGAAACTATGGAAAAAAATTGCATGGAAAACGGATAAGAATTGAACTCAAACGAAGACACACAAGTTGACACAACATTCACGCGGCAGCCAGCGAAAATAAAAAATGGCTAAGATGCATTGGCTCAATTGCCATTTCTCATTTAGCTTTCAAATGTCCCAAAAAGTTATCCAAAATTTTCCCGTAATTAATAATGCAAAATAATAAGCTCAGATAATTCAAATTAGTTAAAATAAGAATTTCCGATCAAATTAAGCACAATTAGGACAAACAGGAAAATACCGGACGTTTAAGCATAATTCCCCGACTAATTCTAGCACATTAAACTAAGTGAAGTGAACAAAATATTGACTCATCAAAATAGACCACACTTAGTCTTTTGCACTCCTGGGCAAAATCAAGACGCAAATCAGGGAATAGTTCAAAGGACTTTTAAGAAGGTGACACAAAGTCGACACACACAAAATAAAGACTCGCAAGGAAACAAACAGAATTTACACAGTCCTCAAGAAATCTGGACAGAGAAAAGAAGTAGACAATTCCAACACAGAATGAATCAAAGAAAGCAGATACTCATGAAATCATCCAAGTAATTCAAGACATGGCAAAATGATCAATCAGCTCAAGAGGTGAATCAAAAGTAACATAGCCTCACAGATGCACACAATGAGTGTTTCTCTCAAGTGTTTAAGGTAAATCGATGTCACTCAATGCACTCAAGAAAGCAAACAACAACAGACTTGGCAAACCTCTAATATCATCACTCAAAACATATGCATGTTCAAATCAAAAGGTCTTTTCATGGTTGTAATGGGGCCAAGGACAAGGGAGGATATATCTGGATAAGAAGCTACAAACCATAAGGAACAGAGGAGCAATGGGGAACAAGTGTAAACACATTCAAACACACCCACAACCTCTAATTCCATCATCTTCTTGACTCCATTATTCACAATTATTCACATTTTTTTTTCACTATTTTTCTGCTCTCTTCTTTTTTTTTTTTTTCTTCATCCTGTCTCTTTTCTTTTCTCTCTTTTCAAAACAAAACTGTAAAAGACAAGATACACATATATTTACCAAAACAAAACAAGAAGAGGAACCAACTAGCCAACTCATCAGAAACCCCCAAGAGACCACACTTGTTCCCAAAACACTTCCAAAACTCCAAAATTCCCTAAGGTTAAGGTAATCATGGTTTTTCACTTAGGGCTAGTGTATGAGCATTCGAAATAAAGAAATGGGGGAAAGTATAGGCTCAAAAAGGGTTTTCAAAGGATTAGAACAAGGTGAGCTTATTTGGCTAGAGAGGCTCAAGAACAAAACTGCCTTTATCACTTCCAAACATGCATATCAATCAAGAATTATCAACAAGAGTCAAGCCAAGGCATATGTGCAAGCAATCAAGAGACATATCACACACAAGAAAGAACATAAAGTGGCTCAAATTCTCACACAGGGCATTTGTGTCACAATCAATTCAACTCTCAATCATCATGATCATCTTCTCAAGCAGAGAAAAGCAAGGATTTCAAACAAATCAGAGTATCAATGAAGTGAAAGATACATCTACAACCTAAACAAAGTCCAGAAATCAAGAGAAACATGTAAAACTGTACACAAGACACGACAAAAATAACCTAGAAAAGAAAAAAAATTTAACCAAGAAAACAAAAACTAACGAAGAAAATTAAAAATCTCCCCCAATAGACCACACTTAAACTACACAGTGTCCTCAATGTGTCATAAGCATAAGATCAGAAATCATAACAGTCAACAGATCATGGACAACTGCAATAAAAGTAGGGAAAGGGGGAGAAGAGAGAAAGAAAACTCCCCTGCTCATGGTGGCAGTTGCCAATTTTGGACTTGTAGGGAGATGTCTTCCACCAATGGATCCAGCAAAGAAGTTTTGAGGAAGAACTGCTTCATCCTCCATATTTGATCGAGCAGGGAAATGTCTTCCACAGCTGGATCTAAGAAGAAGTGATTGTTGATGAGTGGGTTCAGCAGGTGCCTATTGATCTTGAAGCTTTTGTCAGTGTCAGCACCTTTGTTGTCCACTGTGGGTGTTTGTTGATCAAATTCATTTGTACCTCCTGCAATAGAGTTAGTGCAATGTGGTTCCAAAGAAATGACATGCAGGGGTATACCACCCAATCCCAGTGTAACAGGCTGAACAACAGATAAACTCTCAGAACATGAATCAATTTCAAATTCAGAAACAATATCAACCACAGATTCAGATTCATGTTCAGTGCATGGAGAATAAACATACGAATTTGATATCAAAAATTGATTCTCATCATGCAGAGAGGAAGAATTAAAAACAGACTCATCAACAATACAATCATCAACATACCTATCAACAACATATTCATCAACAGCATAGTCAAAATTAGGTATGTTTACCTCCACTTCCTTGAAGATTGGTAGACTGTGGGGAAATGAAGGTGGTCTACCTGGTTCAGAATTACTGCTTATTTCTGCCTGCTCCTCAAAATACTCATCACTCTCCTCAGGTGCAAGGGTATGGACATAGGACGATGGGAAAGTAGATGGCACAGTAGTAAGCTCATGACTCTTCTCCCAATCTTCTATGTTGATGCCACTATCATCATCATCTGGAATCTGAACAGTCTGAAATGGTAACTCTGAATCTTGAGATTGTTCCTCAGTGAGTTGAGTGGCCATCTGCCCTATCTGATCAGTCATACTCTGAATGGCAGCTCCTATTTCTTGCTGGAACTGCATGTTCTCTTGCTGAAACTGAAGGTTCTGCATGGTCATCTGCTCCAACAACTCCTGCAATGTAGGCTCAGAAGTAGAAGGCTGAGGAGCTATTTGGGCAGGAGCATCATATTGCTGACTCTGATATTGCTGGACTGGTGGAGGCATGAAAGTACTCTGGAATGGTGGTTCTTGATATTGATGCTGTGGAGCATTATACCATCCCAAAGTAGGGTCATTCCATCCAAGACCGTTGCTGTAAGCATATTGCACAAGGGAAAATTTGCTCAGAAACTGATGCTCAAGATATCTCCAATCGGTAACGGATCTTAGAGGAAGAGAGTCTTTCCAATCCTTAGCTGCTCCTTATAATGAATGCGGAAATGCGCTCAAGAAAATGTAATCAAGAGGGACATCTGGAGGCTTCATTGAAGAGCACATGATGTGGAGCTCCTCCAAATGTCTGTGTGGGCATTCTCCTGCAAAACCATGAAACTTAGGCAACAAATGTATCAGTCCAGGGGT
The DNA here is from genome assembly GCF_029865625.1 of Vigna umbellata. Classification (NCBI taxonomy): domain Eukaryota; kingdom Viridiplantae; phylum Streptophyta; class Magnoliopsida; order Fabales; family Fabaceae; genus Vigna; species Vigna umbellata. The sequence continues at coordinate 27,279,371 of NC_142166.1, forward strand.
GAGATCGCAATGAAGATCATCCTCCTTAAGTGAAACCGGCTCACAAAGAGCACTCTCAGAAATTAGAGGATGAGTCGTATTGTTCTCAACATAGAAATCAGCAGAATATGAATTACAATCAGAGTAACATGCAGAATGAGAATCATAATCAGAGGCACTAGCAAAACAAGCAGTATTCACGAAATCAAAAAAGGTAGACATGGAAAAATAAGAATACTAAAAATCACGAAACAAATAAAACACAACACATTTATACATGCAACACGCACACACAAAACAGAACATCACATCACATCACATCACAAGACAAGACAAAACACAGCACACACTAACACAACAGAAACCTAAGACCGAACCGTTGGTCCCCGGCAGCGGCGCCATTTTGTTGAGAGGGTCGCACCTCCCACAAAAGTTGTGCATAAAAGAATGCAGTATAGTGCTAGGAAGTGACTCCTAGGTCGTCTCTCAAGGACCAAATGTGGTTCAGTTTCACGTCAACACGTAAAGGGGGGGGGTTTGTGAAAGTTTGTTTGTGGATGAAATTAAAAAGCGTCGAATTAAAACTGGAAATTAAATTCAACCGAACATAATTGAAAACACTGAAATAAATGAATAAAGCATGATGACCAAACGATCCTACATTGTAACCGAACGATTTCTAAAACAAGTGAGGAAATTGGAAATGCAAAAAAAATAAAGAAGCCGAACAGAATAAATAGCATAATGAACGGAAACAATAAACCGAAATAATAGACATCACAGTGAATTGAAAAGTAAACTAAACAATGCAAAAGATAAATATCCAAATACAACTAAAACTATTAAAATGCAACACTTAAACTGAAACATTAAATGCACAATGTTGTAAACTAAACATCAAAGGCAATTAATCTAAAACAAATAAAAGATATGGATGCAACCCGTGGCCGTGAGCAGCTTCCAAGAGAATTGGAAATTAAAAATGCTTCTAATATGCAACTCTTGGCCGTGACTCACTTGCCTTCTTCAATTAAAAACCCAAAACTTCTTCTCTCAAAGTCAACCACCGGACACAATACACCCACCTACTCCCATCTAATGACCTCTTTATTCCCAAAGAAATAAAGAAAATGAGTGCTACACATTCTGCTGCGTCTTGGCCCGTCCCATCAATCAACACTTTTCTCTTAAAAGAAAATAAAGGCTAAAGAAAATAAAGGCTAATTGTGATAAAAAGAATCCCATCCAAACCGGAAAACCTGTGCTTCATTCTCCTTTGAAAGAAAACGTTTCTCTCTTTTCTCATAAAGCAATGAAAGTGATAAAAAAAAACGTAACAGCGTGCATTACCAACAATTAATCACCGTGCACTTCCAACTTAAGAATCGAAAGTTGTTCTGCTACTTCAGAATAAAAGAAAGAAAATGATAGTAACACAAAATGAAGGTGGCGGCTGGACGTGATTCAGCTCCCTGCACTGTGCACACCAATTTCTCTCCTCACCCGTAACCTTCCATACGTCCCTCTCCGTTCTTCCCCTTTTTTTTTTTTTCTTTCTCTCTTTTCGCCCCAAAAAGAAAATCTCCCTTCCCCAACAAGTGGCGGCTGGATGCCCCCAAAAAAGAACTCTAAAACGAAGGTGCCCTATGGTGGCAGCTGGACTTCTCCATGGGCCCTGCTGGATATGCAACCTCTGGCCCCTCTACTTTTTACGCTACCCTTTTACTGGATGCTCCATTCATCCGCGCACCACCCTTTGCTGCTGTACGGCTTCATTCCATAAAGTTTTGTCCCCTAGCACTTTTGACTTCCTTCAATTAATTAATCACCACAAGAATGCACCTCTTTCCCATTATGTGGGCCGTGACCTATGTGGCATGTGTTGATATGCTTGACAAAATGAATTGTCATGGGCTGTGTTGGGCCGTGTGCAGCTTGCATTTCCAATTGGTTCCCTCCATGCTTCACGGCAAAAATGAATGGTAATGTGCTTTTAGCATGAATTGGCTGTGTGATGTGTATGTGGGTTCCAAGTTTTGCTTCCAAAAATTCATGAAGTGAATGACATGTTCTCCCTCTTTCACGTGCAGCCCCATCCATTCTTTACTTCACTAAAACAGATCCACCTTCTCCACTGGACGGTGCTTGCTGAAATCAAGCTCCAAAGGTGCATAAACCAAGTTCTGGAAAAATGAAAGCCACTTCCTCTGCTGGACCGTGAATGTGGCTGCTTTCTTTTTTTCTCTTTGCTATCCAATAAAGCCAAGCTATTGTATGCCTTGTTTAAGAGTGTTAGAAGGTCTTAGCATCGTCCAATGATCAATTCCAGCCACCACAATTACTAAACAGCAAGCAAACAATGCAAACAGATTAGAAATCACTCAAACAGTAATCACTGGACTGACATATGAGAGTAAAATAAATACTGGGAACAGCACATAACGAATTTGAACAAAGTAAAAACTATACGTTAAAATAGACATCTAGACGAAACTATGGAAAAAAATTGCATGGAAAACGGATAAGAATTGAACTCAAACGAAGACACACAAGTTGACACAACATTCACGCGGCAGCCAGCGAAAATAAAAAATGGCTAAGATGCATTGGCTCAATTGCCATTTCTCATTTAGCTTTCAAATGTCCCAAAAAGTTATCCAAAATTTTCCCGTAATTAATAATGCAAAATAATAAGCTCAGATAATTCAAATTAGTTAAAATAAGAATTTCCGATCAAATTAAGCACAATTAGGACAAACAGGAAAATACCAGACGTTTAAGCATAATTCCCCGACTAATTCTAGCACATTAAACTAAGTGAAGTGAACAAAATATTGACTCATCAGAGGGTTACGGAGGGGATTCACTGCTTCATTTTTAAGGGTATATGAGTGATTGAAAGGGAGGCAACAGCCACCACCGAGAGGAGAGTAGAGCTGGAGAAAGAAAGCAAGTATGGAGGGCTACGGTTGAAGAAAAGAATGGTGCTAGAATGAAGAGCATGGAGTTTTCTTTGGAGGATGTCTCGGCCAGGGGCTGGATGGTCTAGGGCTCTAGCCGCCACTGTAGAAAGAGAGGGAGAACTACCGAGAGAATGAACGCACACGGTGATTTACCAAAGAGGAGGGCACTTATATTTTTTGAGTTTTCTGGAAGCGGAGGGGAGGCTGTTACAGTGGGTGTCTCGGTCTGAAGTGTGGAGGAGCCAGCCGCCAGGGGGCACTTGTTTTTCGGAGAACTTTTTTGTGGAAAAGAGAAGAGAAGTGTGCAACGCTGTTTTGGAAAGAAATGAATGAAAACTCCATGTTAATTTGAAGTTCCGGATTACTCATTGGCTATTTTATTTTCATTTAGTTCATGACATTTATGGAGGAAACACACGTTCCATTCATTTTTCATAGAAGAATAGAAGCTCTCGTTTTCTTTTTACTGCTTGCACGGAGGCACATGTGCTGATTTCAATTGGAAAAGAACAATGCTTTCATCTCCTTTTTTTAAAGAATAGGATGCGGTGATTTCATAGATTAGTAGCAGGAGCATGGTTTACCTTTCTTTTAAAATGATAAGCACATGGTGATTTAATTTGAGAAGTAGAGTAGGTGGGAGAATGATGGGACGTGGGCAGCAGTAGCAACAATACATTTCTTTTATCTTTTAAGAATGAATGGATAACTTAGATAGGAGTAGCAAGGGTACAGTAATAGTTGTCTCTTCTCGAGAAATGGAGAAATGATTATAAGAAGGTGCTGATTCATTGGAGCAGTATGCAACGGTGATTGATGATGGAAAAGGGAATTTGTCCAGCCGTGACTTTGGTTTTTCTTTGAGCAATGTGTGTGTGCGTTGGAGCAACGTGTGCGGACAGGGGAGAAGCATTTCTTTTTCTTTTTCTAAAAGCACGGTGATTCACGGGAGAATGTAGCTTCCATAGTTGGTGTGCACTTGGTGATTGGAGAATGATGGTCCAGCTTGGATGGTGGAAGCGTTTTCAATCAAGTGTACACGCTTTCCTTTGCATTTTTCTTTTAGAAAAACATTTTCCTTGAATTGTCTTTTATTTTCTTTTAGTTCTAAAAAGGTCTATTTACATTGTGTTGATGTTTGAATCGGTGGTAATTTTTATTTTACAATTTCCAAGCTTTATTCCAATGTGCATTTAATTTGTTAGCTCAACATTGTCGTTTGAATAGTTTGAATAGTTTGAATTGTGTTTGGATATTTATCTGTTACAGTGTTCGGTTTAATGTTTTCATGCATTTTAATGCTTTCACTTATATTCGGTTGTGTATAATTTTCATTTTTAATTTCTTCATTTGCATTCACAAACACTTTCAAACCCCCCACTACGTGTTGATCTGAGACTGAACCCAATTTGGTCCTTGAGAGACGACCTAGGAGTCACTTCCTAGTACTATACTGCATTCTTTTATGCACAACTTTTGTGAGAGGTGCGACCCTCTCACCAAAATGGCGCCGTTGCCGGGGACCAACGGTTCGGTCTTAGGTTTTTGTTGTGTTTGTGTGTGTTGTGTTTTGTCTTGTGTTGCGATGTGATGTGATGTGATGTTCTGTGTGTGCGTGTTGCATGTATAAATGTGTTGTGTTTTATTTGTTTCGTGATTTTTAGTATTCTTCTTTTTCCATGTCTACCTATTTTGATTTCGTGAACACTGCTTGTTTTGCTAGTGCCTCTGATTATGATTCTCCTTCTGCATGTTACTCTGATTGTAATTCATATTCTGCTGATTTCTATGTTGAGAACAATACGACTCATCCTCTAATTTCTGAGAGTGCTCTTTGTGAGCCGGTTTCACTTAAGGAGGATGATCTTCATTACGATCTCACCCCTGGACTGATACATTTGCTGCCTAAGTTTCATGGTTTTGCAGGAGAATGCCCACACAGACATTTGGAGGAGCTCCACATCATGTGCTCTTCAATGAAGCCTCCAGATGTCCCTCTTGATTACATTTTCTTGAGCGCATTTCCGCATTCATTACAAGGAGCAGCTAAGGATTGGAAAGACTCTCTTCCTCTGAGATCCGTTACCGATTGGGGATATCTTGAGCATCAGTTTCTGAGCAAATTTTCCCTTGTGCAATATGCTTACAGCAACGGTCTTGGATGGAATGACCCTACCTTGGGTTGGTATAATGCTCCACAGCATCAATATCAAGAACCACCATTCCAGAGTACTTTCATGCCTCCACCAGTCCAGCAATACCAAAGTCAGCAATATGATGCTCCTGCCCAAATAGCTCTTCAGCCTTCTACTTCTGAGCCTACATTGCAGGAGTTGTTGGAGCAGATGACCATGCAGAACCTTCAGTTTCAGCAAGAGAACATGCAGTTCCAGCAAGAAATAGGAGCTGCCATTCAGAGTATGAATGACCAGATAGGGCAGATGGCCACACAACTTAATCAGGAACAATTTCAAGATGTCAGTGCCATCGACATAGGAGATGAGGAACAGAGTCATGAGCTTACTATTGTGCCATCTACTTTCCCATTATCCTATGTCCCTACTCTTGCACCTGAGGAGAGTGATGAGCGTTTTGAGGAGCAGGCAGAGATAAGCAGTAACCCGGAACCAGGTAGACCACCTTCATCTTCCCACACTTTAGCAATCTTCAGGGAAGTGGAGGTAAGCATACCTCAGTATGATTATGTCAGTGATGATTATATTGATGATTATGTTGTTGAGAGGTATGCTGATGATTATATTGTTGTTGAGTCTGATTTTAATTTTCCCTCTATGCATGATGAGAACCAATTTTTGCTGTCGCATCCGAATGTTTATTCTCCATGCATTGAACATGAATCTGAGTCTGTAGTTGATATTGCTTGTGATTGAAATTGACTCATGTTCTGAGGATGTATCTAAGGTTCAGTCTGATAAATTGGGATTGGGTGTTATACCTCTGCACGTCATTTCTTTGGAGCCACATTGCACTAACCATGTTGCAGGAGGTACACATGAATTTGACCAACATGCACCCACAGTGGAAGGAAAAGGTGCTTACATACACACTAGTTTCAACAACAATAGGCACCAGCTGAACCCGCTCATCAACAATCCTTGCTTCTTAGATCCGGCTGTGGATGACATTTCCTTGCTTGATCAAATATGGAGGATGAAGCAATTTTTCCTCAAAACTTCCTGGCTGGATCCAATGGTGGAAGACATCTCCCTGCAAGTCCAAAATTGGCAACTGCCACCATGATCAGGGGAGTTTTCTTTCTCTCTTCTCCCCTTTTCCTCACTTTTATTGCACTTTGTCGATATCTGATGACTGTTCTGATTGTTTGATCTGCTGATTGTGACACATTGAGGACACTGTGTAGTTTAAGTGTGGTCTATTGGGGGAGATTTTTATTTGTCTTTGTTAGTTTTTGTTTTCTTGGTTAAATTTTTTTTTTCTTTTCTAGGTTATTTTTGTCGTGTCTTGTGTACAGTTTTACATGTTTCTCTTGATTTCTGGACTTTGTTTAGGTTGTAGATGTGTCTTTCACTTCATTGATACTCTGATTTGTTTGAAATCCTTGCTTTTCTTTGCTTGGGAAGATGGTTATGATTTTTGAGAGTTGAATTGATTGTGACAGAATTACCCTGTGTGAGATTTGAGCCACTTTATGTTCTTTCTTGTGTGTGATATGTCTCTTGATTGCTTGCGCATATGCCTTGGCTTGACTCTTTTTGATGATTCTTGATTGATATGCATGTTTGGAAGTGATAAAGGCAATTTTGTTCTTGAGCCTCTCTAGCCAAATAAGCTTACCTTGTTTTGATCCTTTGATAACCCCTTTTGAGCCTATACTTTCCCCTATTTCTTTGTTTTGAAGCTCATACACTAGCCCTAAGTGAAAAACCATGATTACCTTAACCTTAGGGAATTTTGGAGCTTTGGAAGTGTTTTGGGAACAAGTGTGGTCTTCCTGGGGATTCTGATGAATTGGCTAGTGAGTCCTTTTCTTATCGTGTTTTTGTAAATATGTGGTGTATCTTGTCTCTTGAAATTGTGTGCTGAATAGAGTAAAGAAAAGAGACAGGATGAAGAAAAAAGAATATATAAAAAGAAAAGTGAAAAAAAAAAATTTTGTGAATAATGAAGTCAAGAAGAGGATTGAATTAGAGGTCTGGGTGTGATTTTACTGTGTTTACACTTGTTCCCCATTGCTCCTCTATTTCTTTTGGTTTGTAGCTTCTCATCCATATTTATCCTCCTTTGTCCTTGGCCCCATTTCACCCATAAAAGACCTTTTGATTTGAACATGCATATGTTTTGAGTGTTGATATTAGAGGTTTGCCAAGTCTGTTGTTGTTTGCTTTCTTGAGTGCATTGAGTGACATTGATTTACCCTAAACACTTGAGAGAAACACTGATAGTGCATCTGTGAGGTTATGTTGTTTTTGATTCACCTCTTGAGCTGATTGATCATTTTGCCATGTCTTGAATTGCTTGGATGATTTCATGAGTATCTGCTTTCTCTGATTGATTCTGTGTTGGATATTGTCTACTTCCCTTCTTGGTCCAGATTCATTGAGAATTGTGTAATTTTGTTCTTGTCCTAGTTAGTGTTTGTTTTCTGTGTGCTGAGTTTGTGTCACTTCCCTAATGTCCTTTGAACTATTCCTTGATCTGCGTCTTGATTTTGCCCGGGAGTGCAAAAGACTAAGTGTGGTCTATTTTGATGAGTCAATATTTTCTCAATTTCACTTAGCTTATTGTACCGAATTTAATCGGGGAATTGTGCTTAAATGTCCAGTATTTTCCCATTTTTGTTAATTGTGCTTAATTTGATCGGAAATTCTTATTTTAACTAATTTGAATTATCTGAGCTAATTATTTGCATTATTAATTGCAGGGGAAAATTGTTGGATAATATTTTGGGACATAAGGAGGGCACTATGGTGATTTTAATATTTGGGCTTATGAGAAAGGGGTGCTTCATTATTGGAAAGGGGAGTGTGATGGACAAATTTGTAAGCACCAAAATATGATGTCACAAACTTGTTTCACAATCGGCAAGTATGACCGAATCGTTCAAGTAATAAAACTTGGTAAGACCAAGTATCGTTCTTCCCAAAGGACTCACGGCCTAGTTTAGTTATGTGATTTCTTGATTAGCTAAGACTTAAGAAAACAATAATTGAAATTTTAATATGCAAGACGAAAATAAACATGTATGCATGAATTGATCAATGGCAAAGACATAAGATAAACACTTTCAATGGATTAAATGAATGAATATGTTGTTGGGGGTCAATTTCATCTCATCCACTCTCATATATTTTAGGAATTCCTCTTTCAAATCATCATTGTTAATGCCACTCTCTAATGTACCATTCTAGATGGCTTCTCCCTAATCAAATAGTTCATACAATTCCTAGCATTCCTAATGATTAGTTCATGAGTGCAGGAGCTTAAGGCAACCAATATAATGTTGTCAGTAAAATATTGGGAGAAATTCCCCGGATCTAGATTTCCCCGTACGTGTCCGTATCAACAAAACCAATAATCATGCATTAGAATGAGTTAAACAATGCAAGCATTGAGCAAAGAGGAAAAACCCTAACTAATGATGAAAAGAAAGCATATGTCTTAATTCAAAGATGTAGTCAACAAATCCATATATGAGAGCTTCAAGAGATTACATTGATTCCCCAACAAACATACAAGGTTTAGTTCACCATATTCATGGTGAACCTAGATGAATAACAATGAAAGTATGAAAGAATAAACCCAATAAAGGTGAAGAGGTAGCCTGAGCATCCAAGATCCTCCTTCAAAGGGGTGAAAGAGAGAGTGTTTGCCTCGTTTCTGCCAAAGATACTAACTAAAGGACGTGCAAGCCCTTAAATACTAATCTAGAGTTACAAAAGATTATAAAAGTCCAAGCCCAAAAAGTGCCGCTCAGCGCCATTTACCGCTCAGCGGTGGTTACGCGTCTTCTTTCTTCCCCTCAGCGGCCATTTTGCCCCTCAGCGGTTCCAACGTCACCTCTTGAGTGCCGCTCAGCGGTAGTTTGCCGCTGAGCGGTGCCTTCGACTTCTCCTTTTTGCACTCTTTCTTGTCTTTTCTAATGTCCTCTCTCTCATTCTTCACTTCTTTCACCAAATTCACCTCAAAACCTACACAAAAATACTCAAATCAAGCATAAACCTGTCCAGCTCTCTTATTTCTGAAAATATAAACAAAATGCATGATTTCAAGCTAGTTTCTAAGTCTAAAGGTTGCTTTTAGTATCACTTTTAAGCATGAAAATAACAGTTTTTCAACTGTTATCAGAGTGACCTTCAGAAAAACATTTGGCACTCAACAAGGAGCTTCAAAAAGCAAAAGAGTTGATTCACTTTTAATGGTCACGGCCTGGAACCAGAGGAGAGCTCCAAATGCTTGATTCAATTGGGCTGAAATAGCTGCCACGTCCTTGGGGAGCTGTATGCTTGATTCATTAGAAAGAAGGAGGTGCTCCACGTCCAGAACAGCAACTTGAGGTGACATCCAGCAGCTACGAACGGGCTTCATCCAAGGGGAGCGTCCAGCCTTCACACATCCACACTTGGCTGCACACGCCCAACATCTTCAGCGCGGCCCACACGGGAGCCTCCAGCTAGCTTTGAAAAAGCAAGTGCATCGGTCCATCCTGCAGCACACGTGACCAACACCCAACAAGTCACACCGGTCCAGCAGCTTGGTTGCAGGTCCACCACGTCTAGGAGAGAGGTGCATCCAGCAGCTAAGGGGTGCATCCAGCAAAGCAGCTTCCGTTCTTCATATGTCACGGCCAGGAGGTGCACGGTGGGAACAGCAGCAAAGCCTTGGTCCGAAGAGAAAGAAGCTAGTGTAGCAGAGGTGACATCCAGCAGAGTGGAAAAGGGAGGCTGGATGTGAAGAGGGTGTCTCGGCCTTGCTGGAAGAAGAACACCACGGCCCAGCAGAAGCAGCATGCACGTACAACAGCCTGGTAGCTGCTATGTCCAGCATGTGAAGCAGAGAGGTGGCATCCAGCAATTGGCAGTACACGCATCCAGCAGCTTGAAGAGAAGATGCACACGTTGAGGAGAGTGGTGTCTCGGCCTGGATGGAGCTGGAGCAGCCACCACCGAGAAGACTTCCTCACTTTCTTTTTGGTGAGCACACGGAGGCGGACCAGCAGCGAATGAAGGTGCAGCCGTCACCTTGAGAGGAAGCAAGCTCACGGCCTAGCAGATGGCAACACGTTCAACCAACTTTGAAAAGCCAAGCACATGAGAAAGAAAGGGGTGACGACAGCATGTGGTGGCAACAAAAGAAGCTGTCCAGCAAAGAAGTGTTGATCCACTTGGGGCTGAATGAAAGCAAGCAGGTGGCAAAAAGTAGAATCGGTCCAGCAAGCTTGGAGAAACAGCAGCAGCTGCCCACGTTTTCAATTGGAAGATCCACGCTGCCTTGATCCTGCAACACGTGTCCAGCACGCTGGCAGCAGGCTGGAGCAGCAGCAACACGCACTTGGGCTTGGAGAAACAGCAATGGCGTCCAACAGTCCAGCACGTGGACAGGTGACCCCTAGCAATCTTCACGGTCATGGCCCAAAGTAGAAGTGAAGGAGCATCAGCACGTGAATGAAAGGCAATTAATTTTGAGGTGACAGACAGCAACACGCGTAAAAGAGGTCCGGACCTGGATCCAGCAGAAAAAAAGAGGAGGGCATTCATTCTTCAAAAAAGGCATCAGCCGCCACCTACAAGAGAGAGCTCTCGATATATTCTCATTGGACGGCCACCAAGGATGGAGGGCGACGGCTGAAGTGGAGGAGTGTTTGGAAGCACACGTTTCTTTTATTCCAGCAGTAGTAGAATGCTTTAAACTTTCTTTCTTTAGAGAAGAGAACGGTAGCAGCTTTGGAGGCATTAGTTTTCGGCTGGTGATGGAGTTTAACTTTATTGAATTGGATTGTGTGCATTCATTTTGTTTTTTTTATTCACGGTGATTTAGTTAATCATTTCATCTTTCATGTAGAAACGGTGCACGCTGTTTTATAATTCCAATTTCACTTTTTAGCTTTTAGGTAGGTGGACGACACGTTGTTTCTAATTTCTGAACAAACTCACAATGATTTAATTCTAGAGTAGTAAAGGGTTTTGATACACGGGGCCCAAGGCCAATTAGTTTAGTATAGTATTTCTTTTACTAAAAACATGTGTAAAAGGTGTTAGGCATGTGCTAGATAGGAGGGACTTTTAGTCCTATATATAGACATGCCACCACCTCTTGTAAGGTACTTTTGAGAATAATGAATTAAACTTTCTGTAGAGAGAACTCCAGAAATTAATTCCCTTGAAAGTCAAAGCTAGAGAATCCCAAAGGATCTCCTCTAGCCCCCTTCCATCTCACTTATCATTCTCTCATTTTACATTATCAGATTCTCTCTCCTCCATAGCATCCGTCTCACGCCACTCTCACCAATTGATAGCTTCCTCGTGGCTTGCATCAGGTCTACTGCCACGCGTGCCGTTCCTTCACGAGACTCCATCACATAGCTTCCATATCATCAATTCGCGTCCGCACCTACGTTTTCTCTCTCAAAAGCTCTTCAACCACAAACCTCATCCTCATCAACAAGCCTCCGAGAGATTCTTTACTTCAGAATCTCAAAACCTTCACGTCTGCCCAATCCACCGAATCACATATTCATCTCTGCTTCACGACCATTCTCCACCGATTAGATCCTTTCTCACCGACTAAAATCACTTCTCCATCGCTCAAACCGCTTCCGCATCAAACCCTAGGTTTTCAACCGAACAAACCTCGAATATCTGGTTTGTTCCTCGCTGTTCATCCTCGAATCCAAATACTAGGGTTCTTGACTATGTCTGTTTCTTCTGCTGCTTCCCGGTCTTCATCTCGAGCAAATCCAGATTTCTCGACGTTTCCAGATTCAGCTCAAGCCGTCAGCTATCAGGTTTGCTCCAAAATGCTTCACATACATGTTTATTTTCGTCTTTTGCATAGTAAAATCCAATTATTTCGTTCTTAAGTCTTAGCTAATCAACAAATCACATAACTAAACTAGGCCGTGAGTCCTTTGGGAGAACGATACTTGGTCTTACCGAGTTTATTACTTGAAACGATTTGGTCATACTTGCCGATTGTTAACCAAGTTTGTGACATCATATTTTGGTGATCATAAATTTGTGCATCAGTCCCATCCTCCTAGACTCCCACCTAATATACTTCTCATCTCATAAAAACAAAAGAACCAAAAACTACTATCATTCCAACAACTGTAACATCCTTGTTATTCATTCCAGTAAAGAAAAGAAATCCATCACCATATCACCACTTCCTTCTCAATCTCTGTGCAGCACCTAATGGAATCAACACTTTATTTCCGTTCCAGCAGCTTGGAGCGTCACTGTTTCCACTCTTTTCTCCTTAAAATTCCAATCTCCAAAAAAAAACTCCTCCCAAAGTGTGTATCGGCTACATTCTGGAAGTCCCCTAAGCTGCTGCCTTCCCACGTCCAGCACTCCTTCTATTGGAATGAAAACCAATAAAAAAAAACGTTCAAAGAAGAAAACCGAGTGCTGGCTGCTTCCACACATCCCAGCTCTTTCCCGTGTGCACCGTCTTCTCCAGCCAAGAAAATGAAAATAACCACTCAACCATAACCCTTCATCCTCAATGTCGTCCCTTTAGTCAATCCCGTCTCTATTTTCTCCTTCAACCATTTTAACGTAACAGCGTTCAAGCTAAGCCAAAAAAAAACAAGTGAAGGTGGCAGCTGTGAACGTTCTTCAGATTAAAAAGTGCATGAACCAAAGAAATAAAAAAAAAAGCATGTGTAATCAGCAAAATAGAAAGTGAAGCTTTTTATCCATCACAGTAACAACGTTCCACCAAACAAAAATGTTCCTAGCTAAGAGAAAAGAAAACTGAATGAGTATGGTGGTTGGTTCCAGGCCGTGTGTCTCCCGCGTGCTCTTCAACTCCAGGCCGATACACACCCAACACTGCTGGAGCCCCAGCAGCAAGCGTAAGTGGCGGCTCTTCCTCACATGAGCGTGCTTTCATTAAAATAAAGATGATCCCCTTCAAAATTCCACGTGTTGCTGCCCTAATGAATGAAGAAGTGAATCCCCTCCTCCGTGTGCTGCGTTGCTGGACCTTGAAGGCTTCTTCCCGTGAAGCCCTTAGCTGGATGCTGGACCAGCTTCTTCTTTTTGCCTTCCTGCACCCCCCTTCCTTTGGGATGAAGCTGCTGTCCTCATGAATCGAAGTAAAGCCCCCCATCCTTAGCTGCTTTTGGGACGCGTGGTCTAGTGTTGGACCGTGGCTTCACTCTGCTGGACGTGCATCAGCTCCTGGAGGCTCCACGCTTTGCTTCACTTCTTGCTGGACACACCCCTGCTGGACCATTGTTGAAGTTGGAGCCTGGAATTCTCTGGACGGTGGAATTCTCTCCTCAACGTGGTTGCTGTTGGGCCGTGGCCAAGTGTTGATTGCTGGATGCCACCCGTGTCTCAAGTGTGGACGTGGAAGCTGTTCTCCCAGCCATGAATGAATCCAGCCATGAATATCAAGTGCATTCTTCAAAATAAAGTCTTGTGGTTGCACCTTAAAAATAAACCTCCACCTTTGGTCCAATTGTCATTTCTCTTTTAACTTTCAAATGTCCCAAATTATATTTCCAAAATTTTCATGCAATCAATGATGAAAATAATTAGCTAAAATAATTCAAATTAATTAAAATAACAATTTTTGGTCAAATTAAGCACAATTAGCAAAAACGGAAAAATACCGGACATTTAAGCACAATTCCCCGATTAATTATAGCACATTAAACTAAGTGGAGTGAATAAAATATCGACTCATCACAACGTCATCAACTTCGTCAACTTCGTCCACTTCGTCAACTTCGTCCACTTCCTCCACTTCAACCATTTCCTCCACTTTCTCGACTTCCTCAAGTTCGTCCAGTTTGTCCACTTCATCAACTTCGTCTATTTCGTCCACTTAGTCAACTTCGTAAAGTTCGTCCACTTCGTCGACTTCGACCACTTCCTCCACTTCGTCCATTTCGTCCACTTCGTCCATTTCGTCAACTTCGTGCACTTTGTCAACTTCCTCCACTTCCTGCCCTTTCTCCACTTCCTCCACTTCGTCAACTCACTTTGTCAACTTCGTGCACTTTGTCCGCTTCATCAACTTCCTCCACTTCGTCAACTTCCTCCACTTCGTCAACTTCCTCCACTTCCTCCACTTCCTCCCCTTCCTCCACTTTCTCCACTTCCTTCACCTCCTCAGCTTCGTCAACTTCCTCAACTTTTGTCAACTTCATCAACTTCGTCCACCTCGTCCACTTCCTCCACTTCGTCAACTTTGTTCCCTTCCTCTACTTCGTCCACTACTTCTTCCGCTTCTTCTTCCGCTTTTTCCAATTCGTCCACTTCGTCAACTTCCTCCACTTCCTCCACTTCCCCCACTTCCTCACCTTCCTCCACTTTGTCAACTTCGTCCACTTCGTCAATTTCGTCCATTTCGTCAACTTTGTCCACCTCGTCCACTTTGTCAACTTCGTCAACTTCGCCCACTTCGTCCACTTCTTCTTCCACTTCGTCCACTTCCTCCACTTCCTCCACTTCGTCAACTTCTTCAACTTCATCCACTTCGCCAACTTCGTCTACTTCCTCCAATTCTTTTCTTCCTCCACTTCCTCCACTTCCTCCACTTCGTCAACTTCGTCCACTTCGTCAACTTTGTCCACTTCGTCCACTTCGTCAACTTCCTCCACTTCCTCCACTTCTTGCACTTCCTACACTTCGTCCACTTCCTCCACTTCCTCCACTTCCTCCACTTCGTCCTCTTCGTCAACTTCGTCAACTTCGTCCACTTCTGCTTCCGCTTCTTCTTCCGCTTCTTCCACTTCATCCACTTCATCGACTTCGTCCACTTCCTCCACTTCGTCCACTTCGTCCACTTCGTCAACTTCGTCCACTTAGTCAACTTTGTGCACTTCGTCAACTTCCTTCACTTCCTCCACTTCCTCCACTTCCTGCCCTTTCTCCACTTTCTCCACTTCCTCCCCTTCCTCCACTTCGTCAACTCACTTCGTCAACTTCGTCCACTTTGTCCACTTCGTCAACTTCGTCCACTTCGTCAACTTCGTCCACTTCGTCAACTTCGTCCACTTCGTCAACTTCGTCCACTTCATGCACTTCTTCTTCCGCTTCTTCCACTTTTTCCAGTTCGTCCACTTCGTCGAATTCGTCCACTTCCTCCACTTCCTCCACTTCGTAACCTTCGTCCACTTCGTCTACTTCATCCACTTTGTCAACGTCATCAACTTCGTCCACTTCCTCCACTTCCTCCACTTCGTCCACTTCTTCATCTCCCTCCAGTACGTCCAATTCGTCCACTTCGTCCACTTCGTCCATTTCGTGCACTTCGTCAACTTCGTCCACATCGTCAACTTCCTCCTCTTCCTCCACTTCCCCCACTTCCTGCACTTCCTCCACTTCGTCAACTTCGTCCACTTCGTCAATTTCGTCCACTTCGTCTACTTCATTCACTTTCTCAACGTCATCAACTTTGTCCACTTCCTCCACTTCCTCCACTTCGTCCACTTCTTCATCTCCCTCCAGTCCGTCCAATTCGTCCACTTCGTCCATTTCGTGCACTTCGTCAACTTCGTTCACATCGTCAACTTCCTCCTCTTCCTCCACTTCCCCCACTTCCTGCACTTCCTCCACTTCGTCCACTTCGTCCACTTCGTCAATTTCGTCCACTTCGTCAACTTTGTCCACCTCGTCCACTTTGCCAACTTCGTCCACTTCGTCCACTTCTTCTTCTACTTCGTCCCCTTCTTCTTCCACTTCCTCCACTTCCTCCACTTCCTCCACTTCGTCTTTTCGTCCACTTCCTCCACTTCCTCCACTTCGTCAACTTCGTCCACTTCTTCAACTTCATCCGCTTCGTCAACTTCGTCTACTTCCTCCACTTTGTCTACTTCGTCCACTTCGTCCACTTCCTCTACTTCGTCCACTTAGTCAACTTCGTCAAGTTCGTCCACTTCGTCAACTTCGTCCACTTCGTCGACTCCGTCCACTTCCTCCACTTTGTCTGTTTCGTCTACTTCGTCCATTTCGTCAACTTCGTGCACTTTGTCAACTTCCTCCACTTCCTGCCGTTTCTCCACTTCCTCCACGTCCTCCACTTCGTCAACTTACTTCGTCCACTTTGTCGACTTCGTCAACTTCGTCCGCTTCATCAACTTCGTCCACTTCGTCAACTTCCTCCACTTCGTCAACTTCCTCCACTTCCTCCACTTCCTCCATTTCCTCCCCTTCCTTCACTTTCTCCACTTCCTTCACTTCCTCAGCTTCTTCAACTTCCACAACTTTGTCAACTTCGGCAACTTTGTCCACTTCCTCGACTTCGTCCACCTCGTCCACTTCCTCCACTTCGTCAACTTTGTCCCCTTCGTCTACTTCGTCCACTTCATCTTCCGCTTCTTCAAATTCGTCCACTTCGTCAACTTTGTCCACATCGTCAATTTCGTCCACTTCATCAACTTCGTGAACTTCGTCCACCTCGTCAACTTCCTCCTCTTCCTCCACTTCCCCCACTCCCCCCACTTCTTCCACTTTCTCAACTTCGTCCACTTCGTCAACTTAGTCCATTTCGTCAACTTTGTTCACCTCGTCCACTTTGTCAACTTCGTCAACTTCGTCCACTTCGTCCACTTCTTCTTCCCCTTCGTCCACTTCTTCTTCCACTTTGTCCACTTCCTCCACTTCCTCTACTTCCCCCACTTCCTCTACTTCGTCTTTTCGTCCACTTCGTCCACTTCGTCAACTTCTTGAACTTCATCCACTTCGTCAACTTCGTCCACTTGCTCCACTTCTTTTACTTCCTCCACTTTCTCCACTTCCTCCATTTCGTCAACTTCGTCCACTTCGTCAAGTTCGTCCACTTCGTCCACTTTGTCCACCTCGTCCACTTTGCCAACTTCATCCACTTCGTCCACTTCATCTTCCACTTCGTCCCCTTCCTCTTCCACTTCGTCCACTTCGTCCACTTCCTCCACTTCGTCTTTTCGTCCAGTTCCTCCACTTCCTCCACTTCGTCAACTTCGTCCGCTTCATCAACTTCGTCCACTTCGTCAACTTCCTCCACTTCGTCAACTTCCTCCACTTCGTCAACTTCCTCCACTTCCTCCCCTTCCTCCACTTTCTCCACTTCCTTCACTAGCTCAGCTTCTTCAACTTCCAAAACTTTGTCAACTTTGGCAACTTCGTCCACTTCCTCGACTTCGTCCACCTCGTCCACTTCCTCCACTTCGTCAACTTTGTCCCCTTCATCTACTTCGTCCACTTCTTCTTCCGCTTCTTCAAATTCGTCCACTTCGTCAATTTCGTCCACTTCGTTCACATCGTCAATTTCGTCCACTTCATCAACGTCGTCAACTTCGTCCACCTCGTCAACTTCCTCCTCTTCCTCCACTTCCCCCACTCCCTCCATTTCCTCCACTTTCTCAACTTCGTCCACTTCGTCAATTTAGTCCATTTCGTCAACTTTTTTCACCTCGTCCACTTTGTCAACTTCATCCACTTCGTCCACTTCTTCTTCCACTTCGTCCACTTCTTCTTCCATTTGTCCACTTCCTCCACTTCCACTACTTCCCCCACTTACTCTACTTCGTCTTTTCGTCCACTTCGTGAACTTCTTCAACTTCACCCACTTCGTCAACTTCGTCCACTTGCTCCACTTCTTTTACTTCCTCCACTTCCTCCACTTCCTCCACTTGTCAACTTCGCCACTTTGTCGAGTTTGTCCACTTCGTCAACTTCCTCCACTTCCTCCACTTCCTCCACTTGTTGCACTTCCTACACTTCGTGCACTTCCTCCACTTAATCCACTTTGTCCACTTCGTCAACTTTGTGCACTTCGTCAACTTCCTTCACTTCCTCCACTTCCTCCACTTGCTGCCCTTTCTCCACTTTCTCCACTTCCTCCACTTCGTCAACTCACTTCGTCAACTTCGTCCACTTTGTCCACTTCGTCAACTTCGTCCACTTCGTTCTCTTCGTCCACTTCGTCAACATCGACCACTTCATCCACTTCTTCTTCCGCTTCTTCCACCTTTTCTACTTCGTCCACTTCATCGAATTCGTCCACTTCCTCCACTTCCTGCACTTCGTCAACTTCGTCCACTTCGTCAACTTCGTCCACTTCGTCAACTTCGTCTACTTCATCCACTTTGTAAACGTCATCAACTTCGTCCACTTCCTCCACTTCCTCATCTCCGTCCAGTCCTTCCAATTCCTCCACTTCGTCCATTTCGTGCACTTCGTCAACTTCGTCCACTTCGTCCACATCGTCAGCTTCGTCCACTTCGTCCACTTCCTCCACTTCCCCCACTTGCTCCACTTCCTCCATTTCGTCAACCTAGTCCACTTCGTCAATTTCGTCCACTTCGTCAACTTTGTCCACCTCGTCCACTTTGTCAACTTCGTCCACTTCTTCTTCCACTTCGTCCCCTTCTTCTTCCACTTCCTCTACTTCCTCCACTTCCTCCACTTCGTCCACTTCGTCTTTTCGTCCACTTCCTCCACTTCCTCCACTTCGTCGACTTCGTCCACTTCTTCAACTTCATCCGCTTCGTCAACTTCCTCCACTTACTCCACTTTGTCCACTTTGTCCACTTCGTCAACTTCGTCCACTTCCTCCACTCGGTCCACTTAGTCCACTTCGTAAACTTCGTCCTCTTCGTCCACTTCTTCCCATTCGTCCACTTCGTCCACTTTCTCCACTTCCTTCACTTCCTCCACTTTGTCAACTTCGTCCACTTCCTCCACTTTGTCCACTTCCTCCACTTCCGCCACTTCCTCCTCTTCGTCAACTTCCTCCACTTCCCCCACTTCCTCCACTTTGTGTTTTCGTCCACTTCATCCATTTTGTCAACTTCTTCAACTTCATCCACTTCGTCAACTTCGTCCACTTGCTCCACTTCTCTTACTTCCTCCACTTCCTCCACCTCGTCAACTTCGTCCACTCCATCCACTTCCTCCACTTCGTCAACTTCGTCCACTTCTTCCACTTTCTCAACTTTAAGTCGACTTCGTCGACTTCGTTCACTTCGTCCACTTCCTCCATTTCGTCCACTTCGTCAACTTCGTCAACTTCGTCCACTTCTTCTTCCGTTTCTTCTTCCGCTTCTTCCACTTCATCCACTTCGTCGACTTCGTCCACTTCCTCCACTTCGTCCATTTAGTCCACTTCGTCCACTTCGTCAACTTCGTCCACTTAGTCAACTTTGTGCACTTCGTCAACTTCCTTCACTTCCTCCACTTCCTCTACTTCCTGCCCTTTCTCCACTTCCTCCACTTTCTCCACTTCGTCAACTCACTTCGTCAACTTCGTCCACTTTGTCCACTTCGTCAACTTCGTCCACTTCATCCACTTCTTCTTCCGCTTCTTCCACTTTTTCCAGTTCGTCCACTTCGTCGAATTCGTCCACTTCCTCCACTTCCTCCACTTCGTAACCTTCGTCCGCTTCGTCTACTTCATCCACTTTGTCAACGTCATCAACTTCGTCCACTTCCTCCACTTCCTCCACTTCTTCATCTCCCTCTAGTCCGTCCAATTCGTCCACTTCGTCCATTTCGTGCACTTCGTCAACTTCGTCAACTTCGTCCACATCGTCAACTTCCTCCACTTTCTCCACTTCCTCCAGTTCCTCCACTTCCTCCACTTCCTCCACTTCCCCCACTTCCTGCACTTCCTCCACTTCGTCAACTTCGTCCACTTCGTCAATTTCGTCCACTTCGTCAACTTTGTCCACCTCGTCCACTTTGCCAACTTCGTCCACTTTGTCCACTTCTTCTTCCACTTCGTCCCCTTCTTCTTCCATTTCGTCCACTTCCTCCACTTCCTCCACTTCGTCTTTTCGTCCACTTCCTCCACTTCCTCCACTTCGTCAACTTCGTCCACTTCTTCAACTTCATCCGCTTCGTCAACTTCATCCACTTCCTCCACTTTGTCTACTTCGTCAACTTCGTCCACTTCCTCCACTCCGTCCACTTAGTCTACTTCGTCCACTTAGTCAACTTCGTCAAGTTCGTCCACTTCGTCAAGTTCGGCCACTTCGTCAACTTCGTCCACTTCGTCGACTCCGTCCACTTCCTCCACTTTGTCCATTTCATCCACTTCGTCCACATCGTCAACTTCCTCCACTTCCTCCACTTCCCCCACTTCCCCCACTTCCTGCACTTCCTCCACTTCGTCAACTTCGTCCACTTCGTCAATTTCGTCCACTTCGTCAACTTTGTCCACCTCGTCCACTTTGCCAACTTCGTCCACTTCGTCCACTTCTTCTTCCACTTCATCCCCTTCTTCTTCCACTTCCTCTACTTCCTCCACTTCCTCCACTTCGTCTTTTCGTCCACTTTCTCCACTTCCTCCACTTCGTCAACTTCGTCCACTTCTTCAACTTCATCCGCTTCGTCAACTTCCTCCACTTACTCCACTTTGTCCACTTTGTCCACTTCGTCCACTTCCTCCACTCGGTCCACTTAGTCCACTTCGTAAACTTCGTCCTCTTCGTCAACTTCGTCCACTTCTTCCTATTCGTCCACTTTGTCCACTTTCTCCACTTCCTTCACTTCCTCCACTTCGTCAACTTCGTCCACTTCCTCCACTTTGTCCACTTCCTCCACTTCCGCCACTTCCTCCTCTTCGTCAACTTCCTCCACTTCCCCCACTTCCTCCACTTCGTGTTTTCGTCCAATTCATCCATTTTGTCAACTTCTTCAACTTCATCCACTTCGTCAACTTCGTCCACTTGCTCCACTTCTCTTACTTCCTCCACTTCCTCCACCTCGTCAACTTCGTCCACTTCTCTTACTTCCTCTACTTCCTCCACTTCCTCCACTTCGTAACCTTCGTCCACTTCGTCTACTTCATCCACTTTGTCAACGTCATCAACTTCGTCCACTTCCTCCACTTCCTCCACTTCTTCATCTCCCTCTAGTCCGTCCAATTCGTCCACTTCGTCCATTTCGTGCACTTCGTCAACTTCGTCAACTTCGTCCACATCGTCAACTTCCTCTACTTCCTCCACTTCCTCCACTTCCTCCACTTCCTCCACTTCCCCCACTTCCTGCACTTCCTCCACTTCCTCCACTTCGTCAACTTCGTCCACTTCGTCAATTTCGTCCACTTCGTCAACTTTGTCCACCTCGTCCACTTTGCCAACTTCGTCCACTTCGTCCACTTCTTCTTCCACTTCGCCCCCTTCTTCTTCCATTTCGTCCACTTCCTCCACTTCCTCCACTTCGTCTTTTCGTCCACTTCCTCCACTTCCTCCACTTCGTCAACTTCGTCCACTTCTTCAACTTCATCCGCTTCGTCAACTTCATCCACTTCCTCCACTTTGTCTACTTCGTCAACTTCGTCCACTTCGTCCACTTCCTCCACTCCGTCCACTTAGTCTACTTCGTCCACTTAGTCAACTTCGTCAAGTTCGTCCACTTCGTCAAGTTCGTCCACTTCGTCAACTTCGTCCACTTCGTCGACTCCGTCCACTTCCTCCACTTTGTCCATTTCGTCCACTTCGTCCATTTCGTCAACTTCGTGCACTTTGTCAACTTCCTCCACTTCCTGCCCTTTCTCAACTTCCTCCACGTCCTCCACGTCGTCAACTTACTTCGTCCACTTTGTCGACTTCGTCAACTTCGTCCGCTTCATCAACTTCGTCCACTTCGTCAACTTCCTCCACTTCGTCAACTTCCTCCACTTCCTCCACTTCCTCCACTTCCTCCCCTTCCTCCAATTTCTCCACTTCCTTCACTTCCTCAGCTTCTTCAACTTCCACAACTTTGTCAACTTCGGCAACTTCGTCCACTTCCTCAACTTCGTCCACCTTGTCCACTTCCTTCACTTCGTCAACTTTGTCCCTTCGTCTACTTCGTCCACTTCTTCTTCCGCTTCTTCTTCCGCTTCTTCAAATTCGTCCACTTCGTCAACTTCGTCCACATCGTCAATTTCGTCCATTTCATCAACTTCGTCAACTTCGTCCACCTCGTCAACTTCCTCCTCTTCCTCCACTTCCCCCACTCCCTCCACTTCCTCCACTTTCTCAACTTCATCCACTTCGTCAATTTAGTCCATTTCGTCAACTTTGTTCACCTCGTCCACTTTGTCAACTTCGTCAACTTCGTCCACTTCGTCCACTTCTTCTTCCACTTCGTCCACTGATAACAGTTGAAAAACTATTATTTTCATGCTTGAAATTGATACTAAAAGCAACCTTTAACACTTAGAAACTAGCTTGAAATCATGCTTTTATTCATATTTTCATAAATAAGAGAGCTGGACAGGTTTATGCTTGATTTCAGTGTTTTGTGCAGGTTTTAAGGTGAATTTGGTGAAAGAAGTGAAGAAGGAGAGAGATGAAATCAGAAAAGACATCAAAAAGTGCAAAAGGAGTAGCCGCAACTGCCGCTCAGCGGCAGTTTACCGCTGAGCGGCACTCAGAAGCTCAAGGGGGATCCGCTGAGGGGCAAAATGGCCGCTGAGGGGAAGAAACCAACTCACGCACTTACCGCTGAGCGGTACTTTACCGCTGAGCGACACACTTATGGGCTTGGGCCTTGATAACAGTTGAAAAACTATTATTTTCATGCTTAAATTGATACTAAAAGCAACCTTTAACACTTAGAAACTAGCTTGAAATCATGCTTTTCCTCATATTTTCATAAATAAGAGAGCTAGACAGGTTTATGCTTGATTTCAGTGTTTTTGTGCAGGTTTTAAGGTGAATTTAGTGAAAGAAGTGAAGAAGGAGAAAGATGGAATCAGAAAAGACATCAAAAAATGCAAAAGGAGAAGCCGCAACTGCCGCTCAGCAGCAGTTTACCGCTGAGCGGCACTCAGGAGTTCACGGGAGGACCGCTGAGGGGCAAAATGACCGCTGAGGGGCAAAATGGCCGCTGAGGGGAAGAAACGACTCACGCACTTACCGCAGTGCGGTAGTTTACCGCTGAGCGGCACTATTTTTGGGCTTGGGCCTAATTTTCTGTAATTTACGAATAGTATATAAGCTTTAGGGTTTCCTAGGGTTTGTATCTTTGGCAGAAACGAAGCAAACACTCTCTTTTTCACCCCTTGGGGGTAGATTGGGAGATGGTGACAGCTCTCCTCTTCTCTCTCTCGGTTTTTTCTATCTCTTTCATTCTTTCATTATTATTCATCTAGTTTCACCATGAATATGGTGAACTAGACCTTGTATGTTTGTTGGGGAATCAATGTAATCTTTTATAACTCTCATATATGGAATTTGTGCTTGCATCTTAATCTAAGACTTATGCTTTCTTTCATCATTAGTTAGGGTTTTTCCTGTTTGCTCAAGGCTTGCTTTGTTTAACTCATTCAATGCATGATTATTGATTTTGTCGATACGGGAACGTACGGGGAAGTCTAGATCCGGGGAATTTCTCCCAATAGTATATTGGTTGCCTTAAGCTCCTGAGCTAAATAAACTAATTATTAGGAATGCTAGGAATCGTATGAACTCGTAATTAGGGAGAAGCCTTCTTGAAAGGTAATTTAGAGAGTGGCATTAATAATGATGACTTGAATGTTGAATTCCTAAAATATATGAGAGTGGATAAGATGAAATTGACCCCCAACAACATATTCATCAATATATGAAATTGTGACATCATATTTTGGTGATCCTAAATTTGTCCATCAGGCCTAAATTTTCTGTAATTTTAGAATAGTATATAAGCTTTAGGACGTCCTAGGGTTTGTATCTTTGGCTGGGATGAAGCAGAAATACACTTTTCACCCCTTGGGGGTAGATTAGGAGATGGTGACAACTCTCCTCTTCTCTTTCTAGGGTTTTTCTATCTCTTTCATTCTTTCATTATTGTTCATCTAGTTTCACCATGAATATGGTGAGCTAAACCTTGTATTGTTGTTGGGGAATCAATGTAGTCTTGTGAAACTCTCATATATGGAATTTGTTTTAACATCTTATATTAAGATACATGCTTTCTTTCATCTTTAGTTAGGGATTTTCCTCTTTGCTTAATGCTTGCTTTGTTTAACTCATTCATTGTCATGATTATTGATTTTGTCGATATGGGAACGTACGGGGAAATCTAGATCCGGGGAATTTCTCCCAATAGCATATTGGTTGCCTTTAAGCTCCTGCACTTCAGAACTAATTACTACGAATGCTAGGAATTGTATGAACTCGTAATTAAGGATAGGCCTTCTTGCAAGGTGATTTAGAGAGTGGCATTAGCAATTCATGAAAAGAATGATGAATTCCTAAAGTATATGAGAATGAACATGATGAAATTGATAACCCCAACAACATACTCGTCCATTTAATTCATTAAAGTGTTTGTTTTCCTCTTTTCCATTGATCAAATTCATGCATACATGTTTAATTACTGTCTTTTGCATTTAAAACCTACAATCAATTGTTCACAAGTCTTAAATAATCAACAAATCATATAACTAACTAGGCCGTGAGTCCTTTGGGAGAACGATACTTGGTCTTACCGAGTTTTATTACTTGATACGATTCGGTCACACTTGCCGATTGTTAAACAAGTTTTTGGCGCCGTTGCCAGGGACTCGTGGTTTAACTGGTTAATTTGTGTGATTATTGATTATCTTTGACTTTAATTTTGAATTTCTGTTTTTATATTTCTGTTTTTATTTTTTCTGTTTTTGTTTTGTTTTATTTTATTTTATTTTATTTTATTTTATTTTATTCTCTGAATCTTATATCTTCTCCTATATCTTTTTGTGCTAACCAAATATTCTAGGGTTTTGTGTTCTTGTGTATGCAGGAGACAATTCGAACTAGGAGCAAGATAACTGCAGAACCTCTTCTTGAAGGTTTAGACGAGAGTAGACGGAGGAGAAGAATCCGAACATCTAGAGAACTTTTCCCTCCTCCGGAAACTCTGTTGCAACCATCACCACAAGGTTCTGACCATAGCACAGAAAATATGGAGAACAATAATATCAGAAGAACTCTTGCTGATTACACCAATACAGCTGGACCTCAGCACTTTAACAGTATAGCTAGACCTAGAGTCAATGCAGCTAACATGGAGGTCAAACCAGCATTGATCCAACTGGTGAAGAGCAATCAATTCAATGGGTTATCTCATGAAAGCCCATATGAGCACCTAATTACATTTAATGAGATCTGCAACACAGTAAAAATCAATGGGGTGCCAGATGAAGCAATCAAACTTAGCTTGTTTCCTTTCTCATTAGGAGGCAATGCTAAGCTTTGGTTAAATTCTTTTCCAGAGGGAAGTTTCACAGAGTGGGAAGCAGTGGTAACCAAGTTTCTAAATAAATACTTCCCACAATCAAAGGTGAACAAAGGCAAGCAAGAGATTTCTTCATTCAGGTAGGGCATGGAAGAATCACTGGGTCATGCATGGGATAGATACAAAAGCTTGCTACGAAAAACACCCACGCATGGATTCGATGAAGTGGAAGTAGTCCTTACCTTCCTTGGAGGTCTTGGTTCACAAACCAAGATGATGCTTGATGCCTCAGCAGGAGGAAACATTAAATGGAAAACTCCAGAGGAAGCAACAAAAATTATTGAAAATATGGCTACTAGTGATAATGAGCTCAACAGTGAAAGAGGAGCTCCTATGCAACAGAAAGGAGTTCTACAATTACAGACACATGATGCCTTGCTAGCACAAAATAAAATTCTAACTCAACAGCTGGAGACTCTTACTAAAACACTTGCACAATTGCCTAAAGAGTTGAAAACTGCTGCACAGGTACAATCTCAGTTGTGTGAATTATGTGGAGGCGACCATATCAATGGTCAATGTGCCTTTCCAGCAGAAGCCGTGGAGGATGTGAATTACATGACCAATCAATACCGTCAAGGGAACTACAATCAAGGGTGGAAACCACACCCAAGCATTGGTCAAGGGCAAACTGGGCAAGCTGGTCAATTTAATAAGCAGCAGCAACAACCCACCTTATGGCAGCAGATTTTTATGCTTAATGAAAGGTCCATGAGGATGGAAGACACTCTTAATAATTTCATACAAAAAACTGAGTCTACCCAAAAGAGCACTGAAGCTGCTATCAAGAATTTGGAGATTCAGATGGGGCAGATCACCAAGCAGGTGGAAGAAAGGCCAAATAGAAATTTTGGGGCTAATACTGAAGTTAACCCCAGAGAAGAATGCAAGGTGGTAGAGAGTGCTAAAAATGAGATAGTTGAGTTAGACAAAGGAGAAACAGAAGAGAAAAGAGAAATAGAGAGCAAAGATACTTCTCCTTTTCCAATACATCAAGGGAAACAACTGGATTTCACAGAATTATTCAAGATGGTGGATAATGATGCACCTTGGGAGCAGATTCTACAACAAATTACGGTTTACACTAAATCTGATGAAGACGTCTCTACAAAGAAAAGACGTAGAGATGATGAGGCAAAGAAGTGTAAAACTGTTAAAAAGGAGCCATTCCCTCCAAAAGCAACAGATCCAGGAGGCTTTTCTATCCCTTGTACCATAGGGAAGAAAAGGATTAAAAAAGCTCTTCTTGATTTAGGTTCAAGTGTTAACTTGATACCTTACTCTTATTGGAGCAAATCGGCGATGTTAATATGAAACCTGTAAAGGTTAATTTAGTAATGGCCGATGGATCTTCAAAGGAACCATGTGGGATTGTAGAGGACATCATAGTTTGTGTTGGAAAACTCCAGTTCTTGGCAGACTTTGTGGTGATGAAGATGGAGACAGAAAAGATACCTATCATTCTTGGAAGACCATTTATGAAAACGGCCAAAGCTATCATTGATGTAAACGAAGGTATAGTGGTGCTCCAGGACCCAGAGGAGAGAGTTGTTGTAGATGTCTTTAAAGATGAGACGCAAACACAGGAGGAAGAAGCTAGTTATAAAGCTGCATTTCAAGATGCACACATGACTAGCAATAAAGATGAAAAGCCCAAGGTTACAGGTGATGAGTCAATATTTTCTCAATTTCACTTAGTTTATTGTACCGGATTTAATCAAGGAATTGTGCTTGAATGTACAGTATTATCCTATTTTTCCTAATTATGCTAAATTTGATCGGAAATTCTTATTTTAACTAATTTGAATTATCTGAGCTAATTATTTTACAAGGAAAATTTGGAGATACAATTTGGGACATTTGAAGGTTAAATGAGAAATGGCAATTGAGCCCAATGCATCTCAGTCATTTAAATTTTCGCACAATGCTGCGTGAATGTTGTGTCAACTTGTGTGTCCTCGTTTGAGTTCAATTCTTACCCGTTTTCCATTCAATTTTTTTTCATAGTTTCGTATGGATGTCTATTTTCACGTATAGTTTTTATTTTGTTCAAATTCGTTCTGTGCTGTTCCCAGTATTTTTTTTTACTCCCATATGTCAGTCCAATGCTTACTGTTTGAGTGATTTCTAATCTGTTTGCATTTGCTTGCTGTTGGGTACTTGTGGTGGCTGGAATTTATCACTGGACAATGCATCTCATGGCCACAAAAAGAAATTAAATGTGGTTCTAGACTCTTAATTGGTTGCAAGGAGGTCAAAATTGTTTTGAGTTGAACAAAATTGCACATCCAAAAGATTGAAGAAATGAAGTGCAGCTGCCAAATATTTCAAATGTTACGGCAAGCACACCAAACCAGCCAAGGAATATTATTTCTTGCTTTTTAAATGGCTTAGCATTACATGGGACAAAAGTTGGGACCACCACATTGCAAGTAGTCCACGTGAAAGCTTTCATTTTGGTGGAGAAAGAGGAAAGTGGTGTCATGGCCCCCACTTGGTAGCACATTCACGTAGAAGCATTTAGCATATGGACAAAAGTGGGAGCCACAAGGGAATATTATTCTCAAATTGAAAAGCATCACATATTCAATGGAGGGGTCACGGCAATTACATTCCAGCTGCAACTCAATTCTTTCAAAAGAAGAATCTTGCAAAAGGACAAAGCACAAGACCAATCAAAAGATGCCACCACTTGGGTCAAAGCTCACGGCCAAGCAGCAGCAGTACGCGTGGGTGCTAGGGGACAAAAAACTGTATGGGAGGAAAGAATGTTTTATTTTATTTTATTTGGTGAAGAACCCATTTTTCATTTTTTTTAGTACGTTGAGAAGTGTGTGGCTTCACGGAGGATGCTAGTTGAATAGGAAGCACACAGCTGATTCATTAGCTTTTTGGGGGTGCAGCAAGTTCCAGCCGCTAAGGGGGAGGCCACGCACATGGAGCGCAGGAGCACGAAGAAAAGAATGGAGAATGGTTGAAGTATGCTCCAGCCGCCACCTAGGGGGAGTTGTTTTTGGCTTTAAAAATATGTAGTAACGGTGTAGAACAACCAGGAAGAGGGGGCACACTTGGAGGAGGCAGCAGCCGCCACCTAGGAAAAGATGGATTTTTGGCTTGAAGGAAATGTAGTGCACGGAGTGGGAGAGCCACCGAGAGGATGGAAGGCTACGGTTGAGGCAAAGTGGTGTGCATGTTTCAATTTTATTTTCTTAATTGCTGTACTAAATTCATGAACAATTTAAATTCCAAGTTTGGTTTAATTTTCTGTTATTGAAATTCCAGAACTGCTTACTGTTTTTATTTTGTTGCTGTAATTTAATTTCTGCTGAAATTTAATTTCTGTTGTCGTTTGTCTGCAGTATAATTTCTACTATTGTTTTCACTGTGTTGTTGATTATTTCACTTTAAATCATTCACTGTAATTTTGTTCTCTGTATTTTGCTGCTGTAATGTTGATTCTGTTTTCATATTTGAAATTTACTGTTTTCTGTTTTTACTGTTTACTGTATTTTCGTTTTCTGTATTTTCTGTATTTCTGTATTTTCGTTTTTACTGTTCCAGATCTGTTTTTGCTGATTCACATTGTTGTATTTTCGTTTTAATTGTACCAATTTCGTTTTTACCATTTTTAATTTTGTTTTACTGTTTTGAATTTTAATTCAGTCGTGTTTAAATTTTACCGCAACCAAAAATCACAAACCCCCCCACTACGTATTGATCTGAGACTGAACCCAAATTGGTCCTTGAGAGACGACCTAGGAGTCACTTCCTAGTAATATACTGCATTAATTTTGCAAACAACTTTTGTGTGAGGTGCGACCCTCTCATCAACAGGTAACCATTGTTTGTTGTTTCAGGTGCATAAAGGAGAACAGATTGGAAGAGGAGGAAAAGTTCCTGATGACTAGAATAAAGGAAGACCCCAACTTGATACACCTGTGAGAATCAAAAACAAGTTGTGGGTTGTGAAAGGCTATAAAGAGAAGGAGATGATAGAGATAGAGTCTCCACATTCTAGAAAAATCAAAGCAGTACACAGGAAACAACTGATGAGTTGGTGGGACAAGAACATCAACTATGAAGAAGGAATTTGAACTTTATTGGGTCAAGCTAATGACGTTAAAAGGCAACCCAGTGATTTAAAAACTTTTGATTTTGTTTTGTAACTTTTAATTTGTGGACATTATTTTTGTAAATACTTTATTGGATATAGCATCTACTGAAGGATGCTAGGTGGTTAAGTATCTACTGAAGGATACTAAGTTTGTAACACCTACTGATGGGTGTTGGTAAGTCTGTAACACCTACTGATGGGTGTTGGTAAGAAAATTCTGCACCTACTAATGGGTGTTGGTAAGATTGTAACACCTACTGATGGGTGTTGGTGGATTTTGGGTCAGGCTCGTGACGTTAAACAAGCGCTACTTGGGAGGCAACCCACTTGATTGATTGTTTTTGTTTGTTTCATTGTAGTAGTATAATAGGGTTGTGCATAAGTAACCTGAGAATTGAATTGCAGGGAACCAGTGAGGGGTATGTTTAGGAGGCACGTAGGTTAATAAAAGAAGGAGAAGAGCACTTCACGAAAGTGCCGTTGAGCGGCAAGTTACCGCTGAGCGGTACTATCGCAAAGTGGGCTTTAGTTTCCCCTTAGCGGGACCCGAGCCCATTAGGGTATTTTTATACCTTAAGCTGCGCAAATGTTCTCACTTTCAGGCTCTTCTCTGCACAAACACTCCCACATACCTTTTCCAAGGTTCTCCACATCTTTTACCTCTTCTCTTTTGAAAAATTTCTCTTCCACTCACTTTCTCACTAGTGTTTCATCTAAGTTTGGGGTTGGAAGAGAGCATCTTAGCTTGGAAGCATTCTCATTACATCTAGTATCTCCACCCAAGTAAGTAAAAACATTTTGTTCATTCTAGGGTTCTTGATTTTGAATGTGATTGTCAAAGCATGAATATTTAGGGGTTTTGATTTCTATGCATGATTTGATGATATAATTGATGTTTGAACCGATTAAACTGCATGATTTTGATCTGGAAAACTGAAAATTGCATTTGGGTGGAGTTAGGACAGCTTAAAAAGAGGTTTTTCAAAACTCTACAGAGTTACCGCTCAGGGGTAAATTGCCGCTGAGCGGCACTCTCCCAGACCTGAAATTTTTGAAAATTTGTGTTATGGAATGTGGCACTGGTGGCGCTGAGGGGTAATTCTGACCCTCAGCGGTGGTTTAGCTTCGAAAGGAGTTGTATTCTGTGTTTTACTAATGATTAACATCATGTTCTGTGGTTTTATATCTGTGTTTGATTGTAGGAATGGCATCCTCTTCAGGAAAAAGATTGAAAACCATGGCAACCAAGAGAAAGGAAAAGGAACCAGAACAACCCCATTCTAGTAGGTTCCTCTCTCGGAAACATGAGAAGCACTTCAAGGTGGTGCAAGACAGGAGACTCTTTATGGAGAGAAAAGTTGGAATGATACCTGATTTTGCTCCTCAATTTGGAGAGCAATTGTTAGGGAATGACTGGGGAAAGCTAGCCACATATCCTGCACCTGCCAACATAGCTGTGGTAAAAGAATTCTACACCAATGCAAAGAAGATTGGTGATTATCCAGCTGAAAATTATCTGGGCTACGTCAAAGGCCATGCTATCAGGTATGATCCTGATTCTATTAATAACTTCCTAGATACTGTGTGGGCTGGTGAGCAGTGCCAGTTTGCTCTTTGCATGGAGGAAGGGGCTGATTTTGAGGATGTAGAGAGAGTACTATGTATACCTGGAGGACACTTCCAAAGGAATAGATCTTGTTCAGTGGTAAACATTAGGAGGACTGATCCGACTCCTCTTGCAAAGTATTGGATGGCATTTTCTCATGCCAACATTCAACCATGTTCACATGTGTCAGATATTACTTTCAGCAGGGCACTCTTCATCTACTGTGCTATGGAATGTGGCACTGGTGGCGCTGAGGGGTAATTCTGACCCTCAGCGGTGGTTTAGCTTCGAAAGGAGTTGTATTCTGTGTTTTACTAATGATTAACATCATGTTCTGTGGTTTTATATCTGTGTTTGATTGCAGGAATGGCATCCTCTTCAGGAAAAAGATTGAAAACCATGGCAACCAAGAGAAAGGAAAAGGAACCAGAACAACCCCATTTTAGTAGGTTCCTCTCTCGGAAACATGAGAAGCACTTCAAGGTGGTGCAAGACAGGAGACTCTTTATGGAGAGAAAAGTTGGAATGATACCTGATTTTGCTCCTCAATTTGGAGAGCAATTGTTAGGGAATGACTGGGGAAAGCTAGCCACATATCCTGCACCTGCCAACATAGCTGTGGTAAAAGAATTCTACACCAATGCAAAGAAGGTTGGTGATTATCCAGCTGAAAATTATCTGGGCTACGTCAAAGGCCATGCTATCAGGTATGATCCTGATTCTATTAATAACTTCCTAGATACTGTGTGGGCTGGTGAGCAGTTCCAGTTTGCTCTTTGCATGGAGGAAGGGGCTGATTTTGACGATGTAGAGAGAGTACTATGTATACCTGGAGGACACTTCCAAAGGAATAGATCTTGTTCAGTGGTAAACATTAGGAGGACTGATCCGACTCCTCTTGCAAAGTATTGGATGGCATTTTCTCATGCCAACATTCAACCATGTTCACATGTGTCAGATATTACTTTCAGCAGGGCACTCTTCATCTACTGTGCTATCAGGAACTTAAATGTTAATATTGGGCAGGTGATAGCTGATGAGATTAGTGCGTGTGCCAATACCTCAAATAACAAAGCACCCCTAGGACATCCCTCCTTAATCACTCACCTTTGCAAGATAGCTGGGGTGGACACTTCTGCTCCACCATTTGAAAGGCCAAGAAAAGCCATTGATGAGGCCTATTACAGATAGTACTGTGGAGGTGAGGAGGCAGCTCAGCCAGTTCCACCACGCCGTGCTCGCAGAGAGAGGGCAAGGTAGAGCCAGACATCTGCTGAGACACATGAAGCAGAACCGTTCCAGATGAGGGACATGTACATGTCTCTTATAGGTGCTCAGTTACAGTCCATTCATAGAGGACAGGTGGCTACTGCCGAGATGATTGTGGGGATGTATGATACACCTCCAGCTCACAGGTGGACTATGGAGGAATTCCATAATGTCGTAGCTTGGACAGAGGAGCCGGTGCAAGGAGGAGGAGCTGAAGCAGCTGAAGCTTCAGTCAGGGAGATGGAAGAAGATGAAGCTGATGATGATGATGCATTTGAAGATGATGAAGATGAGGAAGAAGAGGAAGATACAAAGGACAGCTCAGATTGATGAGGAGCTGAGATAGCATTTACTTATGAATGTTATCATGAACTTATGCTTTTGTTGGTTTAAGTGTTCTGAACTTATTTACTTTTGTTTTAGATTAAGGTTGATGTACTTTATTGGAAACCTGGTTTGTTATGATGGTTTGTTATTGACTGTGATTGTGTGATAAGTAATGTGTGATGATGATTATTGATTGATTGATGTTGAGATAGATGTGCACATTAAATGCTTATACAGGTGATTCACAAGCTTTGTGAACAAATGCAGGATATTATGATTGTGATTGTGAGATTAAGCAGGATGTGTATGTCAAATGTGAATGAGCTTATATGTGAGGTTTTGAGCTCCAGAGTTTTTATTGATTGAATGCTATTACTTTGAAAGCATGAATGATTTTGCCCAGGTTTTCTATGATTGGATCAATTGCTTGTTTTGCATCATATGATCAAGGTCGTTTGTTGGAACCCTTTTTATTGGCCAAATTCATGAAGTTAGCCAAATTTATGAACCCTTTGATGGACAAATTTATGAACACCAAATTATGATGTCACAAACTTGTTTTTCAATCGGCAAGTATGACCGAATCGTTCAAGTAATAAACTTGGTAAGACCAAGTATCGTTCTTCCCAAAGTACTCACGGCCTAGTTTAGTTGTGTGGGTTACTGATTAGTTAAGACTTAAAGACAAAATATTTGGATTTTTATATATGCAAAAGACGAAAATTCAATATGTATGCATGAAGTTTTTTGATCAATGGCAAAAAGCAAAAGATAAACACTTTCAATGAAATAGATGTATGAATATGTTGTTGGGGGTCAATTTCATCTTATCCACTCGCATATATTTTAGGAATCCAACATTCAAATCATCATTGTTAATGCCACTCTCAAAAGTACCTTTCAAGAAGGCTTCTCCCTAATCACGAGTTCATACAATTCCTTGCATTCCTAATGATCAGTTCATAAGTGCAGCGACAACCAATATCATATTGGGAGAAATTCCCCGGATCTAGACTTCCCCGTACGTGTCCGTATCGACAAAACCAATAATCATGCATCGAATGAGTTAAACAATGCAAGCATTAAGCAAAGAGGAAAAACCCTAACTAATGATGAAAGAAAGCATAAGTCTTAATTAAAAGATGTAAAAGCAGATTCCATATATGAGAGCTTCACAAGATTACATTGATTCCCCAACAAACATACAGAGTTTAGTTCACCATATTCATGGTGAACTAAGATGAATTACAATGAAAGAATGAAAGAATAAACCCTAAAAAGGTGAAGAGGAAGCCTCAGCATCCAAGATCCTCCTTCAAAGGGGTGGAAGAGAGAGTGTTTGCTTCGTTCCAGCCAAAGATACCTAACCCTAGGAAACCCTAAAGCTTAAATACCATTCGTAAATTACAAAAATTAGGTCCAAGCCCATTAAAGTGCCGCTCAGCGGTAAGTGCGTGTCTTGTTTTCTCCCCTCAGCGGCCATTTTGCCCCTCAACGGATCTCCCGTGAGTGCCTGAGTGCCGCTCAGCGGTAAACTGCCGTTGAGCGGTGACTTCGGCTTCTCCCTTTGCACTTTTTGATGTCTTTTCTGATTTCATCTCTCTCCTTCTTCACTTCTTTCACCAAATTCACCTTAAATCCTGCACAAAAACACTAAAATCAAGCATAAACCTGTCCAACTCTCTTATTTCTAAAAATATGAAGAAAAGCATGATTTCAAGCTAGTTTCTAAGTGTAAAGGTTGCTTTTAGTGTCAATTTTAATCATAAAAATAACAGTTTTTCAACTGTTATCACAACCCCAAACTTAAAACTTTGCTTGTCCTCAAGCAAATAAGATGTAACTCAATCTTCAACCAATTCATATGATGGTTCACTCATTCAAAAATCCTCTTTTTCAAGATAAGTAACAACTTCACTGAAACTTATGACCAGAGTTCAATCAAGATGTGCACATGCTTTAGTGTTCACAAAGTCATTTAAATTCCAACAAATGCTATTTTTCATGAATGATCAATCAATTAAGCATGGATGTTCATGTGTTCATGGAATATTTCCTCACTAAGTCAAGTGTTTTACTCACACTCAAGTGTATAAGAGGTAATCACTCATTCGCTCTACTATCACAATGTCACATGAATCAATTTTTCCTTTCATTTTACCACAATCAAAAACATTCACAAGCATGCATCATCACAAGGACTTTTCTATGGCTTATAACGTGGCTGGGCTAACAAGAAAATTGGTTTTTCTAGATCACAAAACCCTTGAGTTAAGAGAATCATACAACACAAACATCTTATTCTTTCCCAACTTTCTTTTGCCTTTGCATTGAGCTTTGCTTCTTTTTCTTTTCTTTTCTTTTTCTTTGCATATTCTTACTTTTTAGCTCTTAGCTCAATGCTTTTCATGTTTTCCCAACAACCCCAAACTTGAACATTTAACAATACCACACAAGATCTTCTACTTAACTCAAGGTAAAGATTTTTCAATCAAAGGTTTCAGTGTATGTTCAAGGCTAAGGGTTCAAAAGGATTGAACACAAAGTGTTCTCTTTTAGTGGGCTAATTTTTACAAATTTGGCCAATAAAAAGGTTTCCAACAAACGGCCTTGATCATATTATGCAAAACAAGCAATTGATTCAATCATAGAAAACCTGGGCAAAATCATTCATGCTTTCAAAGTAATAGCATTCAACAATAACAACTCTGGAGCTCAAAATCTCACATATAAGCTCATTCACATTTGACATACACATCCTGCTTAATTTCACAATCACAATCATGATATCATGCATTTGTTCACAAAGCTTGTGAATCACCTGTATAAGCATTTTAATGTGCACATCATCTCAACATCAATTAATCATAAGCATCATTCAGTATTACTTATCACACAATCACAGTTAATAGCAACCCATCATCAAACCAGGTGTTCAATAGAGTACATCAAACCCTAATCTAAAAACAAAAACAAATAAGTTTAGAAAACTTAAACCACAAAAGCATAATCATATGATAGCATTTATCAGTAAATGCTATCTCAGCTCCTCATCAGTCTGAGTTGTCCTCTGTATCTTCTTCTTCTTCCTCATCTTCAGCATCTTCAAATACATCATCATCATCAGCTTCATCTTCTTCCATCTCTCTAGCTGAAGCTTCAGCTGCTCCAACTCCTACTCCATGCACTGGTTCCTCTAGCCAAGCTACCACATTATGGAATTCATCCATAGTCCACCTGTGGGCTGGAGGTGTATCATACATCCCCACAATCATCTCAGTAGTGGCCACCTGACCTCTATGAATGGACTGCAATTGAGCACCTATAAGAGACATATACATGTCCCTCATCTGGAATGGTTCTGCTTCATGTGTATCAGCAGATGTCTGGCTCTGTGCTGGCCCTCTCTCTCTACGAGCCCGGCGTGGTGGAACTGGTTGAGCTGCATCCTCACCTCCACAGTACTGTCTGTAATAGGCCTCATCAATAGCTTTTCTTGGCCTCTCAAATGGTGGAACAGAAGTGTCCACCCCAGCTAGCTTGCAAAGGTGAGTAATCAAAGAAGGATGTCCTAGTGGTGCTTTGTTGTTTGAGGTGTTAGCATATACACTAATTTCATCAGCTATCACCTGCCCAATATTAACATTTAAATTTCTGATAGCACAGTAGATGAATAGTGCCCTGCTGAGAGTAATATCTGACACATGTGAACATGGCTGAATGTTGGCATGAGAAAACGTCATCCAATACTTTGCAAGAGGAGTCAAATTCGTCCTCCTAATGTTAACCACTGAGCCAGATCTATTCCTTTGGAAGTGTCCTCCAGGTATACACAATACTCTCTCCACATCCTCATAATCAGCACCTTCCTCCATGCAAAGAGCAAACTGGCACTGCTCACCCGCCCATACAGTGTCCAGGAAGTTATTAATAGAATCAGGATCATACCTGATAGCATGGCCTCTGACATAGCCCAAATAATTCTCAGCTGGATAATCACCAATCTTCTTTGCATTTGTGTAAAATTCCTTTACCACAGCTATGTTGGCAGGTGCAGGATAAGTGGCTAGCTTTCCCCAATCATTCCCTAACACTTGCTCTACAAATTGAGGACCAAAGTTAGGTATCATTGATGGACAAATTTATGATCACCAAAATATGATGTCACAAACTTGTTGAACAATCGACAAGTATGACCGAATCGTTTCAAGCAATAAACTCGGTAAGACCAAGTATCGTTCTCCCAAAGGACTCACGGCCTAGTTTAGTTGTGTGGTTCGTTGATTAGCTAAGACTTAAGAACGAAAAATTTGAAGTTTAATATGCAAAACAGAAAATAAACATGTATGCATGAGGTTTTGATCAATGGCAAAAGCAAAAGACAAGCACTTTCAATGAAATATATTGATGAATATGTTGTTGGGGGTCAATTTCATCTTATCCACTCTCATATATTTTAAGAATTCAACATTCAAGTCATCATTGTTAATGCCACTCTCTAAATTACCTTTCAAGAAGGCTTCTCCCTAATTACGAGTTCATACAATTCCTAGCATTCCTAATAATTAGTTTTTTTAGCATAGGAGCTTAAGGCAACCAATATACTATTGGGAGAAATTCCCCGGATCTAGACTTCCCCGTACGTTCCCGTATCGACAAAATCAATAATCATGCATTGAATGAGTTAAACAAAGCAAGCATTGAGAAAAGAGGAAAAACCCTAACTAATGATGAAAGAAAGCATAAGTCTTAGATTAAGATGCAAGCACAAATTCCATATATGAGAGCTTCAAAAGATTACATTGATTCCCCAACAAAGATACAAGGTTTAGTTCACCATATTCATGGTGAACCTAGATGAACAATAATGAAAGAATGAAAGAGATAGAAAAACCCGAGAAAGAGAAGAGGAGAGCTGTCACCATCTCCCAATCTACCCCAAGGGGTGGAAGAGAGAGTGTTTGCTTCGTTTCTGCCAAAGATACCTAACCCTAGGAAACCCTAAAGCTTAAATACCATTCGTAAATTACAAAAACTTAGGTCCAAGCCCATTAAAGTGCCGCTCAGCGGTAAATTACCGCTCAACGGTAAGTGCGTGTCTTGTTTTCTCCCCTCAGCGGATCTCCCGTGAGTGCCTAAGTGCCGCTCAGCGGTAAACTGCCGCTGAGCGGTGACTTCGGCTTCTCCTTTTGCACTTTTTGATGTCTTTTCTGATTTCATCTCTCTCCTTCTTCACTTCTTTCACCAAATTCACCTTAAAACCTGCACAAAAACACTGAAATCAAGCATAAACCTGTCCAGCTCTCTTATTTCCAAAAATATAAAGAAAAGCATGATTTCAAGCTAGTTTCTAAGTGTAAAGGTTGCTTTTAGTGTCAATTTTAATCATAAAAATAACAGTTTTTCAACTGTTATCAATCATTCCAACCTTTCTCTCCATCAGAAGTCTCCTGTCCTGAACCACCCTAAAGTGCTTCTCATGTTTCCTAGAGAGGAACCTGCTAGATTGGGGTTGGTCTGGTTCCTTTTCCTTTCTCTTGGTTGCCATGGTTTTCAATCTTTTTCCTGATGAGGATGCCATTCCTACATTCAAAACACAAACAAAACCACTGAACATGATGTTAATCATTAGTAAAACACAGAACACAACTCCTTTCGAAGCTAAACCACCGCTGAGGGCCAGAATTCCCCCTCAGCGCCACCAGTACCACATTCCAGATCACAAAAAACCAGAAAAACCAAATCTGGCAGAGTGCCGCTCAGCGGTAGTTTACCCCTCAGCGGTAACTCTGTAGATTTTTGAAAAACCTGTTTTAAAGCTTTCCTAACTCCACCCAAATGCAATTTTCAGTTTTCCAATTCATAATCATGCAGTTTAATCGGTTCAAACATCAAATATATCATCAAATCATGCAAAGAAATCAAAACCCCTAAATCTTCATGCTTTGACAATCATATTCAAAATCAAAAACCCTAGAATGAACAAAATGCATTTTACTTACTTGGGTGGAGATACTAGATGCAATGAGAATGCTTCCAAGCTAGAATGCTCTCTTCCAACCCCAAACTTTGATGGCACACTAATGAAAAATTGAGTGGAAGAGAAATTTTCTTAAGAGGGAAGAGTGAAAAGATGTGGAAAACCTTGGAGAAGGTATGTGGGAGTGTTTGTGCAAAGAAAAGTCTGAAAGTGTGAAAGAATGCGCAGCTTAGGGTTTAAAAATACCCTAATGGGCTCGGGTCCCGCTAAGGGGAACTAAAACCCTATTCTGCGAGAGTACCGCTCAACGGTAAAGTACCGCTCAGCGGCACTTTCGTGATGTGTTCTTCTCCTTCTTTTCTTAACCTACGTGCCTCCTAGACATGCCCCTCACTGGCTCCCTGCAATTCAATGTTCAAAATGCTTATGCAAACCCTAACTAAAACAAACAAACAGAAATATTCAATCAACTGGGTTGCCTCCCAGGTAGCGCTTGTTTAACGTCACGAGCCTGACCCAAAATCTACCAACACCTATCAGTAGGTGTTACATCCATAGTATCCTTCAGTAGATACTTAACCACCTAGCATCCTTCAGTAGATGCTATCTCCAACAAAATAATTACAAAACTAATGTTCACAAATTAAAAATTACAAAACCAAATCAAAAGTCTTTAAATTCACTGGGTTGCCTCCCAGCAAGCGCTCTTTTAATGTCATTAGCTTGACCCAATAAAGTTCAAGTTCCATCTTCTTTTTCTTCTTCTTTCTACTGAACTTCTTTAGAAATTTAATCAAACCAGGAACCTGTTGCAGTGTCTCAATCATAGGAACTTTAATCTCCAATTTCTTGAAGATTTCCATAAAGCACTTGAATTTCTTTTCCTTCCTATGATTCTTCTTTAGATGAGGATGGGATTTTTCATATGATTCCTTCTTCTTTCCTCTCATCTTCTTTTTCTTACGCTTTCTCTCCCCAAATTTTCTCTTTTTCTTTTCTTTTATTTTTTTCTTCCCTTCTCTTTTTCTCCTCAACTTCTTTATTTTCACACAAATTTTCTTTCTCTCTTTTCTCTCAACCACTTCTTTTTCTTTTTCTTCATCTTTATCTTTCTCACTCAACTCTTCTTTCTCTTTTCTCTCTACCCTTTCCTCATCTCCCTCTAATTTTTCTTCATCAAGAATCTTGTCACTTTCAGTGATAATGACTTGCCCTTCCTCCTTAAGATTAACTTCAGTATTAACATCATTATTCAATCTCTGATTGATGTAACGAAGTTGCATCTCCATTCTTTTACATGATTCTTCAATGCTTTTCTGAGTAGAGTCGAAATTTTTCAAAAATCGTTGAAGGGTGTCCTCCAACCTATCCAAACTTCCTGATAGAAAGGGTTGTTGCTGCCATTGTTGTTGTGGTTGGTTCTCAAATTGTCCAGAAGCTTGCCAAAATTGGCTTTGATCCATGCTTGAGTGAGGTTCCCACCAGTGGTTGAGATTACTTTGGTAGAATTGAGTGCCCATATAGTTAAATTCTTGACCAAATTGCATTCTGCAGACATTAGGCACAAAGCCCTAAAAACAATTGTTAGCACAAAAAGATAGAGAAAGAAAAAAAAAATCAAAGGATATAATTGAAAAGATAAGAAGATAGGAAATAAAAACAGAAAAATAAAAACAGAAAAATAAAATAAAATAAAATAAAATAAAAACAGAAAATAAAATAAAATAAAATAAAATAAAAACAGAAAATAAAATAAAATAAAATAAAAACAGAAAATAAAATAAAATAAAATAAAATAATAACCAAAAAAATAAAAACAGAAATTCAAAATTAAAGTCAAAGATAATCAATAATCACACAAATTAACCAGTTAAACCAGAGTCCCCGACAACGGCGCCAAAAACTTGATGGACAAATTTATGAACACCAAATTATGATGTCACAAACTTGTTTTTCATGCGGCAAGTATGACCGAATCGTTCAAGTAATAAACTTGGTAAGACCAAGTATCGTTCTTCCCAAAGGACTCACGGCCTAGTTTAGTTGTGTGGGTTACTGATTAGTTAAGACTTAAAGACAAAGTATTTGGATTTTTATATATGCAAAAGACGAAAATTAAATATGTATGCATGAAGTTTTTGATCAATGGCAAAAAGCAAAAGATAAACACTTTCAATGAAATAGATGTATGAATATGTTGTTGGGGGTCAATTTCATCTTATCCACTCTCATATATTTTAGGAATCCAACATTCAAATCATCATTGTTAATGCCACTCTCTAAAGTACCTTTCAAGAAGGCTTCTCCCTAATCACGAGTTCATACAATTCCTAGCATTCCTAATGATCAGTTCATAAGTGCAGGAGCTTAACGACAACCAATATCATATTGGGAGAAATTCCCCGGATCTAGACTTCCCCGTACGTGCCCGTATCGACAAAACCAATAATCATGCATCGAATGAGTTAAACAATGCAAGCATTAAGCAAAGAGGAAAAACCCTAACTAATGATGAAAGAAATCATAAGTCTTAATTAAAAGATGTAAAAACAGATTCCATATATGAGAGCTTCACAAGATTACATTGATTCCCCAACAAACATACAGAGTTTAGTTCACCATATTCATGGTGAACTAAGATGAATTACAATGAAAGAATGAAAGAATAAACCCTAAAAAGGTGAAGAGGAAGCCTCAGCATCCAAGATCCTCCTTCAAAGGGGTGGAAGAGAGAGTGTTTGCTTCGTTCCAGCCAAAGATACCTAACCCTAGGAAATCCTAAAGCTTAAATACCATTCGTAAATTACAAAAATTAGGTCCAAGCCCATTAAAGTGCCGCTCAGCGGTAAAATACCGCTCAGCGGTAAGTGCGTGTCTTGTTTTCTCCCCTCAGCGGCCATTTTGCCCCTCAGCGGATCTCCCGTGAGTGCTTGAGTGCCGCTCAGCGGTAAACTGCCGCTGAGCGGTGACTTCGGCTTCTCCTTTTGCACTTTTTGATGTCTTTTCTGATTTCATCTCTCTCCTTCTTCACTTCTTTCACCAAATTCACCTTAAAACCTGCACAAAAACACTGAAATCAAGCATAAACCTGTCCAGCTCTCTTATTTCTAAAAATATGAAGAAAAGCATGATTTTAAGCTAGTTTCTAAGTGTAAAGGTTGCTTTTAGTGTCAATTTTAATCATAAAAATAACAGTTTTTCAACTGTTATCACCCTTAGCCTTGAACATAAATTGAAAACCCTTGTTGAAAAGCTTTACCTTGAGTTAAGTAGAAAATCTTTTGTGGTATTGTTAAATGTTCAAGTTTGGGGTTGTTGGGAAAGCATGAAAAAGAAAAAGGAAAAGCATTGAGCTAAAAGTTAAGAATAAGAATGTGAAAAGAAAAGAAAAAGAGAAAGAAAAGAAAAGAAAAAGCAAAGCTCAATGTAAAGACAAGTTGGGAAAAATAAGAATAATTGTGTTGTTATGATTCTCTTAACTCAAGGATTTTGTGATCCAGAAAAACCAATTTTCTTGATTAGCCCAGCCACGTTATAAGTCATTGAAAAGTCCTTGTGATGATGCATGCTTGTAAATGTTTTGATTGTGGTTAAATGAAAGGCAAAGTTGATTCGTGTGACATTGTGGTAGTGGAGTGAATGAGTGATTACCTCTTATACACTTGTGTGTGAGTGAAACACTTTACCTGGTGAGGAAGTATTCCATGAGCACATGAACATCCATGCTTAATTGATTGATCATTCATGAAAAATAGCATTTGTTTGATATTAACTGACTTTGTGAACACTAAAGCATGTGCACATCTTGATTGAAATCTTGGTCAAAAGTTTGATTGAAGTCTTTGCTTATCTTGAAATGAAATGTTTGAATGAGTGAACCATCATATGAATTGGTAGAAGATTGAGTTACATCTTGTTTGCTTGAGGACAAGCAAAGTTCTAAGTTTGGGGTTGTGATAACAGTTGAAAAACTGTTATTTTCATGCTTGAAATTGATACTAAAAGCAACCTTTAACACTTAGAAACTAGCTTGAAATCAAGCTTTTATTCATATTTTCAGAAATAAGAGAGCTGGACAGGTTATGCTTGATTTCAGTGTTTTGTGCAGGTTTTAA
The DNA here is from genome assembly GCF_029865625.1 of Vigna umbellata. NCBI lineage: Eukaryota > Viridiplantae > Streptophyta > Magnoliopsida > Fabales > Fabaceae > Vigna > Vigna umbellata. The sequence goes on from NC_142166.1 coordinate 27,322,112, forward strand.
GGTGAATTTGGTGAAAGAAGTGAAGAAGGAGAGAGATGAAATCAGAAAAGACATCAAAAAGTGCAAAAGGAGAAGCCGCAACTGCCGCTCAGCGGCAGTTTACCGCTGAGCGGCACTCAGAAGCTCACGGGGGATCCGCTGAGGGGCAAAATGGCCGCTGAGGGGAAGAAACCAACTCACGCACTTACCGCTGAGCGGTACTTTACCGCTGAGCGGCACACTTATGGGCTTGCGCCTAAATTTTCTGTAATTTTAGAATAGTATATAAGCTTTAGGACGTCCTAGGGTTTGCATCTTTGGCTGGGAGGAAGCAGAAACACACTTTTCACCCCTTGGGGGTAGATTGGGAGATGGTGATAGCTCTCCTCTTCTCTTTCTAGGGTTTTTCTATCTCTTTCATTCTTTCATTATTGTTCATCTAGTTTCACCATGAATATGGTGAACTAAACCTTGTATTGTTGTTGGGGAATCAGTGTAGTCTTGTGAAACTCTCATATATGGAATTTGTTTTAACATCTTATATTAAGATACATGCTTTCTTTCATCTTTAGTTAGGGATTTTCCTCTTTGCTTAATGCTTGGTTTGTTTAACTCATTCATTGCCATGATTATTGATTTTGTCGATATGGGAACGTACGGGGAAATCTAGATCCGGGGAATTTCTCCCAATAGCATATTGGTTGCCTTTAAGCTCCTGCACTTCAGAACTAATTACTAGGAATGCTAGGAATTGTATGAACTCGTAATTAAGGATAGGCCTTCTTGCAAGGTGATTTAGGGAGTGGCATTAGCAATTGATGAAAAGAATGATGAATTCCTAAAGTATATGAGAATGAACAAGATGAAATTGATAACCCCAACAACATACTCATCCATTTAATTCATTAAAGTGTTTGTTTTCCTCTTTTCCATTGATCAAATTCATGCATACATGTTTAATTACTGTCTTTTGCATTTAAAACCTACAATCAATTGTTCACAAGTCTTAAATAATCAACAAATCATATAACTAACTAGGCCGTGAGTCCTTTGGGAGAACGACACTTGGTCTTACCGAGTTTTATTACTTGATAGGATTCAGTCACACTTGCCGATTGTTAAACAAGTTTGTGGCGCCGTTTTTCGGTGTTCATAAATTGGTCATCATCCACTTCTTCTTCCATTTGTCCACTTCCTCCACTTCCTCTACTTCCCCCACTTCCTCTACTTCGTCTTTTCGTCCACTTCATCAACTTCAACTTCACCCACTTCGTCAACTTCGTCCACTTCCTCCACTTCTTTTACTTCCTCCACTTCTTCCACTTCCTCCACTTCGTCAACTTCGTCCAGTTCGTCGAGTTCGTCCACTTCATCAACTTCCTCCACTTCCTCCACTTCCTCCACTTGTTGCACATCCTACACTTCGTGCACTTCCTCCACTTAATCCACTTCGTCCACTTCGTCAACTTTGTGCACTTCGTCAACTTCCTTCACTTCCTCTACTTCCTCCACTTGCTGCCCTTTCTCCACTTTCTCCACTTCCTCCACTTCCTCCACTTCCTCCACTTCGTCAACTCACTTCGTCAACTTCGTCCACTTTGTCCACTTCGTCAACTCACTTCGTCAACTTCGTCCACTTTTTCCACTTCGTCAACTTCGTCAACTTCGTCCACTTCGTTCTCTTCGTCCACTTCGTCCACTTCGTCAACTTCGACCACTTCATCCACTTCTTCTTCCGCTTCTTCCACCTTTTCTACTTCGTCCACTTCATCGAATTCGTCCACTTCCTCCACTTCCTGCACTTCGTCCACTTCGTCAACTTCGTCTACTTCATCCATTTTGTCAACGTCATCCACTTCGTCCCCTTCCTCCACTTCCTCATCTCCGTCCAGTCCGTCCAATTCGTCCACTTCGTCCATTTCGTGCACTTCGTCAACTTCGTCCACATCGTCCACTTCCTCCACTTCCTCCATTTCCCCCACTTGCTCCATTTCCTCCATTTCGTCAACTTCGTCCACTTCGTCAATTTCGTCCACTTCGTCAACTTTGTCCACCTCGTCCACTTTGTCAACTTCGTCCACTTCTTCTTCCACTTCGTCCCCTTCTTCTTCCACTTCGTCCACTTCCTCCACTTCGTCCACTTCGTCTTTTCGTCCACTTCCTACACTTCCTCCACTTCGTCAACTTCGTCCACTTCTTCAACTTCATCCGCTTCGTCAACTTTGTCCGCTTCCTCCACTTTGTCCACTTCGTCAACTTCGTCAACTTCGTCCACTTCTTCCACTCCCTCCACTTAGTCTACTTCGTCCACTTCGTAAACTTCGTCCTCTTCGTCAACTTCCTCCACTTCTTCCACTTCCTCCACTTCCTCCACTTTCTCCACTTCCTCCACTTCCTCCACTTCGTCAACTTCGTCCACTTCGTCCACTACGTCAACTTCGTCCACTTCCTCCACTTTGTCCACTTCCTCCACTTCCGCCACTTCCTCCACTTCGTCAACTTCCTCCACTTCCCCCGCTTCCTCCACTTCGTGTTTTCGTTCACTTCATCCATTTCGTCAACTTCTTCAACTTCATCCACTTCGTCAACTTCGTCCACTTGCTCCACACCTCTTACTTCCTCCACCTCGTCAACTTCGTCCACTTCGTCAACTTCCTCCACTTCCTCCACTTCGTGCACTTCCTACACTTCGTCCACTTTGTCCACTTCGTCCACTTTGTCCGCTTCGTCCTCTTCGTCAACTTCGTCCACTTCTTCTTCCACTTTTTCCACCTTAAGTCGACTTCGTCGACTTCGTCCACTTCTTCAACTTCGTCCACTTCGTCCCCTTCTTCTTCCGCTTCTTCTTCCGCTTCTTCCACTTCTTCCACTTCGTCCACTTCCTCCACTTCGTCCATTTCATCCACTTCCTCCACTTCGTCCATTTTGTCCACTTCGTGCACTTCGTCAACTTCGTCCACTTTGTCAACTTCGTGCACTTCGTCAACTTCGTCCACTTTGTCAACTTCGTGCACTTCGCCAACTTCCTCAACTTGATCCACTTCCTCCACTTCCTGCCCTTTCTCCACATTCTCCACTTCCTCCACTTCGTCAACTCACTTCGTCAAGTTCGTCCACTTTTTCCACTTCGTCATCTTTGTCCACTTCGTCCACTTTGTCCACTTCGTCCACTTCGTCAACTTCGTCGACTTCTTCTTCTGCTTCTTCCACTTTTTCCACTTCGTCCACTTCGTCGACTTCCTCCACTTCCTCCACTTTCTCCACTTCGTCAACTTCGTCCAATTCGTCCACTTCGTCAACTTCGTTCACTTCCTCCACTTCTTCTTCCGTTTCTTCCACTTTTTCCACTTCGTCCACTTCGTCGACTTCGTCCACTACGTCCACTTCGTCCACTACGTCCACTTCGTCCACTTCCTCCCCTTCCTCCACTTTCTCCACTTTCTCCACTTCCTCCACTTTGTCAACTTCGTCCGCTTCATCAACTTTGTCCACTTTGTCAACGTCATCAACTTCGTCCACTTCCTCCACTTCAACCACTTCCTCCACTTTCTCGACTTCCTCCACTTTGTCGAGTTTTTCCACTTCATCCACTTCATCAACTTGGTCAACTTCGTCTACTTCGTCCATTTCGTCCACTTCCTCCACTTCCTCCACTTCGTCCATTTCGTCCACATCCTCCACTTCGTCAACTTCGTGCAGTTTGTCAGCTTCCTCCACTTCCTGCTGATGACAAATTTATGAACACCGAAAAACGGCGCCACAAACTTGTTTAACAATCGGCAAGTGTGACCGAATCGTATCAAGTAATAAAACAAGGTAAGACCAAGTATCGTTTTCCCAAAGGACTCACGGCCTAGTTTAGCTATGTGATTTGTTGATTATTTAAGACTTAAGAACAAATTGATTATAGGTTTTAATGCAAAAGACAATAACTAAACATGTATGCATGAATTTGATCAATGGTAAAGAACAAAATAAACACTTCAATGAATTATATGGATGAGTATGTTGTTGGGGTTGTCAATTTCATCTTATTCACTCTCATATATTTTCAGGAATTCATCATTCTTATCATCAATGCTAATGCCACTCTCTAAATTACCTTGCAAGAAGGCCTATCCCTAATTACGAGTTCATACAATTCCTAGCATTCCTAGTAATTAGTTCTTAAAGTTCAGGAGCTTAAAGGCAACCAATATGCTATTGGGAGAAATTCCTCGGATCTAGACTTCCCCGTACGTTCCCGTATCGACAAAATCAATAATCATGGCAATGAATGAGTTAAACAAAGCAAGCAATAAGCAAAGAGGAAAAACCCTAGCTAAAGATGAAAGAAAGCATATATCTTAATATAAGACACTAAATCAAATTCCATATATGAGAGTTTCACAAGACTACATTGATTCCCCAACAACAATACAAGGTTTAGTTCACCATATTCATGGTGAAACTAGATGAACAATAATGAAAGAATGAAAGATTAAACCCTATAAAGGTGAAGAAGTAGCCTTAGCATCCAAAATCCTCCTTTAAGGGGTGGAAAAGAGAGTGTTTGCTTCGTCTCTGCCAAAGATACAAACCCTAGGACGTCCTAAAGCTTATATACTATTCTAAAATTATAGAAAATTAGGCCCAAGCCCAAAAATAGTGTCGCTCAGCGGTAAGTGCGTGAGTTGTTTTCTTCCCCTCAACGGCCAAATCACCCCTCAGCGGATCCAACGTGACTACCTGAGTGCCACTCAACGGTAAACTGCCGCTGAGCGGCAGTTGCGGCTTCTCCTTTTGCACTTTTTTATGTCTTTTCTGATTCCATCTCTGTCCTCCTTCACTTCTTTCACCAAATTCACCTTAAAACTTGCACAAAAACACTGAAATCAAGCATAAACCTGTCCAGCTCTCTTATTTCTAAAAATATGACCAAAAGCATGATTTCAAGCTAGTTTCTAAGTGTTAAAGGTTGCTTTTAATATCAATTTTAAGCATGAAAATAACAGTTTTTCAACTGTTATCACAACCCCAAACTTAGAACTTTGCTTGTCCTCAAGCAAACAAGATGTAACTCAATCTTCTACCAATCCTTATAATGGTTAACTCATTCAAAAATCCTCTTTTCAAGGTAAGTAAAACTTCAATCAAACTCATGACAAAGATTTCAATCAAGATGTACACATGCTTTGGTATTCACAAAGTCTCTTAATATCCAACAAATGCTATTTTTCATGAATGATCAATCAACTAAACATGGATGTTCATGTGCTCAATGAATATTTCCTCACTAGGTAAAGTGTTTCACTCAAACATAAGTGTATAAGAGGTAATCACTCATTCACTCTACTATCACAATGTCACATGAATTGTCTTTGCCTTTCATTTAACCACAATCAAATAAATTCACAAGCATGCATCATCACAAGGACTTTTTCAATGGTTTATAATGTGGCTGGGCTAACAAGAAAATTGGTTTTTCTGGATCACAAAACCCTTGAGTTAAGAGAATCATATAAACACAACCATTCTTACTTATTCCCAACTTTCTTTTGCATTGAGCTTTGCTTTCTCTTCTCTTTTCTTTCTCCTTTTCTTTTTCTTTTCACATACTAAATTCTTAGCTCTTATCTCAATGCTTTCAATTTCCCTTTCTATTTTCCAACAACCGCAAACTTGAACATTTTTCAATACCACAAAATATTTTCTACTTAACTCAAGGTAAAGCTTTTCAACAAGGGTTTCCAAATCATGTTCAAGGCTAAGGGTTCAAAGGATAGAACACACAGTGTTCTCTTCTAGTGGTTAATGAAATTGGCTAATATAAGGGTTACCAACAAATGGCCTTGATCATATGATGCAAACAAGCAAGTAATTCAATCATAGAAAACCTGGGCAAAGTCATTCATGCTTTCACAGTAATAGTATTCAACACAAAAATTCTGAAGCTCAAAACCTCACATATAAGCTCATTCATATTTGACATAAACATCCTGCTTACTATCACAATCACAATCATAATATCATGCATTTGTTCTCAAAGCTTGTGAATCACCTGTACAAGCATGTAATGTGCATAGCTCAATATCAATCCATATCAAAGTATCATCAAGCATCACTTATCAAACAATCACAATTATAAGCAAACCATCACACCAGATAAAGTTTCCAATTGAGTACATCAAATCCTATTCTAAAAACAAAAGTGATTGATAAAACAAATCCTACTCTAATGCTTTGAAAAACTCAGCCCCATCAATGATGCTCTCTCCCAACCCCAAACTTAGATGGAAAACTAGTGAGAAAGTGAGTGGAAGGGAGATTTTCTAAAGAGGAATGAAAGGAAAAATGTAGAGAACCTTTGGAAAAGTGTTTAGGAGTGTGTGTGCAGAGAAGAATCTGAAAATAGAGACCAAAGCGTGACTTAGGGTATAAAAATACCCTAATGGGCTCGGGTCCCGCTTAGGGGCAACCTAAGCCCAGTCTGCGACACTACCGCTCAACGGTAGTTTGCCGCTCAGCGGCACTTTCGTGTTGTGCTTTTCTTCTTCCTAGCTTACCCTAGGTGCCTCCTACCCATGCCTCTCACTTACTCCATGCAATAATATGCTCAGATTAATCATGCAAAATCCTATTATGCAACTACAGCAGAACAAACAAAAATATAGTCAATCAACTGGGTTGCCTCCCAGGTAGCGCTTGTTTAACGTCACAAGCCTGACCCAACATTCACCAGCACCCATCAGTAGGTGCAAAATTTTCTTACCAACACCCATCAGTAGGTGTAACAAACCTAGTATCCTTCAGTGGATACTTAACAAACCTAGCATCCTTCAGTAGATGCTATATCCCAACAAAATATTTACAGAAATAATGTCCAAAAGTTCAAAATTACATCACCAAAACAAAAATTAAAAGTCCTTAAATCACTGGGTTGCCTCCCAGCAAGCGCTCTTTTAACGTCATTAGCTTGACCCAATAAAGTTCAAGTTCCTTCTTCCTGGTTGATGTCCATATTCCACCAACTCCTCAACTGCTTCCGGTGTACTGTTTTGACTCTTCTAGAATATGGAGACTCTATCTCTATCATCTCCTTTTCTTTATAGCCTTTCACAACCCACAATTTGTTTTTGACTCTCATAGGTGTACCCAGTTGGAGTTGTTCTTTCATCCAGCCATCAGGAACTTTCCTTCCTCTTCCAATCTTCTCTTTTTCCGGTACCTGAGACAATAAACAATGCTTACCTTTAACCTTGGGCTTTTCATCTTGAGAGCTAGTCATGAGTACATCTTGAAATGCAGCTTTATGACTAGCTTCTTCCTCCTGCATCTGCCTCTCATCTTTGAAGACATCTACAACAACTCTCTCTTCTCTGTCTTGGAGCACTACTATACCTTCGTTCACATCAATGATGGCTTTGGCCGTTTTCATAAACGGTCTTCCAAGAATAATGGGTATCTTTTCAGTCTCCATCTTCATCACCACCAAGTCTACCAAGAACTGGAGTTTTCCCACACAAACTATAATATCTTCTGCTATTCCACAGGGTTCCTTTGAAGATCCATCTGCCATTACTAAATTAACCTTTACAGGTTTCAAATCAACATCACCGATCTGCTTCAGTAGAGAATAAGGTATCAAGTTAGCACTTGATCCTAAGTCGAGTAAGGCTTTGTTTATCCTCTTCTTCCCTATTGTACATGGAATGGAGAAACCTCCTGGATCTTTTGCCTTTAGAGGGAATGGCTCCTTTTTCACAGCTTTATATTTTTTTGTATCATCCTCTCTACGTCTTTTTCTTGTGGAGACTTCTTCTTCAGGTTTAGTATAAACTGCAATTTGTTGTAGTATCTGATTCCAAGGTACATCATTGTCCACCATCTTGAATAATTCTGTAAAATCAAATTGCTTCTTTTGATTCATTGGAAAAGGAAAAATATCATTACTCTCTATCTCTCTTCTCTCTCCTTTCTCTTTTCTCTCTTTTTCTCTCTCTTCTTTTTCTTTTTCTTTCTTTTCTCTCTTTTCTTTTAACTCAACTCTCTCATCATTTGTACTCTCCACCACTTTGCATTCCTCCATAGGGTTAACCTCAGTATTAGCCCCAAAATTTTTGTTTGGCCTCTCTTCCAATTGCTTGGTAATCTGACCCATTTGAGTCTCCCAATAATTAATAGAAGCCTCAGTGCTCTTTTGAGTAGACTCAGTTTTCTGTATGAACTGATTAAGAGTCTCTTCCATCCTTATTGACCTTTCATTTAATATAGCCATCTGTTGCCATAAGGTTGGTTGTTGCTGTTGCTTATTGAATTGCCCAGTTTGTCCAGCTTGCCCAGTTTGTCCGTGACCAATGCTTGGGTGTGGTTTCCACCCTTGATTAAAATTCCCCTGACGGTATTGATTGGCCATGAAATTTACATCTTCTAATGCTTCTACTGGCTAAGCGCATTGACCATTGATATGGTCTCCTCCACATACTTCACACAACTGTGATTGAGCCTGTGCAACAATCTTTAACTCTTTTGGTAGTTGTGCAAGAGTTTTCGTAAGAGTCTCTAGTTGTTGAGTTAGTATCTTATTTTGTGCTAGCAAGGCATCATGGGTTTGTAATTGTAGAACTCCTTTTTGTTGTATATGGGCTCCTCTTTCACTGTTGAGCTCATTGTCACTAGTAGCCATATTATCAATGATTTCCACTAGTCCACTTCCACCACTTTCTCCACTTCCTCCACCTCCTCCACTTCGTCAACTTCGTCTACTTCGTCCACTTGGTCAAATTCGTTAACTTCGTCGACTTCCTCCACTTCCTCCACTTCATCTTTTCGTCCACTTCGTCAACTTCGTCCACGCCGTCCACTTCTTCCACTCAATCCACTTCGTCAACTTCGTCCACTTCGTCAACTTCGTCCACTTCGTCACCTTTGTCCACTTCGTCAACTTCGTCCACTTCTTCTGCTTCTTCCACTTCGTCCACTCGTCCACTTCCTCCACTTCCTCCACTTCCTCCACTTCCTCCACTTCCTGCACTTCCACCACTTTCTCCACTTCCTCTACTTCCCCCACTTCGTCAACTTCGTCTACTTCGTCCACTTGGTCAAATTCCTTAACCTCGTCGACTTCCTCCACTTCGTCTTTTCGTCCACTTGGTCAACTTTGTCCACGTCTTCCACTTCGTCCACATTGACCACTTCCTCCGCTTCCTCTACTTACTCTACTTCGTCCTCGTCGTCAACTTCGTCCACTTCCTCCCCTTCATCCACTTCGTCCACTACGTAAACTTCGTTAACTTCGTCCACTTCGTCCAATTCGTCCACTTCGTCCACTTCGTCAACTTCGTCCACTTCGTCAACATCGTCCACTTCCTCCACTTCCTCCACTTCCTCCACTTCCTCCACTTCCTCCACATCGTCCACTTCGTCAATTTCCTTCACTTCCTCAACTTCCTCCACTTCCTCCACTTCCTCCACTTCCTCCACTTCGTCAACTTCGTCAGCTTCGCCTACTTCGTCCACTTTCTCAAATTCTTCAGTTTCGTCCACTTCATCAACTTCGTCCACTTCTTCCGCTTCTTCCACGTCGTCCACTTCGTCCACTCGTCCACTGATAACAGTTGAAAAACTGTTATTTTCATGCTTAAAATTGATACTAAAAGCAACATTTATACTTAGAAACTAGCTTGAAATCATGTTTTTCTTCATATTTTCAGAAATAAGAGAGCTGGACAGGTTTGTGCTTGATTTCAGTGTTTTTGTGCAGGTTTTAAGGTGAATTTGGTGAAAGAAGTGAAGAAGGAGATATATGGAATCAGAAAAGACATCAAAAAGTGCAAAAAGAGAAGCCGAAGTCACCGCTCAGCGGCAGTTTACCGCTGAGCGGCACTCAGGAGCTCACGGGAGGACCGCTGAGGGGCAAAATGGCCGCTGAGGGGAAGAAACGTGACATGCACTTACCGCTGAGCGGCACTTTAATGGGCTTGGACCTAATTTTCTGTAATTTACGAATAATATATAAGCTTTAGGATTTCCTAGGGTTTGTATCTTTGGCTGGAACGAAGAAAACACTCTCTCTTCCACCCCTTTGAAGGAGGATCTTGGATGCTGAGGCTTCCTCTTCACCTTTTTAGGGTTTTATCTTTCATTCTTTCATTGTTATTCATCTAGGTTCACCATGAATATGGTGAACTAAACTCTGTATGTTTGTTGGGGAATCAATATAATCTTTTGAAGCTCTCATATATGGAATTTGTTTTTACATCTTTTATTTAAGATCTATGCTTTCTTTCATCATTAGTTAGGGTTTTTCCTCTTTGCTTAATGCTTGCATTGTTTAACTCATTTGATGCATGATTATTGGTTTTGTCGATACGGGCGCGTACGGGGAAGTCTAGATCCGGGGAATTTCTCCCTATATTATATTGGTTGTCGTTAAGCTCCTGCACTTATGAACTGATCATTAGGAATGCTAGGAATTGTATGAACTCGTGATTAGGGAGAAGCCTTCTTGAAAGGTACTTTAGAGAGTGGCATTAACAATGATGATTTGAATGTTGAATTCCTAAAATATATGAGAGTGGATAAGATGAAGATGACCCCCAACAACATATTCATACATATATTTCATTGAAAGTGTTTATCTTTTGCTTTTTGCCATTGATCAAAACTTCATGCATACATATTTAATTTTCGTCTTTTGCATATAAAAATCCAAATATTTCGTCTTTAAGTCTTAGCTAATCAATAAACCACACAACTAAACTAGGCCGTGAGTCCTTTGGGAAGAACGATACTTGGTCTTACCAAGTTTATTACTTGAACGATTCGGTCATACTTGCCGATTGAAAAACAAGTTTGTGACATCATATTTTGGTGTTCAAAAATTTGTCCATCATCCACTTCCTCCACTTCCTCCCTTTCCTCCCCTTCCTCCACTTCGTCAATTTCATTCACTTCGTCAACTTCCTCCACTTCCTCCACTTACTCCCCTTCCTCCACTTTCTCCACTTCCTCAACTTCGTCAACTTCATCTACTTCGTCCACTTTCTCAACTTCCTCAACTTTGTCCACTTCGTCCACTTAGTCACCTTTGTCCACTTCGTCAACTTCGTCCACTTCGTCCACTTCGTCAACTTCGTCCACTTCGTCCACTTCTTCTGCTTCTTCCACTTCGTCCACTCGTCCACTCGTCCACTTCATCCACTTCCTCCACATCCTCTACTTCCTCCACTTCCTTCCCTTCCTCCACTTCGTCCACGTCCTCTATTTCCTCCACTTCGTCCACCTCCTCCACTTCCTCCACTTCCTCCACATCCTCCGCTTCCTCCACTTCCTCTACTTAGTCCACTTGATCCACTTCGTCAAATTCGTCCACCTCCTCCTCTTAGTTTATTTTGTCCACTTCGTCCACTCCATCCACTTCGTCAACTTCGTCCACTTCGTCAACTTCGTATACTTCGTCCACTTGGTCCAATTCGTTAACTTCGTCGACTTCCTCCACTTCGTCTTTTCGTTCACTTCTTCCACTTCGTCCACGTCTTCCACTTCGTCCACATCGTCCACTTCCTCCACTTCCTCCGCTTCCTCCACTTACTCTACTTCATCCACGTCGTCAACTTCGTCCTCTTCCTCCCCTACGTCCACTTCGTCCACTACGTCATCTTCGTCAACTTCTTCAACTTCATCTACTTCATCAACTTAGTCCACTTCCTCCACTTCTTTTACTTCCTCCACTTCCTCCACTTCCTTTACTTCCTCCACTTCCTCCACTTACTCCACTTCGACCACTTCGCCAACTTCGTCCACTTCGTCCACTTCGTCAACTTCGTCCACTTCGTCAACATCGTCAACTTCGTCCACTTCGTAAACTTCGTCCACTTCGTCAACTTCGTCCACTTCGTCAACTTCGTCCACTTCGTCCACTTCATCAACTTCCTCCACTTCATCCACTTCTTCTGCTTCTTCCGCTTCTTCCACTTTGTCCACTCGTCCACTTCACCCACTTCGTCTAGTTCCTCCACTTCCTCCACTTCGTCCACGTCCTCTACTTCGTCCACTTCGTCCACCTCCTCCACTTCGTCCACTTCGTCCACTTCCTCTACTTAGTCCACTTCATCCACTTCGTCAATTTCGTCCACCTCGTCCTCTTCGTCTATTTCGTCCACTTCGTCCACTCCATGCACTTCGTCCACTTCGTCTACTTCGTCAACTTCGTCCACTTCGTCAACTTTGTCCACTTCGTCAACTTCCTCCACTTCCTCCACTTCCACCACTTTCTCCACTTCCTCCACTTCCTCTACTTCGTCAATTTCGTCTACTTCGTCAACTTCGTCCACGTCTTCCACTTCGTCCACTTCGTCAACTTCGTCCACTTCGTCCACTTCATCAACTTCCTCCACTTCATCCACTTCTTCTGCTTCTTCCGCTTCTTCCACTTTGTCCACTCGTCCACTTCACCCACTTCCTCTAGTTCCTCCACTTCCTCCACTTCGTCCACGTCCTCTACTTCCTCCACTTCGTCCACCTCCTCCACTTCGTCCACTTCGTCCACTTCCTCTACTTAGTCCACTTCATCCACTTCGTCAATTTCGTCCACCTCGTCCTCTTCGTCTATTTCGTCCACTTCGTCCACTCCATGCACTTCGTCAACTTCGTCAACTTCGTCCACTTCGTCAACTTTGTCCACTTCGTCAACTTCCTCCACTTCCTCCACTTCCACCACTTTCTCCACTTCCTCCACTTCCTCTACTTCGTCAATTTCGTCTACTTCGTCAACTTCGTCCACGTCTTCCACTTCGTCCACATCGTCCACTTTCTCCACTTCCTCCGCTTCCTCCACTTACTCTACTTCATCCACGTCGTCAACTTCGTCCACTTCCTCCCCTACGTCCACTTCGTCCACTACGTCAACTTCGTCAACTTCCTCCACTTCGTCCACTTCGTCAACTTCGTCCAGTTCGTCAACATCGTCCACTTCCTCCACTTCCTCGACTTCCTCCACTTCGTCCACATCGTGCAATTCGTCAATTTCCTTCACTTCGTCAACTTCCTCCACTTCCTCCACTTCCTCCACTTCCTCCACTTCCTCCCCTTCCTCCACTTTCTCCACTTCCTCAATTTCGGCAACTTCGTCTACTTTGTCTACTTCGTCCACTTTCTCAACTTCTTCAACTTCGTCCACTTCGTCCACTTCGTCCACTTCGTCACCTTTGTCCACTTCGTTAACTTCGTCCACTTCGTCCACCTTGATGAGTCAATATTTTCTCAATTTCACTTAGTTTATTGTACTAGAATTAATCAGGGAAGTGTGCTTAAATGTCCGATATTTTTCCGTTTTTCCTAAATGTGCTTAATTTGACCAAAAATTCTTATTTTAATTAATTTGAATTATTTGAGCTAATTATTTTCATCATAGATTGTAGGAAAAATTTTGGAAATACAGTTTGGGACATTTGGAGGGCCATCACATGATTCAAGACTCTCCACAAAAGAAGTGTACACAAGAAGAGGGCATTACGGTGATTTTACTTTTTGGGCTTATGAGAGAAGGGTGACATCCAGCAAATCAAAGTGGTGTCCAGCAAGGAAAGTGGAAGCCACGTCCACGTGACAGGAGCTTCAAATACCAATTGGCTTCATTCACGCATCCAACAAGCTCCAAGGCCCAACAACAGCTTGGCACAGGGGCCAACGGACAACTTAATCTCCAGCAGCACTCACGGTCCAACACGTGAATGGGGGCACTCATTTTTTCTGGAATTTATGGGGTGCACACGGCCTGCAGCACACGTCCAACAGGGGGCGGAAAAGAGGTGGACGGATTGAATATTGGGAGCGTCCAGCAAAGCAGCACTCACGGTCCAGCCTTCACACGAAGCTACACAAATAGCAGCAGATGTTGCGTTGAAAAGAGGGAGGTGCTTGGAGAAGAATGTGGTGTCACGGCCTGGCGGCAGCTGGTCCAGAAGGTAGCATCCAGCAAGACATGGAGGTGCACGAAGAAGCCTTCGAGGTCCAGTAGAAACAGCGTCCAGAAATCCACGTCCAGCAGCCTTCACGGTCCAGCATCTCCCATCCAGCAAGCTTGGAGAGATTGAGAATTAGAGGGTTTTCACGCGGAGAGTGGGAAGCGCAGGGGTGGTGTCCAAAGAAGAAGCCTTCAGGCAGCGGTGCACTCAGCAACCTTGGTCCAGCAACAACACCACACGGCTTTCAATCCAGCAAAGAAGAAAAAGTCCAGAGATGGCATTCACGGTCCAGCATCTCCCATCCAGCAAGCTTGGAAAGATTGAGAATTGGAGGGGCTTCACGCGGAGATCCAGCAACGTGAGCGTCCAAGAGCAGAGGGCCTGGTCCAACACGGTAGCAAGCACGGGAGATCCAAATGGCTGCATGCAGTGGGCACATGAGGGTTTTAAAAAAAAACCTGGGGAGTGGAAAGAAAAGGGGGCACGAGGGAGAGTGGTGTCTCGGCTTTGAGCTGACATGTGTGGATGATGATTTTGTTTTAGAAATGTTGATTCATTTTGTTGGAAGCTGGCACACGGATGGTTGATGAGAATGGAGGCAACAACTAATTGGAGAGGAGCACACGGGTGAGTGGAGCTGGGAAGATCTGTCGCGGTTTGGTTGGAGACGGTGCAGCACGCAAGCAAAAGAGGAGTGCACGGGAATTTAAATTGAAGCGGTGATTTTAAATTGAAGATGCACGGTGATTTATTTTGGAGAAAAAGTTAACATTTATTTTCTTTTAAGAAAAAGTGACGTTGATTTGAATTTGGAGCAGAGGAGGCTTTATTTTCATTTGGGAATTGCTTTGCTTTGATTTTGTTTAGTTTGAATAGAAATGTTATGATTCACCTTGTTTTAATGCATGCACCGAGATTTATATATATTATATACATGGAATGAATTTAGCTTTAGTCATATATTTTATTTTCATTGTCATGCATTTTTAAATTGTTGTTTCTTTATGAATATGCGTTGAGGTTGCCGAATTTAGCATTTCACCTTTTAACTTAACATTGCAAAGCATTAAATGATGATTTATCCTTGCATTTCAAGTTGTCCACACAATTTAATTTTGTTCTCGCTCCTTAAAATTGGTTCAAGCACTTTTTGGAGATTTTCTTTTAATTCCCGCTGGTTTGTGTATTTAATGTGTTGCATTTGAATAACACATCATATGTTTCTTTATTATTTTTTACATTCTAATTAGTTCACACATTTTGTTTTAGGACAATTTACTGTTTGCATTCACTATTTTGTCCATTCGGTTTTGTTCGGCTTCTTTATTTTTTTTGCATTTCCAATTTCCTCACTTGTTTTAGAAATCGTTCGATCACAATGTAGGATCGTTTGGTCATCATGCTTTGTTCATTTATTTCCGTGTTTTCAATTATGTTCGGTTGAATTTAATTTTCTGTTTTAATTTAAGTTCACTTGCATTCACAAAAATCTTCACAAAACCCCCCACAAAGTGTTCGACCTATTACCTGAACCACATTTGGTCCTTGAGAGACGACCTAGGAGTCACTTCCTAGTACTACACTGCATTCTTTTATGCACAACTTTTGTGGGAGGTTCTGCTTCTTCCACTTCGTCCACTCGTCCACTTCCTCCACTTCCTCCCCTTCCTCCACTTCGTCAATTTCCTTCACTTCGTCAACTGCCTACACTTCCTCCACTTCCTCCCCTTGCTCCACTTTCTCCGCTTCCTCAACTTCGTCAACATCATCTACTTCGTCCACTTTCTCAACTTCTTCAACTTCGTCGACTTCGTCCACTTCGTCACCTTTGTCCACTTCATCAACTTCGTCCACTTCGTCCACTTCGTCCACTTCGTCCACTTCGTCCACTTCGTCCACTTCGTCCACTTCTTCCGCTTCTTCCACTTCGTCCACTTTGTCCCCTCGTCCACTTCCTCCACTTCCTCTACTTCCTCCGCCTCCTCCACTTCCTGCACTTCCTCCACATTCTCCACTTCCTCCACTTCCTCCATTTTATCAACTTCGTCTACTTTGTCCACTCGGTCAAATTCGTTAACCTCGACTTCCTCCACTTCCTGCACTTCGTCTTTTCGTCCACGTCTTCCACTTCGTCCACATCGTCCACTTCCTCCGCTTCCTCCACTTACTCTACTTCGTCCACGTCGTCAACTTCGTCCACTTCCTCCCCTTCGTGCACTTCGTCCACTACGTCAACTTCGTCAACTTCCTCCACTTCGTCCACTTCGTCCACTTCGTCAACTTCATCCACTTCGTCAACATCGTCCACTTCCTCCACTTCCTCCACTTCCTCCACTGCGTCCACATCGTGCAATTCGTCAATTTCCTTCACTTCCTCAACTTCATCCACTTCCTCCACTTCCTCCACTTCGTCAACTTCGTCAGCTTCGTCTACTTTCTCAAATTCTTCAACTTCGTCGACTTCGTCCACTTCGTCACCTTTGTCCACTTCATGAACTTCGTCCACTTCGTCCACTTCTTCCGCTTCTTCCACTTCGTCCACTTCGTCCACTCGTCCACTTCCTCCACTTCCTCCACTTCCTTCCCTTCCTCCACTTCGTCAATTTCATTCACTTCGTCAACTTCCTCCACTTCCTCTACTTACTCCCCTTCCTCCACTTTCTCCACTTCCTCAACTTCGTCAACTTCGTCTACTTCATCCACTTTCTCAACTTCTTCAACTTCGTCCACTTCGTCCACTTAGTCACCTTTGTCCACTTCGTCAACTTCGTCCACTTCGTCCACTTCTTCCGCTTGTTCCACTTCTTCCACTTCGTCCACTCGTCCACTCGTCCACTTCATCCACTTCCTCTACTTCTTCCACTTCCTCAACTTCGTCAACTTCGTCTACTTCGTCCACTTTCTCAACTTCTTCAACTTCATCCACTTCGTCCACTTAGTCACCTTTGTCCACTTCGTCAACTTCGTCCTCTTCGTCCACTTCTTCCGCTTCTTCCACTTCGTCCACTCGTCCACTTCGTGCACTTCCTCCACTTCCTCCACTTCCTCCGCTTCCTCCACTTCCTGCACTTCAACCACTTTCTCCACTTCCTCCACTTCGTCAACTTCGTATACTTCGTCCACTTGGTCAAATTCCTTAACCTCGTCGACTTCCTCCACTTCCTCCACTTCGTCTTTTCGTCCAGTTCGTCAACTTCGTCCACGTCTTCCACTTCGTCCACATCGTCCACTTCCTCCACTTCCTCCGCTTCCTCCACTCACTCTATTTCATCAACGTCTTCAACTTCGTCCACTTCCTGCCCTTCGTCCACTACGTCAACTTGGTCCACTTCCTCCACTTTGTCTACTTCATCAACTTCGTCCACTTCGTCCACTTCTTCCGCTTCTTCCACTTCGTCCACTCGTCCACTTCCCCCACTTCCTCCACTTCCTCCCCTTCCTCCACTTCGTCAATTTCATTCACTTTGTCAACTTCCTCCACTTCCTCCACTTACTCCCCTTCCTCCACTTTCTCCACTTCCTCAACTTCGTCAACTTCGTCCAATTTGTCAACTTCGTCAACTTTGTCCACTTCCTCCACCTCGTCCACTTCGTCCACTTCCTCAACTTCGTCAACTTCGTCCACTTCGTCAACTTCGTCCACTTCGTCAACTTCGTCCACTTCGTCAACTTCGTCCACTTCCTCCACTTCCTCCACTTTGTCATCTTCGTCCACTTCGTCCACTTCGTCAACTTCGTCAACTTCGTCCACTTCGTCCACTTCGTCAACTTCGTCAACTTCGTCAAGTTCTTCCACTTCGTCCATTTCGTCCACTTCTTCTTCCACTTCTTCCACTTCGTCAACTTCGTCCACTTGCTCCACTTCCTCCACTTCGGCCACTTCGTCAACTTCGTCCACTTCGTCAACTACGTCCACTTCGTTAGCTTCGTCAACTTTGTCTACTTCGTCCACTTCTTCTTCCGCTTCTTCCACTTCATCCACTTCTTCTTCCGCTTCTTCCCCTTTGTCCACTTCCTCCACCTCTTCCACCTCGTCCCCTTCCTCCACTTCCTCCACTTCATCAACTTCGTCCATTTCGTCCACTTCGTCAACTACATCCACTTCGTCAACTTCGTCCACTTCCTCCACTTCCTCCACTTTCTCCACTTCCTCGACTTCCTCGACTTTCCCCACTTCCTCCACTACTTTTACTTCCTCCACTTTCTTCCACTTCGTCCACATTGTCCACTTCCTCCACTTCCTCCACTTCCTCCACTACGTCAACTTCGTCCACTTGGTCCACTTCGGCCACTTCGTAAACTTCATCTACTTCCTCCACTTCCTCCCCTTCCTCCATTTTCTCCACTTCCCCCACTTCCTCCACTTCGTCAACTTCGTCCACTTCGTCAACTTCGTCCACTTCGTCAACTTCGTCCACTTCGTCAACTTCGTCCAATTTGTCAACGTCGTCAACTTCCTCCACTTATACTACTTCCTCCACTTCGTCCACTTCCTCATCTCCCTCCAGTCCGTCCATTTCATCCACTTCCTCCACTTTGTCAACTTCGTCCACTTCGTCAACTTCCTTCACTTCCTCCACTTCCTCCACTTCCTCATCTTCCTCCATTTCCTCCACTTCCTCCACTTCATCGACTTCCTCCATGTCCTCCACTTCCTCCACTTTGTCCACTTCATCAACTTCATCCACTTCGTCAACTTCGTCCACTTCGTCAACTTCGTCCACTTCGTCCCCTTCGTCAACTTCGTCCATTTCGTCCACTTCTTCCACTTCTTCCACTTCTTCCACTTCTTCTTCCACTTCTTCAACTTCCTCTACTTCGTCAACTTTGTCCACTTCGTCCCCTTCGTCAAGTACGTCAAGTTCTTCCACTTCGTCAAGTTCGTCCACTTAGTCCATTTCGTCCATTTCGTCCATTTCATCCATTTCGTCCACTTCTTCTTCCACTTCTTCCACTTCGTCAACTTCGTCCACTTTCCCCATTTCCTCCACTTCGTCAACTTCGTCCACTTCGTCAACTTCGTCCACTTCGTCAACTTCGTCCACTTCGTAAACTTCGTCCACTTCGTCAACTTTGTCCACCTCGTCCACTTTGACAACTTCGTCAACTTCGTCAACTTCGTCAACTTCGTCAACTTCGTCAACTTCGTCAACTTCGTCCACTTCTTCTTCCACTTCGTCCACTTCATCCACTTCCTTTACTTCCTCCACTTCCTCCCCTTCCTCCCCTTCCTCCACTTCGTCTTTTCGTCCACTTCTTCATCTTCGTTCACTTCGTCCATTTCGTCCATAACGTCAACTTTTCACTTCGTCAACTTCCTCCACTTCCTCCACTTCCTCTCCTTCCTCCACTTTCTCAACTTCCTCCACTTCCTCCATTACCTCCACTTCGTCAACTTCCTCCACTTCCTCCACTTTGTCAACTTCGCCAATTTCGTCAAGTTCGTTCACTTTGTCCACTTCCTCCACTTCGTCCACTACGTCAACTTCGTCGAATTCGTCTAATTTGTCCACTTCGTCCACTTCGTCAACTTCGTCCACTTCGTCCACTTCGTCCACTTCGTCCACTTCGTCCACTTCGTCCACTTCGTCAAGTTCGTCCACTTCATCCATTTCGTCCATTTCGTCCACTTCTTCTTCTACTTCTTTCACTTCGTCAACTTCGTCCATTTCCTCCACTTCCTCAACTAAGTCAACGTCGTCCACTTCGTCCACTTCGTCAACTTCGTCCACTTCGTCAACTTTGTCCACCTCATCGACTTTGTCAACTTTGTCAACTTCGTCCACTTCGTCCACTTCTTGTTCCACTTCGTCCACTTCCTCCACTTCCTCCACTTCGTCTTTTCGTCCAATTCATCCACTTCGTCCACTTCATCCACTTCGTCAACTACGTCCACTTCTTCAACTTCGTCCACTTCCTCCACTTCTTTTACTTCCTCCACTTCCTCCACTTACCTCACTTCGACCACTGCGGCAACTTCGTCCACTTTGTCAACTTCGTCAACTTCGTGTACTTCCTCCACTTCA
Organism: Vigna umbellata; assembly: GCF_029865625.1. Classification (NCBI taxonomy): domain Eukaryota; kingdom Viridiplantae; phylum Streptophyta; class Magnoliopsida; order Fabales; family Fabaceae; genus Vigna; species Vigna umbellata. Next base: position 27,342,063 of record NC_142166.1, read on the forward strand.
TACATTTCGTCTACGTCGTCCACTTCGTCCACTTCATCAACTTCGTCAACTTCTTCAACTTCGTCAACTTCGCCCATTTCGTCCACTTCCTCTTCCATTTCTTCCACTTCGTCCGCTTTGTCCACTTCTTCTTTCACTTCGTCCACTTCTTCTTCCACTTCGTCCACTTCCTCTACTTCCTCCACTTCCTCCACTTCCTCCACTTCCTCCACTTCGTCCACTTCGTCTACTTCATCCACTTCATCCACTTCATCCACTTAGTCCACTTAGTCCACTTCGTCCACCTCGTCAACTTCCTCCACTCTGACCACTTCATCCACTTCATCCACTTAGTCCACTTAGTCCACTTCGTCCACCTCGTCAACTTCCTCCACTCCGACCACTTTGTCAACTTCGCCAACTTCGTCCACTTCCTCCACTTTCTCGACTTCGTCCATTTCGTCAAATTTGTTAACTTCATCCACTTCGTCAACTTCGTCCACTTCCTCAACTTCGTCAACTTCATCCACTTCCTCCACTTCTTTTACTTCCTTCATTTCCTCCACTTCCTCCACTTACCTCTTTTTGACCACTTCGTCCACTTTGTAAACTTTGTCAACTTCGTTAACTTCGTCCACTTCGTCCATTTCGTCCACTTCGTTCACTTCGTCAACTTCCTCTACTTCCTCTACTTCCTCCACTTCCTCCACTTCGTCTTTTCGTCCACTTCGACCACTTCCTAACTTCGTCCACTTCTTCAACTTCGTCGTCCACTTCCTCCACTTCTTTTACTTCCTCCACTTCCTCCACTTACCTCACTTCGTCCACTTTGTCAACTTCGTCAACCTCGTTAACTTCATCCACTTCCTCCACTTCGTCCTTTTTATCCACTTCGTCCACTTCGTGAACTTCGTCAACTTCGTCAACTTCATCGACTTCGTCCACTTCGTCCATTTTGTCCACTTCCTCTTCCACTTCTTCCACTTCGTCAACTTCAACCACTTGCTCCACTTACTCCACTTGCTCCATGATGGACAAATTTATGAACACCAAAATATGATGTCACAAACTTGTTTTTCAATCGACAAGTATGACCGAATCGTTCAAGTAATAAACTTGGTAAGACCAAGTATCGTTCTTCCCAAAGGACTCACGGCCTAGTTTAGTTGTGTGGTTTATTGATTAGCTAAGACTTAAAGACAAAATATTTGGATTTTTATATGCAAAAGACGAAAATTAAATATGTATGCATGAAGTTTTGATCAATGGCAAAAGCAAAAGATAAACACTTTCAATGAAATATATGTATGAATATGTTGTTGGGGGTCAATTTCATCTTATCCACTCTCATATATTTTAGGAATTCAACATTCGAATCATCATTGTTAATGCCACTCTCTAAAGTACCTTTCAAGAAGGCTTCTCCCTAATTACGAGTTCATACAATTCCTAGCATTCCTAATAATTAGTTCATAAGTGCAGGAGCTTAACGACAACCAATATAATATTGGGAGAAATTCCCCGGATCTAGACTTCCCCGTACGTGCCCGTATCGACAAAACCAATAATCATGCATCGAATGAGTTAAACAACGCAAGCATTAAGCAAAGAGGAAAAACCCTAACTAATGATGAAAGAAAGCATAGGTCTTAAATAAAAGATGTAAAAACAAATTCCATATATGAGAGCTTCAAAAGATTACATTGATTCCCCAACAAACATACAGAGTTTAGTTCACCATATTCATGGTGAACCTAGATGAATAACAATGAAAGAATGAAAGATAAAACCCTAGAAAGGTGAAGAGGAAGCCTGAGCATCCAAGATCCTCCTTCAAAGGGGTGGAAGAGAGAGTGTTTCCTTCGTTCCAGCCAAAGATACCTAACCCTAGGAAACCCTAAAGCTTATATATTATTCGTAAATTACAGAAAATTAGGTCCAAGCCCATAAAAGTGCCGCTCAGCGGTAAAGTACCGCTCAGCTGTAAGTGCGTGAGTCGTTTCTTCCCCTCAGCAGCCATTTTGCCCCTCAGCGGACCTCCCGTGACTTCCTGAGTGCCGCTCAGCGGTAAATTACCGCTGAGCGGTGACTTCGACTTCTCCTTTTGCACTTTTTGATGTCTTTTCTGATTCCATCTCTCTCCTTCTTCACTTCTTTCACTAAATTCACCTTAAAACATGCACAAAAACACTGAAATCAAGCATAAACCTGTCCAACTCTCTTATTTCTGAAAATATGAAGAAAAGCATGATTTCAAGCTAGTTTCTAAGTATAAAGGTTGCTTTTAGTATCAATTTTAAGCATGAAAATAATAGTTTTTCAACTGTTATCACAACCCCAAACTTAGAACTTTGCTTGTCCTCAAGCAAACAAGATATAACTCAATCTTCAACCAATTCATATGATGGTTCACTCATTCAAAAATCCTCTTTTTAGATAAGTAAAAACTTCAATCAAACTTATGACCAAGAGTTCAATCAAGATGTGCACATGCTTTAGTGTTTCACAAAGTCAGTTAATACCCAACAAATGCTCTTTTTCATGAATGACCAATCAATTAAGCATGGATGTTCATGTGCTAATGGAATATTTCCTCACTAGGTAAAGTGTTTCACTCAACACACAAGTGTATAAAAGGTAATCACTTCATTCACTCTACTATCACAATGTCACATGAATCAACTTTGCCTTTCATTTTACCATAATCAAAAACATTCACAAGCATGCATCATCACAAGGACTTTTCAATGGCTTATAATGTGGCTGGGCTAACAAGAAAATTGGTTTTTCTGGATCGCAAAATCCTTGAGTTAAGAGAATCATAACACACAATTATTCTTATTTTTCCCAACTTGCCTTTGCATTTGCATTGAGCTTTACTTCTTTTTCTTTTCTTTTCTTTTTCTTTGCCTATACTTCCTTTTTGGCTCTTAGCTCAATGCTTTTCCTTTTTCATGTTTTTCCAACAACCCCAAACTTGAACATTTAACAATACCACACAAGATCTTCTACTTAACTCAAGGTAAAGATTTTCAATCAAGGGTTTCAGTGTATGTTCAAGGCTAAGGGTTCAATATGATTTTCAATCAAGGGTTTCAAGGCTAAGTGTTCTCTTTTAGTGGGCTAACTTTATGAATTTGGCCAATAAAAAGGGTTCCAACAAACGGCCTTGATCATATGATGCAAAACAAGCAATTGATTCAATCATAGAAAACCTGGGCAAAGTCATTCATGCTTTCAAACTAATAGCATTTAACAATAACAACTCTGGAGCTCAAAACCTCATATATAAGCTCATTCACATTTGACATACACATCCTACTTAATTTCACAATCACAATCATAATATCATGCATTTGTTCACAAAGCTTGTGAATCACCCGTATAAGCATTTTAATGTGCACATCATCTCAACATCAATCAATCAATCAGCATCATCAAGCATTACTTATCAAACAATCACAGCTAATAGCAAACCATCATAACAAACCAGGTGTTCAATAGAGTACATCAAACCCTAATCTAAAAACAAAAACAAATAAGTTCAGAAAACTTAAACCACAAAAGCATAATCATATGATAGCATTTATCAGTAAATGCTATCTCAGCTCCTTCTTCAGTCTGAACTGTCCTCTGTATCTTCCTCTTCCTCCTCATCTTCATCATCTTCAAATGCATCATCATCATCAGCTTCATCTTCTTCCATCTCTCTAGCTGAAGCTTCAGCTGCTCCAGCTCCTCCTCCATGCACTGGTTCCTCTGGCCAAGCTACCACATTATGGAATTCATCCATAGTCCACCTGTGGGCTGGAGGTGTATCATACATCCCCACAATCATCTCAGTAGTGGCCACCTGCCCTCTGTGAATGGACTGCAACTAAGCACCTATAAGAGACATATACATGTCCCTCATCTGGAATGGTTCTGCTTCATGTGTCTCAGCAGATGTCTGGCTCTGTGCTGGCCCTCTCTCTCTACGAGCACGGCGTGGTGGAACTGGCTGAGTTGCTTCCTCACCTCCACAGTACTACCTGTAATAAGCCTCATCAATAGCTTTTCTTGGCCTCTCAAATGGTGGAGCAGAAGTGTCCACCCCAGCTATCTTGCAAAGGTGCGTGATCAAAGAGGGATGTCCTAGTGGTGCTTTGTTGTTTGAGGTATTGGTGCACATTAAAATGAATAGTGCCCTGCTGAGAGTAATATCTGACACATGTGAACATGGCTGAATGTTGGCATGAGAAAACGCCATCCAATACTTTGCAAGAGGAGTCAAATCCGTCCTCCTAACGTTAACCACTGAGCCAGATCGATTCCTTTGGAAGTGTCCTCCAGGTATACACAGTACTCTCTCCACATCCTCATAATCAGCACCTTCCTCCATGCAAAGAGCAAACTGGCACTGCTCACCAGCCCATACAGTATCCAACAAGTTATTAATAGAATCAGGATCATACCTGATAGCATAGCCTCTGACATAGCCCAAATAATTCTCAGCTGGATAATCACCAATCTTCTTAGCATTGGTGTAAAATTCCTTTACCACAGCTATGTTGGCAGGTGCAGGGTAGGTGGCTAGCTTTCCCCAGTCATTCCCTAACACTTGCTCTCCAAATTGAGGAGCAAAGTTAGGTATCATTCCAACCTTTCTCTCCATCAGAAGTCTCCTGTCCTGAACCACCCTAAAGTGTTTCTCATGTTTCCTAGAGAGGAACCTGTTAGAGTGGGGTTGCTCTGGTTCCTTTTCCTTTCTCTTGGTTGCCATGGTTTTCAATCTCTTTCCTGAAGAGGATGCCATTCCTACATTCAAACACAAATACCAAACCACAGAACATGATGTTAATCATTAGTAAAACATAGAACACAACTCCTTTCGAAGCTAAACCACCGCTGAGGGCCAGAATTTCCCCTCAGCGCCACCAGTGCAATAGTCCAGATCACAAAAAATCAAAAAAACCAAATCTGGCAGAGGGCCGCTCAGCGGCAGTTTACCCCTCAGCGGTAACTCTGCAGATTTTTGAAAATCTTGTTTAAAGCTGTCCTAACTCCACCCAAATGCAGTTTTCAGTTTTCCAGTTCATAATCATGCAGTTTAATCGGTTCAAACATCAAATATATCATCAAATCATGCATAGAAATCAAAACCCCTAAATATTCATGCTTTGACAATCACATTCAAAATCAAAAACCCTAAAATGAACAAAATGCATTTTACTTACTTGGGTGGAGATACTAGATGCAATGAGAATGTTTCCAAGCTAGAATGCTCTCTTCCAACCCCAAACTTGAATGGAACACTAGTGAAAAAGTGAGTGGAAGAGAAATTTTCTTAAGAGGAAAGAGTGAAAAGATGTGGAAAACCTTGGAGAAGGTATGTGGAAGTGTTTGTGCAGAGAAAAGCCTGAAAGTATGAGAACTTGCGCAGCTTAGGGTTTAAAAATACCCTAATGGGCTCGAGTCCCGCTAAGGGGAACTAAAGCCCATTCTGCGAGAGTACCGCTCAGCGGTAAATTACCGCTCAGCGGCACTTTCGTGATGTGCTCTTCTCCTTCTTTTCTTAACCTACGTGCCTCCCATACATGCCCCTCATTGGTTCCCTGCAAGTCAATGTTTAAAATGCTTATGCAAACCCTAACTAAAATAAACAAACAGAAATATTCAATCAACTGGGTTGCCTCCCAGGTAGCGCTTGTTTAACGTCACGAGCCTGACCCAAAATCCACCAACACCCATCAGTAGGTGCAAAATTTTCTTACCAACACCCATCAGTAGGTGTTACAAACATAGTATCCTTCAGTAGATACTTAACCACCTAGCATCCTTCAGTAGATGTTATCTCCAACAAAATAATTACAAAAATATAATGTTCACAAATTAAAAATTACAAAACCAAATCAAAAGTCTTTAAATCCACTAGGTTGCCTCCCAGCAAGCGCTCTTTTAACGTCATTAGCTTGACCCAATAAAGTTCAAGTTCCATCTTCTTTATAGTTGATGTTGTCGCTCCACCAACTCCTCAGCTGTTTCCTCTGAACTGTCTTGGTCCTTCTAGAATATGGAGACTCTATCTCTATCATCTCCTTCTCTTTAAAGCCCTTCACAACCCACAACTTGTTCTTGATTCTTACAGGTGAGCCAAGTTGGAGTCTTCTTTTCTCCCAGTCACTAGGAATTTCTCCTCCTCTTCCAATATTTTCTTCCTTGGGTACCTGAAACAACAAACAATGGTTACCTGAAACCTTGAGATTTTCATCTTTACGGCTAGTCATGGGTGCATCTAGAAATGCAGCTTTATAACTAGCTTCTTCCTCCTTTGCTTACGTCTCATCTTTGAAGACGTCTACCACCACTCTCTCCTCTCTGTCCTGGAGCACCACTATACCTTCATTTACATCAATAATAGCTCTGGCCGTTTTCATAAACGGTCTTCCAAGTATGATAGGTATATTCTCTGTCTCCATCTTCATCACCACAAAGTCTACCAAGAACTGAAGTTTGCCAACACAAACTATAATGTCCTCTACAATCCCACATGGCTCCTTTGAAGATCCATCGGCCATTACTATTTTAACCTTTACAGGTTTCACTTTAACATTGCCGATTTGCTCCAGTAAAGAATAAGGTATCAAGTTAACACTTGAACCTAAATCAAGGAGAGCTTTCTTTACCTTTTTCTTCCCTATGGTACAAGGGATAGAAAAACTGCCTGGATCTAATGCTTTAGGAGGGAATGACTCTTTTTTAACAGTTATACACTCTTTTGCCTCATCATCCCTACGTCTCTTCTTTGTAGAGATTTCTTCATCAGATTTTGTGTAAACTGTGATTTGCTGTAGAATTTGTTCCCAAGGTCCTTCATTATCCACCATTTTGAATAATTCTGTGAAGTCCAGTTGTTTCCCTTGATGGATTGGAAAAGGAAAAGTACTTTTGCTCTCTATGTCTCTTCTCTCTTCTGTATCTAACTCAACTTTATCATCATCAACACTCTTTACCACCTTGCACTCTTCTCTGGGGTTAACCTTAGTATTAGCCCCAAAATTTCTATTTGGCCTTTCTTCCAATTGCTTGGTAATCTGACCCATTTGAATCTCCAAGTTCCTTATAGCAGCTTCAGTGCTCTTTTGAGAAGATTCAGTTTTCTGTATGAATTGCTGAAGAGTTTATTCCAACCTTGTTGATCTTTCATTAAGCATAGATAACTGTTGCCAAAAGGTGGGTTGCTGCTGCTTATTATATTGACTAGCTTGCCCAGTTTGTCCTTGACCAATGCTTGGGTGTGGTTTCCACCCTTGATTGTAATTCCCTTGACGGTATGGAAATTGATTGGCCATGAAATTAACGTCCTCTACAGCTTCAACTGGAAAGGCACATTGACCATTGATATGGTCACCTCCACATAATTCGCACAACTGGGTTTGTACCTGTGCAGTAGTTTTCAACTCTTTAGGCAATTGTGCAAGAGTTTTAGTCAGAGTCTCTAGCTGTTGATTTAGAATTTTATTTTGAGCTAGCAAGGCCTCATGTGTCTGTAATTGGAGAACCCCTTTTTGTTGCATAGGAGCTCCTCTCTCATTGTGCAGCTCATTATCACTAGTAGCCATGTTTTCTATAATTTCTGTGGCTTCCTCTAGAGTTTTCCATTTAATATTGCCTCCTGCTGAGGCGTCCAACATCATCTTGGTTTGTGAACTAAGCCCTCCAAGGAGAGTTAAGACTACTTCCTGTTCTTCAAAGCCATGTGTGGGTGTTTTTCTTAGCAGACTTTTGTATCTATCCCATGCATGCCCCAGTGATTCTTCCATGCCCTGCTTAAATGAAGATATCTCTTGCTTGCCTTTTGTCACCTTTGATTGTGGAAAGTACTTGTTTAAAAACTTTGTCACCACTGCTTCCCAATCTGTGAAACTTCCTTCTGGGAAAGAATTCAACCAAAGTTTAGCATTGCCTCCCAATGAGAAAGGAAACAAGCTAAGTTTGATAGCTTCGTCTGGCACCCCATTAATCTTCACTGTATTGCAAATCTCATTGAATGTAGTAAGATGCTCATATGGGCTTTCATGAGATAACCCATTAAATTGGTTGCTTTTCACCAGTTGGATCAGTGCTGATTTGACCTCCATGTTAGCTGCACTGACTCTAGGTCTAGCTATACTGTTAAAGTGCTGAGGTCCAGCTATATTGGTGTAGTCAGCAAGAGTTCTTCTGATATTATTGTTCTCCATATTTTCTGTGCTATGAACAGAACCTTGTGGTGATGGTTGTAACAGAGTTTCCGGAGGAGGGAAAAGTTCTCTAGATGTTCGGATTCTTCTCCTCCGTCTACTCTCGTCTAGACCTTCAAGCAGAGGTTCTGTTGTTTTCTTGCTCCTTGTTCGAATTGCCTCCTACATACACAAGAACACAAAACCCTAGAATATTTGGTTAGCACAAAAAGATATAGGAGAAGATAAAAACAGAAAACAGAAAAATACAAATAAAAACCGAAAAATAAAAAAAATAAAATAAAATAAAATAAAATAAAAACCGAAAAAATAAAAACAGAAATTCAAAATTAAAGTCAAAGATAATCAATAATCACACAAATTAACCAGTTAAACCAGAGTCCCCGGCAACGGCGCCAAAAACTTGATGGACAAATTTATGAACACCAAAATATGATGTCACAAACTTGTTTTTCAATCGGCAAGTATGACCGAATCGTTCAAGTAATAAACTTGGTAAGACCAAGTATCGTTCTTCCCAAAGGACTCACGACCTAGTTTAGTTGTGTGGTTTATTGATTAGCTAAGACTTAAAGACGAAATATTTGGATTTTTATATGCAAAAGACGAAAATTAAATATGTATGCATGAAGTTTTGATCAATGGCAAAAGCAAAAGATAAACACTTTCAATGAAATATATGTATGAATGAATATGTTGTTGGGGGTCAATTTCATCTTATCCACTCTCATATATTTTAGGAATTCAACATTCAAATCATCATTGTTAATGCCACTCTCTAAAGTACCTTTCAAGAAGGCTTCTCCCTAATTACGAGTTCATACAATTCCTAGCATTCCTAATAATTAGTTCATAAGTGCAGGAGCTTAACGACAACCAATATAATATTGGGAGAAATTCCCCGGATCTAGACTTCCCCGTACGTGCCCGTACCGACAAAACCAATAATCATGCATCGAATGAGTTAAACAACGCAAGCATTAAGCAAAGAGGAAAAACCCTAACTAATGATGAAAGAAAGCATAGGTCTTAAATAAAAGATGTAAAAACAAATTCCATATATGAGAGCTTCAAAAGATTACATTGATTCCCCAACAAACATACAGAGTTTAGTTCACCATATTCATGGTGAACCTAGATGAATAACAATGAAAGAATGAAAGATAAAACCCTAGAAAGGTGAAGAGGAAGCCTGAGCATCCAAGATCCTCCTTCAAAGGGGTGGAAGAGAGAGTGTTTGCTTCGTTCCAGCAAAAGATACCTAACCCTAGGAAACCCTAAAGCTTATATATTATTCGTAAATTACAGAAAATTAGGTCTAAGCCCATAAAAGTGCCGCTCAGCGGTAAGTGCGTGAGTCGTTTCTTCCCCTCAGCGGCCATTTTGCCCCTCAGCGGACCTCCCGTGACTTCCTGAGTGCCGCTCAGCGGTAAACTGCCGCTGAGCGGTGACTTCGGCTTCTCCTTTTGCACTTTTTGATGTCTTTCCTGATTCCATCTCTCTCCTTCTTCACTTCTTTCACTAAATTCACCTTAAAACCTGCACAAAAACACTGAAATCAAGCATAAACCTGTCAACTCTCTTATTTATGAAAATATGAAGAAAAGCATGATTTCAAGCTAGTTTCTAAGTATAAAGGTTGCTTTTAGTATCAATTTTAAGCATAAAAATAACAGTTTTTCAACTGTTATCACTCCACTTCGTCCTCTTCGTCAACTTTATCCACGTCGTCCACATCGTCAACTTCCTCTACATCGTCAACTTCGTCAACTTCTTCTACTTCGTCCATTTTTTCCACTTCTTCATCCACTTCCTCCACTTTCGTCAACTTAAACCACTTCCTCCACTTCGTCAACTTTGTCCACTTCGTCAACTTCGTCCACTTCGTCAACTTTGTCCACCTCGTCAACTTCGTCAACTTCGTCCACTTTTTCCACTTCTTCTTTCACTTCGTCCACTTCTTCTTCCACTTCGTCCACTTCCTCTACTTCCGCTACTTCTTCCACTTACTCCACTTCGACCACTTCGTCAACTTCGTCAACTTCGTCCACTTTGTCAACTTCGTCAATGATGAGTCAATATTTTGTTCACTTCACTTAGTTTATTGTGCTAGAATTAATCGGGGAATTGTGCTTAATTGTCTAGTATTTTCCCATTTTTACTAATTGTGCTTAATTTGACCAAAAATTCTAATTTTAATTAATTTGGATTATTTGAGCAAATTATTTGCATTATTGATTTCAGGGAAAATTTTGGAAATACAATTTGGGACATTTGGAGGTTAAACGAGGTGTAGCTACCGCCCACTTGCATTTATTTTTTTTATTTGGGCTTGGAGAGCATTTAGCAAGGCCCTTGGGCAATTAATATTTGGAGAGACACATTTCATTTTCTTGATTGACGCGGTGCACATGCGGTCCAGAGGTGAGGTTTGGGGGAAGCAGCACTAGCATTCAATCTCATTTTTTTTCACTTAGAAAGCAATTATAAATCTAGCACGTGATGGGCTTAAGGGGGTCAGCCCATGAGCATAAGGCTGTTACGGACTGGTTGGTAGAAGCAGCTGCACACGGAGATGGCCCATGGGGTGACGTCCAAGCAGTCCAGCAGTGTGCGTTTGAAGACAGTAGGCTTCACACATCCAACGAAAATTGGGGGGTGTGTCCAGCACACTTGGAGGGCACACGAGGGAGAGTGGTGCTAGGGTTTTTGGGGGATCACACGTCCAGCCGCCACCCACAAAAGGAACATTCATCTTTCATTTAAAAAAGCACACAGACACTACGCATGGAGGGTTACGGCTAGAGGATTCAGCACTTTGCTTTGAATTTTTTTAGTTTCTTTTTATTCCAACACACAATGGGTTACGACCATCGTTATCTCAACACGGTGATTCATTTCTTTAAAATAGAGCTTTTCATTTTGAGAGGCAATGTTGTTACGCACGTCTAGTGGATTTTTCTTTCTTTTAAATAGGTGCACAGTGATGGATTGAGAGGGAAGCAGTACAAGGTCTAAAGCTGCACGTTCAAAAAAATGAAGTAGATTAGGTTACGGAGAAAGAGAATGGAGCGGTGCTGAATGAAGAGGTAATGGGAGTATGGTGTGCACGGTCATAGCTGGAGGTGCCACGGCTGCATGGAAGAAAAGCTGTGCTTCACAGCCACTGCAACATTTCAATATTAGATGCGTTTTTTTTGTGATTCTTACCACGTCATTTTACTTTCAGTTTTCACCCGTTTTAATTTACTTTTTCTTTTGAGAAGAAATAGAGTTGATAGATGACTGCAATGTGTTTTTTAAGTTTTATTAACTAAGCTTTGCTTTTCATTTCCAACTACCCTGCATTTCAAGTTTTATTCAATTACCATGTGCATTAGATGGTTTAGTTGAACTTTGCATTTTAATAGCTTTAATTGCGTTTGGAAATTTATCTTTGCATTGTTCGGTTTAATATTTTCATTCACTTTAAGGTTGTCAATTATGTTCGTTTGTGTTTAATTCTCATTTTAAATTAAGTTCAATTACAGTCACAAACTTTCACAAAACCCCCCCCACTACGTGTTCGATCTGAGACTGAACCGCAAATTGGTCCTTGAGAGACGACCTAGGAGTCACTTCCTAGTACTATACTGCATTCTTTTATGCACAACTTTTGTGGGAGGTGCGACCCTCTCATCAAAATGGCGCCGCTGCCGGGGACCAACGGTTCAGTCTTAGGTCTTTTTGTTGTGTTTGTGTGTGTTGTGTTTTGTCTTGTCTTGTGATGTGATGTTTTGTTTTGTGTGTACGTGTCGCATGTTCAATTGTGTTGTGTTTTGTTTGTTTCGTAATTTTTAGCTTTCCCTTTCTACCTTTCCCCTTCTCTTTCCATGTCTACCTATTTTGATTTTGTGAATACTGCTTATTCTGCCAGTGCCTCTGATTATGATTCTCCTTCTGCATGTTACTTTGATTGTGATTCATATTCTGCTGATTTGTAAGTTGAGAGCAATATGGCTCATCCTCCGACTTCTGAGAGTGCTCTTTGTGAGCCGGTTTCACTTAAGGAGGATGATCTTCATTGCGATCTCACCCCTGGACTGATACATTTGCTGCCTAAGTTTCATGGTTTTGCAGGAGAATGCCCACACAGACATTTGGAGGAGCTCCACATCATGTGCTCTTCAATGAAGCCTCCAGATGTCCCTCTTGATTACATTTTCTTGAGCGCATTTCCGCATTCATTACAAGGAGCAGCTAAGGATTGGAAAGACTCTCTTCCTCTAAGATCCGTTACCGATTGGGGATATCTTGAGCATCAGTTTCTGAGCAAATTTTCCCTTGTGCAATATGCTTACAGCAACGGTCTTGGATGGAATGACCCTACTTTGGGATGGTATAATGCTCCACAGCATCAATATCAAGAACCACCATTCCAGAGTACTTTCATGCCTCCGCCAGTCCAGCAACAACAACAGTTGCAACTTTATGAGTCTGCCCAGATAGCTCCTCAACCTTCTACTTCTGAGCTTACATTGCAGGAGTTGTTGGAGCAGATGACCATGCAGAACCTTCGGTTTCAGCAAGAGAACAGAGCACACCTTCAATGTTTGAGCAATCAGATAGGGCAGATGACCACTCAACTCAATCAGGAACAGTCTCAAGATTTAGAGGAATCACCATTTCAGACTGTTCTAATTCCTGATGATGATAGTGGCATCAACATAGAAGATGGGGAGAAGAGTCATGAGCGTATTGTTGCGCCACCTACTTTCCCATCGCCCTATGGCCCCACTCTTGCACCTGAGGAGACTACTGAAGATCTTGAGGACCAGGCAGGTATAAGCAGTAATTTTGAATCAGGTAGACAATTTTCATCTTCCACCACTTTTCCGATCTTTAGGGAAGTGGAGGAAAACATACCTAATTTTGACTATGCTGTCGATGATTATGTTGTTGATAGGTATGTTGGTGATTGTATTGCTGATGAGTCTGTTTTTAATTCTTCCTCTCTGCATGATGAGAATCAATTTTTGATATCAAATTCGTATGTTTATTCTCCATGCACTGAACATGAATCTGAATCTGTGGTTGATATTGTTTCTGAATTTGAAATTGATTCATGTTCTGAGAGTTTATCTGTTGTTCAGCCTGTTACACTGGGATTGGGTGTTATACCCCTGTGTGTCAATTCTTTGGAACCACAATGTACTAACCATGTTGCAGGAGGTACACATGAATTTGATAGACAAACACCCACAGTGGAAAATAAAGGTGCTAACACTGACAAAAGCTTCAAGATCAGTAGGCACCAGCTGAACCTGCTCATCAACAATCTTTGCTTCTTAGATCCAGCTGTGGATGATATCTCCCTGCTAGATCAAATCTGGAGGATGAAGCAATTCTTCCTCAAAATTTCCTTGCTGGATCCTGTGGTGGAAGACATCTCCCTGAAAGTCCAAAATTGGCAACTGCCACCATGATCAGGGGAGTTTTCTTTCTCTCTTCTTCCCCTTTCCCTACTTTTATTGCACTTGTCCATGATCTGTTGACTGTTATGATTTGTGATCTTATGCTTATGACACATTGAGGACACTGTGTAGTTTAAGTGTGGTCTATTGGGGGAGATTCTGATTTTACTTTGATAGCTTTTGTTTTGTTTGTTAAATTTTTTTCTTTTCTAGGTAGTTTTTGTTGTGTCTTGTGTACAGTTTTGCATGCTTTTCGTGAATTCTGGATTGTGGTCAGGTTGTCAGTTTTCCTTCACTTCATTGATACTCTGAGATGTTGGATTCCTTGCTTTTCTTTGCTTGGAAGATGATCATGATGTTTGAGAGTTGAATTGATTGTGACACAAATGCCCTGTGTGAGAATTTGAGCCACTTTATGTTCTTTCTTGTGTGTGATATGTCTCTTGATTGCTTGCACATATGCCTTGGCTTGACTCTTGTTGATAATTCTTGATTGATATGCATGTTTGGAAGTGATAAAGGCAGTTTTGTTCTTGAGCCTCTCTAGCCAATTAAGCTTACCTGGTTCTAACCTTTGAAAACCCTTTTTGAGCCTATACTTTCCCCCATTTCTTTGTTTTGAATGCTCATACACTAGCCCTAAGTGAAAAACCATGATTACCTTAACCTTAGGGAATTTTGGAGCTTTGGAAGTGTTTTGGGAACAAGTGTGGTCTCTTGGGGGTTTCTAATGAGTTGGCTAGTTGGTCCCTCTTCTTGTTTTGTTTTGGTAAATATATGTGTATCTTGTCTTTTACAGTTTTGTTTTGAAAAGAGAGAAAAGAAAAGAGACAGGATGAAAAAAAAGAGAGCAGAAAAATAGTGAAAAAAAAATGTGAATAATTGTGAATAATGGAGTCAAGAAGAGGATGGAATTAGAGATTGTGGGTGTGTTTGAATGTGTTTACACTTGTTCCCCATTGCTCCTCTGTTCCTTATGGTTTGTAGCTTCTCATCCATATTTATCCTCCCTTGTCCTTGGCCCCATTACATCCATAAAGACCTTTTGATTTGAACATGCGTATGTGCTTGAGTGCTGATATTAGAGGCTTGCCAAGTCTATTTGTGATTGCTTTCTTGAGTGCATTGAGTGACATTGATTTACCTTAAACACTTGAGAGGAACACTGATAGTGCATCTGTGAGGTTTTGTTACTTTTGATTCACCTCTTGAGCTGATTGATCATTTTGTCATGATTTGAATTGCTTGGATAATTTCATGAGTATCTGCTTTCTCAGATTCTGAGTTGGATATTGTCTACCTCTTTTCTTTGTCCAGATTTCTTGAGGAATGTGTAATTTTGTTTGTTTCCTTGTGAGTCTTTATTTTCTGTGTGTCGACGTTGTGTCACCTTCTTAAAAGTCCTTTGAACTATTCCCTGATTTGCGTCTTGATTTTGCCCAGGAGTGCAAAAGACTAAGTGTGGTCTATTTTGATGAGTCAATATTTTGTTCACTTCACTTAGTTTATTGTGCTAGAATTAATCGGGGAATTGTGCTTAATTGTCTAGTATTTTCCCATTTTTACTAATTGTGCTTAATTTGACCAAAAATTCTAATTTTAATTAATTTGGATTATTTGAGCAAATTATTTGCATTATTGATTTCAGGGAAAATTTTGGAAATACAATTTGGGACATTTGGAGGTTAAACGAGGTGTAGCTACCGCCCACTTGCATTTATTTTTTTTATTTGGGCTTGGAGAGCATTTAGCAAGGCCCTTGGGCAATTAATATTTGGAGAGACACATTTCATTTTCTTGATTGACGCGGTGCACATGCGGTCCAGAGGTGAGGTTTGGAGGAAGCAGCACTAGCATTCAATCTCATTTTTTTTCACTTAGAAAGCAATTATAAATCTAGCACGTGATGGGCTTAAGGGGGTCAGCCCATGAGCATAAGGCTGTTACGGACTGGTTGGTAGAAGCAGCTGCACACGGAGATGGCCCATGGGGTGACGTCCAAGCAGTCCAGCAGTGTGCGTTTGAAGACAGTAGGCTTCACACATCCAACGAAAATTGGGGGGTGTGTCCAGCACACTTGGAGGGCACACGAGGGAGAGTGGTGCCAGGGTTTTTGGGGGATCACACGTCCAGCCGCCACCCACAAAAGGAACATTCATCTTTCATTTAAAAAAGCACACAGACACCACGCATGGAGGGTTACGGCTAGAGGATTCAGCACTTTGCTTTGAATTTTTTTAGTTTCTTTTTATTCCAACACACAATGGGTTACGACCATCGTTATCTCAACACGGTGATTCATTTCTTTAAAATAGAGCTTTTCATTTTGAGAGGCAATGTTGTTACGCACGTCCAATGGATTTTTCTTTCTTTTAAATAGGTGCACAGTGATGGATTGAGAGGGAAGCAGTACAAGGTCTAAAGCTGCACGTTCAAAAAAATGAAGTAGATTAGGTTACGGAGAAAGAGAATGGAGCGGTGCTGAATGAAGAGGTAATGGGAGTATGGTGTGCACGGTCATAGCTGGAGGTGCCACGGCTGCATGGAAGAAAAGCTGTGCTTCACAGCCACTGCAACATTTCAATATTAGATGCGTTTTTTTTGTGATTCTTACCACGTCATTTTACTTTCAGTTTTCACCCGTTTTAATTTACTTTTTCTTTTGAGAAGAAATAGAGTTGATAGATGACTGCAATGTGTTTTTTAAGTTTTATTAACTAAGCTTTGCTTTTCATTTCCAACTACCATGCATTTCAAGTTTTATTCAATTACCATGTGCATTAGATGGTTTAGTTGAACTTTGCATTTTAATAGCTTTAATTGCGTTTGGAAATTTATCTTTGCATTGTTCGGTTTAATATTTTCATTCACTTTAAGGTTGTCAATTATGTTCGTTTGTGTTTAATTCTCATTTTAAATTAAGTTCAATTACAGTCACAAACTTTCACAAAACCCCCCCCACTACGTGTTCGATCTGAGACTGAACCGCAAATTGGTCCTTGAGAGACGACCTAGGAGTCACTTCCTAGTACTATACTGCATTCTTTTATGCACAACTTTTGTGGGAGGTGCGACCCTCTCATCAGTCAACTTCGGCCACTTTGTCAACTTCGGCCACTTCGTCCACTTCGTCAGCTTTTCACTTCGTCAACTTCCTCCACTTCCTCCACTTCTTCTTCCACTTCCTCCACTTCGTCCACATCGTCCAGTTCCTCCACTACCTCCACTTCCTCCACTTCTTCTACTTCCCACTTCGTCCACTTCATCCACTTCGTCCATTTATTCAGCTTCGTCAGCTTCGTCAACTTCGTACACTTCGTCCATTTCGTCTACCTCTTCTTCCACTTCGTCAACTTCGTCCACTTCCTCCACTTCGTCAACTTCGTCCATTTTGTCAACTTCCTCCAATTCCTCCAATTCCTCCACTTCCTCCACTTTGCAAACTTCGCCAACTTCGTCAAGTTCGTCCACTTCGTCAACATCGTCTACTTCGTCCACTTGGTCAACTTCGTCCACTTAGTCCACTTCGTCCACTCCGTCAACTTCGGCCACTTCGTCAACTTTCTCCACTTGCTCCTCTTCTTCTACTTCCTCCACTTCCACAACTTCCTCCAGTTCTTCTTCCAGTTCGTCCACATCGTCCACTTCCTCCACTTCCTCCACTTCCTCCACTTCCTCCACTTCTTCTACTTCCTCCACTTCCTCCACTTCGTCCAATTCGTCAACCTCGTCCACTTCGTCCACTTCTTCTTCCACTTCTTTCACTTCGTCAACTTCGTCCACTTCGTCCACTTCTTCTTCCACTGCTTTCACTTCGTCAACTTCGTCCACTTCGTCCACTTCCTCCACGTCGTCCACTTCCTCTACTTCCTCCACTTCCTCCAGTTTCGCCAACTTCAACCACTTCCTCCACTTCCTCCACTTCGTCCACTACGTCAAGTTTGTCCACCTCGTCCACTTTGTCAAGCTCGTCAACTTCGTCAACTTCGTCCACTTTGTCCACTTCTTCTTTCACTTCGTCCACTTCTTCTTCCACTTTGTTCATTTCGTCCACTTCTTCCTCCACTTAATCTTTTCGACAACGTCGTCCACTTCATCCACTTCGTCAACTTCGTCCACTTCTTCCACTTCGTCCAATTCATAACCTTCGTCCACTTCTTCAACTTCGTCAACTTCGTCCACTTCCTCAACTTCCTCCACTTCGTCCACTTACTCCACTTCCTCCACTTCGTCCAGTTCCTCAACTTCGTCAACTTCGTCCACATCGTCCAGTTTGTCATCTTCGTCCACTTCGTCCACTTCGTCCATGATAACGGTTGAAAAACCGTTATTTTTATGCTTAAATTTGATACCAAAAGCAACCTTTAAGACTTAGAAACTAGTTTGAACTCATATTTTTGCTTTAGTTTTGAGAATAAGAGAGTTGAAAGTGAATTTAATGGTTTTGTGCAAGATTCCCTTGATTTTGTAGGCTAATTGAATGATTTGAAAGAAGAATTGAAATACCGAATGATTGGAGTGCTGAAAAGTCAACCAGAAACCAGAAAAGTCAACCAGTCAACTAGAAAAGTCAACCAGTCAACCAGAATGCTGAAAAACCAACCAGAACGCAGAAAAAGTCTGACCGAGTGGCGCTGAGCGGAAAAATACCACTGAGCGGCACTTTTCGGGTGCCGAAATCACCGCTGAGGGGCAAAACAGCAGCTGGGGGGCAAAATGGATCACGCGCTAGTACCGCTCAGCGGTAAAATACCGCTGAGCGCCATTCTAAGTGGGCTTGGACCGGTTTTCTTTTGTTTTTATGGGCTTGGACTTGTTTTATGTTATTTTATGCCCTATTTAAGGACTTGCACGTCCTAGGGTTTGTATCTTTGGCTGGAAGGAAGTAGAAACACACTTTTCCAGCCCTTGGGGTAGATTGGGAGATGGTGACAGCTCTCCTCTTCTCTTTCTCGGGTTTTTCTATCTCTTTCATTCTTTCATTATTATTCATCTAGGTTCACCATGAATATGGTGAACTAAACTCTGTATGTTTGTTGGGGAATCAATGTAATCTTTTGAAGCTCTCATATATGGAATTTGTTTTTACATCTTTTATTTAAGATCTATGCTTTCTTTCATCATTAGTTAGGGTTTTTCCTCTTTGCGTAATGCTTGCATTGTTTAACTCATTCGATGCATGATTATTGGTTTTGTCGATACGGGCGCGTACGGGGAAGTCTAGATCCGGGGAATTTCTCCCAATATCATATTGGTTGTCGTTAAGCCCCTGCACTTATGAACTAATCATTAGGAATGCTAGGAATTGTATGAACTCGTGATTAGAGAGAAGCCTTCTTGAAAGGTACTTTAGAGAGTGGCATTAACAATGATGATTTGAATGTTGAATTCCTAAAATATATGAGAGTGGATAAGATTAAATTGACCCCCAACAACATATTCATACATATATTTCATTGAAAGTGTTTATCTTTTGCTTTTGCCATTGATCAAAACTTCATGCATACATATTTAATTTTCGTCTTTTGCATATATAAAAATCCAAATATTTTGTCTTTAAGTCTTAGCTAATCAGTAACCCACACAACTAAACTAGGCCGTGAGTCCTTTGGGAAGAACGATACTTGGTCTTACCAAGTTTATTACTTGAACGATTCGGTCATACTTGCCGATTGAAAAACAAGTTTGTGACATCATATTTTGGTGTTCATAAATTTGTCCATCAGTCCACTTCGTCAACTTCTTCAACTTCTTCCACTTCGTCCATTTCGTCCACTTCTTCTTCCACTTCTTCCACTTCGCCCACTTCGTCCACTTCCTCCACTTCGGCCACTTCGTCAACTTCATCCACTTCGTCCATTTCGTCCATTTCGTCCACTTCTTCTTCCCCTTCTTCCACTCCGTCAACTTCGTCCACTTCTTCCACTTCCTCAACTTCGCGCACTTCTTCAACTTCATCCACTTTGTTAACTTCGTCAACATCGTCCACTTCCTCCACTTCGTCCATTTCTTCTTCCACTTCTTTCACTTCGTCAACTTCGTCCACTTCGTCCACTTCCTCCACTTTCTCCACTTCGTCCACTTTGTCCACCTCCTCCACTTCCTCAACTTCATGCACTTCGTGAACTTCGTCCACTTCGTTAACTTTGTCCACCTCCTCCACTTTGTCAACTTCGTCAACTTCGTCCACTTCTTCTTCCACTTCGTCCACTTCTTCTTCCACTTCGTCCACGTCGTCCACTTCCTCTGCTTCCTCCACATCCTCCACTTCGTCTTTTCTTCCACTTCATCCACTAAGTCAACTTCGTCCACTTCTTCAACTTCGTCCACTTCGTCAACCTCGTCCACTTCGTCAACTTCGTCCACTTCCTCCCCTTCCTCCACTTCCTCCACTTCGTCCACTTTGTCCACCTCCTCCACTTCCTCAACTTCATGCACTTCGTGAACTTCGTCCACTTCGTTAACTTTGTCCACTTCGTTAACTTTGTCCACTTCGACCACTTCGTCCACTTCGTCCACTTCTTCTTTCGCTTCTTCCGCTTCTTCCACTTCCTCCACTTCCTCCACTTCCTCCACTTCCCCCCCTTCCTTCACCATCTCCACTTCCTTCACTTCCTCTACTTCCTCCACTTCGTCCACCTCGTCCACTTCCTCCACTTCGTCCACCTCGTCCACTTCCTCCACTTCCTCCACTTCGTCTTTTCGTCCACTTCTTAAAATTTGTCCTCTTCGTCAACTTCGTCCACTTTCTCCACTTACTCCACTTTGACCAATTCGTCCACTTTGTCAACTTCGTCCACTTTGTCATCTTCGTGAACTTCGTTAACTTCGTCCACTTCCTCCATTTCGTCCACTTCGTCCACTTCGTCAACTTCCTCCACTTCCTCCACTTCCTCCACTTCCTGCCCTTTCTCCAATTTCTCCACTTCCTCCTATTACTCCACTTCATCAACTCACTTCGTCCACTTCCTCCACTTCATCCACTTCGTCAACTTTGTGAACTTCGTCCACTTCGTCAACTTCGTCCACTTCGTCCACTTCGTCCACTTTGTCCATTTTGTCCACTTCGTCCAGTTTGTCAACTCCGTCCAGTTCGTCAACTTCGTCCAGTTCATCAACTTTGTCCACTTTGTCCACTACGTCCACTTCGTTGTCCACTTCTTCCGCTTCTTCCACTTCGTCCACTTCATCGACTTCGTCCACTTCCTCCACTTCCTCTACTTCCTCCACTTACTCGACTTCGACCACGTCATCGACTTCGTCAACTTCGTCCACTTTGTCAACTTCGTTACCTTCGTCCACTTCCTCCACTTCCTCTATTTCGTCCACTTCCTCCACTTGTCCACTTCGTCCACTTTGTCAACTTCGTCCACTTTGTCAACTTCGTCCACTTTGTCAACTTCGTCCACTTTGTCCACTTCGTCCAGTTCATTAAGTTCGTCCAGTTCGTCGACTTCGTCCACTTCGTCAACTTTGTCCACTTCGTCCACTTCGTCATCCACTTCTTCCGCTTCTTCCATTTCGTCCGCTTCATCGGCTTCGTCCACTTCCTCCACTCCTTCCACTTCATCGACTTCCTCTACGTGCTCTACTTCGTCCACTTCCTCCACATCCTCCACTTCCTCCACTTCGTCCACTGCGTCAACTTCGTCCACTTCCTCCACTTCGTCCACTTTGTCCACTTCGCCAACTTCATCAACTTCCTTCATTTCGTCCGCGTCCTCCACTTCGTCCACTTCGTCCACTTTCACCACTTCCTCCACTTCCTCCACTTCCTCCACTTCATCCACTTTGTCAACTTCATCCAATTCGTCAACTTTGTCCACTTCCTCCACTTCTTCTTCCGCTTTGTCCACTTCGTCCACTTCGTCCACTTCCTGCACTTCCTGCACTTCCTCCACTTCCTCCCCTTCCTCCTCTTCCTTCCCTTCTTCTACTTCCTCCACTTCCTCCACTACCTCCACTTCCTCGACTTCCTCCACTTCTTCTACTTCCTCCACTACCTCCACTTCCTCAACTTCGTCAACTTGGTCCACTTCGTCCTTTTCGTCCACTTCTTCTTCAACTTCTTCCACTTCTTCCACTTCGCCAACTTCATCCATTTCATTCACTTCCTCCACTTCGTTCACTTCGTCAACTTCGTCCACTTTGTCAACTTCCTTCACTTCCTCTACTTCCTCCACTTCCTCCACTTCCTGCCCTTCCTGCGTTTCCTCCACTTCTTCTACTTTCTTCCACTTCTTCTTCCACTTCTTCTTCCACTTTGTCCACTTTGTCCACTTTGTCCACTTCGTCCACATCCTCCACTTCCTCCACTTCGTCCACTTCCTCCACTTCGTGCACTTCGTCCACTTCCTCCACTTCCTCCACTTCGTCAACTTCCTCCACTTTGTGAACTTCGTCCACTTCGTCAACTTTGTCCACCTCGTCCACTTTTTCAACTTCGTCAACATCGTCAAGTTCATCCACTTCTTCTTCCACTACGTCCACTTCTTCTTCCACTTCGTCCACTTCCTCTACTTCCTCCACGTACTCCACTTCTTCTTTTCGTCAACTTCGTCCAATTCGTCAACTTCGTCCACTTCTTCAACTTCGTCCAGTTCGTCAACTTCATCCATTTCCTCCCCTTCCTCCACTTCCTCCACTTCGTCCACTTTGTCCAGTTCCTCCACTTCGTCAACTTCGTGCACTTCGTCCACTTCGTCCACTTCGTCCACTTCGTCAACTTTGTCCACTTCGTCCACTTCGTCGACTTCTTCTTCTGCTTCTTCCGCTTCTTCCCTTCAACGACTTCCTCCACTTCCTCCACTTCCTCCCTTTCCTTCACCTTCTCCACTTCCTCCACTTCCTCCACTTCCTCACTTCGTCAACTTCGTCCACTTCGTCAACTTCGTCAACTTCATCCACTTCGTCAACTTCGTCCACTTCGTCAACTTCGTCCACTTCGTCAACTTCGTCCACTTCGTCAACTTCGTCCACTTCGTCCACTTCGTC
Organism: Vigna umbellata; assembly: GCF_029865625.1. Taxonomy (NCBI): domain Eukaryota; kingdom Viridiplantae; phylum Streptophyta; class Magnoliopsida; order Fabales; family Fabaceae; genus Vigna; species Vigna umbellata. The sequence continues at coordinate 27,364,711 of NC_142166.1, forward strand.
AACTTCGTCATCTTCGTCAACTTCGCCATTGCGTCCACTTCTTCTTCCACTTCGTCCATTTCCTCCACTTCTTCCAGTTCCTCCACTTCGTCAACTTCTTCCACTTCGTCAACTTTGTCCACCTCATCCACTTTGTCAACTTCGTCAACTTCGTCCACTTCGTAAACTTCGTCCACTTCGTCAACTTCGTCAACTTCGTCCACTTCTTGTTCCACTTCGTGCACTTCTTCTTCCACTTCGTCCACTTCTTCTTCCACTTCGTCCACTTCCTCTTCTTCCTCCACTTCCTTCTCTTCCTCCACTTCCTCCACTTCCTCGACTTCGTCTTTTCGTCAACTTCCTCCACTTCGTCCACTTCGTCAACCTCGTCTACTTCGACCACTTTGTCAACTTCCTCCAATTTGTCCGCTTCCTCCACTTCGTGCATTTAGTCCACTTAGTCTACTTCGTCCACTTCGTCCACTTCGTCAACTTCGTGCACTTCGTCCACTTCCTCCACTTCCTTCACTTCCTCCCCTTCCTCCACTTCCTCCACTTCTTCTTCCACTTCGTCCATTTCCTCCACATCGTCCATTTCCTCCATTTCCTCCAGTTGCTCCCCTTCCTCCCTTTCCTCCACTTCCTCCACTTCTTCTTCCACTTCGTCCACTTCGTCCACATCCTCCACTTCCTCCACTTCCTCCAGTTCCTCCACATCCTCCACTTCATCCACTTAATCAACTTCGTCCACTTCATCCACTTCGTCCACTTCGTCCACTTTGTCCACTTCGTGCACTTCGTCAACTTTGTCCACCTCGTCCACTTTATCAACTTCGTCCACTTCGTCCACTTCTTCTTCCACTTCGTCCACTTCCTCTACTTCCTCCACTTCCTCCACTACGTCTCTTCGTCCACTTCGTGCACTTCTTCAACTTCGTCCACTTCCTCCACTTCTTTTACTTCCTCAATTCCTCCACTTCCTCCACATCCTCTACTTCCTCCACTTCCTCCACTTCGTCTTTTCGTCACCTTCGTCAAGTTCGTCCACTTCTTTACCTTTGTCCACTTCATCCACTTCCTCTACTTCATTTACTTCTTCCACTTCCTGTACTTCCTCCACTTCCTCCACTTCCTCCACTTACTCCACTTACTCCACTTTGACCACTTCGTCCACTTCGTTCACTTCGTCCACTTCGTCAACTTCGTCCACTTCGTCCACTTCGTCCACTTCTTCTTCCACTTCGTCCACTTCTTCTTCCACTTCCTCCACTTCCTCCACTACGTCTTTTCGTCCACTTCGTCCACTTCTTCAACTTCGTCAACTTCCTCCACTTCTTTTACTTCCTCCACTTCCTCCACTTCCTCCAAATCCTCTACTTCCTCCACTTCCTCCACTTCGTCTTTTCGTCCACTTCGTCAAGTTCGTGCACTTCTTCAAGTTCGTCCACTTCCTCCACTTCATTTACTTCCTCCACTTCCTATACTTCCTCCACTTCCTCCACTTACTCCACTTACTCCACTTTGACCACTTCATCCACTTCGTTCACTTCGTCCACTTTGTCCACTTCGTCAACTTCCTCCACTTCGTCCACTTCTTCTTCCACTTCGTCCACTTCCTCTACTTCCTCCACTTCCTCCATTACGTCTTTTCGTCCACTTCTTCAACTTCTTTTACTTCCTCCACTTCCTCCACATCCTCCACTTCCTCCACTTCTTCCACTTCGTGAACTTCGTCCACTTCCTCCATTCTTCCAGTTCCTCCACTTCGTCAACTTCGTCCACTTCGTCAACTTTGTCCACCTCATCCACTTTGTCAACTTCGTCAACTTCGTCCACTTCGTCAACTTCGTCAACATCGTCCACTTCGTCAACTTCGTCCACTTCTTGTTCCACTTCGTGCACTTCTTCTCCCTCTTCGTCCACTTCCTCTTCTTCCTCCACTTCCTCCTCTTCCTCCACTTCCTCCACTTCCTCGACTTCGTCTTTTCGTCCACTTCCTCCACTTCTTCCAGTTCCTCCACTTCGTCAACTTTGTCCACCTCATCCACTTTGTCCACTTCGTCCACTTCGTCAACTTCGTCAACTTCGTCCACTTCTTCTTCCACTTCGTGCACTTCTTCTCCCACTTCGTCCACTTCCTCTTCTTCCTCCACTTCCTTCTCTTCCTCCACTGTCTTCTCTTCCTCCACTTCCTCCACTTCGTCCACTTCGTCACCTTCGTCTACTTCGACCACTTTGTCAACTTCCTCCACTTCGTCCGCTTCCTCCACTTCGTCCACTTAGTCCACTTCGTCCACTTCGTCCACTTCGTCAACTTCGTCAACTTCGTCCACTTCGTCAACTTCGTCCACTTCGTTCACTTCCTCCACTTCCTCCATTTCCTTCACTTCCTCCCCTTCCTGCACTTCCTCTACTTCTTCTACTTCCTCCACTTCCTGCACTTCTTCTTCCACTTCGTCCATTTCCTCCACATCGTCCATTTCCTCCACTTCCTCCCCTTCCTCCACTTCCTCCACTTCTTCTATTTCCTCCACTTCTTCTTCCACTTCGTCCACTTCGTCGACATCCTCCACTTCCTCCAGTTCCTCCACATCCTCCACTTCATCCACTTCTTCAACTTCGTCCACTTCCTCCACTTCGTCCACTTCGTCCACTTCGTCAACTTTGTCCACCTCGTCCACTTTATCCACTTCGTCCACTTCTTCTTCCACTTCGTCCACTTCCTCTACTTCCTCCACTTCCTCCACTACGTCTTTTCGTCCACTTCGTCCACTTCGTCCACTTCTTCAACTTCGTCCACTTCCTCCACTTCTTTTACTTCCTCCACTTCCTCCACTTCCTCCACATCCTCTACTTCCTCCACTTCCTCCACTTCGTCTTTTCGTCCACTTCGTCAAGTTCGTCCACTTCTTCAACTTCGTCCACTTCCTCCACTTCATTTACTTCCTCCACTTCCTGTACTTCCTCCACTTCCTTCATTTCCTCCACTTACTCCACTTACTCCACTTTGACCACTTCGTCCACTTCGTTCACTTCGTCCACTTCGTCCACTTCTTCTTCCACTTCGTCCACTTCTTCTTCCACTTCGTCCACTTCCTCTACTTCCTCCACTTCCTCCACTACGTCTTTTCGTCCACTTCTTCAACTTCTTTTACTTCCTCCACTTCCTCCACTTCCTCCACATCCTCTACTTCCTCCACTTCGTCTTTTCGTCCACTTCGTCAAGTTCGTCCACTTCTTCAACTTCGTCCACTTCCTCCACTTCCTGTACTTCCTCCACTTCCTCCACTTCCTCCACCTACTCCACTTACTCCACTTTGACCACTTCGTGCACTTCGTCCACTTCGTCAACATCGTCCACTTGGTCAACTTCGTGCACTTCGTGCACTTCGTGAAGTTCCTCCACTTCCTCCACTTCCTCCACCTCGCCCACTTCGTCCACTTCCTCAACTTCGTCCAATTTCTCAACTTCGTCCACTTCTTCTTCCGCTTCTTCCGCTTCTTTCACTTCATCCACTTCGTCAACTTTTCACTTCGTCAACTTCCTCCATTTCCTCCACTTCCTCCACTTCCTCCACTTCCTCCCCTTCCTCTACTCCCTCCACTTCCTGCACTTCCCCTACTTCCTCCACTTCGTCCACCTCCTCCACCTCCTCCACTTCCTCCACTTTCTCAACTTCGTCTACTGTGTCAACTTGGTCAACTTCGTCCACTTTGTCCACTTCGCTAACTTCGTCAACTTCGTTCACTTCGTCCACTTCGTCCACTTCGTTTACTTCCTCCACTTCCTCCACTTCCTCCACTTCCTCCACTTCCTCCACTTCCTCCACTTCCTCCACTTCCTTTACTTCCTCCCCTTCCTCCTCTTCCTCCACTTCTTCTACTTCCTCCACTTCCTCCACTCTTTCCACTTCTTCTTCCACTTCATCCACTTCGTCCATATTGTCCACTTCCTCCACGTCCTCCGCTACCTCCACTTCTTCCACTTCTTCTACTTCCTCCACTTCCTCCACCTGCTCCACTTCCTCCCCTTCCTCAACTTCCTCCACTTCTTCTTCCACTTCGTCCACCTCGTACAAAACCTCCACTTCCTCCACTTCATCCACTTCTTCAATTTCGTCCAATTCCTCCACTTCCTCAACTTCCTCCACTTCCTCAACTTCCTCCACTTCCTCAACTTCCTCCACTTCGTCAACTTCGTCCACTTCGTCCACTTCGTCCACTTCGTCAACTTTTTCAACTTCGTCCACTTCTTCTTCCACTTCGTCCACTTCATCTTCCACTTCGTCCACTTCCTCCACTTCCTCCACTTCCTCTACTTCCTCCACTTCCTCCACTTCGTCTTTTCGTCCACATCGTCAACTTCGTCCACTTCTTCAATTTCGTCCACTTCCTCCACTTCTTTTACTCCCTCCACTTCCTCCACTTCCTCCATATCCTCCACTTCCTCTACTTCCTCCACTTCCTCCACTTCGTCTTTTCGTCCACTTCGTCAACTTCGTCCACTTCTTCAACTTCGTCCACCTCCTGCACTTCTTTTACTTCCTCCAGTTCCTCCACTTACTCCACTACCTCTGATAACAGTTGAAAAACTGTTATTTTCATGCTTAAAATTGATACTAAAAGCAACCTTTATACTTAGAAACTAGCTTGAAATCATGCTTTTCTTCATATTTTCATAAATAAGAGAGCTGGACAGGTTTATGCTTGATTTCAGTGTTTTTGTGCAGGTTTTAAGGTGAATTTAGTGAAAGAAGTAAAGAAGGAGAAAGATGGAATCAGAAAAGACATCAAAAAGTGCAAAAGGAGAAGCCGCAACTCAGGAGTTCACAGGAGGACCGCTGAGGGGCAAAATGGCCGCTGAGGGGAAGAAACAACTCACGCACTTACCGCTGAGCGGCACTATTTTTGGGCTTGGGCCTAATCTTCTGTAATTTTAGAATAGTATATAAGCTTTAGGACGTCCTAGGGTTTGTATCTTTGGCTGGAACGAAGCAAACACTCTCTCTTCCACCCCTTTGAAGGAGGATCTTGGATGCTGAGGCTCCCTCTTCACCTTTTTAGGGTTTTATCTTTCATTCTTTCATTGTAATTCATCTAGGTTCACCATGAATATGGTGAACTAAACTCTGTATGTTTGTTGGGGAATCAATGTAATCTTTTGAAGCTCTCATATATGGAATCTGTTTTTACATCTTTTAATTAAGACTTATGCTTTCTTTCATCATTAGTTAGGGTTTTTCCTATTTGCTTAATGCTTGCATTGTTTAACTCATTCGATGCATGATTATTGATTTTGTCGATACGGGCACGTACGGGGAAGTCTAGATCCGGGGAATTTCTCCCAATATTATATTGGTTGTCGTTAAGCTCCTGCACTTATGAACTGATCATTAGGAATGTTAGGAATTGTATGAACTCGTGATTAGGGAGAAGCCTTCTTGAAAGGTACTTTAGAGAGTGGCATTAACAATGATGATTTGAATGTTGAATTCCTAAAATATATGAGAGTGGATAAGATGAAATTGACCCCCAACAACATATTCATACATTTATTTCATTGAAAGTGTTTATCTTTTGCTTTTTGCCATTGATCAAAAACTTCATGCATACATATTTAATTTTCGTCTTTTGCATATATAAAAATCCAAATATTTTGTCTTTAAGTCTTAACTAATCAAGAAACCACACAACTAAACTAGGCCGTGAGTCCTTTGGGAAGAACGATACTTGGTCTTACCAAGTTTATTACTTGAACGATTCGGTCACACACTAGTGCAAAATTGATCTTTAACGTCACCCCATAGACGTCCGTCCACCAAAACTCCAACGTAAATAATTGACCGGTGGCATAAATGTAAATAATTGCGTGTGGAGACGTCCGTCCTAAAATGGGCCGGACATCTATAATATTGTAGACGTCCGACCCCTCTAACGGACGTTCAAAAGCCTGACGGGAGAGTTGAAGATTCAGCCTTTTGAACGTCCGTCCTGGAGGGAGCCGGACGTCTATATATATTAAACGTCCGGCCCATAAGGGACGGACGTTCAAAAGACTGACGAGTTAAACTACCCTGTCAGCATCTTGAACGTCCGTCCTAGAGGGGGACGGACGTTTAGTATATATAGACGTCCGTCCCCCTCCAGGACGGACGTTCAAGAGGCTGACAGAGTAAATGAACCGGTCAGCCACTTGAACGTCCGTCCTGGAGGGGGACGGACGTTTATATATATTAAACGTCCGTCCCCCTCCAGGACGGACGTTCAAGTGGCTGACAGGTTCAACTACTCTGTCAGCCTCTTGAACGTCCGTCCTGGAGGGGGACGGACGTTTAATATATATAGACGTCCGTCCCCCTCCAGGACGGACGTTCAAGAGGCTGACAGAGTAGTTGAATCGGTCAGCCACTTGAACGTCCGTCCTGGAGGGGGACGGACGTCTATATATATTAAATGTCCGTCCTCCTCCAGGACGGACGTTCAAGTGGCTGACAAGTTCAACTACTCTGTTAGCCTCTTGAACGTCCGTCCTGGAGGGGGACGGACGTTTAATATATTAAACGTCCGTCCCCCTCCAGGACGGATGTTCAAGGGACTGATGGGTTGAACTTCTGTCAGTCTCTTGAACGTCCGTCTTGGAGGGGGACAGACGTCTACTATATTATAGACGTCCGCCCCCGCCACAACGGACGTTCAAAAGACGTTTAAAATAAGGACTTACTAACCAAAACGCGAACCCGCGAGGAGTTATGCGAACCCGTGAGAGTTCCCTCTGCGCCTTGCATTTCTAGGTTGGTTTTTATCTGTTTTGGACCGTTTAATCTTACTTTTATTCCGATTAAATTGTTCAGTGATGAAATGTCTTTCATTTGGACCGATTAAAAATCGTTTTCTGTGCATTTTTGTGCAGTTTGTAGAGTGTTCTTGGGCGGCGTTTTTGGCCTACGTTTTAGGTCGTTTACTCCTCCGTCTCCCTCCATTTTCATTTCGAATCTGCTCTTCAGACGTGTTGCAGTGCACAAAAAAACGTCCAAAACCTGTAATCCTAAATAACCCGTCTAATAAAGCCCTTTCTGCAGTAGTGTATAGACGTCCGAGAGGTTCGCATCGGACGTCTATATAGACGTCCGCCTGACACAGTGGACGTCTATATAGACGTCCGGCCTGACACAACGGACGTCTACATAGACGTCACCTGTAAAGACGTCGGTCGAACGTCGGACGTCAAAAAGCCTAAAGAACGGACGTCTATGGCCCTTTCTGCTCTAGTGACACTTGCCGATTGAAAAACAAGTTTGTGACATCATAATTTGGTGTTCATAAATTTGTCCATCAGCCTCCACTTCCTCCACTTCCTCCACTTACTCCACTTCGACCTCTTCGTCCCCTTCGTCCATTTCGTCCACTTTGCCAACTTCGTGCACTTTGTCAACTTCCTACACTTCCTCCACTTGCGCCACTTCCTGCCCTTTCTCCACTTCCTCCTATTACTCCACTTCATCAACTCACTTCGTCCACTTCCTCCACTTCGTCAACATCATCCAATTTCTCTACTTCGTCCACTTCTTCTTCCGCTTGTTCCGCTTCTTTCACTTCGTCAACTTCCTCCACTTCCTCGACTTCCTCAACTTCGTCCCCTGCGTCAACTTGGTCAAGTTCGTCGACTTCGTCCACTTTGTCCACTTCGCCAACTTCGTAAACTTTGTTCACTTCGTCCACTTCGTTCACGTCGTCCACTTCCTCCACTTCCTCCACTTCCTCCACTTCGTCAAGTTCGTCCACTTCGTCAACTTCCTCCACTTCCTCCAATTCCACTACTTCCTTCACTTCGTCCACCTCCTCCACCTCCTTCACTTCCTCCACTTCCTCAACTTCGTCCGCTGTGTCAACTTGGTCAACTTCGTCCACTTCGTCCACTTTGTCCACTTCGCCAACTTCCTCCACTTCGTCCACCTCGTCCACTTCGTCCACTTCGTCAACTTCCGCCGTTTCCTCCACTCCCTCCACATCTTCCCCTTCCTCCTCTTCCTCCACTTCTTCTATTTCCTCCACTTCCTCCATTTCCTCCACTTCCTCCACTTAGTTCACTTCGTCCACTTCGTCCACTTCGTCAACTTCGTCAACTTCGTCAACTTCGTCCACTTCGTCCACTTACTCCCCTTCCTCCACTTCGTCCACCTCGTCCACTTCCTCCACTTCCTCACTTCGTCAACTTCGTCCACTTCGTTAACTTCGTCCACTTTGTCTACTTCACCCACTTCGTCAACTTCGTTCACCACGTCCATGCCTCCACTTCCTCCACTTCGTCCATTTCCTCCACTTCCTCCACTTAGTCCACTTCCTCTACTTCTTCTACTTCCTCCACTTCCTCCACTTCTTCTTCCACTTCGTCCATTTCGTCCACATCGTCCATTTCCTCGACTGCTTCCCCTTCCGCCACTTTCTCCACTTCCACCACTTCCGCCACTTCTTCTACTTCCTCCACTTCGTCCACTTCCTCTAGTTTGTCAACTTCGTCCACTTCGTCCACTTCTTCTTCCACTTCTTCCACTTCGTCCACTTCCTCCACTCCGTTAACTTCGTCCACATAGGCAACTTTGTCCACTTCGTCCACTTTGTCAACTTCGTCAACTTCGTCCACTTCTTCTTCCACTTCGTCTACTTCCTCCACTTCGTCTTTTGTCCACTTCGTCCACTTCTTCAACTTCGTCCACTTTGTCAACTTCGTCCACTTCCTCCACTTCCTCCACTTCCTCCAGCTCCTCCACTTACTCCACTTTAACCACTTCGTGCACTCGTCAACTTCATCCACTTCGTTCACTTCCTCCCCTTCCTCCCCTTCCTCCACTTCTTCCACTTCCTCTACTTCCTCCGCTTCGTCCACCTCGTCCACTTCCTCCACTTCCTACAGTTCCTCCACTTCCTCACTTCGTCAACTTCGTCAACTTCGTCCACTTCGTCAACTTCGTCATCTTCGTCCACTTCTTCAACTTCGTCCACTTTGTCAACTTCGTCATCTTTGTCAACTTTGTCAACTTCGTCCCCTTCGTCCACTACGTCCACTTCCTCGTCCACTTCTTCCGTTCTTCCACTTCGTCCTTTTGATCGACTTCGTCCACTTCCTCTAGTTCCTCCTCTTCGTCCACCTCGTCCACTTCCTCTACTTCCTCCACTTCCTACAGTTCGTCCACTTCCTCACTTCGTCAACTTCGTCAACTTCGTCCCCTTCGTCCACTTCGTCAAATTCGTCCACTTTGTCAACTTCGTCATCTTTATCAACTTCATCAACTTCGTCCCCTTCGTCCATTTCGTCCACTTCTTCTTCCACTTCTTCCACTTCGTCAACTTCGTCCACTTCCTCCACTTTGTCAACTTCGTCCACTTCGTCAACTTTGTCCACATCGTCAATTGATTCAACTTTGTCAACTTCGTCCACTTTGTCCACTTCTTCTTTTACTTCGTCCACTTCCTCCACTTCCTCCACATCCTCTACTTCCTCTACTTCCTCCACTTTCTCCACTTCGTCTTTTCGTCCACTTCATCAACGTTATCCACTTCTTCAACTTCGTCCAATTCGTCAACTTCGTCCACTTTGTCATCTTCCTCCACTTCCTCCACTTCCTACACTTCGTCCACCTCCTCCACCTCCACCACTTCCTCCACTTCCTCAACTTCGTCCACTGCATCAATTTGGTCAACTTCGTCCACTTTGTCCACTTCGCCAACTTCGTCAACTTCGTTCACTTCGTCCACTTCGTCGACTTCTTTCATTTCGTCGACTTCCTCCACTTCCTCCACTTCCTCCACTTCGTCAACTTCGTCCACTTTGTCAACTTCCGCCACTTCCTCCACTCCCTCCACATCTTCCCCTTCCTCCTCTTCCTCCACTTCTTCTACTTCCTCCACTTCCTCCACTTCCTCTAGTTTGTCAACTTTGTCCACTTCGTCCATTTCGTCCACTTCTTCTTCCACTTCGTCAGCTTCGTCCACATCGTCCACTTCGTCCACTTCCTCCACTCCGTTAACTTCGTCCACATAGTCAACTTTGTCCACCTCGTCCACTTTGTCAACTTCGTCCACTTCTTCTTCCACTTCCTCCACTTCCTCCACTTCGTCTTTTCGTCCACTTCCTCCACTTCTTCAACTTCGTCCACTTTGTCAACTTCGTCCACTTCGTCCACTTCATCCACTTCGTCCACTTCCTCCAGCTCCTCCACTTACTCCACTTTAACCACTCCGTCCACTCGTCAACTTCATCCAGTTCGTCCACTTCCTCCACTTCCTCCACTTCCTCCACTTCCTCCCCTTCCTCCATTTCCTCCACTTCTTCCACTTCCTCTACTTCCTCCGCTTCGTCCACGTCGTCCACTTCCTCCACTTCCTCCGCTTCCTACAGTTCCTCCACTTCCTCACTTCGTCAACTTCGTCCACTTCGTCAACTTCGTCCCCTTCGTCCACTTCGTCAACTTCGTCCACTTCGTCAACTTCATCATCTTTGTCAACGTCGTCAACTTTGTCCCCTTCGTCCACTTCGTCCACTTCTTCTTCCACTTCTTCCACTTCGTCCACTTCGTCCACTTCCTCCACTTTGTCAACTTCGTCCACTTCGTCAACTTCGTCCACTTCGTCAACTATGTCCACATCGTCAATTTATTCAACTTTGTCAACTTCGTCCACATCTTCTTTTTCTTCGTCCCCTTCCTCCACTTCCTCCACTTCCTCTACTTCCTCTACTTCCTCTACTTCCTCCACTTCCTCCGCTTCCTCCACTTCCTCCACTTCGTGTTTTCGTCCTTTTCGTCCACTACGTCAACTTCATCCACTTCTTCAACTTCGTCCAATTCGTCAACGTCGTCGACTTTGTCATCTTCCTCCACTTCCTACACTTCCTCCACTTCCTACACTTCCTCCCCTTCCTCCACTTTGTCAACTTCGTCCACTTCGTCAACCTCGTCCACTTTGTCAACTTCGTCATCTTCTTCAACTTCGTCCACTTGCTCCACTTCATCCAATTCGTCCACTTTGTCCACTTCCTCTACTTCCTCCACTTCGTCCACCTCGTCCACTTCCTCCACTTCCTCCACTTCCTACTATTCCTTCACTTCCTCACTTCGTCAACTTCGTCCACTTCGTCAGCTTCGTCCACTTCGTCAACCTCGTCATCTTTGTCAACTTCGTCAACTTCGTCCACTTCCTCCACTTTGTCAACTTCATCCACTTCGTCAACTATGTCCACATCTTCAATTTATTCAACTTCGTCAACTTCGTCCACTTCTTCTTTTACTTCGTCCACTTCCTCCACTTCCTCTACTTCCTCTACTCCCTCCACTTCCTCCACTTCGTCTTTTCGTCCGCTTCGTCCACTACGTCAACTTCATCCACTTCTTCAACTTCGTCCACTTCGTCAACTTCGTCCACTTTGTCTACTTCCTGCACTTCCTCCACTTCCTCCACTTCCTCCACTTCCTCCCCTTCCTCCACTTTCTCCACTTCCTCCACTTCCTCAACTTCGTCAACCTCGTCCACTTGGTCCACTTTTTCAACTTCGTCAACTTCTTCAACTTCGTGCACTTCCTCCACTTCATCCAATTCGTCCACTTCGTCCACTTCGTCAACTTCGTGCACTTCTTCAACTTCGTCCACTTGCTCCACTTCATCCAATTCGTCCACTTTGTCCACCTTGTCCACTTCATCAACTTCGTGCACTTCGTCAACTTCATGCACTTTGTCAACTTCGTCAAATTCGTCCACTTCGTCCACTTACTCCGCTTCCTCCACTTCGTCCACCTCGTCCACCTCCTCCACTTCCTCACTTCGTCAACTTCGTCCACTTCGTCAACTTCGTCCACTTCGTCAACTTCGTCAACTTCGTCCACTTTGTCTACTTCACCCACTTCGTGAACTTCGTTCACCTCGTCCACTGCCTCCACTTTCTCCACTTCGTCCACTTCGTCCACTTCCTCCACTTCCTCCACTTAGTCCACTTCCTCTACTTCTTCTACTTCCTCCACTTCTTCTTCCACTTCGTCCATTTTGTCCACACCGTCCATTTCCTCGAGTGCTTCCCCTTCCTCCACTTCCTCTACTTCCTCTACTTCTTCTACTTCCTCCACTTCCTCCATTTCCTCCACTTCCTCCACTTCCGCCACTTCTTCTACTTCCTCCACTTCCTCCACTTCCTCTAGTTTGTCAACTTCGTCCACTTCGTCCATTTCGTCCACTTCTTCTTCCACTTCTTCCACGGTTTCAACTTCCTCCACTTTCTCCACTTCCTCCACTTCCTCCACTTCGTCTTTTCGTCCATTTCTTCAACTTCGTCCTCTTTGTCCACTTCGTCCACTTCCTCCACTTCCTCCAGTTCCTCCACTTACTCTACTTTAACCACTTCGTCCACTTCGTCAACTTCATCCACTTCGTCCACTTCCTCCACTTCCTCCCCTTCCTCCACTTCCTCCACTTCCTCCACTTCTTCCACTTCCTCCACTTCCTCCACTTCGTCCACCTCGTCCACCTCCTACACTTCCTACACTTCCTCCACTTCCTCACTTCGTCAACTTCGTCCACTTCGTCAACTTCGTCCACTTCATCAACTTCAACATCTTTGTCAACTTCGTCAACATCGTCCCCTTCGTCCATTTCGTCCACTTGTTCCACTTCGTCAACTTCCTCCACTTCCTCCACTTCCTCCACTTCGTCAAGTTCATCAACTTCGTCAACTTTGTCCACATCGTCCATTTATTCAACTTCGTCAACTTCGTCCACTTCGTCTTTTACTTCGTCCACTTCTTCCACTTCCTCTACTTCCTCATCTTCCTCCACTTCCTGCACTTCGTCTTTTCGTCCACTTCGTCCACTACGGCAACTTCATCCACTTCTTCAACTTCATCCACTTCGTCAACTTCGTCCACTTTGTCAACTTCCTCCACTTCCACCACTTCCTCCACTTCCTCCACTTCCTCCACTTCCTCCACTTCCTCCACTTCCTCCCCTTCCTCCACTTTCTCCACTTCCTCCACTTCTTCCACTTCATCAACTTCGTCCACTTCGTCAACCTCGTCCACTTGGTCCACTTTTTCAACTTCGTCAACTTCGTGCACTTCCTCCACTTCATCCAATTCGTCCACTTCGTCAACTTCGTCCACTTTGTCAACTTCCGCCATGATGGACAAATTTATGATCACCAAAATATGATGTCACAAACTTGTTGAACAATCGGCAAGTATGACCGAATCGTTTCAAGTAATAAACTCGGTAAGACCAAGTATCGTTCTCCCAAAGGACTCACGGCCTAGTTTAGTTGTGTGGTTCGTTGATTAGCTAAGACTTAAGAACGAAATATTTGAAGTTTAATATGCAAAACAGAAAATAAACATGTATGCATGAGGTTTTGATCAATGGCAAAAGTAAAAGACAAACACTTTCAATGAAATATAGATATGAATATGTTGTTGGGAGTCAATTTCATCTTATCCACTCTCATATAATTTAGGAATTCAACATTCAAATCATCATTGTTAATGCCACCCTCTAAAGTACCTTTCAAGAAGGCTTCTCCCTAATTACGAGTTCATACAATTCCTAGCATTCCTAATAATTAGTTCATCAAGTGCAGGAGCTTAACGACAACCAATATAATATTGGGAGAGATTCCCCGGATCTAGACTTCCCCGTACGTTCCCGTATCGACAAAATCAATAATCATGCATTGAATGAGTTAAACAAAGCAAGCATTAAGCAAAGAGGAAAAACCCTAACTAATGATGAAAGAAAGCATAAATCTTAGATTAAGATGCAAGCACAAATTCCATATATGAGAGCTTCAAAAGATTACATTGATTCCCCAACAAACATACAAGGTTTAGTTCAGCATATTCATGGTGAACCTAGATGAACAATAATGAAAGAATGAAGGATAAAACCTTAGAAAGGTGAAGAGGTAGCCTGAGCATCCAAGATCCTCCTTCAAAGGGGTGGAAGAGAGAGTGTTTGCTTCGTTTCTGCCAAAGATACCAAACCCTAAGACATCTAGGTCTTTAAATAGGACATAAAAATAATAGAAAACGGGTCCAAGCCCAAACAGATCATAAAATCGCAGAAAACTGGCCAAAAACTCGTATGATTGACTTTTTCCGTATTCTGGTTGACTGGTTGACTTTTCTGGTTGACTGGTTGACTTTTCTGGTTTCTGGTTGACTTTTCTGATTCCATCTCTCTCCTTCTTCACTTCTTTCACTAAATTCACCTTAAAACCTGCACAAAAACACTGAAATCAAGCATAAACCTGTCCAGCTCTCTTATTTCTAAAAATATGGATAAAAGCATGATTTCAAGCTAGTTTCTAAGTGTAAAGGTTGCTTTTTGTGTCAATTTTAAGAATGAAAATAACAGTTTTTCAACTGTTATCACAACCCCAAACTTAGAACTTTGCTTGTCCTCAAGCAAACAAGATGTAACTCAATCTTCAACCAATTCATATGATGGTGCACTCATTCAAAAATCCTCTTTTTCAAGATAAGTAACAACTTCACTCAAACTTATGACCAAGAGTTCAATCAAGATGTGCACATGCTTTAGTATTCACAAAGTCATTTAAATTCCAACAAATGCTATTTTTCATGAATGATCAATCAATTAAGCATGGATGTTCATGTGCTTATGGAATATTTCCTCACTAGGTAAAGTGTTTCACTCAACACACAAGTGTATAAGAGGTAAAGTGTTTCACTCATTCACTCCACTATCACAATGTTACATGAATCAACTTTGCCTTTCATTTTACCACAATCAAAAACATTCACAAGCTTCATCATCACAAGGACTTTTCAATGGCTTATAATGTGGCTGGGCTAACAAGAAAATTGGTTTTTCTGGATCACAAAATCCTTGAGTTAAGATAATCATAACAACACAATTATTCTTATTTTTCCCAACTTGCCTTTGCATTTGCATTGAGCTTTGCTTCTTTTTCTTTTCTTTTCTTTTTCTTTTTTTCTTTGCATATTCTTACTTTTTAGCTCTTAGCTCAATGCTTTTCCTTTTTCATGTTTTTCCAACAACCCCAAACTTGAACATTTATCAATACCACACAAGATCTTCTACTTAACTCAAGGTAAAGATTTTTCAATCAAGGGTTTTCAGTGTATGTTCAAGGCTAAGAGTTCAAAGGATAGAACACAAAGTGTTCTCTTTTAGTGGGCTAACTTTATGAATTTGGCCAATAAAAAGGGTTCCAACAAACGGCCTTGATCACATGATGCAAAACAAGCAATTGATTCAATCATAGAAAACCTGGGCAAAATCATTCATGCTTTCAAAGTAATAGCATTCAAACATAACAACTCTGGAGCTCAAAACCTCACATATAAGCTCATTCACATTTGACATACACATCCTGCTTAATCTCACAACCACAATCATAATATCCTGTATTTGTTCACAAAGCTTGTGAATCACCTTTATAAGCATTTTAATGTGCACATCATCTCAACATCAATCAATCAATAAGCATCATTCAGCATTACTTATCACACAATCACAGTTAATAGCAAACCATCACAAGAAACCAGGTTTCCAATAGAGTACATCAAACCCTAATCTAAAACAAAAAATAAATAAGTTTAGAAAACTTAAACCAACAAAAGCATAAGCATATGATAGCATTCATCTGTAAATGCTATCTCAGCTCCTCATCAATCTGAGCTGTCCTCTGTATCTTCCTCTTCTTGGATCTTCTAGTCTTGATTCTTTTTGCCCGATGAGGAGGTCATCCCTGCATCAAACATAATTCACAAAACCAAAAGATACATTGTTAAGCATTAGTAAACCACAATGAAGAAATCAGCCCCTTCAATGATGCTCTCTCCCAACCCCAAACTTAGATGGAAAACTAGTGAGCAAGTGAGTGGAAGGGAGATTTTCTAAAGAGGGATGAGGGAAAAGTTGTAGAGAACCTTTGAAAAGGTATGTAGGAGTGTGAGTGTAGAGAAGAGCCTGAAAATAAAAGCATTTGCGCAGTTTAGGGTATAAAAATACCCTAATGGGCTCGGGTTCCGCTAAAGGGTAACCAAAGCCCATCTGCGAGAGTACCGCTCAGCGGTAAGTTGCCGCTCAGCGGCACTTTCGTGATGTGCTCTTCTCCTTCTTTTCTTATCCTACGTGCCTCCTAGACATGCCCCTCACTGGTTCCCTGCAATTCAATGCTTAAAATACTTATGCAAACCCTAACTAAAATAAAACAAACAAAAACAATCAATCAACTGGGTTGCCTCCCAGGTAGCGCTTGTTTAACGTCACGAGCCTGACCCAAAATCCACCAGCACCCTTCAGTAGATGCAAATCTTTCTTACCAACACCCATCAGTAGGTGTATACAAACATAGTATCCTTCAGTAGATACTCTTTCGCCTAACATCCATCAGTAGATGTAAACCCTGTAACAAACTTATAACAAAAACAAAAATACCGAAAAGTTCAAAATTACATCACCAAACCAAAAATTAAAAGTTCTTAAATCACTGGGTTGCCTCCCAGCAAGCGCTCTTTTAACGTCACTAGCTTGACCCAATAAAGCTCATGTTCCATCTTCTTTTTCTTCTTTCTACTGAACTTCTTCAGAAATTTGATCAAACCAGGAACCTGTTGCAATGTCTTAATCATAGGAACTTTAATCTCCAATTTCTTGAAGATTTCCATGAGGCACTTAAATTTCTTTTCCTTCCTATGATACTTCTTTGGATGAGGAAGAGGTTTTTCATATGATTCTTTCTTTTTTTCTCTCGTCCTCTTTTTCTTTTCTCTCACTTTCTTTTTTTCTTTTCTTTTTCTACTCACTTTCTCAATCTTCACACAAATTTTCTCTTCTTCTTTCTCTTCTCTCTCTTTTCTCTCTTCTCTCTCTTCTTTTTCCAACTCAACTTTTTCAACATTTACACTCACTAGCACTTCACACTCTTCCTTAGGGTTAACCTCAGTATTAGCCCCAAAATTTTTGTCTGGCCTTTCTTCCAATTGCTTGGTAATCTGACCCATCTGAATCTCCAAATTCTTCATAGCAGCTTCAGTGCTCTTTTGGGTAGACTCAGTTTTCTGTATGAAATTATTAAGAGTGTCTTCCATCCTCATGGACCTTTCATTAAGCATAGAAATCTGCTGCCATAAGGTGGGTTGCTGCTGCTGCTTATTAAATTGACCAGCTTGCCCAGTTTGCCCTTGACCAATGCTTGGGTGTGGTTTCCACCCTTGATTGTAGTTCCCTTGACGGTATTGATTGGTCATGTAATTCACATCCTCCACGGCTTCTGCTGGAAAGGCACATTGACCATTGATATGGTCGCCTCCACATAATTCACACAATTGAGATTGTACCTGTGCATCAGTTTTCAACTCTTTAGGCAATTGTGCAAGTGTTTTAGTAAGAGTCTCCAGCTGTTGAGTTAGAATTTTATTTTGTGCTAGCAAGGCATCATGTGTCTGTAATTGTAGAACTCCTTTCTGTTGCATAGGAGCTCCTCTTTCACTGTTGAGCTCATTATCACTAGTAGCCATATTTTCAATAATTTCTGTTGCTTCCTCTGGAGTTTTCCATTTAATGTTTCCTCCTGCTGAGGCATCAAGCATCATCTTGGTTTGTGAACCAAGACCTCCAAGGAACGTAAGGACTACTTCCACTTCGTCAAATCCATGCGTGAGAGTCTTTCTTAATAGGCTTTTATATCTGTCCCATGCATGACCTAGTGATTCTTCCATGCCTTGCCTGAAAGATGAGATCTCTTGCTTTCTTTGTTGACCTTGGAAGAATTGAGTGCCCATATAGTCAAATTCCTGACCGAATTGCATCCTGCAAGCATTAGGCATAAAACTCTAGAAAATATTTGTTAGCACAAAAAGATAGAGAAGATACAAAGAATAAATGATAAGAAGATAAAAGATACCAAGATAGAAGATAAAAACATAAAATAGAAAAATGAAAACAGAAAACAGAAAAAAAAAATAAAAACAGAAAAAAAAAAAAAAAAAAAAACAGAAAAAGAAAAAAAAAATAAAAACAGAAAACAAAATAAAATAAAATAAAATAAAATAAAATCTAATCTAATCAAATAAAATCAAATAAAATAAAATCTAATCTAATCAAATCAAATAAAATCTAATCTAATCAAATAAAATAAAATCAAATCAAATAAGATAAAATAAAATCAAATAAAATCAAATAAAATCAAATAAAATAAAACCAAATCAAATAAAAACCGAAAAAATAAAAACAGAAATTCAAAATTAAAGTCAAAGATAATCAATAATCACACAAATTAACTAGTTAAACCAGAGTCCCCGGCAACGGCGCCAAAAACTTGATGGACAAATTTATGATCACCAAAATATGATGTCACAAACTTGTTGAACAATCGGCAAGTATGACCGAATCGTTTCAAGTAATAAACTCGGTAAGACCAAGTATCGTTCTCCCAAAGGACTCACGGCCTAGTTTAGTTGTGTGGTTCGTTGATTAGCTAAGACTTAAGAACGAAATATTTGAAGTTTAATATGCAAAACAGAAAATAAACATGTATGCATGAGGTTTTGATCAATGGCAAAAGTAAAAGACAAACACTTTCAATGAAATATATATATGAATATGTTGTTAGGGGTCAATTTCATCTTATCCACTCTCATATAATTTAGGAATTCAACATTCAAATCATCATTGTTAATGCCACCCTCTAAAGTACCTTTCAAGAAGGCTTCTCCCTAATTACGAGTTCATACAATTCCTAGCATTCCTAATAATTAGTTCATCAAGTGCAGGAGCTTAACGACAACCAATATAATATTGGGAGAGATTCCCCGGATCTAGACTTCCCCGTACGTTCCCGTATCGACAAAATCAATAATCATGCATTGAATGAGTTAAACAAAGCAAGCATTAAGCAAAGAGGAAAAACCCTAACTAATGATGAAAGAAAGCATAAATCTTAGATTAAGATGCAAGCACAAATTCCATATATGAGAGCTTCAAAAGATTACATTGACTCCCCAACAAACATACAAGGTTTAGTTCACCATATTCATGGTGAACCTAGATGAACAATAATGAAAGAATGAAGGATAAAACCTTAGAAAGGTGAAGAGGTAGCCTGAGCATCCAAGATCCTCCTTCAAAGGGGTGGAAGAGAGAGTGTTTGCTTCGTTTCTGCCAAAGATACCAAACCCTAAGACATCTTGATGGAAGAGAGATCCAGCTGATTCTGGTGCAAGATGGAATCAACGGAACTTCTCCTAGGAACTTCTGGAATCTGAACTGGAAAGGAGGATGAGCATCGTTTTGTTGCAGCGGAAAGAGATGACTTATGATGATGATGACCAGAGGAAGAATGGATGATTTGGTGATGAGAAACTGATGAAGCTGTGATGGAGAAAATGGAATGAAGGCAGATATTTGGGTGCTAAAATGTGATGCGGATGGGTGGAGATATGCTAGTAATGGAGCCTAGCTGATAACAGTTGAAAAACTGTTATTTTCATGCTTAAAAGTGATACTAAAAGCAACCTTTAGACTTAGAAACTAGCTTGAAATCATGCATTTTGTTTATATTTTCAGAAATAAGAGAGCTGGACAGGTTTATGCTTGATTTGAGTGTTTTTGTGCAGGTTTTGAGGTGAATTTGGTGAAAGAAGTGAAGAATGAGAGAGAGGACATTAGAAAAGACAAGAAAGAGTGCAAAAAGAGAAGTCGAAGGCACCGCTCAGCGGCAAACTACCGCTGAGCGGCACTCAAGAGGTGGCGTTGGAACCGCTGAGGGGCAAATGGCCGCTGAGGGGAAGAAAGAAGACGCGTAACCACCGCTGAGCGGTAAATGGCGTTGAGCGGCACTTTTTGGGCTTGGGCTTTTGTAATCTTTTGTAACTCTAGATTAGTATATAAGGGCTTGCACGTCCTTTAGTTAGGGATCTTTGGCAGAAACGAGGCAAACACTCTCTCTTTCACCCCTTTGAAGGAGGATCTTGGATGCTCAGGCTACCTCTTCCACTTTATTGGGTTTATTCTTTCATACTTTCATTGTTATTCATCTAGGTTCACCATGAATATGGTGAACTAAACCTTGTATGTTTGTTGGGGAATCAATGTAATCTCTTGAAGCTCTCATATATGGAATCTGTTGAGTACATCTTTGAATTAAGACATATGCTTTCTTTCATCATTAGTTAGGGTTTTTCCTCTTTGCTCAATGCTTGCATTGTTTAACTCATTCTAATGCATGATTATTGGTTTTGTCGATACGGACACGTACGGGGAAGTCTAGATCCGGGGAATTTCTCCCAATATTATACTGACAATATTCTATTGGTTGCCTTTAAGCTCCTGCACTCATGAACTAATCATTAGGAATGCTAGGAATTGTATGAACTATTTGATTAGGGAGAAGCCATCTAGAATGGTACATTAGAGAGTGGCATTAACAATGATGATTTGAATGTTGAATTCCTAAAATATATGAGAGTGGATGAGATGAAATTGACCCCCAACAACATATTCATTCATATATTCCATTGAAAGTGTTTATCTTTTGTCTTTGCCATTGATCAAAATTCATGCATACATGTTTATTTTCTGTCTTGCATTTTAAACTCAAATATTTCGTTTGTAAGTCTTAGTTAATCAAGAAACCACATAACTAAACTAGGCCGTGAGTCCTTTGGGAAGAACGATACTTGGTCTTACCAAGTTTTATTACTTGAACGATTCGGTCATACTTGCCGATTGTGAAACAAGTTTGTGACATCATATTTTGGTGCTTACAAATTTGTCCATCACTAGCTAGGGAGAGAGGCTAGAGGAAACTCTCAAGCTCTCTCTCGGTGACCTTCAATAAGAAGAAAGTTCTGGACAGCATCAACAGAAAACAATTCTTCATTTAATCAAAGGTGGGTTACAACCAATGGAGTAATGTATTTAAAGGAGAAACAAAGCTCCTGGTTCACGCCTTCAACGTTAGCTATGATGCAAGGAAGCAAGTGCTAGCTATGCAAGGGTGAATAAACGTGAAGAGCCACGTGGAGATCTCTTGAATCTGCTGAAACGTTTATGAAGCTGCTGGTTGCACATGAAAGGTGCTGGATGCACGTGGAAGATCACAGCTGGTGCTGGATGCACGTCAGGCTTCATATGGTGCAAAATTATACCTTTTACTCCTTTGCTTCTCTTGGCTAAACAACTCCTTGGCTGGTTGTTTCATGATCTCCTAGCTTTATTAGACCCTACAAAACACATATAAACATATTAAAGAGAATTCTACTAAGACTTAGAGAATGAAAATTAAGAAAGAGTCTTTAACAATCCTTCTTCACTTCCCTTTCTTAGCCTTAGCTTAAGTTGATACTTCTTTGAATGGAATGCCCTAAATGGGTTTCCATCATACCCTCCCTCTTGAAAAACGATTTGTCCTCAAATCGGGAAGATATAAAGAAGCACAACTTTGGTTTGTCACTTTCCTCCTGGATCAAAAAGATATCTGCAATAAGCATCAAATATATCTCCAATTAGTATCAATCTAAGAAAGAATTTTTTTATGGAAGTAACTTTAGAATAAGGACTTTCTATATTTTGTTTTATAGTTTTAAGGAAATTTAAAAGTCCTAATTCACAAGTCACTTTTCTTTTGTCTTGAGTTGCTTGTTTCCTTAAGGTAACAATAACTCAAGATCTAAATTGCCATATTTTGAAGAGGGTAGTATAATGATAATTTGTGTGGCAATTGGTTTAAAAGAGAAGTTATCATGCAAAGACTTAAAGATAATTGAAGAAGAATTAAAGGATTGGAAACCTTCCCTTTTTGGTTTCCTTTGAATTGTAGGAGTAGAATTTGCCATCAGTAGCAAATGCTCCTTTTCTCTCTTTTCTTTTTCTCTTCTCTCATCTTTTGCTCTCTTCTCTTCTTCTCTCTTTCTCTTTTCTTCTTCTATCTTTTCTCTCAATTCCTCTTCTCTCCTTCTAGTCTCTCTCTTTCTTCTCTTATCCAAGAGTTTCTCAAGTTTTTCTTTAAATTCAATTTCCCTTCTAGAGAAACCATCTAGACCTTTCATAAATGCTTTTCCCTCTTGAATGAGGTGTCCCATTAATTCTAGGTCTCTCTTCGCTGAAGGAGGAACAAAATTTCTTCTCATGCAAGCTCTTAGTTCATACCAATCATGAATGGAGGATTTTCTACCTTTCTTGACACTATATTGCCTATGATTCCACCACTCACTTGCATGTTCTTCTAATCTAGAAAGATATATGTTAAGAGCAAAGGATTCACTATTTCTAGCAAGAAAAGGATGTATTTTATCAATTTTTCTTTCCCAAGCTAAATATGTTAAAGCACTAATGTCCCTACCAAAGAATGGAATATCTTTCCTAGCTTGGTTGTACCTTTCATCCTTCCTTCTTTCTTTTTGTTCACCTTCATTTTGATTTTTCATGTATTGGGCAAACAAGTTCCTAAGCTCACTCATTTCTATTTCTCTCTTGGTGATCATGATTTCCTCATTCATCTTTTTAATTTCAAAAGTGGATTCTTAGTTTGAAAAGGTTTAAGATTTTACCTAGAGACAATTCCCAGGTAAGAGAGGTGAGCCAAAGGCCGCTTAAATACCAAGTCTTACCTAGCCAGAATGTCTAAGGTTACTTACTTGACCATTTTCAAAGTAAGATTCACTATTGAATTTAAAAAAATGGACTCAAACAAACAAAATGAAAGAGTTAAAACACCTATACTTCTAATGGAACAAAATCTTAGAGCATGAAAATAAAACAAAAGAAATCCTAGGTGAGGCTTGTAGCTTTGGCTAACAAGACACACTCACCGTCTACTATCAAAGCAAGCAAAGAAAATTGCCAAGATTGGAGAGAGCACCAAGGACTCTTCTAAACACACTTGGTCTTAATGGCCTTTTACAAGAAAACAAATGAAAACAGATTACAAGTTCAAAACTCAAATAAGATCAAGTCAAACTACTCTACTGCTCCATGTATTCACTAATTTTGAATTTCTTTCTGTATCTCTCTTGGTGCTTTAGCCCTTCAATCCTTGCTCAAAGAGGATTCAATCTTCTGGAACAGTATTGGCTACTGCAGAGTATTGATTCTGCTGTTTAGCTCCTGATGCAACCGTGAAACTTCAATTAGAGCACATTCATCTCACTCTTAATGGTCTTCACAAAGCTCTCCAAAACAGTTTTTGAAAATCTGCTGCACAAGCTATAAGACACCCTTCAAGTGAAAACCTGCACTGTTATATCAAACCAGCAAGAATATCTAATGTTCCACTTCAGCAGATCAATTTATTCAATTGGTCCAAAATTGATGATGGAATCAGCTTGAATTTAAGGACCAAACTGGTCAAAACAGAACTGGATGAAAACTGGGTTATTGTCTAGAAGACAACACCAAACTGCACCAAAAATCAGAAAGCTGAATTGGTTTAAACAAGGTGTGATGAAAATCGTTTTGACAATTTTTTAAAAATTGAAATCTGTACCTTCAATTGTAAAAACCAGTTCAATCAACAAGTTTCCAAAATCCTTTTGATCATTTAAAATGTTTCTCAAATCAGAACTGTATAAGCCAATTGCATAACACAAATCAGATTCTGAAACTGGACTGTTTCAGCATTGGACAATAGTGCAGTATTTCTCTCGGCCAAGGCTATTTGGCTTCATGTGCATTCACTCAAATCTCACTTCCTGAACTGTTTCAGGGTATTTTCACTCCACTGATAAATTTCTTTTGGATGATATACACTCAATCTCACCATCACTCAAATGTTTGGCTTGTGTCTCAAAATTTGGCTACTAGAGTTGCCAAATTTTCACTCTTTTTCTCACTGCAGAATGGTGTTTTAGGAAGCTATTTTTTTTCTTGCTGTGGAGGCACTTGGATCAAGAGCTATATAAGTTTCCACCCCTCAAAATGCTACCACTAGCATGAGCAATCACCCTAGCACAAAATCTGCATCAATAAGCATCTAAACAGCACCAGAAATCAGAAAGTAAGGCTGGAACAGAACTGACTTATTATGGACAAAACCAGATTTTCAATTTAAAGACAAACAAGAAATTAAGGCTATTAGTAAAGGAGGCACTGCAAATAGAACCTAACAAAGCTCTAGAGTAGATCAATAAAGCAAGAAAAGCCAAAATGCAGGTTGAAATCAAGGTGAAACCAAACTGTTTCATATTTTCCGAAACTGTTTGATGAAATGCCCCAAAGAGAATCAGATTTTGTGTTTTTGATTTTTCAGGACCTGTAATCTGGATTGGTTGGTTCTAACAACTTTTTAACACTTGATACTTCTTCTTTTGATCATGTATTTTCATTTTTAAACATTGAACCAGCTCTTACTACAATCCAGAAATGAATTTGAACAAGAATGACCAAAACAGTTGCTGGAAAATGATTTCTGCATCAAAAAAAAGTGGACTGAAATCGTGGTTTTAAACCCAAAATTGATTGGAAGTGATTCAGCAGTTCAATTGATGCATCAAACAACTTTGTATCATCATTTTAAAGATGTTTAAACATTGAAACAGCTGGAAAACAGATTGCAATGTGAATTCACTGGTGCACTTCCATTTTAAAGGCAATTTTAAGGTTTAAAAAGGCAAATCTGCATATAGGCTAGAAAATGACCAAATGAACAGTGCAAACAACTTTGGAATGACAATTTAAACTTGCTCAAATGTTGTAAATGCACAGAACTAGCAAGATTCAACAATTCACCCTTGCTATAGCCTATTTATGCAGAAAATTCCCACCAAAACTGCACCAGATTTAAGCAACTTGTGGAGATAAGGCTGGACAGCACACACAATGACTCCAGAGAATGTTATTACACTGAACTAAGCTAGAATTAAAGTGCTTAGTATGAATAAACTCAGACTGGACTAAGCAAAGAATGATAGCACGGTGAAAAGCTAGAATAAAGCTGAAACAGTGACATGCTAGTGTTTATGCACAACCAAGCTATGCAAATTGCATTTCATTGCTTGTAATGGTTTGCTACACTTTTAGCCATGTCCAACAACATCAAACAAAGTTGTACAATGCTTCAGAATCAAATGAAATTAACTGAAAACAGGTTTAAAGATTTAAAACCAGAAACAGAATTCTGCATCAGAATTCAAAACTGAAATGAAACCAGATTTGAATTTCTTGAGCAGATTTGAAATCAGAATTAGTTTCTAGTGCTTTTGCTTCTCTCACCAAGGCTAGAACATGTTCTCATTGCCTTATTTGGTTGATTTAAAGCTTTTCTAGCACTTGAACTCAAGCAAAACGAATTATACCAGCAGAAAAGAATACCAAAGCAGTGACAGAAATTAAAACTGCAATATTCACTTGCACATGACCAAGACAACACTGAAATTGAAAATTAAAGTTGGAAATGACTCAAACAAAGAAAATTCACCGTTTAAAATAAAGGATAAACATGATAACAGAATGGAAGCACACTTAACAATGATTAAACACAACAAATTAAGAAGAATAGAACCAAAACAGAATGGAAACAGTGCTGGAACAAAAACTGGACAGAATGCAAAAAAACAGGACAGAATGCAAAAACAGAAAACAGAATTGGAATAAAAATGGATGAAATAGCTTAGCTCTTGGTGCGTGGACGACATAAGCTCATGATACCACTTGATGGAAGAGAGATCCAGCTGATTCTGGTGCAAGATGGAATCAACGGAACTTCTCCTAGGAACTTCTGGAATCTGAACTGGAAAGGAGGATGAGCATCGTTTTGTTGCAGCGGAAAGAAATGACTTATGATGATGATGACCAGAGGAAGAATGGATGATTTGGTGATGAGAAACTGATGAAGCTGTGATGGAGAAAATGGAATGAAGGCAGAGATTTGGGTGCTAAAATGTGATGCGGATGGGTGGAGATATGCTAGTAATGGAGCCTAGCTAGGGAGAGAGGCTAGAGGAAACTCTCAAGCTCTCTCTCGGTGACCTTCAATAAGAAGAAAGTTCTGGACAGCATCAACAGAAAACAATTCTTCATTTAATCAAAGGTGGGTTACAACCAATGGAGTAATGTATTTAAAGGAGAAACAAAGCTCCTGGTTCACGCCTTCAACGTTAGCTATGATGCAAGGAAGCAAGTGCTAGCTATGCAAGGGTGAATAAACGTGAAGAGCCACGTGGAGATCTCTTGAATCTGCTGAAACGTTTATGAAGCTGCTGGTTGCACATGAAAGGTGCTGGATGCACGTGGAAGATCACAGCTGGTGCTGGATGCACGTCAGGCTTCATATGGTGCAAAATTATACCTTTTACTCCTTTGCTTCTCTTGGCTAAACAACTCCTTGGCTGGTTGTTTCATGATTTCCTAGCTTTATTAGACCCTACAAAACACATATAAACATATTAAAGAGAATTCTACTAAGACTTAGAGAATGAAAATTAAGAAAGAGTCTTTAACAATCCTTCTTCACTTCCCTTTTTTAGCCTTAGCTTAAGTTGATACTTCTTTGAATGGAATGCCCTAAATGGGTTTCCATCACATCTAGGTCTTTAAATAGGACATAAAAATAATAGAAAACGGGTCCAAGCCCAAACAGATCATAAAATCGCAGAAAACTGGCCAAAAACTCGTATGGTTGACTTTTTCCGTATTCTGGTTGACTGGTTGACTTTTCTGGTTGACTGGTTGACTTTTCTGGTTTCTGGTTGACTTTTCCGATTCCATCTCTCTCCTTCTTCACTTCTTTCACTAAATTCACCTTAAAACCTGCAAAAAAACACTGAAATCAAGCATAAACTTGTCCAGCTCTCTTATTTCTGAAAATATGGATAAAAGCATGATTTCAAGATAGTTTCTAAGTGTAAAGGTTGCTTTTTGTGTCAATTTTAAGCATGAAAATAACAGTTTTTCAACTGTTATCACGCCACTTCCTCCACTCCCTCCACATCTTCCCCTTCCTCCTCTTCCTCCACTTCTTCTAGTTCCTCCACTTCCTTCACTTCCTCTAGTTTGTCAACTTTGTCCACTTCGTCCACTTCCTCCATTTCGTCCACTTCTTCTTCCACTTCGTCAACTTCGTCCACATTGTCCACTTTGTCCACTTCCTCCACTCCGTTAACTTCGACCACATAGTCAACTTTGTCCACCTCGTCCACTTTGTCAATTTCGTCCACTTCTTCTTCCACTTCCTCCACTTCCTCCACCTCGTCTTTTCGTCCACTTCCTCCACTTCTTCAACTTCGTCCACTTTGTCAACTTCGTCCACTTCATCCACTTCGTCCACTTCCTCCAGCTCCTCCACTTACTCCACTTTAACCACTCCGTCCACTCGTCAACTTCATCCAGTTCGTCCACTTCCTCCACTTCCTCCACTTCCTCCCCTTCCTCCACTTCCTCCACTTCTTCCACTTCCTCTACTTCCTCCGCTTCGTCCACCTCGTCCACTTCCTCCACTTCCTACAGTTCCTCCACTTCCTCACTTCGTCAACTTCGTCCACTTCGTCAACTTCGTCCCCTTCGTCCACTTCGTCAACTTCGTCCACTTCGTCAACTTCGTCCACTTCGTCAACTTCGTCATCTTTGTCAACGTCGTCAACTTTGTCCCCTTCGTCCATTTCGTCCACTTCTTCTTCCACTTCTTCCACTTCGTCCACTTCCTCCACTTTCCAGTTCCTCCACTTACTCTACTTTAACCACTTCGTCCACTTCGTCAACTTCATCCACTTCCTCCACTTCCTCCACTTCCTCCCCTTCCTCCACTTCCTCCACTTCCTCCACTTCTTTCACTTCCTCCACTTCCTCCACTTCGTCCACCTCGTCCACCTCCTACACTTCCTACACTTCCTCCACTTCCTCACTTCGTCAACTTCGTCCACTTCGTCAACTTCAACATCTTTGTAACCTTCGTCAACATCGTCCCCTTCGTCTATTTCGTCCACTTCTTCTTCCACTTCTTCCACTTCGTCAACTTCCTCCACTTCCTCCACTTCCTCCACTTCGTCAAGTTCATCAACTTCGTCAACTTTTTCCACATCGTCAATTTATTCAACTTCGTCAACTTCGTCCACTTCGTCTTTTACTTCTTCCACTTCCTCTACTTCCTCATCCACTTCCTCCACTTCGTCTTTTCGTCCACTTCGTCCACTACGTCAACTACATCCACTTCTTCAACTTCGTCCACTTCGTCAACTTCGTCCACTTTGTCAACTTCCTCCACTTCCACCACTTCTTCCACTTCCTCCCCTTCCTCCACTTTCTCCACTTCCTCCACTTCTTCCACTTCATCAACTTCGTCCACTTCGTCAACCTCGTCCACTTGGTCCACTTTTTCAACTTCGTCAACTTCGTGCACTTCCTCCACTTCATCCAATTCGTCCACTTCGTCCACTTCGTCAACTTCGTGCACTTCGTCAACTTTGTCCACTTACTCCCCTTCCTCCACTTCGTCCACTTCCTCTACTTCTTCCACTTCGTCCACCTCGTCCACTTCCTCCACTTCCTCCACTTCCTCACTTCGTCAACTTCGTCCACTTCGTCAACTTCGTCCACTGTGTCTTCTTCGCCCACTTCTTCAACTTCGTTCACCTCGTCCACTGCCTCCACTTCCTCCACTTCGTCCATTTCCTCCACTTCCTCCACTTAGTCCACTTCGTCCACGTCGTCAACTTCTTCCACTTCGTCAACTTCGTCCACTTTCTCCACTTCCTCCACTTCCTCCCCTTCCTCCACTTCTTCTACTTCCTCCACTTCCTCCACTTCTTCTTTCACTTCGTCCATTTCGTCCATTTCCTGTACTTCCCCCACTTCCTCCAGTTCGTCGACTTGATCCACTTCGTCCACTTCGACAACTTCCTCCACTTCGTCCACGTTGTCCACTTCCTCAACTTTGTCCACTTCGTCCACTTCTTCTTCCACTTTTTCCACTTCGTCCACTTCCTCCCCTCCGTCAACTTCATCCAATTCGTCAACGTTTTCCACCTCGTCCACTTTGTCCACTTCGTCAACTTCGTCTACTTTGTTCGCTTCGTCCACTTTCTTCGCTTCGTCCATTTTGTCCACTTCGTCCGCCTCGTCAACTTCGTGCACTTCGTCCACTTCGTCAACTTCGTCAACTTTGTCCACTTCGTCCACTTTGTCGACTTCTTCTTCCGCTTCTTCCGCTTCCTCCGCTTCTTCCACTTCGTCCACTTCCTGCACTTCCTCCACTCCCTCCCCTTCCTCCACTTCCTCCACTTCCTCCACTTCCTCACTTCGTCAACTTCGTCCATTTTGGTCCACTTTGTCAACTTCGCCAACTTCGTCAACTTCTTCCGCTTCGTCCAATTCGTCCACTTCCTCCACTTCCTCCACTTAGTCTACTTCGTCCACTTCCTCTACTTCCTCCACTTCGTCCATTTCGTCCACTTCGTCCATGTTGTACACTTCGTCCACTTCGTCGACATCGTCATCTTCGTCCACATCGTCAACTTCGTCCACTTCGTCAACTTCGTCCACTTCCTCCACTTCCTCCTTTTCCTCCACTTCCTCTACTTCCTCCACTTCCTCCACTTCCTCTTCGTCCACATCGTCCACTTCCCCCACTTTCTCCACTTCCTCCACTTCCACCACTTCCACCACTTAGTCCACTTCGTCAACTTCGTCCACTTTGTCCACTTCGTCCACTTCCTCCACTTCCCCCACTTCCTCCACTTCCTCCCCTTCCTCCACTTCCTCCACTTCCTCCACTTCCTCCACTTCCTCTACTTCCTCCACTTCGTCCACCTCGTCCACTTCCTCTACTTCCTCCACTTGGTCTACTTCGTCAACTTCATCAACTTCATCCAATTCGTCCTCTTCGTCCACTTCCTCCACTTCGTCCATTTCGTCCACTTCGTTAACTTCGTCCAGTGCGTCAACTTCGTCTACTTCGTCCACTTTGTCAACTTCAAAGTTCGTCAACTTCGTCCACTACGTCCACTTCCTCCCCTTCGTCGACTTCGTCCACTTCAACCACTTCGTCAACTTCGTTTAGTTCGTCAACTTCGTCCACTTCCGCCACTTCCTCCACTTCCTCCCCTTCCTCCACGTCCTCCACTTCCTCACTTCCTCTAGTTCCTCCACTTCGTCCACTTCCTCCACTTCGTCCATTTCGTCCACTTCGTCAACTTCATCCACTTCGTCAACTTCGTCTACTTCATCCACTTTGTCAACTTCAAAATTTGTTAACTTCCTCCACTTCCTCGAGTTACTCTACTTCGTCCACTTCGTCAACATTGTCCACCTCCTCCACTATGTCAAATTCGTCCACTTCCTCCACTTCCTCATTTCCTCCACTTCCTCCACTTCTTCTACTTCCTCCACTTCCTCCAGTTCCTCCACTTCCTCCACATCCTTCACTTCCTCGACTTACTCCACTTTTTCTACTTCGTCAACTTTGTCCACTTCCTCCACTTCTTCAACTTCGTCCACTTCATCAACTTCGTCCGATTTGTCGACTTTGTCAACTTCGCCACCTTCGTCAACTTCGTTCACTTCGTCGACTTCCTCCACTTTGTCCACTTCGTCAACTTCGTCCTCTTCCTCCACTTCCTCCACTTCCTCCACTTCTTCTACTTCCCCCACTTCCTCCACTTCCTCCACTTCGTGAACTTCTTCTTCCACTTTGTCCACTTCGTCCAGTTACTCCACTTTCTCCATTTCGTCCACTTCGTCCACTTCATCAACTTCATGCACTTCCTCAACTTGCTCCACTTCCTCCACTTCCTGCCCTTTCTCCACTTCCTCCACTTCCTCCACTTCCTCCACTTCTTCTACTTCCTCCACTTCCTCTACTTCCTCCACTTCGTGAACTTCTTCTTCCACTTCTTCTTCCACTTTGTTCACTTCGTCCAGTTGCTCCACTTCCTCTATTTCGTCCACTTTCTCCACTTCGTCAACTTCATGCACTTCCTCCACTTCCTCCTATTACTCCACTTCATCAACTCACTTCGTCCACTTCGTCAACTTCGTCCACTTTGTCAACTTCGTCCACTTTGTCCACTTCGTCCAGTTTGTCAACTTTGTCCAGTTCGTCAACCTCATCCAGTTCGTCAACTTTGTCCACTTCGTGCACTACGTCCACTTCTTCCGTTCTTCCACTTCGTCCACTTCATCGACTTCGTCCACTTTGTCCACTTCCTCTACTTCCTCCGCTTCGTCCACCTCGTCCTCTTCCTCCACTTCCTCCACTTCCTACAGTTCCTCCACTTCCTCACTTCGTCCACTTCGTCAACTTCGTCCCCTTCGTCCACTTCGTCAACTTCGTCCACTTTGTCAACTTCGTCATCTTTGTCGACTTCGTCAACTTCGTCCCCTTCGTCCATTTCGTCCACTTCTTCTTCCACTTCTTCCACTTCGTCAACTTCGTCCACTTCCTCCACTTCGTCCACTTCGTCAACTTTGTCCACATCGTCAATTGATTCAACTTTGTCAACTTCGTCCACTTCTTCTTTTACTTCGTCCACTTTCTCCTCTTCCTCCACTTTTTCTATTTCCTCCACTTCCTCCATTTCCTCCACTTCCTCCACTTAGTCCACTTCCTCCACTTCGTCAACTTCGTCAACTTCGTCCATTTCGTCCACTTACTCCCCTTCCTCCACTTCGTCCACCTCGTCCACTTCCTCACTACGTCAACTTCGTCCACTTCGTCCACTTTGTCTACTTCGCCCACTTCGTCAACTTCGTTCACCTCGTCCACTGCCTCCACTTCCTCCACTTCGTCCACTTCGTCCATTTCCTCCACTTCCTCCACTTAGTCCACTTCCTCTACTTCTTCGACTTCCTCCACTTCCTCCACTTCTTCTTCCACTTCGTCCATTTCGTCCACATCGTCCATTTCCTCGAGCGCTTCCCGTTCCTCCACTTCCTCTACTTCTTCTACTTCCTCCACTTCCTCCACTTTTTCTTCCACTTCGTCCATTACATCCACATCGTCAATTTCCTCCACTTCCTCCACTTCCTCCACTTCCGCCACTTCTTCTACTTCATCCACTTCGTCCACTTCCTCTAGTTTGTCAACTTCGTCCACTTCGTCCGCTTCGTCCACTTCATCCACTTCGTCCATTTCGTCCACTTCTTCTTCCACTTCGTCAACTTCCTCCACTTCCTCCACTCCATTAACTTCGTCTACATAGTCAACTTTGTCCACCTCGTCCACTTTGTCAACTTCGTCAACTTCGTCCACTTCTTCTTCCACTTCGTCCACTTCGTCCACTTCCTCCACTTCGTCTTTTCGTCCACTTCTTCAACTTCGTCCACTTTGTCAACTTCGTCCACTTCCTCCACTTCCTCCACTCCGTTAATTTCGTCTACATAGTCAACTTTGTCCACCTCGTCCACTTTGTCAACTTCGTCAACTTCTTCTTCCACTTCGTCCACTTCTTCCACTTCCTCCACTTCCTCCACTTCCTCCACTTCCTCCACTTCGTCTTTTTGTCCACTTCCTCCACTTCTTCAACTTCGTCCACTTTGTCAACTTCGTCCACTTCCTCCAGCTCCTCCACTTACTCCACTTTAACCACTTCGTCCACTCGTCAACTTCATCTAGTTTGTCCACTTCCTCCACTTCCTCCCCTTCCTCCACTTCCTCCACTTCTTCCACTTCCTCTACTTCCTCCGCTTCGTCCACCTCGTCCACTTCCTCCACTTCCTCCACTTCCTACAGTTCCTCCACTTCCTCACTTCGTCAACTTCGTCCCCTTCGTCCACTTCGTCAACTTCGTCATCTTTGTCAACTTCGTCAACTTTGTCCCCTTCATCCATTTCGTCCACTTCTTCTTCCACTTCTTCCACTTCGTCCACTTCCTCCACTTTGTCAACTTCGTCCACTTCGTCAACTTCGTCAACTTCGTCCACTTCGTCAACTTCGTCCACTTCGTCAACTTTGTCCACATCGTCAATTTATTCAACTTTGTCAACTTCGTCACTTCTTCTTTTAGTTCGTCCCCTTCCTCCACTTCCTCCACTTCCTCTACTTCCTCTACTTCCTCCACTTCCTCCACTTCGTCTTTTCGTCCACTTCGTCCACTGCATCAACTTCATCCACTTCTTCAACTTCGTCCAATTCGTCAACGTCGTCCACTTTGTCATCTTCCTCCACTTCCTCCACTTCCTACAGTTCCTCCACTTCCTCCCCTTCCTCCACTTCCTCCACTTCGTCAACTTCGTCCACTTCGTCAACCTCGTCCACTTTGTCAACTTCGTCATCTTCTTCAACTTCGTCCACTTGCTCCACTTCATCCAATTCGTCCACTTTGTCCACTTCCTCCACTTCCTCCACTTCCTACTGTTCTTCCACTTCCTCACTTCGTCCACTTCGTCTGCTTCGTCCACTTCGTCAACTTCGTCATCTTTGTCAACTTCGTCAACTTCGTCCCGTTCGTCCATTTCGTCAACTTCGTCATCTTCATCCACTTCGTCCACCTCGTCCACTTCCTCCACTTCCTCCACTTCCTACTGTTCTTCCACTTCCTCACTTCGTCAACTTCGTCCACTTCGTCTGCTTCGTCCACTTCGTCAACTTCGTCATCTTTGTCAACTTCGTCAACTTCGTCCCCTTCGTCCATTTCGTCCACTTCTTCTTCCACTTCTTCCAGTTCGTCAACTTCGTCCACTTCCTCCACTTTGTCAACTTCATCCACTTCGTCAACTTTGTCCACATCGTCAATTTATTCAACTTCGTCCACTTCGTCAACTTCGTCCACTTTGTCAACTTCCTGCATTTCCTTCACTTCCTCCACTTCCTCCACTTCCTCCTCTTCCTCCACTTTCTCCACTTCCTCCACTTCCTCCACTTCGTCAACTTCGTCCACTTCGTCAACCACGTCCACTTGGTCCACTTTTTCAACTTCGTCAACTTCTTCAACTTCGTGCACTTCCTCCACTTCATCCAATTCGTCCACTTCGTCAACTTCGTGCACTTCTTCATCTTCGTCCACTTGCTCCACTTCATCAAATTCGTCCACTTTGTCCACTCCATCAACTTCGTGCACTTCGTCAACTTCATGCACTTCATCAACTTCGTCAACTTCGTCCACTTCGTCCACTTACTTCCCGTCCTCCACTTCGTCCACCTCGTCCACTTCCTCCACTTCCTCACTTCGTCAACTTCGTGCACTTCGTCAACTTCGTCCACTTCGTCAACTTCGTCCACTTTGTCTACTTCACCCACTTCGTCAACTTCGTTCACCTCGTCCACTGCCTCCACTTCCTCCAGTTTGTCCACTTCGTCCATTTCCTCCACTTCCTCCACTTAGTCCACTTCCTCTACTTCTTCTACTTCCTCCACTTCTTCTTCCACTTCGTCCATTTTGTCCACATCGTCCATTTCCTCGACTGCTTCCCCTTCCTCCACTTCCTCTACTTCTTCTACTTCCTCCACTTCCTCCACTTCTTCTTCCACTTCGTCCATTTCGTCCACATCGTCCATTTCCTCCACTTCCGCCACTTCTTCTACTTCCTCCACTTCCTCCACTTCCTCTAGTTTGTCAACTTCGTCCACTTCGTCTATTTCGTCCACTTCTTCTTCCACTTCTTCCACTTCCTCAACTTCCTCCACTTCCTCCACTTCGTCTTTTCGTCCACTTCGTCCACTTCTTCAACTTCGTCCACTTTGTCCATTTCGTCCACTTCCTCCACTTCCTCCAGTTCCTCCACTTACTCTACTTTAACCACTTCGTCCACTTCGTCAACTTCATCCATTTCGTCTACTTCGTCCACTTCCTCCCCTTCCTCCACTTCCTCCACTTCTTCCACTTCCTCCACTTCCTCCACTTCGTCCACCTCGTCCACTCCCTGCACTTCCTACACTTCCTCCACTTCCTCACTTCGTCAATTTCGTCCACTTCATCAACTTCAACATCTTTGTCAACTTCGTCAACTTCGTCCCCTTCGTCCATTTCGTCCACTTCTTCTTCCACTTCTTCCACTTCGTCACCTTCCTCCACTTCCTCCACTTCGTCAAGTTCATCCACTTCGTCAACTTTGTCCACATCGTCCATTTATTGAACTTCGTCAACTTCGTCTTTTACTTCGTCCACTTCTTCCACTTCCTCTACTTCCTATTCTTCCTTCACTTCCTCCACTTCGTCTTTACGTCCACTTCGTCCACTACGTCAACTTCATCCACTTCTTCAACTTCATCCACTTCGTCAACTTCGTCCACTTTGTCAACTTCCTCCACTTCCTCCACTTCCTCCACTTCCTCCACTTCCTCCACTTCCTCCACTTACTCCACTTCCTCCACTTCCTCCCCTTCCTCCACTTTCTCCACTTCCTCCACTTCCTCCAATTCGTCCACTTCGTCCACATCGTCCACTTCCTCCACTTCTTTCAATTCCTCCACTTCCTCCACTTCGTCTCCTTCCTCCCTTCCTCCACTTCGTCCACTTCGTCAACTTCGTCCACTTCGTCAAATTCGTCAACTTCGTCCACTTCGTCAACTTCCTCCACTTCCCCAACTTCCTCCACTTCCTCTACTTCCTCCACTTACTCCACTTCCTCCACTTCCTCCACTTCCTCCACTTCGTCCATTTTTTCCACTTCGTCCACTTCGTCCACTTCGTCGACATCGTCAACTTCGTCGACATCGTCAACTTCGTCCACTTCGTCAACTTCATCCACTTCGTCAACTTCGTCCATTTCTTCGACTCCGTCCACTTCCTCGACTTCCACGACTTCCTCGTCTACTTCCTCTACTTCCTCCACTTCGTGCATTTCGTCCACTTCGTCCACTTCATACACTTCGTCCACTTCGTCCACTTCGTCCTCTTCGTCCACTTCGTCAACTTCGTCCACATCGTCAACTTCCTCCACATCGTCCACTTTGTCAACTTCGCCCACTTCGTCAAATTCGTCAACTTTGTCCACTTCGTCAACTTCCTCCACTTCCCCAACTTCCTCAACTTCCTCCACTTCCTCGACATCCTCCACTTCTTCAACTTCGTCCACTTCGTCCACTTCGTCCACTTCGTCCACTTCGTCCACTTCGTCCACTTCGTCAACTTCGTCAACTTCGTCAGCTTCGTCATCAACTTCGTCTACTTCGTCGATTTCGTCCATTTCTTCTTCCACTTCTTCCACTCCGTCCACTTCCTCGACTTCCACGACTTCCTCCTCTACTTCCTCTACTTCCTCCACTTCGTCCATTTCGTCCACTTCATACACTTCGTCCAATTCGTCCACTTCGTCAACTTCGTCCCCATCGTCAACTTCGTCCCCATCGTCAACTTCGTCCACTTTGTCCACTTCGTCTACTTCGTCCACTTCGTCAACTTCGTCCACATCGTCAACTTCGTCCGCTTCGTCAACTTCTTCCTCTTCGTCAACTTCCTCCACTTCCTCCACTTCGTGCACTTCCTCCACTTCTTTCACTTCCTCCACTTCTTCTTCCACTTCGTCCACATCGTCCACTTCCTGCACTTCTTCCAATTCCTGCACTTCCTCCACTTCCTCTCCTTCCTCCCCTTCCTCCACTTCGTCCACTTCGTCCACATCATCCACTTCGTCAACCACTTCCTCCACTTCGTCCACTTTATCCACTTCGTCCACTTAGTCCACTTCGTCCACTTCCTCCACTTCGTCCACTTCGTCAACTTCATCCACTTTCTCCACTTCCTCCTCTTCCTCCTCTTCCTTGAATTCCTCCACTTCCTCCACTTAGTCCACTTCCTCCACTTCTTCAACTTCCTCTACTTCCTCCACTTCGTCCACCTGGTCCACTTCCTCCACTTCCTCCACTTTGTCCACTTCGTCAACTTCATCCACTTCCTCATTGCCCTCTAGTCCGCCCACTTCGTCAACATCCTCCACTTCCCCAACTCCCTCCATTTCCTCCTCTTCCTCCACTTCTTCTACTTCCTCCACTTCCTCCACTTCCTCCAAATCGTCGATTTCGTCCCCTTCTTCTTGCTCTTCGTCCACATCGTCCACTTCCTCCGCTTCCTCCACTTCCTCCACTTCCATCACTTCCTCAATTTTCTCCACTTCGTCCACTTCGTCAACTTCGTCCACTTCCTCCACTACGTCAACTTTGTCCACTTCGGCCACTTCGTCCATTCCATCCACTTCATCCACTTCCTCCACTTTGTCCCCTTCGTCAACTTCGTCCACTTCCTCATTTACCTCCAGTCTTTCCACTTCGTTCACTACGTCAACCTCGTCCACTTCGTCAACTTCGTCCACTTCGTCAAATTCGTCAACTTCGTCCACTTCGTCAACCTCCTCCACTTCCCAAACTTCCTCCACTGCCTCTACTTCCTCCACTTCCTCCACTTCCTCCACTTTTTCCATTTCGTCCACTTCGTCCACTTCGTCCACTTCGTCAACTTCGTCCACATCGTCAACTTCGTCCACTTCGTCAACTTCGTCCACTTCGTCCATTTTGTCCATTTCTTCTTCCACTTCTTCCACTTCGTCCACTTCCTCGACTTCCACGACTTCCTCCTCTACTTCCTCTATTTCCTCCACTTCGTGCATTTCGTCCACTTCATCCACTTCATACACTTCGTCCACTTCGTCAACTTCGTCCACATCGTCAACTTCGTCCACTTCGTCAACTTCGTCCACATCGAAAACTTCGTCCACTTCGTCAACTTCTTCCTCTTTATCAACTTCCTCCACTTCCTCCACTTCGTCCACATCGTCACCTTCGTCAACTTCGTCCACTTCGTCCATTTCGTCCATTTCATCCATTTCTTCTTCCACTTCTTCGACTTCGTCAACTTCATCCACTTCGTCAACTTCCTCCACTTCGTCCACTTCCTCCACTTCCTCCACTTCCTCCACTTCCTCCACTTCGTCCATTTCGTCCACTTCGTCCACTTCGTCCACTTCGTCCACTTCATCCACTTCGTCCACTTCGTAAACTTCGTCCACTTCATCAATTTTGTCCACATCGTTGATAACAGTTGAAAAACTGTTATTTTTATGAATAAAATTGACACTAAAAGCAACCTTTACACTTAGAAACTAGCTTGAAATCATGCTTTTCTTCATACTTTTAGAAATAAGAGAGCTGGACAGGTTTATGCTTGATTTCAGTGTTTTTGTGCAGGTTTTAAGGTGAATTTGGTGAAAGAAGTGAAGAAGGAGAGAGATGAAATCAGAAAAGACATCAAAAAGTGCACAAGGAGAAGCCGAAGTCACCGCTCAACGGCAGTTTACCGCTGAGCGGCACTCAGGCACTCAAGGGAGATCCGCTGAGGGGCAAAATGGCCGCTGAGGGGAGAAAACAAGACACGCACTTACCGCTGAGCGGTATTTTACCGCTGAGCGGCACTTTAATGGGCTTGGACCTAATTTTTTGTAATTTACGAATGGTATTTAAGCTTTAGGGTTTCCTAGGGTTAGGTATCTTTGGCTGGAACGAAGCAAACACTTTCTCTTCCACCCCTTTGAAGGAGGATCTTGGATGCTGAGGCTTCCTCTTCACCTTTTTAGGGTTTATTCTTTCATTCTTTCATTGTAATTCATCTTAGTTCACCATGAATATGGTGAACTAAACTTTGTATGTTTGTTGGGGAATCAATGTAATCTTGTGAAGCTCTCATATATGGAATCTGTTTTTACATCTTTTAATTAAGACTTATGCTTTCTTTCATCATTAGTTAGGGTTTTTCCTCTTTGCTTAATGCTTGCATTGTTTAACTCATTCGATGCATGATTATTGGTTTTGTCGATACGGGCACGTACGGGGAAGTCTAGATCCGGGGAATTTCTCCCAATATGATATTGGTTGTCGTTATGCTCCTGCACTTATGAACTGATCATTAGGAATGCTAGGAATTGTATGAACTCGTGATTAGGGAGAAGCCTTCTTGAAAGGTACTTTAGAGAGTGGCATTAACAATGATGATTTGAATGTTGGATTCCTAAAATATATGAGAGTGGATAAGATGAAATTGACCCCAACAACATATTCATACATCTATTTCATAGAAAGTGTTTATCTTTTGCTTTTTGCCATTGATCAAAAACTTCATGCATACATATTTAATTTTCGTCTTTTGCATATATAAAAATCCAAATATTTTGTCTTTAAGTCTTAACTAATCAGTAACCCACACAACTAAACTAGGCCGTGAGTCCTTTGGGAAGAACGATACTTGGTCTTACCAAGTTTATTACTTGAACGATTCGGTCATACTTGCCGATTGAAAAACAAGTTTGTGACATCATAATTTGGTGTTCATAAATTTGTCCATCAAGTTTTTGGCGCCATTGCCGGGGACTCTGGTTTAACTGGTTAATTTGTGTGATTATTGATTATCTTTGACTTATTTTTTTATTTTTAATTTAAATTTCGAATTTTTTTTATTTCATTTTTCTGTTTATATTTTTCAGTTTGTATTTTATTTGATTTGATTTTATTTTATTTTTCTGTTTTCTGTTTTTTTCTGTTTTCTGTTTTTATTTTCTGAATCTTATATCTTCTCTTATATCTTTTGTGCTAACCAAATCTTTTCTAGGGTTTTGTGTTCTTGTGTATGCAGGAGGCAATTCGAACTAGGAGCAAGAAAACAACAGAACCTCTGCTTGAAGGATTAGAAGACAGTAGACGGAGGAGAAGAATCAAAACATCTAGAGAACTTTTCCCTCCTCCGGAAACTCTGTTACAACCATCACCACAAGGTTCTGTTCATAGCACAGAAAATATGGAGAACAATAATATCAGAAGAACTCTTGCTGATTACACCAATATAGCTGGACCTCAGCACTTTAACATCATAGCTAGACCTAGAGTCAATGCAGCCAATATGGAGGTCAAACCAGCACTGATCCAACTGGTGAAGAGCAATCAATTTAATGGGTTATCTCATGAAAGCCCATATGAGCACCTTACTACATTTAATGAAATTTGCAACACAGTGAAAATCAATGGGGTGCCAGATGAAGCAATCAAACTTAGTTTGTTTCCTTTCTCATTGGGAGGCAATGCTAAGCTTTGGTTGAATTCTTTTCCAGAAGGAAGTTTCACAGAGTGGGAAGCAGTGGTAACAAAGTTTTTGAACAAGTACTTTCCACAATCAAAGGTGACAAAAGGCAAGCAAGAGATATCTTCATTTAAGCAGGGCATGGAAGAATCACTAGGGCATGCATGGGATAGATACAAAAGTCTGCTAAGAAAAACACCCACGCATGGTTTTGAAGAACAGGAAGTAGTCTTAACTTTCCTTGGAGGGCTTGGTTCACAAACCAAGATGATGCTGGACGCCTCAGCAGGAGGCAATATTAAATGGAAAACTCCAGAGGAAGCCACAGAAATTATAGAAAATATGGCTACTAGTGATAATGAGCTGCACAATGAGAGAGGAGCTCCTATGCAACAAAAAGGGGTTCTCCAATTACAGACACATGATGCCTTGCTAACTCAAAATAAAATTCTAACTCAACAATTGGAGACTCTGACTAAAACTCTTGCACAATTACCTAAAGAGTTGAAAACTGCTGCACAGGTACAAACCCAGTTGTGCGAATTATGTGGAGGTGATCATATCAATGGTCAATGTGCTTTTCCAGCGGAAGCCGTGGAGGATGTTAATTTCATGACTAATCAATTTCCATATCGTCAAGGGAATTACAATCAAGGGTGGAAACCACATCCAAGCATTGGTCAAGGACAAACTGGGCAAGCCAATCAATATAATAAGCAGTAGCAGCAACCAACCTTTTGGCAACAGTTATCTATGCTTAATGAAAGATCAACAAGGTTGGAAGAGACTCTTCAGCAATTCATACAGAAAACTGAATCTTCTCAAAAGAGCACTGAAGCTGCTATAAAGAATTTGGAGATTCAAATGGGTCAGATTACCAAGCAATTGGAAGAAAGGCCAAATAGAAAGTTTGGGGCTAATACTGAGGTTAACCCCAGAGAAGAGTGCAAAGTGGTAAAGAGTGTGAATGAAGAGATAATTGAGTTAGAAGAAGGAGAAACAGAAGAAAGAAGAGAAATAGAGAGCAAAAATACTTTTCCTTTTCCAATAAATCAAGAGAAACAAATGGACTTCACAAAATTATTCAGAATGGTGGATAATGAAGCACCTTGGGAACAGATTTTACAGAAAATTGCAGTTTACACAAAATCTGATGAAGAAATCTCTACAAAGAAGAGACGTAGAGATGATGAGGCAAAAGAGTGTATAACTGTTAAGAAAGAGTCATTCCCTCCTAAAGCATCAGATCCAGGCAGTTTTTCTATCCCTTGTACTATAGGGAAGAAAAAGGTAAAGAAGGCTCTTCTTGATTTAGGTTCAAGTGTTAACTTGATACCTTATTCTTTACTGGAGCAAATCGGCAATGTTAAAGTGAAACCTGCAAAGGTTAAAATAGTAATGGCCGATGGATCTTCAAAGGAGCCATGTGGGATTGTAGAGGACATTATAGTTTGTGTTGGCAAACTTCAGTTCTTGGGAGACTTTGTGGTGATGAAGATGGAGACCGAGAAGATACCTATCATACTTGGAAGACCGTTTATGAAAACGGCCAGGGCTATCATAGATGTAAATGAAGGTATAGTGGTGCTCCAGGACAGAGAGGAGAGAGTGGTGGTAGATGTCTTCAAAGATGAGATGCAAGAAAAGGAGGAAGAAGCTAGTTATAAAGCTGCATTTCGAGATGCACCCATGACTAGCCGTAAAGATGAAAATCTTGAGGTTTCAGGTAACCATTGTTTGTTGTTTCAGGTACCCAAGGAAGAAGAGATTGGAAGAGGAGAAGAAATTCCTAGAGACTGGAAGAAAAGAAGACTCCAACTTGGCACACCTGTAAGAATCAGGAACAAGTTGTGGGTTGTGAAGGGCTTTAAAGAGAAGGAGATGGTAGAGATAGAGTCTCCATATTCTAGAAGAACCAAAACAGTTCAAAGGAAACAGCTGAGAAGTTGGTGGAATGATAACATCAACTATAAAGAAGATGGAACTTGTACTTTATTGGGTCAAGCTAATGACATTAAAAGAGCGCTTGCTGGGAGGCAACCCAGTGAATTTAAAGACTTTTGATTTGGTTTTGTAATTTTTAATTTGTGAACATTAGTTTTGTAATTATTTTGTTGGATGTAGCATCTACTGAAGGATGCTAGGTGGTTAAGTATCTACTGAAGGATACTATGGATGTAACACCTACTGATGGGTGTTGGTAAGAAAATTTTGCACCTACTGATGGGTGTTGGTGGATTTTGGGTCAGGCTCGTGACGTTAAACAAGCGCTACCTGGGAGGCAACCCAGTTGATTGAATATTTCTGTTTGTTTGTTTTAGTTAGGGTTTGCATAAGCATTTTGAACATTGAATTGCAGGGAGCCAGTGAGTGGCATGTCTAGGAGGCACGTAGGTTAAGAAAAGAAGGAGAAGAACACATCACGAAAGTGCCGCTGAGCGGTACTTTACCGCTGAGCGGTACTCTCGCAGATTGGGTTTTAGTTCCCCTTAGCGGGACCCGAGCCCATTAGGGTATTTTTAAACCCTAAGCTGCGTATTCTGTCACACTTTCAGATTTTTCTCTGCACAAACACTCCCACATACCTTCTCCAAGGTTTTCCACATCTTTTCACTCTTCCACTCAATTTTTCATTAGTGTGCCATCAAAGTTTGGGGTTGGAAGAGAGCATTCTAGCTTGGAAGCATTCTCATTGCATCTAGTATCTCCACCCAAGAATGGCATCCTCATCAGGAAAAAGATTGAAAACCATGGCAACCAAGAGAAAGGAAAAGGAACCAGAGCAACCCCAATCTAACAGGTTCCTCTCTAGGAAACATGAGAAGCACTTTAGGGTGGTTCAGGACAGGAGACTTCTGATGGAGAGAAAGGTTGGAATGATACCTAACTTTGCTCCTCAATTTGCAGAGCAAATGTTAG
The DNA here is from genome assembly GCF_029865625.1 of Vigna umbellata. Classification (NCBI taxonomy): domain Eukaryota; kingdom Viridiplantae; phylum Streptophyta; class Magnoliopsida; order Fabales; family Fabaceae; genus Vigna; species Vigna umbellata. The sequence goes on from NC_142166.1 coordinate 27,407,559, forward strand.
GGAATGATTGGGGAAAGCTAGCCACTTATCCTGCACCTGCCAACATAGCTGTGGTAAAGGAATTTTACACCAATGCAAAGAAGATTGGTGATTATCCAGCTGAGAATTATTTGGGCTATGGCAGAGGCCATGCTATCAGGTATGATCCTGATTCTATTAATAACTTCCTGGACACTGTATGGGCTGGTGAGCAGTGCCAGTTTGCTCTTTGCATGGAGGAAGGTGCTGATTATGAGGATGTGGAGAGAGTATTGTGTATACCTGGAGGACACTTCCAAAGGAATAGATCTGGCTCAGTGGTTAACATTAGGAGGACGGATTTGACTCCTCTTGCAAAGTATTGGATGGCGTTTTCACATGCCAACATTCAGCCATGTTCACATGTGTCAGATATTACTCTCAGCAGGGCACTATTCATCTACTGTGCTATCAGAAATTTAAATGTTAATATTGGGCAGGTGATAGCTGATGAAATTAGTGTATGTGCTAACACCTCAAACAACAAAGCACCACTAGGACATCCTTCTTTGATCACTCACCTTTGCAAGCTAGCTGGGGTGGACACTTCTGTTCCACCATTTGAGAGGCCAAGAAAAGCTATTGATGAGGCCTATTACAGACAGTACTGTGGAGGTGAGGATGCAGCTCAGCCAGTTCCACCACGCCGTGCTCGTAGAGAGAGAGGGCCAGCACAGAGCCAGACATCTACTGATACACATGAAGCAGAACCATTCCAGATGAGGGACATGTATATGTCTCTTATAGGTGCTCAGTTGCAGTCCATTCACAGAGGGCAGGTGGCCACTGCTGAGATGATTGTGGGGATGTATGATACACCTCCAGCCCACAGGTGGACTATGGATGAATTCCATAATGTGGTAGCTTGGCCAGAGTAACCAGTGCATGGAGGAGGAGCTGGAGCAACTAAAGCTTCAGCTAGAGAGATGGAAGAAGATGAAGCTGATGATGATGATGCATTTGAAGATGCTGAAGATGAGGAAGAAGAAGAAGATACAGAGGACAGCTCAGACTGATGAGGAGCTGAGATAGCATTTACTGATAAATGCTATCATATGATTATGCTTTTGTGGGTTAAGTTTTCTAAACTTATTTTTTATTTGTTTTTAAATTAGGGTTTGATGTACTCTATTGAAAACCTGGTTTCTTGTGATGGTTTGCTATTAACTGTGATTGTGTGATAAGTAATACTGAATGATGCTTATGATTAATTGATGTTGAGATGATGTGCACATTAAAATGCTTATACAGGTGACTCACAAGCTTTGTGAACAAATGCATGATATCACGATTGTGATTGTGAAATTAAGCAGGATGTGTATGTCAAATGTGAATGAGCTTATATGTGAGATTTTGAGCTCCAGAGTTGTTATTGTTGAATGTTATTACTTTGAAAGCATGAATGATTTTGCCCAGGTTTTCTATGATTGAATCAATTGCTTGTTTTGCATCATAATGTCAAGGCCGTTTGTTGGAAACCTTTTTATTGGCCAAATTTGTAAAAATTAGCCCACTAAAAGAGAACACTTTGTATTCAATCCTTTTGAACCCTTAGCCTTGAACATACACTGAAACCTTTGATTGAAAAATCTTTACCTTGAGTTAAGTAGAAGATCTTGTGTGGTATTGTAAATGTTCAAGTTTGGGGTTGTTGGGAAAACATGAAAAGCATTGAGCTAAGAGCTAAAAAGTAAGAATATGCAAAGAAAAAGAAAAGAAAAGAAAAAGAAGCAAAGCTCAATGCAAAGGCAAAAGAAAGTTGGGAAAGAATAAGATGATTGTGTTGTATGATTCTCTTAACTCAAGGGTTTTGTGATCTAGAAAAACCAATTTTCTTGTTAGCCCAGCCACGTTATAAGCCATAGAAAAGTCCTTGTGATGATGCATGCTTGTGAATGTTTTTGATTGTGGTAAAATGAAAGGCAAAATTGATTCATGTGACATTGTGATAGTAGAGTGAATGAGTGATTACATCTTATACACTTGAGTGTGAGTAAAACACTTGACTTAGTGAGGAAATATTCCATGAACACATGAACATCCATGCTTAATTGATTGATCATTCATGAAAAATAGCATTTGTTGGAATTTAAATGACTTTGTGAACACTAAAGCATGTGCACATCTTGATTGAACTCTTGGTCATAAGTTTGAGTGAAGTTGTTACTTATCTTGAAAAAGAGGATTTTTCAATGAGTGAACCATCATATGAATTGGTTGAAGATTGAGTTACATCTTATTTGCTTGAGGACAAGCAAAGTTTTAAGTTTGGGGTTGTGATAACAGTTGAAAAACTGTTATTTTTATGATTAAAATTGACACTAAAAGCAACCTTTACACTTAGAAACTAGCTTGAAATCATGCTTTTCTTCATATTTTTAGAAATAAGAGAGCTGGACAGGTTTACGCTTGATTTCAGTGTTTTTGTGCAGGTTTTAAGGTGAATTTGGTGAAAGAAGTAAAGAAGGAGAGAGATGAAATTAGAAAAGACATCAAAAAGTGCAAAAGGAGAAGCCGAAGTCACCGCTCAGCGGCAGTTTACCGCTGAGCGGCACTCAGGCACTCAAGGGAGATCCGCTGAGGGGCAAAATGGCCGCTGAGGGGAGAAAACAAGACACGCACTTACCGCTCAGCGGTATTTTACCGCTGCGCGGCACTTTAATGGGCTTGGACCTAATTTTTTGTAATTTACGAATGGTATTTAAGCTTTAGGGTTTCCTAGGGTTAGGTATCTTTGGCTGGAACGAAGCAAACACTTTCTCTTCCACCCCTTTGAAGGAGGATCTTGGATGCTGAGGCTTCCTCTTCACCTTTTTAGGGTTTATTCTTTCATTCTTTCATTGTAATTCATCTTAGTTCACCATGAATATGGTGAACTAAACTCTGTATGTTTGTTGGGGAATCAATGTAATCTTGTGAAGCTCTCATTTATGGAATCTGTTTTTACATCTTTTAATTAAGACTTATGCTTTCTTTCATCATTAGTTAGGGTTTTTCCTCTTTGCTTAATGCTTGCATTGTTTAACTCATTCGATGCATGATTATTGGTTTTGTCGATACGGGCACGTACGGGGAAGTCTAGATCCGGGGAATTTCTCCCAATATGATATTGGTTGTCGTTAAGCTCCTGCACTTATGAACTGATCATTAGGAATGCTAGGAATTGTATGAACTCGTGATTAGGGAGAAGCCTTCTTGAAAGGTACTTTAGAGAGTGGCATTAACAATGATGATTTGAATGTTGGATTCCTAAAATATATGAGAGTGGATAAGATGAAATTGACCCCCAACAACATATTCATACATCTATTTCATTGAAAGTGTTTATCTTTTGCTTTTTGCCATTGATCAAAAACTTCATGCATACATATTTAATTTTCGTCTTTTGCATATATAAAAATCCAAATATTTTGTCTTTAAGTCTTAGCTAATCAGTAACCCACACAACTAAACTAGGCCGTGAGTCCTTTGGGAAGAACGATACTTGGTCTTACCAAGTTTATTACTTGAACGATTCGGTCATACTTGCCGATTGAAAAACAAGTTTGTGACATCATAATTTGGTGTTCATAAATTTGTCCATCAACCGTCCACTTCGTCAACTTCTTGCACATCGTCAACTTCGTCCACTTCGTTCACCTCGTCAACTTCTTGCTCTTCGTCAACTGACTCCACTTCCTCCACTTCCTCCCCTTCTTCCACTTCCTCCACTTCTTCTTCCACTTCATCCACATCGTCCACTTCCTCCACTTCTTCCAATTCCTCCACTTCCTCCACTTCGTCTCCTTCCTCCCTTCCTCCACTTCGTCCACTTCATCAACTTCGTCCACTTCCTCCACGTCGTCCACTTCCTCCACTTCGTCCACTTCGTCAACTTCGTCCACTTCCTCCACTTCCTCCTCTTCCTCCACTCCCTTGACTTCCTCCACTTCATCCCCTTCTCCATTTCTTCCACTTCCTCCACTTCCTCTACTTCCTCCACTTCGTCCATTTCCTCCATCACTTCGTCCACTTCGTCCACTTCGTCTACTTAGTCCAGTTCGTCTACTTCGGCCACTTCGTCCACTTCATCCACTCCCTCCACTTCCTGCACTTCCTCCACTTTGTCCACTTCGTCAACTTCGTCCACTTCTTCATTTCCCTCCAGTCCGTCCACTTCGTCCACTTCGTCAACTTCGTCCACTTCATCAACTTCCTCCACTTCCCCAACTTCCTCCACTTCCTCCACTTCCTTCACTTCTTCTACTTCCTCCACTTCTTCTACTTCCTCCACTTCCTCCACTTCTTCCACTTCGTCCACCTCGTCAATTTCGTCAACTTCTTCTTCCTCTTTGTCCGCATCGTCCACTTCCTCCACTTCCAGCACTTCCTCCACCTCCTCCACTTCCATCACTTCCTCTAGTTTCTCCACTTCCTCCACTTTGACCACTTCGTCAACTTCGTCCACTTCCTCCACTACGTCAACTTTGTCCACTTCGGCCACTTCGTCAATTTCATCCACTTCATCCACTTCGTCCACTTCGTCCACTTCTTCATTTCCCTCGAGTCTGTCCACTTCGTCCACTACGTCATCTTCGTCCACTTCGTCAACTTCGTCAAATTCGTCAACTTCGTCCACTTCGTCAACTTCCTCCACTTCCCCAACTTCCTTCACTTTCTCACTTTGTAAACTTCGTCCACTTCGTCAACTTCGTCCACTTTGTCAACTTCGCCAACTTCGTTCACTTCGTCCACTTCCTCGACTTCGTCCACTTCGTCAACTTCATCCACTTCGTCCACTTCGTCCACTTCGTCCACTTCGTCCACTTCGTCAACTTAGTCAACTTCGTCCACTTCGTCAACTTCGTCCACTTCGTCCATTTCGTCCATTTCTTCTTCCACTTCTTCCACTTCGTCCACTTCCTCGACTTCCACGACTTCCTCCTCTAATTGCTCTACGTCCTCCACTTCGTCGACTTCATACACTTCGTCCACTTCGTGAACTTCGTCCACATCGTCAACTTCGTCCACTTCGTCAGCTTCGTCCACAACGAAAACTTCGTCCACTTCGTCAACTTCTTCCTCTTTGTGAACTTCCTCCTCTTCCTCCACTTCCTGCACTTCCTCCACTTCCTCCACTTCTTCCACTGCCTCCACTTCCTCCACTTCCTCCACTTCCTCCACTTCCTCCACTTCGTCCACATCGTCACCTTCGTCAACTTCGTCCACTTCCTCCACTTCCTCTAGTTCCTCCACTTCCACCACTTCCTCCACTTCCTCCACTTCATCCACATCGTCACCTTCGTCAACTTCGTCCAGTTCGTCCATTTCTTCTTCCACTTCTTTGACTTCATCAACTTCATCCACTTCGTCCACTTCGTCCACTTTCTCTAGTTCCTCCACTTCCTCCACTTCCTCCACTTCGCCCACTTCGTCCTCTTCGTCATCTTCGTCCACTTCGTCCATTTCGTCCATTTCGTCCATTTCTTCTTCCACTTCTTCCACTCCGTCCACTTCCTCGACTTCCATGACTTCCTCCTCTAATTGTTCTATGTCCTCCACTTCGTCCACTTCGTCGACTTCATACACTTCGTCCACTTCGTCAACTTCGTCCACATCGTCAACTTCGTCCACTTCGTCAGCTTCGTCCACATCGAAAACTTCGTCCACTTCGTCAACTTCTTCCTCTTCGTGAACTTCCTCCTCTTCCTCCACTTCCTGCACTTCCTCCACTTCCTCCACTGCGTCCACTTGCTCCACTTCCTCCACTTCCTCCACTTCCTCCACTTCGTCCACATCGTCACCTTAGTCAACTTCGTCCACTTCCTCCATTTCGTCCATGTCTTATTCCACTTCTTTGACTTCGTGAACTTCATCCACTTCTTCAACTTCCTCCCCATTGTCCACTTCCTCCACTTCCTCTAGTTCCTCCACTTTCTCCACTTCCTCCACTTCGTCCACATCGTCACCTTTGTCAACTTCGTCCAGTTCGTCCATTTCGTCCATTTCTTCTTCCACTTCTTTGACTTCATCAACTTCATCCACTTCGTCCACTTCCTCCACTTTCTCTACTTCCTCCACTTCCTCCACTTCGTCCATTTCGTCCACTTTGTCTGCTGCGTGCACTTCGTAAACTTCGTCCACATTGTCAACTTCGTCCACTTTGTCCACTTCGTCAACTTCGTCCTCTTCGTCAACTTCGTCAACTTCGTCCATTTCGTCCATTTCTTCTTCCACTTCCTCGACTTCCACGACTTGCTCCTCTACTTCCTCTACTTCCTCCACTTTGTGCATTTCGTCCACTTCATACACTTCGTCCACTTCGTCAACTTCGTCCACTTCCTCATTTCCCTCCAGTCCGTCCACTTCGTCCACTTCATCAACTTCCTCCACTTCCTCCACTTCCTCCACTTCCTTCACTTCTTCTACTTCCTCCACTTCCTCCACTTCTTCTACTTCCTCCACTTCCTCCACTTCCTCCACTTCCTCCACTTCGTCGATTTCGTCAACTTCTTCTTCCTCTTCGTCCGCATCGTCCACTTCCTCCACTTCCAGCACTTCCTCCACCTCCTCCACTTCCATCACTTCCTCCACTTTCTCCACTTTGTCCACTTCGTCCACTTCTTCAACTTCGTCCACTTCCTCCACTACGTCAACTTTGTCCACTTCGGCCACTTCGTCAATTTCATCCACTTCATCCACTTCGTCCACTTCCTCATTTCCCTCGAGTCTGTCCACTTCGTCCACTACGTCATCTTCGTCCACTTCGTCAACTTCGTCAACTTCGTCAAATTCATCAACTTCGTCCACTTCGTCAACTTCGTCCACTTCCCCAACTTCCTTCACTTTCTCACTTTGTAAACTTCGTCCACTTCGTCAACTTCGTCCACTTTGTCCACTTCGTCAACTTCGCCAACTTCGTTCACTTCGTCCACTTCCTCGACTTCGTCCACTTCGTCCACTTCATCCACTTCGTCCACTTCGTCCACTTCGTCCACTTCGACCACTTCTTCCACTTCGTCCACTTCGTCAACTTCGTCAGCTTCGTCCACTTCGTCAACTTCGTCCACTTCTTCCACTTCGTTAACTTCGTCAACTTCGTCAACTTCGTCAACTTCGTCCACTTCGTCCATTTCTTCTTCCACTTCTTCCACTCCGTCCACTTCCTTGACTTCCACGACTTCCTCCTCTAATTTCTCTACGTCCTCCAGTTCGTCCACTTCGTCGACTTCATACACTTTGTCCACTTCGTGAACTTCGTCCACATCGTCAACTTCGTCCACTTCGTCAGCTTCGTCCACAACGACAACTTCGTCCACTTCGTCAACTTCTTCCTCTTTGTGAACTTCCTCCTCTTCCTCCACTTCCTGCACTTCCTGCACTTCCTCCACTTCTTCCACTGCCTCCACTTCCTCCACTTCCTCCACTTCCTCCACTTCCTCCACTTCGTCCACATCGTCACCTTCGTCAACTTCGTCCACTTCCTCCATTTCGTACATGTCTTATTCCACTTCTTTGACTTCGTCAACTTCATCCAGTACTTCAACTTCCTCCCCATCGTCCACTTCCTCCACTTCCTCTAGTTCCTCCACTTCCACCACTTCCTCCACTTCCTCCACTTCATCCACATCGTCACCTTCGTCAACTTCGTCCAGTTCGTCCATTTCTTCTTCCACTTCTTTGACTTCATCAACTTCATCAACTTCATCCACTTCGTCCACTTCCTCCACTTTCTGTACTTCCTCCACTTTCTCCACTTCCTCCACTTCGTCCTCTTCGTCAACTTCGTCCACTTCGTCCATTTCGTCCATTTCTTCTTCCACTTCTTCCACTCCGTCCTCTACTTCCTCCACTTCGTGCATTTCGTCCACTTCGTCCACTTCATACACTTCGTCCACTTCGTCAACTTCGTCCACATCGTCAACTTCGTCCACTTCGTCAACTTCGTCCAGATCGAAAACTTCGTCCACTTCGTCAACTTCTTCCTCTTCGTCAACTTCCTCCACTTCCTCCACTTCGTCCACATCGTCATCTTCGTCAACTTCCTCCACTTCCTCCATTTTGTCAATTTTTCTTCCACTTCTTCGACTTCGTCAACTTCATCCACTTCGTCAACTTCCTCCACTTCGTCCACTTCCTCCACTTCCTCCACTTCCTCTAGTTCCTCCAGTTCCTCCAGTTCCTCCACTTCCTCCACATCGTTACCTTCGTCAACTTCATCCAGTTCGTCCTTTTCTTCTTCGACTTCTTCGACTTCATGAACTTCATCCACTTCCTCCAGTTCCTCCACTTCCTCTACTTCCTCCACTTCCTCCACTTCCTCCACTTCCTCCATTTCGTCCACTTCGTCCACTTCGTAAACTTCGTCCACTTCATCCACTTCATAAACTTCGTCCACTTCGTCCACTTCGTCCACTTCGTCCACTTCGTCAACTTCGTCCACATCGTCAACTTCGTCCACTTTGTCCACTTCGTCAACTTCGTCCACATCGAAAACTTCGTCCCCTTCGTCAACTTCTTCCTCTTCGTGAACTTCCTCCAGTTCCTCCACTTCGTCCACATCGTCACCTTCGTCAACTTCGTCCATTTCGTCCATTTCTTCTTCCACTTCTTCGACTTCGTCAACTTCATCCACTTCGTCAACTTCCTCCACTTCCTCCACTTCCTCTAGTTCCTCCACTTCCTCCACTTCCTCCACTTCCTCCACTCCTCCAGTTCGTCCACATCGTCACCTTCGTCAACTTCGTCCATTTCGTCCATTTCTTCTTCCACTTCTTTGACTTCATCAACTTCATCCACTTCGTCCACTTCCTCCACTTCCTCTACGTCCTCCACTTCCTCCACATCCTCCACTTCGTCCATTTGGTCCACTTCGTCCACTTTGTAAACTTCGTCCACTTCGTCAACTTCGTCCACATCGTCCACTTCGTCGACTTCGTCAACTTCTTGCACATCGTCAACTTCGTCCACCTCGTCAACTTCTTGCTCTTCGTCAACTTCCTCCACTTCCTCCCCTTCTTCCACTTCGTCCACTTCCTCCACTTCCTCCACTTCCTCTCCTTCCTCCCTTCCTCCACTTCTTCCACTTCGTCCACTTCGTTAACTTCGTCCACTTCCTCCACGTTGTCCACTTCCTCCACTTCGTCCACTTCGTGAACCACTTTCTCCACTTCGTCCACTTCGTCCACTTTATCCACTTCGTCCACTTCCTGCACTTTGTCGACTTCCTCCTCTTCCTCCTCTTCCTCCACTTCCTTGACTTCCTCTACTTCATCCCCTTCCTCCATTTCCTCCACTTCCTCTACTTCCTCCACTTCGTCCATTTGCTCCATCACTTCGTCCACTTCCTCCACTTCCTCCACTTCCTGCACTTCCTCCACTTTGTCCACATCGTCAACTTCGTCCACTTCCTCTTTTGCCTCCAGTCCGTCCACTTCGTCAACTTCATCAACTTTCTCCGCTTCCCCAACTTCCTGCACTTCCTCCACTTCCTTCACTTCTTCTACTTCCTCCACTTCGTCCACTTCTTCTTCCTCTTCGTCCGCATCGTCCACTTCCAGCACTTCATCCACTTCCTCCACTTCCACCACTTCCTCCACTTACTCCACTTTCTCTACCTACTCCACTTCGTCCACTTGTCAACTTTGCCCACTTCGTTCACTTCGTCCACTTCGTCCAGTTCCTCCACTTCCTCCACTTCCTCCACTTCCTCCACTTCTTCCACTTCCTCCACTTCTTCCACTTCCTCCACTTACTCCACTTCGTCCACTTCGTCCACTTCGTCAACTTTGTCCACTTCGTCCACTTCCTCCACTTCATCCATATTGTGTACTTCGTCCACTTCGCCACTTCGTCCACTTCGTCCACTTCGTCCACTTCGTCAAGTTCCTCCACTTCGTCTGCTTCCTCCACTTCCTCCCCTTCCCCCACTTCCTCCACTTCTTCAACTTCCTCCACTTCCTCCACTTCTTCTTCCTCTTCGTCCACATCGTCCACTTCCTCCACTTCCTCCACTTCCTCCACTTCATCTACCTACTCCACTTCGTCCACTTGTCAACTTCGTCCACTTCCTCCACTTCGTCCACTACGTAAACTTCGTCCACGTCGCCCACTTCGTCCACTTCATCCAATTCGTCAACTTCGTCCACTTCGTTCACTTCGTCCACTCCATCCACTTCGTCCACTTCGTCAACTTCGTCCACTTCGTCCACTTCGTCAACTTCGTCCACTTCGTCCACTTCATCCACTTCGTTCACTTCGTCCACCTCGTCCAGTTCGTCAACTTCCTCCACTTCTTCCACTTCCTCCACTTCCTCCACTTCCTCCACTTCCTCCCCTTCTTATACTTTCTCCACTTCGTCCACGTCGTGAACTTAGTCCACTTCGTCAACTTCCTCCACTTTTGTGCACTTCGTCAACTTCGTCAACTTCATCCACTTCCTCCACTTCGTCAACTTCGTGCGCTTCCTCCACTTCCTCCAGTTCCTCCTTTTCGTCCATTTCGTCCACTTCGTCCGCTACGTCAACTTCCTCCACTTCGTCAACATCGTCCACTTCGTCCACTTCGACCACTTCGTCAACTACCTCCATTGCTTCCACTTCCTCGACTTCCTCCACATCCTCCACCTCCTCCACCTCCTCCACCTACACCCCTTCCTACACTTTCTCCACTTCCCCCACTTCGTGAACTTTGTCCACTTCATCCACCTTGTCCACTTCCTCCACTTCGTCAACTTCCTCCACTTTGTCCACTTTGTCCACTTCGTCCACTTCGTCTTCCGCTTCTTCCCCTTCCTCCACTTCCTCCACTTCCTTCACTTCCTCCACTTCGTCAACTTCTTCCACTTCGTCTACTTCGTCCACTTCCTCCACTTCCTCCACTTCCTCCACTTCCTCTACTTCCTCCACTTCCTCCACCTCGTCCATTTCCTCCATTTCCTCCACTTCCTCCACTTCGTCCACTTCGTCAACTTCGTCGACTTCCTCCACTTCCTGCACTTCCTCCACTTCGTCCATTTCGTCCACTTCGTCCACTTCGTCAACTTCGTCAACTTCCTCCACTTCCTCCACCTCGTCCACTTCCTCCACCTCGTCCATTTCCTCCACTTCCTCCACTCCGTCCACTTCGTCAACTTCGTCCACTTCCTCCACTTTGTCCATTTCGACCACTTCGTCAACTTCGTCCACATCCTCCACCTCGTCCACTTCCTCCACTTCCTCCACTTCGTCCACTTCCTCCACTTCGTCAACTTTGTCCACTTCGTCCACTTCCTGCACTTCATTCATATCGTGCACTTCGTCCACTTCGTCCACGTCGTCAAGTTCCTCCACTTCGTCTGCTTCCTCCACTTCCTCCCCTTCCTCCACTTCTTCAACTTCCTCCACTTCCTCCACTTCCTCCACTTCTTCTTCCACTTCGTCCACATCGTCCACTTCCTCCACTTCCTCTACCTACTCCACTTCGTCCACTTGTCAACTTCGTCCACGTCGCCCACTTCGTCAACTTCGTCCAATTCGTCAACTTCGTTGATGAGAGGGTCGCACCTCCCACAAAAGTTGTGCATAAAAGAATGCAGTATAGTACTAGGAAGTGACTCCTAGGTCGTCTCTCAAGGACGAATTTGGGTTCAGTCTCAGATCAAACACGTAGTGAGGGGGTTTGCGAATATTTTTTTTTATGCGGAAAATTAAATTGGACTGGAAATTAAATAAAACAAAATTAAAAACGTTTGAAGTAAATTTCGAAACAGTAAAAACTAACGGTAAAAGACATCAAAATAAAATAAACGCGTAATCCTTTTTAAATACCCTAAGTGTGCTCTTCCTATTTCTCAATTAAAATTCAAACTAACCTCTAAAATAAATGGTTTAATGTCTCGGTAGGTCCCTATTTTCGGCGTGAATCTCAAATAGGTCCCTTTTCTTTTCGGCGTCTCAATTGGGTCCCCATTTTTGTAAAATTGTAACAATTAAAGGCCTACCGTCAAATTGGACAAACGGCCGTTTAATTGTTTGTTACGTGGCATGGTCAGTGTTTTAAGTAATCATACGTGGAATTAAAAAAGAGTTTTGTATTAAAAACTATGAAGTTAAATCAGCTTTAGAGAAAGGGCACAGTGGTAATTCCCACTTCATCTTCCCCTCTCCTTCTCACACACAACCCGAGTTCTGAAGCAGAGAGGATGAACCCGAACATGTTCCGCTTGAGGAAGCCATGGGTCCTGCGCCTAACAGTGCGCGATTTGTGATTGTTGGGTTCTTCTTTGCAGGTCTGGTTTTTATGCAGGTTCGATTGTAAAAACAAAATTCAAACTAACCTCTAAAATAAATTAACACTTCATAAATAAAAACGTAATTCAACCTAACCTCTAAAATAAATTAACACTTCATAAATAAAAACGTAACACTATGTCCTAAAATTGAAAACGTCACTGTTTGTAGAGAAAGCAAAATGAATATCCATAATAACATCATCGTCCAGCTCCAAAAATAAACCATCATGAACAACTTGAAGGCGATAAATAAAAAGACAATGTATCCAATGTTATAAGCTTGCAACGTATGAGCTCAAAGTGAGATAATAAAAGGCATATTATAATCATTTAAAAGAAGCTTATCACGGAAACAACACAAGAAAATTTGCACGAACAGTAAAACACTGTGATTAATAAAACTACTTCAATCTAAATGTTTTCTAATATATATAATATAAGAAACAAGTTTTCATGCGTGAAAGAAGAAAAAGAAACCAAATCGTTGTGCTGCACCGCTTCAACCAATGCTTGCTGGAAGTGAGCCTTCAACCGTAGCCCTCCATTCTCAGTCACAAGCTTCTACTGTTCTTGCACCTCCTCACGGTCCACTGTCCAGCTCTCTGTAGTCTCACCTCACTGCCCTCTACTACCCTTACTGCCTCTCCCTTTTCTAAGCTATATGTATATATAAAATCTGGGTGGCGGCTAGGTCCCTATTTCTCCTTGGATCCCGTGTGCGTGGACGTGGATTCAGCTTGTGGGCCGCGCTTTGCTTTACTTCTTCATGCTGGAAAATGAATGTATTAGGCAGCTTCTCAGGACACCCCCTTTGCTGGTTCTCTAAGACGTGGCAGTACCACTCCATCATGTGCTGGACCTGCACTTCCAAATGTGGGCCGTGTTGGATGCGTCTTAATGTGGGTGCTGGACTGCCGCAACTTCAAGCCCAATGCTGAACGAATAAGCTGTTGTGTGCACTTCTTCAATTGAATTCACCTTTGGGCCGTGTAACTTGCTATCTTCCAAATAAATTTAGAGAACCGTGAGCATTGGGTGGAAAAACAAGTCAAAAATTCTGCACCAATTCAAAGTGAAAACCGTGAGGTGGCCCTTATTTAATCAAGCTTTACTTGTTTAATTATTGGATGGCAAGTTGTAAAAGCAACGTGGTATGTGAGCTGCTGCCCCTTCACGTGTGCACACCTCCAAACTAGGCTAAAATTAATTCTTTGTGGGCCACTTTATCTATAAAATTTCTCCAACATCTTTACTTGTATATAAGAACCGTAAACTCTTTCAATTTGTGGCCATGATGCATTTTTTCTTCAGTAGCGTATACTTCCATTCTATTTTCATCCAGCACCACATTTTCATTTTAAAATAAGCTTTTCCAATCAAGCCCCGTGCACTTCTCAAAAGAAAGAAGATTCTTTTTAATTGGAGAGCTATTTCTCACGTGCTTCATCATCCTAGCTGGACCGTGGACAATTAAATGCGCAGCTTCTTCCAAGTAAACAACACAGTGTGTACATGAATCTTTTTTTCTAAATGGTCGTAATTTACGTGTGCAGCTGTTTCCACCTTTGCCACCACATGCTGCTGTGTGCACCCCCGAAAATGAAATCCACACCTTCTCTCTATCTTATTTTAAAATATAATTGATGTGGCATTTCTTTTGACCCCCAAAATGTTCCAAATATTATCCAACAATTTCCCTACAATCAATAATGCAAATAATAAGCTCAAATAATTCAAATTAATTAAAATAAGAATTTTTGGTCAAATTAAGCATAATTAGCAAAAATGGGGAAATACTAGACAATTAAACACATTTCCCCGATTAATTCTAGCACAATAAACTAAGTGAAGTGAATAAAATATTGATTCATCAAAATAGACCACACTTAGTCTTTTGCACTCCTGGGCAAAATCAAGACGCAGATCAAAGAATAGTTCAGATGACATCCAGGGAAGTGACACAACACTCAGCATACAGAAAACAAAGACTCAACAAGGACAGAAACAGAATTACACAGTTCTCAAGGAATCTGGACCAAGAAAGGAAGTAGACAATATCCAACACAGAATCAATCAGAGAAAGCAAATACTCATGAAATCATCCAAGCAATTCAAGACATGACAAAATGATCAATCAGTTCAAGAGGTGAATCAAAAGTAACAGAACCTCACAGATGCACTATTACTGAGTGTTTCTCTCAAGTGTTTAAGGTAAATCAATGTCACTCAATGCACTCAAGAAAGCAAACACAAATAGACTTGGCAAGCCTCTAATATCAAAATTCAAGCACATACGCATGTTCAAATCAAAAGGTCTTTTCATGGTTGTAATGGGGCCAAGGACAAGGGAGGATATATCTGGATAAGAAGCTACAAACCATAAGGAACAGAGGAGCAATGGGGAACAAGTGTAAACACATTCAAACACACCCATAACCTCTAATTCCATCCTCTTCTTGACTCCATTATTCACAGTTTTTTTTCACTATTTTTCTGCTCTCTTTTTTTTTCATCCTGTCTCTTTTCTTTTCTCTATTCAGCACACAATTTCAAGAGACAAGATACACATATATTTACAACAACAAAACAAGAAGAGGGACCAACTAGCCAACTCATAAGAATCCCTAAGGAGACCACACTTGTTCCCAAAACACTTCCAAAGCTCCAAAATTCCCTAAGGTTAAGGTAATCATGGTTTTTCACTTAGGGCCAGTGTATGAGCTTCAAAACAAAGAAATGAGGAAAGTATAGGCTCAAAAAGGGTTTTCAAAGAATCAGAGCAGGGTAAGCTTATTTGGCTAGAGAGGCTAAAAAACAAAACTGCCTTTATCACTTCCAAACATGCATATCAATCAAGAGTTATCAACAAGAGTCAAGCCAAGGCATATGCGCAAGCAATCAAGAGACATATCACACACAAGAAAGAACATAAAGTGGCTCAAATCTCACACAGGGTAATTCTGTCACAATCAATTCAACTCTCAAAAATCATAATCATCTTCCAAGCAGAGAAAAGCAAGGATTTCCAACCAATCAGAGTATCAATGAAGTGGAAGACATATTTACAACCCAAACAAAGTCTAGAAATCAAGAGAAACATGTAAAACTGTACACAAAACAAAACAAAAACTACCTAGAAAAGAAAAAATTTAACACGGAAAACAAAAACTATCAAAGAAAAATCAGAATCTCCCCCAATAGACCACACTCAAACTACACAGTGTCCTCAATGTGTCATAAGCATAAGATTAGAAATAAAAACAGTCAACAGATCATGGACAAGTGCAATAAAAGTAGGGAAAGGGGGAGAAGAGAAAAGGAAAACTCCCCTGATCATGGTGGCAGTTGCCAATTTTGGACTTGTAGGGAGATGTCTTCCGTCTTAGGGTTCAGGCAGGAAGTTTTGAGGAAGAATTGCTTCATCCTCCAGATTTGATCTAGCAAGGAAATGTCTTCCATAGCTGGATCTAAGAAGTGATTGTTGATGAGCGGGTTCAGCTGGTGCCTATTGATGTTGAAACTGTTGTGTATGTAAGCACCTTTTTCTTCTACTGTGGGTGCATGTTGGTCAAATTCATATGTACCTCCTGCAACATGGTTAGTGCAATATGGCTCTACAGAAATTACATGCAGGGGTATAACACCCAATCCCAGTGTAACAGGCTGAACCTCAAATATACTCTCAGAACAAGGATCACTTTCAAATTCAGAAACAATATCAACCACAGACTCAGATTCATGTTCAGTGCATGGAGAATAAACATACGAATTTGATATCAAAAATTGGTTCTCATCATGCAGAGAGGGAGAATTAAAAACAGACTCATCAACAATATCATCATCAACATACCTCTCAACAGCATAATCATCAACAGAATAATCAAATTGAGGTATGCTTACCTTCACTTCTCTAAAGCTTGGAAAAGTGGTGAAAGATGAAAATGGTCTACCTGGCTCACAAATGTTGCTCATATATGCCTGGTCCTCAAAATCTTTCTCGGTCTCCTCAGGTGCAAGAGTGGGACCATCTGAAGGTGGGAAAGTATGTGGCGCAGTAGTAAGCTCATGACTCTTCTCCCCATCTTCTATGTTGATGCCACTATCATCATCATCTGGAATCTGAACAGTCTGAAATGGTAACTCTGAATCTTGAGACTGTTCCTCAGTGAGTTGAGTGGCCATCTGCCCTATCTGATCAGTCATACTCTGAATGGCAGCTCCTATTTCTTACTGGAACTGCATGTTCTCTTGCTGAAACTGAAGGTTCTGCATGGTCATCTTCTCCAACAACTCCTGCAATGTAGGCTCAGAAGTAGAAGGCTGAGGAGCTATTTGGGCAGGAGCATCATATTGCTGACTCTGATATTGCTGGACTGGTGGAGGCATGAAAGTACTCTAGAATGGTGGTTCTTGATATTGATGCTGTGGAGCATTATACCATCCCAAAGTAGGGTCATTCCATCCAAGACCGTTGCTGTAAGCATATTGCACAAGGGAAAATTTGCTCAGAAACTGATGCTCAAGATATCCCCAATCGGTAACGGATCTCAGAGGAAGAGACTCTTTCCAATCCTTAGCTGCTCCTTGTAATGAATGCGGAAATGCGCTCAAGAAAATGTAATCAAGAGGGACATCTGGAGGCTTCATTGAAGAGCACATGATGTGGAGCTCCTCCAAATGTCTGTGTGGGCATTCTCCTGCAAAACCATGAAACTTAGGCAGCAAAGGTATCAGTCCAAGGGTGAGATCGCAATGAAGATCATCCTCCTTAAGTGAAACCGGCTCACAAAGAGCACTCTCAGAAATTAGAGGATGAGTTGTATTGTTCTCAACATAGAAATCAGCAGAATATGAATTACAATCAGAGTAACATGCAGAAGGAGAATCATAATCAGAGGCACTAGCAAAACAAGCAGTGTTCACGAAATCAAAATAGGTAGACATGGAAAAAGAAGAATACTAAAAATCACGAAACAAATAAAACACAACACATTTATACATGCAACACGCACACACAAAACAGAACATCACATCACATCACATCACAACACAAGACAAAACACAACACACACAAACACAACAAAAACCTAAGACCGAACCGTTGGTCCCCGGCAGCGGCGCCATTTTGATGAGAGGGTCGCACCTCCCACAAAAGTTGTGCATAAAAGAATGCAGTATAGTACTAGGAAGTGACTCCTAGGTCGTCTCTCAAGGACCAATTTGGGTTCAGTCTCAGATCAAACACGTAGTGAGGGGGTTTGTGAATATTTTTTTTTTGATGCGGAAAATTAAATTGGACTGGAAATTAAATAAAACAAAATTAAAAACGTTTGAAGTAAATTTCGAAACAGTAAAAACTGACGGTAAAAGACATCAAAATAAAATAAACGCGTAATCCTTTTTAAATACCCTAAGTGTGCTCTTCCTATTTCTCAATTAAAATTCAAACTAACCTCTAAAATAAATTAACACTTCATAAATAAAAACAAAATTCAAACTAACCTCTAAAATAAATTAACACTTCATAAATAAAAACGTAACACTATGTCCTAAAATTGAAAACGTCACTGTTTGTAGAGAAAGCAAAATGAATATGCATAATAACATCATCGTCTAGCTCCAAAAATAAACCATCATGAACAACTTGAAGGCGATAAATAAAAAGACAATGTATCCAATGTTATAAGCTTGCAACGTATGAGCTCAAAGTGAGATAATAAAAGGCATATTATAATCATTTAAAAGAAGCTTATCACGGAAACAACACAAGAAAATTTGCACGAACAGTAAAACACTGTGATTAATAAAACTACTTCAATCTAAATGTTTTCTAATATATATAATATAAGAAACAAGTTTTCATGCGTGAAAGAAGAAAAAGAAACCAAATCGTTGTGCTGCACCGCTTCAACCAATGCTTGCTGGAAGTGAGCCTTCAACCGTAGCCCTCCATTCTCAGTCACAAGCTTCTACTGTTCTTGCACCTCCTCACGGTCCACTGTCCAGCTCTCTGTAGTCTCACCTCACTGCCCTCTACTACCCTTACTGCCTCTCCCTTTTCTAAGCTATATGTATATATAAAATCTGGGTGGCGGCTAGGTCCCTATTTCTCCTTGGATCCCGTGTGCGTGGACGTGGATTCAGCTTGTGGGCCGCGCTTTGCTTTACTTCTTCATGCTGGAAAATGAATGTATTAGGCAGCTTCTCAGGACACCCCCTTTGCTGGTTCTCTAAGACGTGGCAGTACCACTCCATCATGTGCTGGACCTGCACTTCCAAATGTGGGCCGTGTTGGATGCGTCTTAATGTGGGTGCTGGACTGCCGCAACTTCAAGCCCAATGCTGAACGAATAAGCTGTTGTGTCCACTTCTTCAATTGAATTCACCTTTGGGCCGTGTAACTTGCTATCTTCCAAATAAATTTAGAGAACCGTGAGCATTGGGTGGAAAAACAAGTCAAAAATTTTGCACCAATTCAAAGTGAAAACCGTGAGGTGGCCCTTATTTAATCAAGCTTTACTTGTTTAATTATTGGATGGCAAGTTGTAAAAGCAACGTGGTATGTGAGCTGTTGCCCCTTCACGTGTGCACACCTCCAAACTAGGCTAAAATTAATTCTTTGTGGGCCACTTTATCTATAAAATTTCTCCAACATCTTTACTTGTATATAAGAACCGTAAACTCTTTCAATTTGTGGCCATGATGCATTTTTTCTTCAGTAGCGTGCACTTCCATTCTATTTTCATCCAGCACCACATTTTCACTTTAAAATAAGCTTTTCCAATCAAGCCCCGTGCACTTCTCAAAAGAAAGAAGATTCTTTTTAATTGGAGAGCTATTTCTCACGTGCTTCATCATCCTAGCTGGACCGTGGACAATTAAATGCGCAGCTTCTTCCAAGTAAACAACACAGTGTGTACATGAATCTTTTTTTCTAAATGGTCGTAATTTACGTGTGCAGCTGTTTCCACCTTTGCCACCAAATGCTGCTGTGTGCACCCCCGAAAATGAAATCCACACCTTCTCTCTATCTTATTTTAAAATATAATTGATGTGGCATTTCTTTTGACCTCCAAAATGTTCCAAATATTATCCAACAATTTCCCTACAATCAATAATGCAAATAATAAGCTCAAATAATTCAAATTAATTAAAATAAGAATTTTTGGTCAAATTAAGCATAATTAGCAAAAATGGGGAAATACTAGACAATTAAACACATTTCCCCGATTAATTCTAGCACAATAAACTAAGTGAAGTGAATAAAATATTGATTCATCATTCGTCCACTTCGTTCACTTCGTCCACCTCGTCGAGTTCGTCCACTTCCTCCACTTCATCCACTTCCTCCACTTCCTCCACTTCCTCAACTTCCTCCCCTTCCTATACTTTCTCCACTTCGTCCATTTCTTCAACTTCGTTCACTTCGTCCACGTCGTGAACTTAGTCCACTTCGTCAACTTCCTCCACTTTTGTGCACTTCGTCAACTTCGTCAACTTCGTCCACTTCCTCCACTTCGTCAACTTCGTGCGCTTCCTCCACTTCCTCCAGTTCCTCCTTTTCGTCCATTTCGTCCAATTCGTCCACTTCGTACACTACGTCAACTTCCTCCACTATCGTCAACTTCGTCCACTTCGTCAACTTCGACCACTTCGTCAACTTCCTCCACTGCTTCCACTTCCTCCACTTTCTCCACTTCCTCCACATCCTCCTCATGAGTCAATATTTTGTTCACTTCACTTAGTTTATTGTGCTAGAATTAATCGGGGAATTGTGCTTAATTGTCCAGTATTTTCCCATTTTTACTAATTGTGCTTAATTTGATCGGAAATTCTTATTTTAACTAATTTGAATTATCTAAGCTAATTATTTGCATTATTGACTGCAGGAAAATTGTTGGATAATAATTTGGAACATTTAGAGGACTGTCACTTACTTCAAGACTCTCCAAAAAAAAAAGTGTGGAGAAGAAAAAGGGGAGTGACATCTAGAAAAACAATATGCATTAAAAAAAGGTGCTTCAATTGGAAAGGAGAGTCACGGCTTATGTCCAGCTAAGGGATGCCACGGCCCAGCAATACCAAGGCCTACACGTCACAAGCGGACTTCAATAGGAGCAGGTGGTGTCACGGTTTTGGGTCATTTAACTCTTCTAGAGAAGAGGCACTCACGGGCTGCACTTAAATTGGAGTGAGGTCCAGCGTTGGTGATAGGGCACGCACATCCAACAGCTACATAGACACATAGGATTGAATATTTTTTTAGACAAAGGAGGTGCAGATGGACTTCACACTCCATGCGCTGCAACAGCTGATTTTGGGCTTGATAAAGAAGCGTTGTTGTCATGTGAGGGGCTGGAATTGCAGAAGCATCCGAAAAGAGAGCGTCCAACAGCAAAATGAAAGCACGTGGAGCTGGAAGGATGTCCAACAGCTTGGAAGTGGTGTGAGTATTGGAGAATGGCTGCCACACTGGTGCACGAACACAGCAGGCCTTCGCACGTCCAGGGGCTTCACGCATTCAGCAACGTCCAGACATCAACACAAGGCCTACACTCATTCCATTCTTCATCCATAGGGCCCATGAGAAGAAACTTTGGACAGCAGAGGCAGCAGCAACACGTGAATGAAAGAGGGCAGCAAGCAAAGAAAAAGCACGTGAATTTCGAAGCACTTTGGAGGTGGCATCCAGCATTGGAGAAAGGAGATACATACGCTCATCTGGGAGGCACGGTCCAGCAGCAACTTGGAGAGCTACACACGTCCAGCACACGTCCACGGCCCAGGTCCAACAGGTGTGTGCTTGGAGAGAAAGGAAGGTGCACATTGCAGATGCCACAGCCCACACTTGGCAGCGCCCAGCAGCAGCCACGTTGAGGAGAGAATTCCACGCTCCAGCTTCAACAATGGTCCAGCAAGCGTCTAAAAAAGCAGCAATAGCGGGTGGTGTAAAAGGGAAGCAGCTGGTCCAGCAGGGGCGTTGCAGCAGAAGCTTGAGGAGCTCACGGACGACCCAACTTCAGCACGGTCCAGCTGCCAGCAAAGAAAGGGGTAGAGACCCGTGGAGCTGGGAGGTTGTTAGGGGATAGCAGTAAGCAGCCACCACCTAGTAGAGGAATGTAGAGGAGGAGAAGCAAAGTGTGTCTCGGCCTGGAGCTGGGACGTGTGAGGGCCGCCGGATTCAATTTTTCTAGTTTTTGGATTTTGAACACTGTTTTAGAGTGGATGAAGGAAGAGCTTACGTGGATTCCTTTTTGCTGATTTCTCATTGCCATTTTCATTTGGTTTTGTGCACTTTTGATTGAAGCTTGGGTTCAGCTGCTGTCACGTTCATTTATATATTCCATAAATTAGAATTTTGCTTTGCTTGCACATTGTCACGCTGGGAATAGAGGGCTGCTTAATTTCATTTTGGTGATTTACTCGCTGCTTTGAATTGATTCAGCAATTTGCATTGAAGTTATTTTATTCCAGCGCACGTCCATGAGGGGTTAGGTCCAAGGAGTTTATTTTTCTCTATTAGTTTTAAGCCTGCACCGATTGGGAAGTTAATTGCTGCATTGATGAGAGGATAGCACCTCCCAACAAAAGTTGTGCATAAAAGAAGCAGTATAGTGCTAGGAAGTGACTCCTAGGTCGTCTCTCAAGGACCAAATTGTGGTTCAGTCTCAGGTCAAACACGAAGTGGGGGGTTTGTGATTTTTGTGATTCAAAATGAACTAAATTAAAACACCAATAAGCAAAGCATAATAAACACAAGTACAATCCGAAAATCTCAGAAAAAAAACAATATAATATCACTAATGACCAACCCATACCTTAAGCTAACATTAAATTAAAGAAAACTTGCTTGACTCACTTGAATAAAAATTGAAACATCAGAAAACACACATTGCATCTTGGAATAAACAATTGCTACACTTAAGCTAATAAAACTTCAATTTAAAAGAGTTGGAACCAATTGAAATTAAGCGGATATAAACCAAATGCCAAAGTGTGTGACACGTGGAAATGCAATAAATAAATGACAAAATGCATGATTACTACTGGAATAAAAGAATAAAAGAAGTTATGCCTTATCTAATAAATGAAAATGCAATATTCGGAACAACTAAGAAAGCAATAAAGAAATCTGTGTTGCACCCAATTAAAGAGAAATCAATCTCCATGCTCTTCTAAAATAAATCACCACTTCTTTCTCGATCTTCGTGCGCCTCCTAGGACATGAGCTACTGCCTTTCCAGCCGTGACACCTCCCCTTTGCTGGACGTGAACACCACTTCATCCAATCAACATGCTCCTTCTTATAATCACTTCTTCATTTCTCGGGAAAAGAAATCTGCAAATTATTTAATCCCAAAAATGAAAGTGGCATAAATCAGCGTGCACACAATCCTTCCATCTCATTCTCCGCGTCCAAGAATCAGCAAAGATCAATTAAAAAAAAAAAAATTGCTTCTAAGTGATTCACGCCTCCACTTCTCTTCCAGCACAACGTGTACATATTTCTTTCAAAGCCAATTGAAATGCACCGTGCCATAGCCTCCCATCCATCATTCTCCGTTCAGCACAAATTAAAAGAAGAGAAAAGAAACGTGCTCTTCTCTTCAAGCATCAACGTGTGCACAATTCCCGTGAGCTGCTTCTCATTCCAGGACGTGGCAGCTGCTGGACGTGTTCAGCAGCTTGCTTCTCTCCAGCAAAGGAAATAAAATTCCAATCACCAACGGAGACGAAAATGACTCACCGAGTGCACCTCACAGCTCCTGGAATCAGCGCATCTTCTTCCAAAATAAAAATCACCGTGCAGTCATAGAGAAGTAAATTCATCATGCAGCTTTCATAATGAAAATTAAACAAGCATCCTCATGAATCCAGCGCTTGCAAAAATAAAATAGAAAAAATGAAAGTGTGTTCTTCATTCATCATTCAAAAATAGCGTTCCCAAAAGCCCAGAGTCAAAGAGAATTTCCATTACAAGAACCTCCAAAATAAAATGAGAGAGTAAAGTCAGCAAAACGCCAGTGACGGCTACCCTAAGGCCGTGTGGCTGTTTTTAATAATTGTGGGTCCACACAACAAAACCCTAGGTCCAAGTCTCTAATCTCTACTTTTGGGCCTAATCTACTTTACCAAAAATTGACCCAAATTGTAAGAGTTGATTCAAAAATTCTAAACTACTGAATTACAATTTAATTAATTCTAAAATGTCTGTGTGGAGAGTCTTGAATTTATTTGGCATTCTTCCTGATGTCCCAAAATGTATTTCCGAAATTTTCCTGCAATCCAAAATGCATTTAATCAGCTCAAAAATTCCAAATTAATTAAAATAAAAATTTCCGATCAAATTGAGCACAATTAGGAAAAATGGGAAAATACTAGATAATTAAGTACAATTCCCTGGTTTATTTAAGTGCAATAAACTAAATATAATTCAAGAAATAACGACTCATCAAAATAGACCACACTTAGTCTTTTGCACTCCTGGGCAAAACCAAGACGAAAACCAGGGAACTACTCAAACATCAGGGAGCTGACACAGACTCGACAGACAGACAACAAAGACTCAACAAGGATAGAAACAGAATTACACAGTTCTCCAGGAATCTGGACCAAGAAAAGAAGTAGACAATATCCAACACAGAATCAATCAGAGAAAGCAGATACTCATGAAATCATCCAAGCAATTCAAGACATGGCAAAGTGATCAATCAGCTCAAGAGGTGAATCAAAAGCAACATAACCTCACAGATGCACTATCAGTGTTTCTCTCAAGTGTTTAGGGTAAATCAATGTCACTCAATGCACTCAAGAAAGCAAACAACAACAGACTTGGCAAACCTCTAATATCAACACTCAAAACATATGCATGTTCAAATCAAAAGGTCTTTTATGGGTGAAATGGGGCCAAGGACAAGGGAGGATAAATATGGATGAGAAGCTACAAACCAAAAGAAATAGAGGAGCAATGGGGAACAAGTGTAAACACAGTCAACTCACACCCCAAAACCTCTAACTCCATCCTCTTCTTGACTCCATTATTCACAATTATTCACATTTTTTTTTTCACTATTTTTCTGCTCTTTTTGTTTTCATCCTGTCTCTTTTCTTTTCCCTCTTTTCAAAACAAAATTGTAAAAGACAAGATACACATATATTTACCAAAACAAAACAAGAAGAGGAACCAACTAGCCAACTCATCAGAATCCCCAAGGAGACCACACTTGTTCCCAAAACACTTCCAAAGCTCCAAAATTCCCTAAGGTTAAGGTAATCATGGTTTTTCACTTAGGGCTAGTGTATGAGCTTCAAAACAAAGAAATGAGGGAAGTATAGGCTCAAAAGGGGTTATCAAAGGATCAGAACAAGGTAAGCTTATTTGGCTAGAGAGGCTCAACAACAAAACTGCCTTTATCACTTCCAAACATGCATATCAATCAAGAGTTATCAACAAGAGTCAAGCCAAGGCATATGCACAAGCAATCAAGAGACATATCACACACAAGAAAGAACATAAAGTGGCTCAAATCTCACACAGGATAATTGTCACAATCAATTCAACCTCTCAAACATCATAATCATCTTCCCAAGCAAAGAAAAGCAAGGGATTTCAAACCAATAAGTATCAATAAAGTGAAGTGAAAGATGAGTCTACAACTTTAACACAGTCCAGAAATGAAGAGAATCATGCAAAATTGTATACAAGATAAAACAAAACTACCTAGAAAAGAAAAAAAATTTAACACGAAAAACAAAAACTAACAAAGAAAAATAAAAATCTCCCCCAATAGACCATGTAAGACCCATGAAAAAAAAAAATATATTTAAATTTAATAAATAGTTATTTTTTTTATTTTTTATTTTTATTTTTATAAAGTTAATAAAAGTATGGTAAAAAAAAAAATAATATTAAAATTTATGATAGGTAACAATAATAATAATTTCAAAGGAAGGAGTTTAAAAATTTGAGAATTTATTTTAAAAGTTAAAAAAAAAAAAATGAATGAATAGTAAATAGTAAAATAGTGAATAGTGAATAGTGAATAGTGAATAGTTAAAAAAAAATATTAAAATAAATTGTGGAAGAGGACACTCCACGTAGAATCAATTATTCAGAGATAAGAATGGTGAATAAAAAATAATTTTTGAATAGTAAAAATGAATAGTAAAAGTGAATAGTAAAAATGAATAGTAAAAATGAATAGTAAAAATTTTTGGCTATAAATAGCCAAGGGGGGAGGATGAAGATTTGCACCAAAATTCTAGGGAAATTGTGAGAGGAGAGAGTTGGAGGAAATTCTAGTTGAAGAGGGGAAATTCTGGAAGTTTCTGGAGAACGGTTTGAGAAGAGGAACCTAAGTCTGGAATAGAGGTAAGGGGAGTTACATTTTGTTTGATATTATTTTGAGTCTTGTATATGTTGCTTTTAGTTTATCTTAAATCTTGAATGTGAAGTATTTTGTTTCTGTATGATTTTGAATTTTGGATGAGAACATGCTTCTTTGTTTAGATCCAAGTGTGATAGTTGTAAAATGTGATGTTGATTATGTTATGCCATATGTATGCTATTAATTGTTTATTGTTGTATTTTTGGATGGATTAGAAGTTGTCTAACCGGCTCTGCCAGATTCAACTTCTTGTTTCCCCATACTTTATATTGTTTTCCTTATTCGTTTTTATTTTTGGATGGATTAGAAGTTGTCTAACCGGCTCTGCCAGATTCAACTTCTTGTTTCCCCATACTTTATATTGTTTTCCTTATTCGTTTTTATTTTTGGAAGGATTAGAAGTTGTCTAACCGGCTCTGCCAGATTCAACTTCTTATTTCCCCAGACCTGTTATTATTCTTATTATTTAATTACATTGTATTCCTGGAAGGATGAGAAGTTGTCTAACCGGCTCTGCCAGATTCAACTTCTTGTTTCCCCAGAACTTTTATTGTTCTATTTAATTTTTATTGCATCTTCCTGAAAGGATGAGAAGTTGTCTAACCGGCTCTGCCAGATTCAACTTCTTGTTTCCCCAAGAAATTTTATTAAGATTATTTTAATGATCTTCAAACATTTGATTCTTCTCCGGTGACAATTTATAGTAATATTTTATTATTGTTAATTTGTTTGTAATATATTTATCTTGTATGATTTCTGTGATGAATGTATTTTATGATGTTGATATGAAATTATGCATCTGAACATGATATGAGTAGTATGAGAAGATTTTGTAATGGTATGGTATGAGTTGATAAATATGAACATGATATGAGTCTCGCGGAGAGATTTTGTAGTAGCATGGTATTGTGTACACGTTGATGTTGAGGGTCCTGTATGGAAGGTCATCCTGGATACTCTAATAACTCTCCAATCTCAAGTAGAGAAGGATGAGTTAGGTGGTGAGAGGGGCAGGAGGTCCTTGTCTATGTCCCAATTTTGGACATAGTGTTAACGGACTAACCTTGTGGTTGACAAGTTGTATCTGGCCATGATTTTTAGTATGAGGAGTGGAGGTCATCACAAGTGCACGACCATCCGAGACTTCCATATCAACGTTAGATCCGGATAATTGAGTCTAGCAAAAAAATCATTTTCATAAATATGAGTTAGGCGTAGTAGTAGTATCATGCCTCATTTTAATAATTGGTTGCATGGTAGCTCACCCTTATTTATTTGTGCATGTACCGGAAAAATCATATTTTTGCGATGATCGTATAACGTATTTGTTATACGGGAGCAGATGAAGGAGCGTCGTCTAATCCAATACAAGTGAAGACGGAGGAGGAAGGATAGTAAAGAAAAACTCGGGTTATCTTTAAGTTGAAATCTGAGTTTAAATTTATGTAATTAATGTGAGATATTTTATATTTTCAAATGAATGACTGTAGAAATGTTACAGTTTTCATATTATTTATGTAATATCAAGTATGAGAATTTGGGATGTTACATTAGTGGTATCAGAGCAGTTCGTCCTTAGAACTTGCGGGTTGTGTGCCTTTCCGTGAAGAGTTGAGTATAAATGACATGAATTGTCATGTCTTTCGAAGTTTAAAACATAGAATGAGTGCAACCGACTTAAGGTTTTAAGAATAGAAAAGCATCTTGATAAAGAGAAATGAGGGTGCACACTCATGACTTTATCAAAGAGGAATTTCCTTTCTTAATTCTGAAGGTTTGAGGTAAGAAAGAGTTAGAGTTTTAGTGTTGTTTCCTGTAGTAATTCATGTCTTGTTCTTGCCTTTGTGGTGGTGTAATGTGCTCTATAATAGTAGAGGAATGCAGATTCAAGGACAACTTGAGTTGTATACCTTTATTAGAATTAGTTTAAGCCTTTGAGACAAATTCTTGCCTCGAAGATAAGGTGTTAGAAGACTAAAAATTTAGGCTTCAAAGGAAGAGTAAAGATGTTGGTGTTTAGAAGTAATGTTTTAAGAAGTTTTCCAGAACCAAATCAGGAGATTAGATATCTTACGAAGAGTTGAGTTCAAAGGCTAGATTAAGAGAAGCTCTGGATAAGCATGAATGTAGCAAGGTTTGAGAAATCAGTTTCGTTTACTATATCAGTAACATTAAAAGTCATAAGAGAAGGAAGTGTTGGTGAGAAACGGAGTGGCATTGTGTGAGATTGGTAACATGGATCGATGTATCAGTAATGGTTGGAATCTCAATAAGATAGTGGTTAAAAAAAAAATAAATAAATAAATAAGTAGAAGAAGAAGATTTTGAGAAGCAGTCAGATAAGGCATAGAGTATAGAAGAAATGAAGTATTTTAAGATCTTAGTCTAAGTGAATAATTGTCATTCTTTCATAGATTTAAGGCGTGATCATAAGAGAGGTTTGATAGTTTCAATTCGATTTTAGGTGGTTATGGTTTTAAGAAGTGTTGAGTTTAAGGAAAACAAACGATTATATATATCAGAAGTTGATCAAGTTAAAAATGGGTTTAACGAAGATAAGTGGTGAAGAAAAGACAAATCTTTATGGTGTATGAATCCTTGGTTGGTGTTGTGAAGTAGGTATTAGAATTTTCACATGATATTATCTTGGATTATTAGTCTGTGTGTAATTTACATATATTATGTCTAGTATAGGGTTGTTGTAGTACCGTTCAGTTAGGTGCTGATTTAGTACTGTTTGGTTTGTTACCGTTCGGTCAAATGATTATTGGGAATCGTTCGGTCAAGTGTTGAGTTGTTACCGTTCGTTCAAATGATTATTAGGTTCCATTCGATTAAACTCGTTTTAAGATGGTCAGTTTTAGGAAATTAATTTTCTTAGATAAAATTCATCAAACAGTGGGTATGCGTAAAATGTAAAAAGTATAGAGAGCAAGAAAATTCAACACAGAATTTTTATCCTGGTTCGATTCAAAAGAATCTACATCCAGTTGATAATCACAATAAAGAGTGATTAACGTTTTCACTAAATTTTTTTAAAGATTTACAATAGAGTGAATAAAAAGAATGATAAAAACTCTCCTTCGGCAAACGAACCAGAACAGCGCAGATTAAAATCTTCCTTCGATAGACGAACCGGTAGTTGACCGTCTTGACAACTCAAAGAGAACCGCTTCGATTTTCCACACACTGTATTCTCAAAAAGCTCATAGCTATTTCCTTAGAGTTTTAGAAGAACCTTATATAGCCAACTATTCTGAAATCACAGAGATGAATTATAATTGTCATAGATAAACGATTAACCATTACCCCGAAGATGGTCTTACCCTTGTAATAAATAAAATCTATCTTACACTACTTAAACAAATTAATGCTACTAGAAAAAAAAAAAAAAACCGACAGATCTGACTTACCTTACCGTGAATCAAGAGAAAGAAAAAAAAAATGATAGTTAGTTAGTTTACGTTAGATTTAATTAATAATACTAATAATACTACTACTACTAATAATAAAGATGTTCTAGAGTCGATCAGAAGTGATCGTTAATTATTACACTCCAACAAAAATAAAATAAAATAAAATCATAAAGACTATTCATCGGTAGAAGGCGGTCGTAAGGAAAGCCCCGTGGAAGGAGCTTTGATGCGAAACGGCATGGGTGGAGTAACTTTCTCTTCTTCTTCATGTATAGCGGGGATGGGAAAGAGATCTAGGAGCCTTGGAGTCTGTGGAATTACCCATGAAGGATCTTCGGTAGTGAAAAAAAAAAAAATTATAATAATAATAATAGTAGTAGTCAGAGATAAATAAAGAAAATTAAAAAAAAAAAAAAAAAAAAGTTTACCATACATAAACGGCGGAAGGAGGGCATATGAAGGTTCAGATGTACCAGGGACGTTTTGCGGCAAGCGTCGATGTTTCACCCGATTTCCATGGTTTTGAAACCAACAATAGACGCTATATTCTCCAACTTCTCCGTACTCCTTGAGTCGTCCTGTAATCTCGCGAATTTGATCTCGACTAGGATTAATGATCCCATGATTGAAGATGTTCAGCAAGATTCCAACTTGTTCCGGGGTAGATCGCCATCGTTTATGAACTGTCTTGGCTTCCATATCCATTTTCTAAGTTTTTGTGCATAAAGTAAAGTAAAAGTAAAAAGATTTATTACAGTGAAGTCAGGTTCCAATTTAAGTTAAGTTTTTCATTTTGCTTCTTCTTGTTAGTTCAATTTTCATTGTCCAATTTTTGAAGTCTCAATGTCCAAAAATAGATCTGTTTCACGGTCCTCGCAAATGTTCCTAAACGGATCTACGTTCGTGTCCATTTTGTGCATACATATAAAGTTTTTTTTTCTAAAGTTTCATTTTTACGGGGTACGTGGCGTTGTTCTACCCGATTGTCTCTGCCATACCTTCAAATGAAGGGAGATTAACGTCTGGTTTCCAGCCGATATACCCTTATCTTTGTTAAGACAGTGTATTCTTAGTTTTAGTTAATAAAAAATGAAAAATAGTAGAAGAAGAAAGCAAGTAAAGGAGCAGAAGTAATATAACGAGCGGAAAGTAAAGAAGAGAGTAGAATATAATTGCGAGTAATAAAAGCTCAGAAAAGAAAAAGTGCATGAAAGGAAGCAAGAAGAAGAAAGGAAAGAAAAGAAGCAAGAAGTAAAGAAGAAGGAGAAGCTGGGTAAAGGAAAGGAAAAGATAAGAGAAAAGAAGTACTTACTCGAGGCGGAGCAAAGCCCTGGAACATAAAGATTGAAGCTTGCCGAAAGGCTCTCCGATCTATCACACTCAGTCGTTCTAATCCCACAAGCTCTCACACTCAGAACTCTCAGCGCTCAGATCTCACTCACACCCAGAGGATCGCTCGAAAGCTCTCTCACTTAGAAGACCTCACACTCTCTCACACACTCAAAAATCGCAACGCCTCAAAGTGTCGCTCAACGCGGTTCGCTCCTCCTTATATAGCCAAAATCTCACTGTGCCCACAGTTTCGGTCAGGCATACCGGAGGCTTCAATAGTATCGGTTAAAAAAAAAAAATAATAAATAAATGGTAGTAGTATCTAATCTTTTCTGCATTTTGGAAGTATAAAATATTCAAATTAGAAAGGATCTTCTAGTAAAATAATTTAACCATTCGGTATAGAAGGTCATATGATAAAATGGTTTGGAGAAATATCAACTTAGTCAGAGTGGTTTGGAATACGAAAACAGGTGACTATACATGGGAATTAGAAGATGATGTAAAACATTCTTATCCCCATCTTTTTTTGTGAAGTGTCGAATTTTCGAGGTCGAAAATTTTTGTTGTTGGGGAGAATGTAAGACCCATGAAAAAAAAAAAATATTTAAATTTAATAAATAGTTATTTTTTTTATTTTTTATTTTTATTTTTATAAAGTTAATAAAAGTATGGTAAAAAAAAAAATAAAATTAAAATTTATGATAGGTAACAATAATAATAATTTCAAAGGAAGGAGATTAAAAATTTGAGAATTTATTTTAAAAGTTAAAAAAAAAAAAAAATGAATGAATAGTAAATAGTAAAATAGTGAATAGTGAATAGTGAATAGTTAAAAAAAAATATTAAAATAAATTGTGGAAGAGGACACTCCACGTAGAATCAATTATTCAGAGATAAGAATGGTGAATAAAAAATAATTTTTGAATAGTAAAAATGAATAGTAAAAGTGAATAGTAAAAATGAATAGTAAAAATGAATAGTAAAAATTTTTGGCTATAAATAGCCAAGGGGGGAGGATGAAGATTTGCACCAAAATTCTAGGGAAATTGTGAGAGGAGAGAGTTGGAGGAAATTCTAGTTGAAGAGGGGAAATTCTGGAAGTTTCTGGAGAACGGTTTGAGAAGAGGAACCTAAGTCTGGAATAGAGGTAAGGGGAGTTACATTTTGTTTGATATTATTTTGAGTCTTGTATATGTTGCTTTTAGTTTATCTTAAATCTTGAATGTGAAGTATTTTGTTTCTGTATGATTTTGAATTTTGGATGAGAACATGCTTCTTTGTTTAGATCCAAGTGTGATAGTTGTAAAATGTGATGTTGATTATGTTATGCCATATGTATGCTATTAATTGTTTATTGTTGTATTTTTGGATGGATTAGAAGTTGTCTAACCGGCTCTGCCAGATTCAACTTCTTGTTTCCCCATACTTTATATTGTTTTCCTTATTCGTTTTTATTTTTGGATGGATTAGAAGTTGTCTAACCGGCTCTGCCAGATTCAACTTCTTGTTTCCCCATACTTTATATTGTTTTCCTTATTCGTTTTTATTTTTGGAAGGATTAGAAGTTGTCTAACCGGCTCTGCCAGATTCAACTTCTTATTTCCCCAGACCTGTTATTATTCTTATTATTTAATTACATTGTATTCCTGGAAGGATGAGAAGTTGTCTAACCGGCTCTGCCAGATTCAACTTCTTGTTTCCCCAGAACTTTTATTGTTCTATTTAATTTTTATTGCATCTTCCTGAAAGGATGAGAAGTTGTCTAACCGGCTCTGCCAGATTCAACTTCTTGTTTCCCCAAGAAATTTTATTAAGATTATTTTAATGATCTTCAAACATTTGATTCTTCTCCGGTGACAATTTATAGTAATATTTTATTATTGTTAATTTGTTTGTAATATATTTATCTTGTATGATTTCTGTGATGAATGTATTTTATGATGTTGATATGAAATTATGCATTTGAACATGATATGAGTAGTATCAGAAGATTTTGTAATGGTATGGTATGAGTTGATAAATATGAACATGATATGAGTCTCGCGGAGAGATTTTGTAGTAGCATGGTATTGTGTACACGTTGATGTTGAGGGTCCTGTATGGAAGGTCATCCTCGATACTCTAATAACTCTCCAATCTCAAGTAGAGAAGGATGAGTTAGGTGGTGAGAGGGGCAGGAGGTCCTTGTCTATGTCCCAATTTTGGACATAGTGTTAACGGACTAACCTTGTGGTTGACAAGTTGTATCTGGCCATGATTTTTAGTATGAGGAGTGGAGGTCATCACAAGTGCACGACCATCCGAGACTTCCATCAACGTTAGATCCGGATAATTGAGTCTAGCAAAAAAATCATTTTCATAAATATGAGTTAGGCGTAGTAGTAGTATCATGCCTCATTTTAATAATTGGTTGCATGGTAGCTCACCCTTATTTATTTGTGCATGTACCGGAAAAATCATATTTTTGCGATGATCGTATAACGTATTTGTTATACGGGAGCAGATGAAGGAGCGTCGTCTAATCCAATACAAGTGAAGACGGAGGAGGAAGGATAGTAAAGAAAAACTCGGGTTATCTTTAAGTTGAAATCTGAGTTTAAATTTATGTAATTAATGTGAGATATTTTATATTTTCAAATGAATGACTGTAGAAATGTTACAGTTTTCATATTATTTATGTAATATCAAGTATGAGAATTTGGGATGTTACAGACCACACTTAAACTACACAGTGTCCTCAATGTGTCACAAACAATAAGATCAGAAATCAGAACAGTGAACAAATCATGGACAAGTGCAATAAAAGTACGGAAAGGGGGAGAAGAGAGAAAGAAAACTCCCCTGGTCATGGTGGCAGTTGCCAATTTTGGACTTTCAGGGAGATGTCTTCCACCACAGGATCCAGCCAGGAAGTTTTGAGGAAAAATTGCTTCATCCTCCATATTTGATCAAGCAGGGAAATGTCTTCCACAACTGGATCTAAGAAGAAGTGATTGTTGATGAGTGGGTTCAGCAGGTGCCTATTGATCTTGAAGCTTTTGTCAGTGTCAGCACCTTTGTTGTCCACTGTGGGTGTTTGTTGATCAAATTCATTTGTACCTCCTGCAATAGGGTTAGTGCAATGTGGTTCCAAAGAAATGACATGCAGGGGTATAACACCCAATCCCAGTGTAACAGGCTGAACAACAGATAAACTCTCAGAACATGAATCAATTTCAAATTCAGAAACAATATCAACCACAGATTCAGATTCATGTTCAGTGCATGGAGAATAAACATACGAATTTGATATCAAAAATTGATTCTCATCATGCAGAGAGGGAGAATTAAAAACAGACTCATCAACAATACAATCACCAACATACCTATCAACAGCATAATCATCGACAGCATAGTCAAAATTAGGTATGTTTTCCTCCACTTCCCTAAAGATTGGAAAAGTGGTGGAAGATGAAAATTGTCTACCTGATTCAAAATTACTGCTTATACCTGCCTGGTCCTCAAGATCTTCAGCAGTCTCCTCAGGTGCAAGAGTGGGACCATCTGAAGGTGGGAAAGTATGTGGCGCAGTAGTAAGCTCATGACTCTTCTCCCCATCTTCTATGTTGATGCCACTATCATCATCATCTGGAATCTAAACAGTCTGAAATGGTAACTCTGAATCTTGAGACTGTTCCTCAGTGAGTTGAGTGGCCATCTGCCCTATCTGATCAGTCATACTCTGAATGGCAGCTCCTATTTCTTGCTGGAACTGCATGTTCTCTTGCTGAAACTGAAGGTTCTGCATGGTCATCTGCTCCAACAACTCCTGCAATGTAGGCTCAGAAGTAGAAGGCTGAGGAGCTATTTGAGCAGGAGCATCATATTGCTGACTTTGGTATTGCTGGACTGGTGGAGGCATGAAAGTACTCTGGAATGGTGGTTCTTGATATTGATGCTGTGGAGCATTATACCATCCCAAAGTAGGGTCATTCCATCCAAGACCGTTGCTGTAAGCATATTGCACAAGGGAAAATTTGCTCAGAAACTGATGCTCAAGATATCCCCAATCGGTAACGGATCTCAGAGGAAGAGAGTCTTTCCAATCCTTAGCTGCTCCTTGTAATGAATGCGGAAATGCGCTCAAGAAAATGTAATCAAGAGGGACATCTGGAGGCTTCATTGAAGAGCACATGGTGTGGAGCTCCTCCAAATGTCTGTGTGGGCATTCTCCTGCAAAACCATGAAACTTAGGCAGCAAATGTATCAGTCCAGGGGTGAGATCGCAATGAAGATCATCCTCCTTAAGTGAGACCGGCTCACAAAGAGCACTCTCAAAAATTAAAGGATGAGTCGTATTGTTCTCAACATAGAAATCAGCAGAATATGAATTACAATCAGAGTAACATGCAGAAGGAGAATCATAATCAGAGGCACTAGCAAAACAAGCAGTGTTCACGAAATCAAAATAGGTAGACATGGAAAAAGAAGAATACTAAAAATCACGAAACAAATAAAACACAACACATTTATACATGCAACACGCACACACAAAACAGAACATCACATCACATCACATCACAACACAAGACAAAACACAACACACACAAACACAACAAAAAGACCTAAGACTGAACCGTTGGTCCCCGGCAACGGCGCCATTTTGATGAGAGGGTCGCACCTCCCAACAAAAGTTGTGCATAAAAGAAGCAGTATAGTGCTAGGAAGTGACTCCTAGGTCGTCTCTCAAGGACCAAATTGTGGTTCAGTCTCAGGTCAAACACGAAGTGGGGGGTTTGTGATTTTTGTGATTCAAAATGAACTAAATTAAAACACCAATAAGCAAAGCATAATAAACACAAGTACAATCCGAAAATCTCAGAAAAAAAACAATATAATATCACTAATGACCAACCCAACTACCTTAAGCTAACATTAAATTAAAGAAAACTTGCTTGACTCACTTGAATAAAAATTGAAACATCAGAAAACACACATTGCATCTTGGAATAAACAATTGCTACACTTAAGCTAATAAAACTTCAATTTAAAAGAGTTGGAACCAATTGAAATTAAGCGGATATAAACCAAATGCCAAAGTGTGTGACACGTGGAAATGCAATAAATAAATGACAAAATGCATGATTACTACTGGAATAAAAGAATAAAAGAAGTTATGCCTTATCTAATAAATGAAAATGCAATATTCGGAACAACTAAGAAAGCAATAAAGAAATCTGTGTTGCACCCAATTAAAGAGAAATCAATCTCCGTGCTCTTCTAAAATAAATCACCACTTCTTTCTCGATCTTCGTGCGCCTCCTAGGACATGAGCTACTGCCTTTCCAACCGTGACACCTCCCCTTTGCTGGACGTGAACACCACTTCATCCAATCAACATGCTCCTTCTTATAATCACTTCTTCATTTCTCGGGAAAAGAAATCTGCAAATTATTTAATCCCAAAAATGAAAGTGGCATAAATCAGCGTGCACACAATCCTTCCATCTCATTCTCCGCGTCCAAGAATCAGCAAAGATCAATTAAAAAAAAAAAATTGCTTCTAAGTGATTCACGCCTCCACTTCTCTTCCAGCACAACGTGTACATATTTCTTTCAAAGCCAATTGAAATGCACCGTGCCATAGCCTCCCATCCATCATTCTCCGTTCAGCACAAATTAAAAGAAGAGAAAAGAAACGTGCTCTTCTCTTCAAGCATCAACGTGTGCACAATTCCCGTGAGCTGCTTCTCATTCCAGGACGTGGCAGCTGCTGGACGTGTTCAGCAGCTTGCTTCTCTCCAGCAAAGGAAATAAAATTCCAATCACCAACGGAGACGAAAATGACTCACCGAGTGCACCTCACAGCTCCTGGAATCAGCGCATCTTCTTCCAAAATAAAAATCACCGTGCAGTCATAGAGAAGTAAATTCATCATGCAGCTTTCATAATGAAAATTAAACAAGCATCCTCATGAATCCAGCGCTTGCAAAAATAAAATAGAAAAAATGAAAGTGTGTTCTTCATTCATCATTCAAAAATAGCGTTCCCAAAAGCCCAGAGTCAAAGAGAATTTCCATTACAAGAACCTCCAAAATAAAATGAGAGAGTAAAGTCAGCAAAACGCCAGTGACGGCTACCCTAAGGCCGTGTGGCTGTTTTTAATAATTGTGGGTCCACACAACAAAACCCTAGGTCCAAGTCTCTAATCTCTACTTTTGGGCCTAATCTACTTTACCAAAAATTGACCCAAATTGTAAGAGTTGATTCAAAAATTCTAAACTACTGAATTACAATTTAATTAATTCTAAAATGTCTGTGTGGAGAGTCTTGAATTTATTTGGCATTCTTCCTGATGTCCCAAAATGTATTTCCGAAATTTTCCTGCAATCCAAAATGCATTTAATCAGCTCAAAAAATTCCAAATTAATTAAAATAAAAATTTCCGATCAAATTGAGCACAATTAGGAAAAATGGGAAAATACTAGACAATTAAGTACAATTCCCTGGTTTATTTAAGTGCAATAAACTAAATATAATTCAAGAAATAACGACTCATCATGCATGCGTTTGATTTAAAAGTGTTGTTTAAGACCTAGGAAAAGGGTTGAACGAAGAAGGAGCTGGAGAAGGCAGTGGTGTCACGTCTCAGTTTTTTTTTCCAGCAACACGCTGATTCAAGAAGTGGAGTGGTGCACGGGAATTCGAGCTGGAAAGATGCATTTTATATTCTATATATTAAATTGCCTTGAGCATTGTTTTCTTTGCTTCATTTCCAACCGTGCATTTCATTTTTTTTTACGAATGTTGATGCTTTTATTTCAACTCCCGTGCATTTAAAACTTTATTCCCTCTGATCTTTCCAACTTAGGTGTTTACTCATTCCTGTATTGCATTCAATTGGATTCGCGTTGAGATTAAAATTTCATTTTACTGTTGCATTATGTGCATTTGAGGTTCTAGTTTAAGTGTTGCATTTTAATAGCTTTAATTGTGTTTGGATATTTATCTATTATATTGTTTAGTTTACTGTTTTCGTTCACTATGTTTTCTACTTTGTTCGGCTTTAGTTTGTACTGTTCAGTTTTACTTTTATCGTTTAGTTTCGAGCCTTTCTTTCCTGCATTTCAGTTTCCACTTTTGGTTTAGAGACCGTTCGGTCACAATGTTAAAACCGTTTGGTCTCTCTTAGAGACCGTTCGGTCTTCATGTTTTCCACATTTCTTTCCACATTTTTAATTATGTTTGGTTGTATCTAATTTCCAGTTTTAATTTAGTTCATTTACAGTTATAAAAACACTTTCAAACCCCCCCACTACGTGTTCGACCTATTACCTGAACCACATTTGGTCCTTGAGAGACGACCTAGGAGTCACTTCCTAGTACTATACTGCATTAATTTTGCAATCAATTTTTGTGTGAGGTGCGACCCTCTCATCAAAATGGCGCCGTTGACAGGGACCAATGGTTCGGTCTTAGGTTTTTGTTGTGTTTGTGTGTGTTGTGTTTTGTCTTGTGATGTGATGTGATGTGATGTGATGTTCTGTTTTGTGTGTGCGTGTTGCATGTATAAATGTGTTGTGTTTTATTTGTATCGTGAATTTTAGTATTCTTCTTTTTCCATGTCTACCCATTTTGATTTTGTGAATACTGCTTATTTTGTTAGTGCCTCTGATTATGATTCTCCTTCTGCATGTTACTCTGATTGTAATTCTGCTGACTTTTATGCTGAGAACAATATGACCCATCCTCCAACTTCTTAGAGCTCTCTTTGGGAGCCGGTTCCACCTAATGAGGATGGTGATCATTTAGTTCTCACTACTGGACTGATGAATTTGTTGCCCAAGTTTTATGGTCTTGCAGATGAATGCCCACATGAACATTTGGATAGGCTTTATCGAATTTGCTCTTTAATGAAACTTCCAAATGTCCCGGACGATCTAGTTTTCTTAAGGACATTCCCGCACTCATTAGAAAGAGCAGCAAAAGATTGGAAAGACTCTCTTCCTCCAGGATCCATTACCAGATGGGAAGATCTTGAGCATAAATTTCTGAGCCAATTCTCCCATGTGCAAGATGGATACGACAATGGTCTTGGATGGAATGACCCTACCTTGGGATGGTACAATGCTCCACAACATCAATATCAAGAACCACCATTCCAGAGTACTTTCATGCCTCCACCAGTCCAGCAATATCAGAGTCAGCAATATGATGCTTCTGCCGAAATAGCTCCTCAGCCTTCTACTTCTGAGCCTCCATTGCAGGAGTTGTTGGAGCAGTTGACCATGCAGAACCTGCAGTTTCAGCAAGAGACCAGAGCGTCCATTCAGAGCTTGAATGACCAGATAGGGCAGATGGCTACTCAATTAAATCAGGAACAGTCTCAAGATTTAGAGTTACCATTTCAGACTGTTCAGATTCCAGATGATGATGATAGTGGCATCAACATAGAAGATGGGGAGAAGAGTCATGAGCTTACTGTTGCGCCACCTACTTTCCCATCGCCCTATGGCCCTACTCTTGCACCTGAGGAGACTGCTGAAGATCTTGAGGACCAGGCAGGTATAAGCAGTAATTGTGAGCCAGGTAGACAATTTTCATCTTCCACCACTTTTCCAAGCTTTAGAGAAGTGGAGGTAAACATACCTCAATTTGATTATTCTGTTGATGATTATGCTGTTGAGGGGTATGTTGATAATTATACTGTTGATGAGCATGTTTTTAATTCTCCCTCTATGCATGATGAGAACCAATTTTTGATATCAAATTCGTATGTTTATTCTCCGTGCACTGAACATGAATCTGAGTCTGTGGTTGATATTGTTTCTGAATTTGAAAGTGATCCATGTTCTGAGAGTATATCTGAGGTTCAGCCTGTTACGCTGGGATTGGGTGTTATACCCCTGCATGTAATTTTTGTAGAGCCACATTGCACTAACCATGTTGCAGGAGGTACACATGAATTTGACCAACATGCACCCACAGTGGAAGAAAAAGGTGCTTACATACACAACAGTTTCAACATCAATAGGCACCAGCTGAACCCGCTCATCAACGATCACTTCTTAGATCCAGTTGTGGAAGACATTTCCCTGCTCGATCAAATTTGGAGGATGAAGCAGTTCTTCCTCAAAACTTCCTTGTTGGGAATGAATAAGATGATTGTGTTGTTATGATTCTCTTAACTCAAGGATTTTGTGATCCAGAAAAACCAATTTTCTTGTTAGCCCAGCCACATTATAAGCCATTGAAAAGTCCTTGTGATGATGCATGCTTGTGAATGTTTTTGATTGTGGTAAAATGAAAGGCAAAGTTGATTCAGGGGACATTGTGATAGTAGAGTGAATGAGTAATTACCTTTTATACACTTGTGTGTTGAGTGAAATACTTTATCTAGTGAGGAAATATTCCATTAGCACATGAACATCCATGCTTAATTGATTGGTCATTCATGAACAAGAGCATTTGTTGGGTATTAATTGATTTTGTGAAACACTAAAGCATGTGCACATCCTGATTGAAATCTTGATCATAAGTTTGATTGATGTTTTACTTATCTTGAAAAGAAGATTTTTGAATGAAGTGAACCATCATATGAATTGGTTGAAGATGGAGTTACATCTTGTTTGCTTGAGGACAAGCAAAGTTCTAAGTTTGGGGTTGTGATAACAGTTGAAAAACTGTTATTTTCATGCTTAAAATTGATACTAAAAGCAACCTTTATACTTAGAAACTAGCTTCAAATCATGCTTTTCTTCATATTTTCAGAAATAAGAGAGCTGGACAGGTTTATGCTTGATTTCAGTGTTTTTGTGCAGGTTTTAAGGTGAATTTGGTGAAAGAAGTGAAGGAGAGATATGGAATCAGAAAAGACATCAAAAAGTGCAAAAGGAGAAGCCGAATGGCCGCTGAGGGGCAAAATGGCCGCTGAGGGTTTTTACCGCTGAGCGGCACTTTAATGGGCTTGGACCTAATTTTCTGTAATTTACGAATAATATATAAGCTTTAGGGTTTCCTAGGGTTTGTATCTTTGGCTGGAAGGAAGTAGAAACACACTTTTCCACCCCTTGGGGTAGATTGGGAGATGGTGACAGCTCTCCTCTTCTCTTTCTCGGGTTTTTCTATCTCTTTCATTCTTTCATTATTATTCATCTAGGTTCACCATGAATATGGTGAACTAAACTCTGTATGTTTGTTGGGGAATCAATGTAATCTTTTGAAGCTCTCATATATGGAATTTGTTTTTACATCTTTTATTTAAGACCTATGCTTTCTTTCATCATTAGTTAGGGTTTTTCCTCTTTGCTTAATGCTTGCGTTGTTTAACTCATTCGATGCATGATTATTGGTTTTGTCGATACGGGCGCGTACGGGGAAGTCAAGATCCGGGGAATTTCTCCCAATATCATATTGGTTGTCGTTAAGCTCCTGCACTTATGAACTAATCATTAGGAATGCTAGGAATTGTATGAACTCGTGATTAGTGAGAAGCCTTCTTGAAAGGTACTTTAGAGAGTGTCATTAACAATGATGATTTGAATGTTGAATTCCTAAAATATATGAGAGTGGATAAGATGAAATTGAACCCCAACAACATATTCATAGATATATTTCATTGAAAGTGTTTATCTTTTGCTTTTGCCATTGATCAAAACTTCATGCATACATATTTAATTTTCGTCTTTTGCATATAAAATCTAAATATTTCGTCTTTAAGTCTTAGCTAATCAAGAAACCACACAACTAAACTAGGTCGTGAGTCCTTTGGGAAGAACGATACTTGGTCCTACCGATTGAAAAACAAGTTTGTGACATCATATTTTGGTGTTCATAAATTTGTCCATCAACCACTTCGTCAACTTCTTCCATTGCTTCAACTTCCTCCACTTCCTCCACCTCCTCCACCCCCCTCCACTTCCACCTCTTGCTATACTTTCTCCACTTCCCCCACTTCCTCAACTTCGTTAAATTCGTCCACTTCGTCAATTTCGTCCACCTTGTCCACTTACTCCACTTCCTCCACCTCCTCCATCCCCTCCACTTCCACCCCTTCCTATACTTTCTCCACTTCCCCCACTTCCTCAACTTCGTCAAATTCGTCCACTTCGTCAATTTCGTCCACCTTGTCCACTTACTCCACTTCCTCCACTTCGTCAACTTCCTCCACTTTGTCCACTTCGTCAACTTCGTTGACTTCGTCAAGTTCGTCCACTTCGTCCACTTCTTCTTCTGCTTCTTCACCTTCTTCCACTTCGTCCACTTCGTCCACTTCCTCCACTTCCTCCACTTCTTCTACTTCCTCCACCTCCTCCACTTCCTCCACTTCCTCCACTTCCTCCACTTCGTCAACTTCTTCCACTTCGTCTACTTCGTCTACTTCGTCCACTTCATCCACTTCCTCCACTTCCTCCACTTCCTCCACTTAGTCCACTTCGTCAACTTCTTCCACTTCGTCTACTTCCTCCACTTGCTCCACTTCCTCCCCTTCCTCCACCTCCTCCACTTCCTCCACTTCCTCTCCTTCCCACACTTCCTCCACCTCGTCCACTTCCTCCACTTCCTCCATTTCCTCCACTTCCTCCACTTCCTCCACTTCGTCAACTTCGTCCACTTCCTCCACTTGCTCCACATCGTCCATTTCGTCCACTTCGTCAACTTCGTCCACTTCCTCGACCTCGTCCACTTCCTCCACTTCCTCCACTCCCTCCATTTCCTCCACTTCCTCCACTCCGTCCACTTCGTGAACTTCCTCCACTTCCTCCACTTCCTCCACTTTGTCCATTTCGTCAACTTCGTCAACTTCGTCCACTTCCTCCACTTCCTCCACTTCCTCCACTTCCTCTACTTCCTCTACTTCATCCACTTCCTCCACTTCATCCACTTCGTCCACTTCCTCCACTTCCTCCACTTCGTCAACTTCATCAACTTCGTCCACTTCCTCCTCTTCCTCCACTTCCTTGAAATCCTCCACTTCGTCCACTTCGTCTACTTAGTCCAGTTTGTCTACTTCGGCCACTTCGTCCACTTCATCCACTTCCTCCACTTCCTGCACTTCCTCCACTTTGTCCACTTCGTCAACTTCGTCCACTTCGTCAACTTCGTCCACTTCATCAACTTCCTCCACTTCCCCAACTTCCTCCACTTCCCCAACTTCCTCCACTTCCTTCACTTCTTCTACTTCCTCCACTTCCTCCACTTCGTCCACTTCTGATGGACAAATTTGTAAGCACCAAAATATGATGTCACAAACTTGTTTCACAATCGGCAAGTATGACCGAATCGTTCAAGTAATAAAACTTGGTAAGACCAAGTATCGTTCTTCCCAAAGGACTCACGGCCTAGTTTAGTTATGTGATTTCTTGATTAGCTAAGACTTAAGAAAACAATGATTGAAATTTTAATATGCAAGACGAAAATAAACATGTATGCATGAATTGATCAATGGCAAAGACATAAGATAAACACTTTCAATGGATTAAATGAATGAATATGTTGTTGGGGGTCAATTTCATCTCATCCACTCTCATATATTTTAGGAATTCCTCTTTCAAATCATCATTGTTAATGCCACTCTCTAATGTACCATTCTAGATGGCTTCTCCCTAATCAAATAGTTCATACAATTCCTAGCATTCCTAATGATTAGTTCATGAGTGCAGGAGCTTAAGGCAACCAATATAATGTTGTCAGTAAAATATTGGGAGAAATTCCCCGGATCTAGATTTCCCCGTACGTGTCCGTATCAACAAAACCAATAATCATGCATTAGAATGAGTTAAACAATGCAAGCATTGAGCAAAGAGGAAAAACCCTAACTAATGATGAAAAGAAAGCATATGTCTTAATTCAAAGATGTATTCAACAAATCCATATATGAGAGCTTCAAGAGATTACATTGATTCCCCAACAAACATACAAGGTTTAGTTCACCATATTCATGGTGAACCTAGATGAACAACAATGAAAGTATGAAAGAATAAACCCAATAAAGGTGAAGAGGTAGCCTGAGCATCCAAGATCCTCCT
Organism: Vigna umbellata; assembly: GCF_029865625.1. Classification (NCBI taxonomy): domain Eukaryota; kingdom Viridiplantae; phylum Streptophyta; class Magnoliopsida; order Fabales; family Fabaceae; genus Vigna; species Vigna umbellata. The sequence goes on from NC_142166.1 coordinate 27,450,973, forward strand.
TCAAAGGGGTGAAAGAGAGAGTGTTTGCCTCGTTTCTGCCAAAGATCCCTAACTATAGGACGTGCAAGCCCTTATATACTAATCTAGAGTTACAAAAGATTACAAAAGTCCAAGCCCAAAAAGTGCCGCTCAGCGGTATTTACCGCTCAGCGGTGATTGCGCGTCTTCTTTCTTCCCCTCAGCGGCCATTTTGCCCCTCAGCGGTTCCAACGTCACCTCTTGAGTGCCGCTCAGCGGTAGTTTGCCGCTGAGCGGTGCCTTCGACTTCTCCTTTTTGCACTCTTTCTTGTCTTTTCTAATGTCCTCTCTCTCATTCTTCACTTCTTTCACCAAATTCACCTCAAAACCTGCACAAAAACACTCAAATCAAGCATAAACCTGTCCAGCTCTCTTATTTCTGAAAATATAAACAAAATGCATGATTTCAAGCTAGTTTCTAAGTCTAAAGGTTGCTTTTAGTATCACTTTTAAGCATGAAAATAACAGTTTTTCAACTGTTATCACAACCCCAAACTTAGAACTTTGCTTGTCCTCAAGCAAACAAAATGTAACTCCATCTCCAACCAATTCATATGATGGTTCACTCATTCAAAATCCTCTTTTCAAGATAAGTAATAACTTCACTCAAACTTATGACCAAGAGTTAATTCAAGATGTGCACATGCTTTAGCGTTCACAAAGTCATTTAAATTCCAACAAATGCTATTTTTCATGAATGATCAATCAATTAAGCATGGATGTTCATGTGCTTATGGAATCTTTCCTCACTAGGTAAAGTGTTTCACTCAACACACAAGTGTATAAGAGGTAAAGTGTTTCACTCATTCACTCCACTATCACAATGTCACATGAATCAACTTTGCCTTTCATTTAACCACAATCAAATACATTCACAAGCATGCATCATCACAAGGACTTTTCAATGGCTTATAATGTGGCTGGGCTAACAAGAAAATTGGTTTTTCTGGATCACAAAATCCTTGAGTTAAGAGAATCATAACACACAATCTTCTTATTCATTCCCAACTCTCTTTTGCCTTTGCTTTTGCATTTGCATTGAGCTTTGCTTCTTTTTCTTTTCTTTTCTTTACATATTCTTACTTTTTAGCTGTTAGCTCAATGCTTTTTCCTTTTTCATGTTTCCCCAATAACCCCAAACTTGAACATTTAACAATACCACACAAGATCTTCTACTTAACTCAAGGTAAAGATTTTCAATCAAGGGTGTTCAGTGTATATTTAAGGCTAAGGGTTCAAAGGATAGAACACAACGTGTTCTCTTTTAGAAGGCTAACTTTATGAATTTGGCCAATAAAATGGGTTTCAACAACACGGCCTTTGATCATATGATGCAAAACAAGCAATTGATTCAATCATAGAAAACCTGGGCAAAGTCATTCATGCTTTCAAAGTAACAGCATTCAACAATAACAACTCTGGAGCTCAAAACCTCACATATAAGCTCATTCACATTTGACATGCACATCCTGCTTAATTTCACAATCACAATCATGATATTATGCATTTGTTCACAAAGCTTGTGAATCACCTGTATAAGCATTTTAATGTGCACATCATCTCAACATCAATCAATCATAAGCATCATTCAGCATTACTTATCACACAATCACAGTTAATAGCAAACCATCATAACAAACCAGGTGTTCAATAGAGTACATCAAACCCTAATCTAAAAACAAAAACAAATAAGTTCAGAAAACTTAAACCATAAAAGCATAATCATATGATAGCATTCATCAGTAAATGCTATCTCAGCTCCTCATCAGTCCGAGCTCTCTGTATCTTCCTCTTCATCTTCCTCATCATCTTCATCAAATGCATCCTCCTCCTCTGCTTCATCTTCCTCCATATCTCTGGCTGAAGCTTCAGCTGCTCCAGCTCCTCCATATACTGGTTCTTCTGGCCAAGCTACCACATTATGGAATTCATCCATAGTCCACCTGTGTGCTGGAGGGGTATCATACATCCCCACTATCATTTCAGCCGTGGCCACCTGCCCTCTGTGGATGGACTGCAACTGAGCACCTATAAGAGACATATACATGTCCCTCATCTGGAATGGTTCTGCCTCATGAGTATCAGCAGAAGTCCTGCCCTGTGCTGGCCTTCTCTCTCTACGAGCCTGGCGTGGTGGAACTGGCTGGGCTGCCTCCTCTCCTCCACAGTACTGTCTGTAATAGGCCTCATCTATAGCTTTTCTTGGCCTCTCAAATGGTGGAACAGAAGTGTCCACCCCAGCTAGCTTGCAAAGGTGAGTGATCAAAGAAGGATGTCCCAGTGGTGCTTTGTTGTTTGAAGTGTTAGCACACACACTAATCTCATCAGCTATCACCTGCCCAATATTAACATTCAAGTTTCTGATAACACAGTAGATGAATAGTGCCCTGCTGAGAGTAATATCTGACACATGTGAACATGGCTGAATGTTGGCATGAGAAAACGCCATCCAATACTTTGCAAGAGGAGTCAAATCTGTCCTCCTAATGTTAACCACTGAGCCAGATCTATTCCTTTGGAAGTGTCCTCCAGGTATACACAATACTCTCTCCACATCCTCATAATCAGCACCTTCCTCCATGCTAAGAGCAAACTGGCATTGCTCACCAGCCCACACAGTATCCAGAAAGTTATTTATTGAGTCAGGATCATACCTGATAGCATGGCCTCTAACATAGCCCAAATAATTCTCAGCTGGATAATCACCAATCTTCTTTGCATTGGTGTAAAATTCTTTCACCACAGCTATGTTGGCAGGTGATGGATAAGTGGCTAGCTTTCCCCAATCATTCCCTAACACTTGCTCTCCAAATTGAGGAGCAAAGTTAGGTATCATTCCAACCTTTCTCTCCATTAGAAGTCTCCTGTCCTGAACCACCCTAAAGTGCTTCTCATGTTTCCTAGAGAGGAACCTGCCATTATGGGGCTGCTCTGGTTCCTTTTCCTTTCTCTTGGTTGCCATGGTTTTCAATCTCTTTCCTGAAGAGGATGCCATTCCTGCATTCAAACATAAATCCAAAACCACAGAACATAATGTTAATCATTAGTAAACACAAAACAAAACTCCTTTTGAAGCTAAACCACCGCTGAGGGCCAGAATTTCCCCTCAGCGCCACCAGTGCCACATTCAAACACGCAATAAACCAGAAAAAACAAATCTGGCAGAGTGCCGCTCAGCGGTAAATGCCGCTCAGCGGTGATCTGCAGATTTTTGCAAATCTCTTTTTAAAACAGTCCTAACTCCACCCAAATGCAATTTTCAGTTTTCCAGTTCATAATCAAGCAGTTTAATCGGTTCAAACATCAAATATATCATCAAATCATGCATAGAAACTAAAACCCCTAAGTATTCATGCTTTGACAATCACATTCAAATTCAAGAACCCTAGAATGAACAAAATGCATTTTACTTACTTGGGTGGAGATGCTAAATGATATGAGAATGCTTCCAAACTAGAATGCTCTCTTCCAACCCCAAACTTCGATGGCACACTAGTATAAAAGTGAGTGGAAGAGAAATCTTCTAAAGAAGGAAGAGTAGAAAGATGTGGAAAACCTAGGAGAAGGTGTGTGGAAGTGTTTGTGCAGAGAGAAGTCTGGAAATAAACCCTAAAACGCAGCTTGGGGTATAAAAATACCCTAATGGGCTCGGGTCCCGCTAAGGGGAACTTAAGCCCCTCTGCGATAGTACCGCTCAGCGGTAATTGCCGCTCAGCGGCACTTTCGTGAAGTGCTCCCCTCCTTCTTTTCTTGACCTACGTGCCTTCCCTACATGTCTCTCATAGGTTCCCTACAATTCAATGTTAAAAATGCTTATGCAAATCCTAACTAAAAATAAACAAACAAAAACAATCAATCAACTGGGTTGCCTCCCAGGTAGCGCTTGTTTAACGTCACGAGCCTGACCCAAAATCCACCAACACCCATCAGTAGGTGTTTCAAACTTACCAGCACCCATCAGTAGGTGCAAAATCTTCTCACCAACACCCATCAGTAGGTGTTACAAACTTAGCATCCTTCAGTAGATGCTAGATCAAACAAAATAATATCCAGAATAATATTCACAAATTATAAATTACAAAACCAAATCAAAAGTTTGTAAATCCACTGGGTTGCCTCCCAGCAAGCGCTTCTTTAACGTCACTAGCTTGACCCTGTTAAAGCTCACGTTCCATCTTCTTTATAGTTGACGTAGTCCTTCCACCAACCTTTCAACTGCTTCCTTTGGACTGTCTTAGATTCTCTAGAATATGGAGACTCTATCTCTATCATCTCCTTCTCTTTAAAGCCTTTAATAACCCACAACTTGTTCTTGAGTCTTACAGGTGTGCCAAGTTGGAGTCTTAATTTTTTCCAGTCTCTAGGAACTTCTTCTCCTTTTCCAATCTCTTCTACCTTGGGTGCCTGAAAATACAAACAATGGTTATCAGAAATCTTAAGATTTTTATTTTTACCTCTAGTTATGGGTGCATCTCGAAATGCAGCTTTATAACTGGCTTCTTCCTCCTTTGCTTGTATCTCATCTTTGAACACATCCACCACCACTTTCTCCTCTCTGTCTTGGAGAACCACTATACCTTCATTCACATCAATGATAGCCCTAGCCGTTTTCATAAACGGCCTTCCAAGTATGAAAGGTATTCTCTCAGTTTCCATCTTCATCACCACAAAGTCTGCCAAGAACTGAAGTTTGCCAACACAAACTACAATGTCTTCTGCAATCCCACATGGCTCCTTTGAAGATCCATCAGCCATTACAAGATTAACCTTTACAGGTTTTATTTCAACATGGCCAATTTGCTCCAATAGAGAATAAGGCATCAAGTTAACACTTGAGCCTAAATCAAGGAGAGCTTTCTTTACCTTTTTCTTCCCTATAATGCAAGGAATAGAAAAACTGCCTGGATCTGCTGCTTTTGGTGGGAATGATTCTTTCTTAACAGTTATACACTTTTCTTCCTCATCCTCTTTACGTCTTCTTTTTTGTAGAGATGTTCTCATCAGATTTTGTGTAAACTGTGATTTTCTGTAGAATCTGCTCCCAAGGTGCTTCATTATCCAACATATTAAATAATTCTGTGAAATCCATTTGTTTCTCCTGATTTATTGGAAAAGGAAAATTATTTTCACTCTCTATTTCTCTTCTTTCTTCTGTTTCTTCTTCTTCTTCCAACTCAATGATCTCTTCATTTACACTCTTGACCACTTTGCACTCTTCTCTGGGGTTAACCTCAGTATTAGCCCCAAAGTTTCTGTTGGGTCTTTCTTCCAATTGCTTGGTGATCTGACCCATCTGAATCTCCAGATTCTTTATAGCAGCTTCAGTGCTCTTTTGAGAAGATTCAGTTTTTTGGATGAATTGCTGAAGAGTTTCTTCCAACTTTGTTGATCTGTCATTAAGCATAGATAATTGTTGCCACAAAGTTGGTTGCTGCTGCTGCTTATTAAACTGATTAGCCTGCCCAGTTTGTCCTTGGCCAATGCTTGGATGTGGTTTCCAACCCTGATTATAATTCCCTTGACGGTATGGAAACTGATTAGCCATGAAGTTAACATCCTCCAAGGCCTCTACTGGAAAAGCACACTGGCCATTTATGTGATCACCTCCACATAGTTCGCACAACTGGGTTTGTACCTGTGCAGCAGATTTTAACTCTTTAGGTAGTGAAGCAAGAGTTTTGGTCAGAGTTTCCAGCTGTTGAGTTAGAATCTTATTCTGTGCTAGCAGAGCATCATGGGTTTGTAATTGAAGAACCCCTTTCTGTTGCATAGGGGCGCCTCTTTCATTGTGAAGCTCATTATCACTTGTAGCCATATTTTCAATAATTTCAGTTGCTTCCTCTGGAGTTTTCCATTTGATATTGCCTCCAGCTGAGGCATCCAACATCATCTTGGTTTGTGAACCAAGCCCTCCAAGGAAAGTTAGGACTACTTCTTGATCTTCAAAGCCATGTGTGGGAGTTTTACGTAACAAGCTTTTATACCTGTCCCATGCATGTCCCAGTGATTCCTCCATGCCCTGCTTGAATGAAGATATCTCTTGCTTTCCTTTAGTCACTTTAGATTGTGGGAAGTATTTGCTTAAAAACTTTGTAACCACTGCTTCCCACTCCGTGAAACTTTCTTCTGGAAAAGAGTTCAACCAAAGCTTAGCATTGCCTCCCAATGAGAAAGGAAACAAGCTAAGTTTGATAGCTTCGTCTGGCACCCCATTGATCTTGACCGTGTTGCAGATCTCATTAAATGTTGTAAGGTGCTCATATGGGCTTTCATGTGATAACCCAGTAAATTGATTACTCTTTACCAGTTGAATTAATGCTGGTTTGACCTCCATGTTGGCTGCATTGACTCTAGGCCGAGCTATGCTATTGAAGTGCTGAGGTCCAGCAAGATTAGTGTAATCTGCAAGAGTTCTTCTAGCATTATTATTGTTCTCCATACTCCCTGTGCTGTGAACAGAACCTTGTGGTGATGATTGTAGGAGAGTTTCAGGAGAAGGGAAAAGTTCTCTGGACGTTCTGATTCTTCTCCTCCTTCTACTCTCGTCTAGTCCTTCAAGTAGTGGTTCTGTTGTTTTCTTACTTCTAGTTCGAATTGCCTTCTGCATGCACAAGAAAACAAAACCCTAGAAAAGATTTGTTAGCACAAAAAGATATAGAAGAAAATAAAGATCGAAAAGATATAAGAAGATAAAAGATTTAGAAGATAGAATCAAATAAAATATAATAAAACCTAATCTAAAAAATAAAATCTAATCTAAAAGATAAAATAAAATAAAATCTAACCTAACCTAATAGATAGAATAAGAAAAAAAATAAAATCTAATAAAAAAAAATAAAATCTAATCTAAAAGATAAAATAAAATCAAATAAAAACCGAAAAATAAAAAAACAGAAAACAGAAAAACAGAAAACAGAAAAATAAAATAAAAATTCGAAATTAAAATAAAATCTAATCTAAAAAGAATAAAATAAAATCTAATCTAAAAGAATAAAATCAAATCTAAAAAGATAAAAAAAAAATAAAAACAGAAAAAATAAAAACAGAAATTCAAAATTAAAGTCAAAGGTAATCAATAATCACACAAATTAACCACTTAAACCATGAATCCCCGGCAACGGCGCCAAAAACTTGATGGACAAATTTGTAAGCACCAAAATATGATGTCACAAACTTGTTTCACAATCGGCAAGTATGACCGAATCGTTCAAGTAATAAAACTTGGTAAGACCAAGTATCGTTCTTCCCAAAGGACTCACGGCCTAGTTTAGTTATGTGATTTCTTGATTAGCTAAGACTTAAGAAAACAATGATTGAAATTTTAATATGCAAGACGAAAATAAACATGTATGCATGAATTGATCAATGGCAAAGACATAAGATAAACACTTTCAATGGATTAAATGAATGAATATGTTGTTGGGGGTCAATTTCATCTCATCCACTCTCATATATTTTAGGAATTCCTCTTTCAAATCATCATTGTTAATGCCACTCTCTAATGTACCATTCTAGATGGCTTCTCCCTAATCAAATAGTTCATACAATTCCTAGCATTCCTAATGATTAGTTCATGAGTGCAGGAGCTTAAGGCAACCAATATAATGTTGTCTGTAAAATATTGGGAGAAATTCCCCGGATCTAGATTTCCCCGTACGTGTCCGTATCAACAAAACCAATAATCATGCATTAGAATGAGTTAAACAATGCAAGCATTGAGCAAAGAGGAAAAACCCTAACTAATGATGAAAAGAAAGCATATGTCTTAATTCAAAGATGTATTCAACAAATCCATATATGAGAGCTTCAAGAGATTACATTGATTCCCCAACAAACATACAAGGTTTAGTTCACCATATTCATGGTGAACCTAGATGAACAACAATGAAAGTATGAAAGAATAAACCCAATAAAGGTGAAGAGGTAGCCTGAGCATCCAAGATCCTCCTTCAAAGGGGTGAAAGAGAGAGTGTTTGCCTCGTTTCTGCCAAAGATCCCTAACTATAGGACGTGCAAGCCCTTATATACTAATCTAGAGTTACAAAAGATTACAAAAGTCCAAGCCCAAAAAGTGCCGCTCAGCGGTATTTACCGCTCAGCGGTGATTGCCACTACAAGAAAAAAGTGTATTACATACAGCTAAAATCCGTATATAAGACCTAAAATCCGTATATAATACGTGTTTATATACGGATTATATACGGACAAAAATCCGTATATAATACCGTCGTAGCTAAGTTTATATACGGATTTATCCGTATATAATTTATATACGGAAATTATATACGGATTTATCCGTATATAAGTTATATACGGATTTATCCGTATATAACTTATATACGGATAAATCCGTATATAACTTATATACGGATAAATCCGTATATAATTTCCGTATATAATTTATATACGGATAAATCCGTATATAAGTTATATACGGATAAATCCGTATATAATGATGAGAGGAGAGGTAAATAAATACCCTGTATATAGTTGTTCTCCATGCACAATATACAAGATGTCAGGAAAATAATGAGTAACTTCCAATTGGTACCAAAAGGCACCATTCTGTTCCAGAATACCATAATATTAGACATTTATGCTTGATATAAAATAGTTAGAATAATTAAATATACATGACAAATCTAAGAACATAGGCATCTTGCTATTATTATTTTCTCTTCAGTTTTTTGTTATCTTTCATTCAAAACCAATAAAACTAAATATTAAAGCATTTTAGATACAAAAGACGCCACTATAATAAGAGATGTGCAACCTTCTACCACTGTCATGTTGACTGATTCTAAATAATTCAATTTTCAAGATGATAAAATGATAATTTAAAATAATAAAAAAATAGTGGAGGAACAAGAAAAACAGAACAAGCAAATGAACAAGATCAACAGCAACAAAAACTACTATTTAGTACAACAAAAACTACTATTTAGTACCTGAAAGAGTTGAAACTGTTTTGAAGGCCTTCTGCTTTTCCTTGTCATCATGCAAATCCAACTTGAGTACAAACTTCTGTAACCAAAATTATAAATTGTTTCAACCCATATTCTATTATAATGAATCACTAAAAGAATGTTTCCAGAACAAACAAAAATAAATGTGAAACACTTGAAACAAAAGTTTCTGTACCAACCAAAAGCTTATTATACATAAGAAAACATGTGATCTAAAAACCAGACCCAGATTTCCAAACTAAATTCAAAACCAGGATTCTGATGAAGAAAGTATAAAAAATCATTAAAGGTCACCCAGATCTTTGAATCTGGAGAAAAAAGGGAGAAATATACCTAATTACTTGACTTGCCAATGCCAGGTGTTTGAGAGGTTTGTTATGGCTGGTTATATACCTAATTACTTAACTTGCCAATGCCAGGTGTTTAGATGTGATGGACTTCAAACCAGACACTTGCACCAAAACTAAGAATTAGACGACACTAGAATGAGAAAGCTCCATGGCCAATTAAATTGAAATGGGATCATGATAGAACAATGAACTATATAGAGGGAGGAACCTAATACAGGATAAGTAGGGAACCAAACTGTTGCAAAGCTATAATACAGGACCACAATGTCTAAGGCAAACTTCACCTGTCATTCCACATTTAAAGATAAAGAAGACATTCGTCAACTAGAGGTAAAATTAACTTCCAAAACATACTACCTACCCTGTCAACGAAAAATAAAACAGAAAAAGCAATGAAAAAACAATGCACTATAGAGAAGGTGGGAAGGTGCAGAGATAATGCATATGCTGATAGCAAGGTGCCCCCTGGTGCTTTAGTTCATATTCACCAACACATAACAAAAATAATTATTAAAAACCCTATCTCATTGCCTCCATGGGACCCTATTAGTCTATTTCACATGGCCTCATTTTCTCTACTCACCTTCTTTTCTTTCACTTCCTTTTTCTTTTCTGATAGCATATATAGGGTAAGAAAAAATAAATGAGACTTCTCATTAAATGTAAACTCGGATATGCACATGTTTCAAATTTTTATTAGATATATCTAAATATTTTACTTACTCTAAATCTGTAAACTTTTACTTTTTTTTTCTTTGGATAAAATGTACTTCATTATCAGACATTCCTTGTCTCTTATTATCTCTTTTGATGGATAAAGTAATATATCATTAGTAATCTTAACTAAGGTTCCAACCAAAAATAGGTAACCTTAAGTCGCATGAACTTAACAATTTGTTATTAAAACAATGTTTTACTGGATTGAGAACAAAAGTATATTCATAAATTATTATCTTTAAGTTCAATTCTAAGTAATATAAAAAAATATTCATAGCCTTTAAATATTCTTTCCACCCATGATTGGGAACTAAAATTTCATTCCAACAACAGTATTTTAATCATAAATCAGTTATTGCCACCCATAATTGTAATTTTTCTCGAGACATCTAATCATGGGTGGAAAGAAGGAAGGAGTTTAATTTTTATGATGTACTTCTTTATTGGCTACGGTTTCATCTACAAAGGGAGCAGCTCCACTCAATTAATTATTCATTTATGGACCCATTCAAATTCATTTTGGTAAGCCAAAGCATAAGTTGGAATAAAATTGGAGACATCTCACGGGCCATTGCTTGGAATCCTTTAAGAAGTAAATGGAATGAAAGAAGGGGACCACATTGCAAAAGGGCCACGGTTTTGGACAATTGTGAAAGCATTAAGAAGAAGTACATAATGGAGGGGCCACCAATTTGAAAGTTCACGTAGAGGAGATCCAAAAATGTGCTGAATTTTATTATTAAAAGGGAGTGGTGTCACAGCCCACACAAAAGAAAGCTTGAAGAGATGTCTGCATATTGTTTTACGGTGCTATTCCACTCCACTTGGTTTTGATTCTTCAATTGAAAAACAAAAAGCACATCATGGCCCACAAATTGAAAGAGTGTTCGGTTCTTTATTGTTTTCAAGAAGGAAGTCCAGAAAACGGTTTTGAGATGCAGCAGCAAGTTTGGTCACGGCTTGGTCTTGGAGAAAAGAAAGCCCAGCAGCTTGGACGGAAGATGGCAGCAGCACTCACGGCCTTCACAGTCCAGCAAGCTCCACGGTTCTGGTCTAGCATTAGAAGCACCATCCAGCCACCACTTAGCATGCTATTTTGGATGTTTTCTTGAAGATTGTTTTGGAGGACCAAAGGGAGAAGAGTTGATTCATTGTCATGGAATGGTGAAGGGAGCCTACTAGAAGAAGATTCACGTGAATCTTGGCTGGACTACAACAGCTGCCACGTTCAAAGCACACAACATTTTGGTCATGGAAGAATGAGAGGATGCAGCAACCATCCAACAAGCATCACCGGAGAGGAGAAGCTTGAAAGCAGCGTCCATCACGATCACAGCAGAAGCAGCGCATCCAGTAAGCAAGGGACCCATGGGTAGCGTTCAAAGAGGAATGAAGAAGGGAGCCATGGATGGAAGAAAATTCACATCAAGCAGAGAATGAAACAGATGTGTGAATGGGAAGAAGAAGGGTGTCCACGGCATGAAGAAGAAGACAAGAGATGTAAGGCCTCACCTATTTCCTTGGCAAATCTAGGAGTTGAAGGAAGTCAGGAACGGGGGAGACAAAAACAAACGTGAAAGCTGGAAGGAATTCAGGCTGCCAATTGAGAACAAGACAAAACAACTAGTCTGAATTCAAGGAGGATCCTACGGGAGTTGGTCAGAGAATTGGTTATAAAAGGAAGCAGCAACCAGAGAAGAAACTCAGTAGAATTATTAGGAGTAGGATAGTTAGGAAGCAATTTACGTTCTGTGGTATGTTCCTCCACAGAACATATTTAGTAAACATACCTTAACACGCCTCTGAATGTTCACTCAATGTCCTAAAAATGCACCAAAGTATTCCGCAACACACCAACCAAACCAAACCCCATTTTGTGCCCGAAATACCAAAGAACAAAAGGGTTTAGGATTTTCTCATTTTACAAATGAAATCACTTAGGAATGAACAAAATTTAATTACCACTACACACCAAACAAATAAAGATATATATTAAAGGAACAATATTCTGGACTCACCACATTCTCCCCGAGACGGAATGACGGCGACCCAAAATCAGAGTGCGAGAACAACAGTCCTAGGGTTCCTCTGCAACTGGAACATCACGGCGGCGTTGACGGCGAACACGATTACCCCACAACGGCACCACGATTGGAACACCACGATTGAAGGCAGGGACTCCTACGGTTCCAGCGACGAAGATGATGGTTCGAGATTAAGCCTATGATTGATGGCAATCGCTTCATGAAAGGAATGGCCAGAGAAGAACCAAATTTACTAAGCATTAGGGTTTGATTTACTTACCCGATTAAGCTACTCAACACCGAACTACGACACCGCACCCAACAATGAGCCCCAACCACAGTGCTTGATGAAGGATTGATGAAGGTCACAATAATAGACAGAGAGAGGCGACGAAGAACCAAAGCACGATCTACACCCACACCGAAGACGACTCCAAAGACGAACACCCACACCGAAGATGGCTCCACAGGAGGACACCGAACTGAGACCAAAGATGGTTCGAAAGAGAAAGTAAAGCGTGATGGTTCGACAGAGAAGAAATGTCCAGGGTTCAACAAAGAGAGGAAAGCTCGAGGTTGAGAAATGACACCCAGCTTCCCTTAATCAGAAATATATTTTTTTAAAATAATTATTTCTCTGATCCGTATATAATATCCGCATGTAACACCTGGCTCTATAATCCGTATATAAAATCCGTATGTAATATCTGAATTACATACGGATTATAATCCGTATATAAAATCCGTATGTAATATCTGAATTACATACGGATTGTAATCCGTATATAAAATCCGTATGTAATATCTGAATTACATACGGATTATAATCCGTATATAAATATCCGTATATAAATGCAATATTTCTTGTAGTGTGCGCGTCTTCTTTCTTCCCCTCAGCGGCCATTTTGCCCCTCAGCGGTTCCAACGTCACCTCTTGAGTGCCGCTCAGCGGTAGTTTGCCGCTGAGCGGTGCCTTCGACTTCTCCTTTTTGCACTCTTTCTTGTCTTTTCTAATGTCCTCTCTCTCATTCTTCACTTCTTTCACCAAATTCACCTCAAAACCTGCACAAAAACACTCAAATCAAGCATAAACCTGTCCAGCTCTCTTATTTCTGAAAATATAAACAAAATGCATGATTTCAAGCTAGTTTCTAAGTCTAAAGGTTGCTTTTAGTATCACTTTTATTGATTACCTTTGATTACCTTTGACTTTAATTTTGAATTTCTGTTTTTATTTTTTCTGTTTTTATTAGATTTTATTTTTTTTAGATTTGATTTTTATCTTTTAGGTTAGATTAGATTTTTATCTTTTTAGGTTAGATTTTATTTTATCTTTTTAGATTAGGTTAGATTTTATTTTATTTTATTTTATTCTATCTTATTCTATCTTATCTTCTGAATCTTTTATCTTTTGAATCTATATCTTCTTCTCTATCTTTTTGTGCTAACAAATATTTTCTAGAGTTTTGTGCCTAATGTCTGCAGAATGCAATTTGGTCAAGAGTTTAACTATAGGGGCACTCAATTCTACCAAAGTAATCTCAACCAATGGTGGGAACCTCACTCAAGCATGGATCAAAGCCAATTTTGGCAAGCTGCTGGACAATTTGAGAACCAACCACAACAACAATGGCAGCAACAACCCTTTCTATCAGGAAGTTTGGATAGGTTGGAGGACACCCTTCAACGATTTTTGAAAAATTCCGACTCTACTCAGAAAAGCATTGAAGAATCATGTAAAAGAATGGAGATGCAACTTCGTCACATTAGTCAGATATTAAATGATGATGTTAATACTGATGTTAACCTTGAGGAGGAAGGGCAAGTCATTATCACTGAAAGTGACAAGATTCTTGATGAGGAAAGGGTAGAGAGAAAAGAGAAAGAAGAGTTGAGTGAGAAAAATAAAGATGAAGAAAAAGAGAAAGAAGTGGTTGAGAGAGAAGAGAGAAAGAAAATTTGTGTGAAGATAAAGAAGTTGAGGAGAAAAAGAGAAAGGAAGAAAAAAATAAAAGAAGAGAAAAAGAGAAAATTTAGGGAGAGAAAAAGGAAGAAAAAGAAGATGAGAGGAAAGAAGAAGAAATCACATGAAAAATCACATCCTCATCTAAAGAAGAATCATAGGAAGGAAAAGAAATTTAAGTGCTTTATGGAAATCTTCAAGAAATTGGAGATTAAAGTTCCTATGATTGAGACATTGGAACAGGTTCCTGGTTTGATCAAATTTCTAAAGAAGTTCAGTAGAAAGAAGAAAAAGAAGAAGGAACTTGAGCTTGGGTCAAGCTAATGACGTTAAAAGAGCGCTTGCTGGGAGGCAACCCAGTGGATTTAAAAACTTTTGAATTGGTTTTATAACTTTTAAATTGTGGATATTATTCTGTAAATATTTTTTGTTGGATCCAGCATCTACTGAAGGATGCTAGGTGGTTAAGTATCTACTGAAGGATACTAAGTTTGTAACACCTACTGATGGGTGTTGGTGAGAAGATTTTGCACCTACTGATGGGTGCTGGTAAGTTTGAAACACCTACTGATGGGTGTTGGTGGATTTTGGGTCAGGCTCGTGACGTTAAACAAGCGCTACCTGGGAGGCAACCCAATTGATTGAATACTTCTGTTTGTTTGTTTTAGTTAGGGTTTGCATAAGCATTTTTAACATTGAATTGCAGGGAACCTATGAGGGGTATGCTAGGAAGGCACGTAGGTCAAGAAAAGAAGGAGAAGGGCACATCACGAAAGTGCCGCTGAGCGGCATTTACCGCTGAGCGGTACTAACGCAGATGGGCTTAAGTTCCCCTTAGCGGAACCCGAGCCCATTGGGGTATTTTTAAACCCTAAGCTGCGCGTTTTTACACTCTTTCAAGTTCTTCTCTGCATAAACACTTCCACACCTCTTCTCCTAGGTTTTCCACATCTTTCTACTCTTCCCTCTTTAGAAAATCTCTCTTTCACTCACTTTTTCACTAGTGTGCCATCAAAGTTTGGGGTTGGAAGAGAGCATTCTAGTTTGGAAGCATTCTCATATCATCTAGCATCTCCACCCAAGTAAGTAAAATGCATTTTGTTCATTCTAGGGTTCTTGAAATTGACTGTGATTGTCAAAGCATGAATATTTAGGGGTTTTGATTTCTATGCATGATTTGATGATATATTTGATGTTTGAACCGATTAAACTGCTTGATTATGAACTGGAAAACTGAAAATTGCATTTGGGTGGAGTTAGGACAGTTTTAAAAAGAGATTTGCAAAAATCTGCAGATCACCGCTGAGCGGCATTTACCGCTGAGCGGCACTCTGCCAGATTTGTTTTTTCTGGTTTATTGCGTGTTTGAATGTGGCACTGGTGGCGCTGAGGGGAAATTCTGGCCCTCAGCGGTGGTTTAGCTTCGAAAGGAGTTGTGTTCTGTGTTTACTAATGATTAACATCATGTTCTGTGGTTTTGGATTTATGTTTGAATGCAGGAATGGCATCCTCTTCAGGAAAGAGATTGAAAACCATGGCAACCAAGAGAAAGGAAAAGGAACCAGAGCAGCCCCATAATGGCAGGTTCCTCTCTAGGAAACATGAGAAGCACTTTAGGGTGGTTCAGGACAGGAGACTTCTAATGGAGAGAAAGGTTGGAATGATACCTAACTTTGCTCCTCAATTTGGAGAGCAAGTGTTAGGGAATGATTGGGGAAAGCTAGCCACCTATCCAGCACCTGCCAACATAGCTGTGGTCAAGGAATTCTACACCAATGCAAAGAAGATTGGTGATTATCCAGCTGAGAATTATTTGGGATATGTTAGAGGCCATGCTATCAGGTATGATTCTGACTCCATCAATAACTTTCTGGATACTGTGTGGGCTGGTGAGCAATGTCAGTTTGCTCTTAGCATGGAGGAAGGTGCTGATTATGAGGATGTGGAGAGAGTATTGTGTATACCTGGAGGACACTTCCAAAGGAATAGATCTGGCTCAGTGGTTAACATTAGGAGGACAGATTTGACTCCTCTTGCAAAGTATTGGATGGCGTTTTCTCATGCCAACATTCAGCCATGTTCACATGTGTCAGATATTACTCTCAGCAGGGCACTATTCATCTACTGTGTTATCAGAAACTTGAATGTTAATATTGGGCAGGTGATAGCTGATGAGATTAGTGTGTGTGCTAACACCTCAAACAACAAAGCACCACTGGGACATCCTTCTTTGATCACTCACCTTTGCAAGCTAGCTGGGGTGGACACTTCTGTTCCACCATTTGAGAGGCCAAGAAAAGCTATAGATGAGGCCTATTACAGACAGTACTGTGGAGGTGATGAGGCAGCCCAGCCAGTGCCACCACGCCAGGCTCGTAGAGAGAGAAGGCCAGCACAGAGCAGGACTTCTGCTGATACTCATGAGGCAGAACCATTCCAGATGAGGGACATGTATATGTCTCTTATAGGTGCTCAGTTGCAGTCCATCCACAGAGGGCAGGTGGCCACGGCTGAGATAATAGTGGGGATGTATGATACCCCTCCAGCACACAGGTGGACTATGGATGAATTCCATAATGTGGTAGCTTGGCCAGAAGAACCAGTATATGGAGGAGCTGGAGCAGCTGAAGCTTCAGCCAGAGATATGGAGGAAGATGAAGCTGAGGAGGAGGATGCATTTGATGAAGATGATGATGAAGAGGAAGAGGAAGATACAGAGAGCTCGGACTGATGAGGAGCTGAGATAGCATTTACTGATGAATGCTATCATATGATTATGCTTTTATGGTTTAAGTTTTCTGAACTTATTTGTTTTTGTTTTTAGATTAGGGTTTGATGTACTCTATTGAACACCTGGTTTGTTATGATGGTTTGCTATTAACTGTGATTGTGTGATAAGTAATGCTTGATGATGCTTATTGATTGATTGATGTTGAGATGATGTGCACATTAAAATGCTTATACAGGTGATTCACAAGCTTTGTGAACAAATGCATAATATCATGATTGTGATTGTGAAATTAAGCAGGATGTGCATGTCAAATGTGAATGAGCTTATATGTGAGGTTTTGAGCTCCAGAGTTGTTATTGTTGAATGTTATTACTTTGAAAGCATGAATGACTTTGCCCAGGTTTTCTAGGATTGAATCAATTGCTTGTTTTGCATCATATGATCAAAGGCCGTGTTTTTGAAACCCTTTTTATTGGCCAAATTCATAAAGTTAGCCTTCTAAAAGAGAACACGTTGTGTTCTATCCTTTGAACCCTTAGCCTTAAATATACACTGAACACCCTTGATTGAAAATCTTTACCTTGAGTTAAGTAGAAGATCTTGTGTGGTATTGTTAAATGTTCAAGTTTGGGGTTATTGGGGAAACATGAAAAAAAAAAAAAACATTGAGCTAACAGCTAAAAAGTAAGAATATGCAAAAGAAAAGAAAAGAAAAAGAAGCAAAGCTCAATGCAAATGCAAAAGCAAAGGCAAAAGAAAGTTGGGAATGAATAAGAAGATTGTGTTGTTATGATTTTCTTAACTCAAGGATTTTGTGATCCAGAAAAACCAATTTTCTTGTTAGCCCAGCCACATTATAAGCCATTGAAAAGTCCTTGTGATGATGCATGCTTGTGAATGTATTTGATTGTGGTTAAATGAAAGGCAAAGTTGATTCATGTGACATTGTGATAGTGGAGTGAATGAGTGAAACACTTTACCTCTTATACACTTGTGTGTTGAGTGAAACACTTTACCTAGTGAGGAAATATTCCATAAGCACATGAACATCCATGCTTAATTGATTGATCATTCATGAAAAATAGCATTTGTTGGAATTTAAATGACTTTGTGAACACTAAATCATGTGCACATCTTGATTGAACTCTTGGTCTTAAGTTTGAGTGAAGTTATTACTTATCTTGAAAAGAGGATTTTGAATGAGTGAACCATCATATGAATTGGTTGGAGATGGAGTTACATTTTGTTTGCTTGAGGACAAGCAAAGTTCTAAGTTTGGGGTTGTGATAATAGTTGAAAAACTGTTATTTTCATGCTTAAAAGTGATACTAAAAGCAACCTTTAGACTTAGAAACTAGCTTGAAATCATGCCTTTTGTTTATATTTTCAGAAATAAGAGAGCTGGACAGGTTTATGCTTGATTTAAGTGTTTTTGTGCAGGTTTTGAGGTGAATTTGGTGAAAGAAGTGAAGAATAAGAGAGAGGACATTAGAAAAGACAAGAAAGAGTGCAAAAAGGAGAAGTCGAAGGCACCGCTCAGCGGCAAACTACC
Organism: Vigna umbellata; assembly: GCF_029865625.1. Taxonomy (NCBI): domain Eukaryota; kingdom Viridiplantae; phylum Streptophyta; class Magnoliopsida; order Fabales; family Fabaceae; genus Vigna; species Vigna umbellata. The sequence continues at coordinate 27,469,294 of NC_142166.1, forward strand.
GCTGAGCGGCACTCAAGAGGTGACGTTGGAACCGCTGAGGGGCAAAATGGCCGCTGAGGGGAAGAAAGAAGACGCGTAACCACCGCTGAGCGGTAAATGGCGCTGAGCGGCACTTTTTGGGCTTGGACTTTTATAATCTTTTGTAACTCTAGATTAGTATTTAAGGGCTTGCACGTCCTTTAGTTAGTATCTTTGGCAGAAACGAGGCAAACACTCTCTCTTTCACCCCTTTGAAGGAGGATCTTGGATGCTCAGGCTACCTCTTCACCTTTATTGGGTTTATTCGTTCATTCTTTCATTGTTATTCATCTAGGTTCACCATGAATATGGTGAACTAAACCTTGTATGTTTGTTGGGGAATCAATGTAATCTCTTGAAGCTCTCATATATGGAATCTGTTGAGTACATCTTTGAATTAAGACATATGCTTTCTTTTCATCATTAGTTAGGGTTTTTCCTCTTTGCTCAATGCTTGCATTGTTTAACTCATTCTAATGCATGATTATTGGTTTTGTTGATACGGACACGTACGGGGAAATCTAGATCCGGGGAATTTCTCCCAATATTTTACTGACAATATTATATTGGTTGCCTTAAGCTCCTGCGGTAATGAACTAATCATTAGGAATGCTAGGAATTGTATGAACTATTTGATTAGGGAGAAGCCATCTAGAATGGTACATTAGTGAGTGGCATTAACAATGATGACTTGAAAGAGGAATTCCTAAAATATATGAGAGTGGATGAGATGAAATTGACCCCCAACAACATATTCATTCATTTAATCCATTGAAAGTGTTTATCTTATGTCTTTGCCATTGATCAATTCATGCATACATGTTTATTTTCGTCTTGCATATTAAAATTTCAATCATTGTTTTCTTAAGTCTTAGCTAATCAAGAAATCACATAACTAAACTAGGCCGTGAGTCCTTTGGGAAGAACGATACTTGGTCTTACCAAGTTTTATTACTTGAACGATTCGGTCATACTTGCCGATTGTGAAACAAGTTTGTGACATCATATTTTGGTGCTTACAAATTTGTCCATCACCTATACTTTCTCCACTTCCTACACTTCGTCAACTTCGTCCACTTCGTGAACTTCGTGCACTTCGTCATCTTCGTCCACTTCGTCAACTTCCTCCACTTTGTCCACTTCGTCCATTCCGTCCACTTCGTCCACTTCCTCCACTTCCTCCACTTCGTCAACTTCGTTCACTTCGTCCACTTCGTCAACTTCAACCACTTCGTCAACTTCCTCCACTGCTTCCACTTCCTCCACTTCCACCCCGTCCTATACTTTCTCCAGTTCCTCCACTTCCTCCACTTCGTCAACTTCGTCCACTTCGTGCACTTCATCCACTTCGTCCACTTCGTCAACTTCGTCCACTTCGTCAACTTTCTCCAACTATTCCACTTCGTCAACTTCGCCCACTTCCTCTACTTCCACCACTTCCTCCACTTCCTCCACTTCCTCTACTTCCTCGACTTCGTCAACTTCGTCGACTTCTTCCACTTCCTCCACTTCGTCCATTTCATCGACTTTGTCCACTTTCTCCACTTCCCAACTTTCCTCCGCTTCGTCAACTTCGTCCACTTCGTCAACTTCGTCCACTTCGTCAACTTCGTCCACTTCCAACAACTTCGTCCACTTCGTTCACTTCGTCCACCTCGTCCACTTCGTTTTGTTCCTCCACTTCTTCCACTTCGTCCACTTCGTCAACTTTGTCAACTTCGACCACTTCGTCAACTTCCTCAACCTCTTCTACTTCCTCCACTTCCTCAAATTCCTCCACTTCCTCCACTTCCTCCACTTTCTCCACTTCCTCCACTTCCTCCACTTCGTCAACTTCCTCCACTCCTTCCACTTCCTCCACTTCCTCCACTTCCACCCCTTCCTATACTTTCTCCAGTTCCTCCACTTCCTCCACTCCGTCAACTTCGTCCACTTCGTGCACTTCATCCACTTCCTCTACTTCGTCATCTTCGTCCACTTCGTCAACTTTCTCCAACTATTCCACTTCGTCAACTTTGTCCACTTCCTCCACTTCCTCCACTTCCTCTACTTCCTCGACTTCGTCGACTTCGTCAACTTCGTCGACTTCTTCCACTTCCTCCACTTCGTCCATTTCATTTTCTTTGTCCACTTTCTCCACTTCGCAACCTTCCTCCGCTTCGTCAACTTCCTCCACTTCGACAACTTCGTCCACTTCGTCAACTTTGTCAACTTCGACCACTTCGTCAACTTCCTCAACCTCTTCTACTTCCTCCACTTCCTCAAATTCCTCCACTTCCTCCACTTCCTCCACTTTCTCCACTTCCTCCACTTCCTGCACTTCGTCCACCTCGTCAAGTTCGTCCACTTCGTCTACTTCGTCCACCTCGTCAACTTCGACCACTTAGTCAACTTCCTCCACTTCTTCCATTTCCTCCACTTCCTCTAATTCCTCCTCTTCCTCCACTTCCTCCACTTTCTCCACTTCCTTCACTTCCTTCACTTCGTGAACTTAGTCAACTTCATCAAGTTCGTCCAATTCGTCCACTTCGTCAACTTCATGTACTTCGTCAACTTTGTCAACATCGTTAACGTCGTCAACTTCGTCCACTTCGACCATTTAGTCAACTTCTTCAACTTTGTCCACTTCGTCAACTTCGTCCACTTCATCAACTTCATCCACTTCGTCCCCTTCGTCAACTTTGTCCACTTCGTTCACTTCGTCCACTTCTTCTTCCGCTTCTTCCCCTTCTTCCACTTCGTCAACTTCCTCCACTCTGTCCACTTCGTCAACTTCAACCACTTGCTCCACTTCCTCCACTTCGTCAACTTCGTCCTCTTCCTCCACTTCTTCCACTTCGTCCATTCCGTCCACTTCGTCCACTTCCTACACTTCCTCCACTTCGTCAACTTCGTCCACTTCGTCAACTTCAACCACTTCGTCAAATTCCTCCACTGCTTCCACTTCCTCTACTTCCTCAACTTCCACCACTTCCTATACTTTCTCCAGTTCCTCCACTTCCTCCACTCCGTCAACTTCGTCCACTTCGTGCACTTCATCCACTTCCTCCACTTCGTCAACTTCGTCCACTTCGTCAACTTCCTCCACCTATTCCACTTCGTCAACTTCGTCCACTTCCTCTACTTCCTCCACTTCCTCGACTTCCTCCACTTCCTCTACTTCCTCGACTTCGTCAACTTCGTCGACTTCTTCCACTTCCTCCACTTCGACCATTTCGTCGACTTTGTCCACTTTGTCCACTTCTCCAACTTCCTCCGCTTCGTCAACTTCGTCCACTTCGACAACTTCGTCCACTTCGTCAACTTTGTCCACTTCGTCAACTTCGTCTACTTCGAAAAACTTCGTCCACTTCGTTCACTTCGTCCACCTCGTCCACTTCGTTTAGTTCATCCACTTCTTCCACTTCGTCAACTTCATCCACTTCGTCAACTTTGTCAACTTCGACCACTTCGTCAACTTCCTCAACCTCTTCTACTTCCTTCGCTTCCTCAAATTCCTCCACTTCCTCCACTTCCTCCTCTTTCTCCACTTCCTCCACTTCGTCAACTTCGTCCACCTCGTCAGCTTCGTCCACTTCGTCTACTTCGTCCACCTCGTCAACTTCGACCACTTAGTCAACTTCCTCTACTTCTTCCATTTCCTCCACTTCCTCCAATTCCTCCACTTCCTCCACTTCCTCCACTTCCTCCACTTCCTTCCCTTCGTGAACTTCGTCAACTTCATCAAGTTCGTCCACTTCGGCCAATTCGTCCACTTCGTCAACTTCCTGTACTTCGTCAACTTTGTCAACATCATCAACATCGTCAACTTCGTCCACTTTGACAATTTCGTCCATTTCTTCAACTTCGTCCACTTCGTCAACTTCGTGCACTTCATCAACTTCATCCACTTCGTCAACTTCCTCAACCTCTTCTACTTCCTTCACTTGCCCAAATTCCTCCACTTCCTCCACTTCCTCCTCTTTCTCCACTTCCTCCACTTCCTCCACTTCGTCAACTTCGTCCACCTCGTCAAGTTCGTCCACTTCGTCTACTTCGTCCACCTCGTCAACTTCGACCACTTAGTCAATTCCTCTACTTCTTCCATTTCCTCCACTTCTTCCATTTCCTCCACTTCCTCCAATTCCTCCACTTCCTCCACTTCCTCCACTTCCTTCACTTCGTGAACTTCGTCAACTTCATCAAGTTCGTCCACTTCGTCCAATTCGTCGACTTCGTCAACTTCATGTACTTCGTCAACTTTGTCAACATCGTCAACGTCGTCAACTTCGTCCACTTCGACCATTTCGTCCACTTCTTCAACTTCGTCCACTTCGTCAACTTCGTCCACTTCATCAACTTCGTCCACTTCGTCAACTTTGTCCACTTCGTTCACTTCGACCACTTCTTCTTCCGCTTCTTCCCCTTCTTCCACTTCGTCCACTTCCTCTATTTCCTCCCCTTCCTCCACTTCCTCCACATCCTCCACTTCCTTTAGTTCCTCCACTTCGTTCACTTCGTCCACTTCGTCCGCTTTCTCCACTTCGTCAACTTCGTCCACTTTGTCATCTTCGCCAATTTTGTCAAATTCGTCTATTTTGTCGATTTCCTCCACTTCCTCCACTTAGTCCACTTCGTGCACTTCGTCAACTTCGTCCAGTTCGTTCACTTCGTCCACTTCGTTCACTTCGTCCACTTCGTCAACTTCGTCCACTTCGTCAACTTCCTCCACTTCCTCCATTTCCTCTACTTCCTGCTCTTCCACACTTTCTCCAATTCCTCCACTTCCTCCACTTCGTCCCCTTCCTCCCCTTCCTCCACTTCTTCTTCCACTTCATCTACATCGTCCACTTCCTCCACTTCCTCCACTTTGTCCACTTCCTCTTATTCCTTTACTTCCTCCACTTCCTCCACTTCCTCAACTTCATCCACTTCCTCCACTTTTTGTACTTCGTCCACTTCGTCAACTTCGTCCACTTCGTCAACTTCGTCCATTTCGTCAACTTCATCAACTTCGACCACTTCGTCAACTTCGTCTACTTCGTTCACTTTGTCAACTTCGTCCATTTCCTCCACTTCCTCCACTTCCTCCACTTCGTGCACTTCGTCCACTTCGTCCACTTTGTCAACTTCGTCAACTTCCTCTACTTCGTCCAATTCCTGCATTTCCTCCACTTCCTGCCCTTCCACACTTTCTCCACTTCCTCCACTTTCTCCACTTGCTCCCCTTCCTCCCCTTCCTCCACTTCGTCTTCCACTTCGTCCACATCGTCCACTTCCTCCACTTCCTCCACTTCTTACCCTTCTTCTACTTCCTCCACTTCTTTCACTTCCTCCACTTCCTCCACTTCGTCAACTTCATTCAATTCCTCCACTTCGTCAACTTTGTCCACTTCCTCATCTTCCTCCAGTTCCTCCCCTTCCTGCACTTCCTCCACTTCCTCCACTTCATCCACTTCCTCTACTTCCTCCACTTCGTCCACCTTGTCCACTTCCTCCACTTCCTCCACTTCCTCCACATCGTCAACTTCGTCCACTTCGTCAACTTCGTCCACTTCGTTAACTTCGATCACTTCGTCAACTTCCTCCACTTCTTCCACTTCGTCAACTTCGACCACTTCGTCCACTTCGCCAACTTCGTCCACTTCATCAACTTCCTTCACTTTGTCCACTTCGTCAACTGCGTCAACTTCCTCCAATTCCTCCAGTTCCTCCACTTCCTCCACTTCGTCAACATCGTCCACTTCCTCCACTTCCTCCACTTCGTCCATTCCGTCCACTTTGTCCACTTCGTCCACTTCGTCAACTTCCTCCACTTCGTCAACTTCCTCCACTTCGACAACTTCGGCCACTTCGTCAACTTCCTCCACTTCGTCAACTTCCTCCACTTCGTCAACTTCCTCCACTTCCTCTACTTCGTCAACTTCCTCCACTTCGTTCACTTCGTCCACCTTGTCCACTTCGTCAACTTCCTCCACTTCGTCAACTTCCTCCACTTCGTCAACTTCCTCCACTTCCTCTACTTCGTCAACTTCCTCCACTTCGTCCACCTTGTCCACTTCGTCAATTTCCTCCACTTCTTACACTTCCTCCACTTCCTCCACTTCCTCCACTTCCTCATCTTCCTCCCCTTCCAATACTTTCTCCACTTCCTCCACTTCCTCCACTTCGTCAACTTCGTCCACTTCGTCAACTTCGTCCACTTCGTGAACGTCGTCCACTTCGTCCACTTCGTCAACTTCTTCCACTTTGTCCACTTCGTCAACTTCGTCCACTTCCTCCACTTCGTCTGCTTCCTCCACTTCTTCCACTTCGTCCATTCCGTCCACTTCGTCGTCCACTTCGTCAACTTCCTCCACTTCGTCCACTTCGACCACTTCGTCAACTTCCTCCACTACTTCCACTTCCTCCACTTCCTCCACTTCGTCAACTTCGTCTACTTCGTGAACTTCATCCACTTCCCCCACTTCGTCAACTTCGTTTACTTCGTTAACTTCCTTCACCTATTCCACTTCGTCAACTTTGTCCACTTCCTCTACTTCCTCCACTTCCTCCACTTCCTCCACTTCCTCCACTTCCTCCACTTCCTCTACTTCCTCAACTTCGTCAACTTCTTCCAATTCCTCCATTTCGTCCACTTTGTCCACTTTCTCCACTTCGCCAAATTCCTCCGCTTCGTCCACTTCCTCCACTTCGACAACTTCGTCCACTTCTAAAAACTTCGTCCACTTCGTTCACTTCGTCCACCTCGTCCACTTCGTCCACTTCTTCCACTTCGTCAACTTCATCTACTTTGTCAACTTTGTCAACTTCGACCACTTCGTCAACTTCGTCCACTTCGTTCACTTCGTCCACCTCGTCCACTTCGTCAACTTCCTCCACTTCTTCCACTTCCTCCACTTCCTCCACTTCCTCCACTTCCACATCTACCTTGCCTTCCTATACTTTCTCCACTTCCTACACTTCGTCAACTTCGTCCACTTCGTGAACTTCGTGCACTTCGTCATCTTCGTCCACTTCGTCAACTTCCTCCACTTCCTCCACTTCGTCAACTTCGTCCACTTCGTGCACTTCATCCACTTCGTCCACTTCGTCAACTTCGTCCACTTCGTCAACTTTCTCCAACTATTCCACTTCGTCAACTTCGCCCACTTCCTCTACTTCCACCACTTCCTCCACTTCCTCCACTTCCTCTACTTCCTCGACTTCGTCAACTTCGTCGACTTCTTCCACTTCCTCCACTTCGTCCATTTCATCGACTTTGTCCACTTTCTCCACTTCCCAACTTTCCTCCGCTTCGTCAACTTCGTCCACTTCGTCAACTTCGTCCACTTCGTCAACTTCGTCCACTTCCAACAACTTCGTCCACTTCGTTCACTTCGTCCACCTCGTCCACTTCGTTTTGTTCCTCCACTTCTTCCACTTCGTCCACTTCGTCAACTTTGTCAACTTCGACCACTTCGTCAACTTCCTCAACCTCTTCTACTTCCTCCACTTCCTCAAATTCCTCCACTTCCTCCACTTCCTCCACTTTCTCCACTTCCTCCACTTCCTCCACTTCGTCAACTTCCTCCACTCCTTCCACTTCCTCCACTTCCTCCACTTCCACCCCTTCCTATACTTTCTCCAGTTCCTCCACTTCCTCCACTCCGTCAACTTCGTCCACTTCGTGCACTTCATCCACTTCCTCTACTTCGTCATCTTCGTCCACTTCGTCAACTTTCTCCAACTATTCCACTTCGTCAACTTTGTCCACTTCCTCCACTTCCTCCACTTCCTCTACTTCCTCGACTTCGTCAACTTCGTCGACTTCTTCCACTTCCTCCACTTCGTCCATTTCATTTTCTTTGTCCACTTTCTCCACTTCGCAACCTTCCTCCGCTTCGTCAACTTCCTCCACTTCGTCAACTTCGTCCACTTCGTCAACTTCGTCCACTTCCAACAACTTCGTCCACCTCGTCCACTTCGTTTTGTTCGTCCACTTCTTCCACTTCGTCCACTTCGTCAACTTTGTCAACTTCGACCACTTCGTCAACTTCCTCAACCTCTTCTACTTCCTCCACTTCCTCAAATTCCTCCACTTCCTCCACTTCCTCCACTTTCTCCACTTCCTCCACTTCCTGCACTTCGTCCACCTCGTCAAGTTCGTCCACTTCGTCTACTTCGTCCACCTCGTCAACTTCGACCACTTAGTCAACTTCCTCCACTTCTTCCATTTCCTCCACTTCCTCTAATTCCTCCTCTTCCTCCACTTCCTCCACTTTCTCCACTTCCTTCACTTCCTTCACTTCTTGAACTTAGTCAACTTCATCAAGTTCGTCCAATTCGTCCACTTCGTCAACTTCATGTACTTCGTCAACTTTGTCAACATCGTTAACGTCGTCAACTTCGTCCACTTCGACCATTTAGTCCACTTCTTCAACTTTGTCCACTTCGTCAACTTCGTCCACTTCATCAACTTCGTCCACTTCGTCCCCTTCGTCAACTTTGTCCACTTCGTTCACTTCGTCCACTTCTTCTTCCGCTTCTTCCCCTTCTTCCACTTTGTCAACTTCCTCCACTCTGTCCACTTCGTCAACTTCAACCACTTGCTCCACTTCCTCCACTTCGTCAACTTCGTCCTCTTCCTCCACTTCTTCCACTTCGTCCATTCCGTCCACTTCGTCCACTTCCTCCACTTCGTCAACTTCGTCCACTTCGTCCACTTCGTCAACTTCAACCACTTCGTCAACTTCCTCCACTGCTTCCACTTCCTCTATTTCCTCAACTTCCACCACTTCCTATACTTTCTCCAGTTCCTCCACTTCCTCCACTCCGTCAACTTCGTCCACTTCGTGCACTTCATCCACTTCCTCCACTTCGTCAACTTCGTCCACTTCGTCAACTTCCTCCACCTATTCCACTTCGTCAACTTCGTCCACTTCCTCTACTTCCTCCACTTCCTCGACTTCCTCCACTTCCTCTACTTCCTCGACTTCGTCAACTTCGTCGACTTCTTCCACTTCCTCCACTTCGACCATTTCGTCGACTTTGTCCACTTTGTCCACTTCTCCAACTTCCTCCGCTTCGTCAACTTCGTCCACTTCGACAACTTCGTCCACTTCGTCAACTTTGTCCACTTCGTCAACTTCGTCTACTTCGAAAAACTTCGTCCACTTCGTTCACTTCGTCCACCTCGTCCACCTCGTCCACTTCGTTTAGTTCGTCCACTTCTTCCACTTCGTCAACTTCGTCCACTTCGTCAACTTTGTCAACTTCGACCACTTCGTCAACTTCCTCAACCTCTTCTACTTCCTTCGCTTCCTCAAATTCCTCCACTTCCTCCACTTCCTCCTCTTTCTCCACTTCCTCCACTTCGTCAACTTCGTCCACCTCGTCAGCTTCGTCCACTTCGTCTACTTCGTCCACCTCGTCAACTTCGACCACTTAGTCAACTTCCTCTACTTCTTCCATTTCCTCCACTTCCTCCAATTCCTCCACTTCCTCCACTTCCTCCACTTCCTCCACTTCCTTCACTTCGTGAACTTCGTCAACTTCATCAAGTTCGTCCACTTCGGCCAATTCGTCCACTTCGTCAACTTCCTGTACTTCGTCAACTTTGTCAACATCGTCAACTTCGTCCACTTTGACAATTTCGTCCACTTCTTCAACTTCGTCCACTTCGTCAACTTCGTGCACTTCATCAACTTCATCCACTTCGTCCCCTTTGTCAACTTTGTTCACTTCGTTTACTTCGTCCACTTCTTCTTCCGCTTCTTCCCCTTCTTCCACTTCGTCAACTTCCTCCACTTCGTCCACTTCGTCAACTTCGTCCACTTCCTCCACTTACTACACTTCGTCAACTTCGTCCTCTTCCTCGACTTCTTCCACTTCTCCATTCCGTCCACTTCCTCCACTTCCTCCACTTTGTCAACTTCGTCCACTTCGTCCACTTCGTCAACTTCAACCACTTCGTCAACTTCCTCCACTGCTTCCACTTCCTCCACTTCCTCCACTTCCACCCCTTCCTATACTTTCTCCAGTTCCTCCACTTCCTCCACTCCGTCAACTTCGTCCACTTCGTGCACTTCATCCACTTCCTCCACTTCGTCAACTTCGTCCACTTCGTCAACTTCCTCCACCTATTCCACTTCGTCAACTTCGTCCACTTCCTCTACTTCCTCCAGTTCCTCCACTTCCTCCACTTCCTCCACTTCCTCTACTTCCTCGACTTCGTCAACTTTGTCGACTTCTTCTACTTCCTCCACTTCGTCCATTTCGTCGACTTTGTCCACTTTGTCCACTTCTCCAACTTCCTCCGCTTCGTCAACTTCGTCCACTTCGACAACTTCGTCCGCTTCGTCAACTTCGTCCACTTCGAAAAACTTCGTCCACTTCGTTCACTTCGTCCACCTCGTCCACTTCGTTCACTTCGTCCACCTCGTCCACTTCGTTTAGTTCGTCCACTTCTTCCACTTCGTCCACTTCGTTAACTTTGTCCACTTCGACCACTTCGTCAACTTCCTCAACCTCTTCTACTTCCTTCACTTGCCCAAATTCCTCCACTTCCTCCACTTCCTCCTCTTTCTCCACTTCCTCCACTTCCTCCACTTCGTCAACTTCGTCCACCTCGTCAAGTTCGTCCACTTCGTCTACTTCGTCCACCTCGTCAACTTCGACCACTTAGTCAATTCCTCTACTTCTTCCATTTCCTCCACTTCTTCCATTTCCTCCACTTCCTCCAATTCCTCCACTTCCTCCACTTCCTCCACTTCCTCCACTTCCTTCACTTCGTCAACTTCGTCAACTTCATCAAGTTCGTCCACTTCGTCCAATTCGTCCACTTCGTCAACTTCATGTACTTCGTCAACTTTGTCAACATCGTCAACGTCGTCAACTTCGTCCACTTCGACCATTTCGTCCACTTCTTCAACTTCGTCCACTTCGTCAACTTCGTCCACTTCATCAACTTCGTCCACTTCGTCAACTTTGTCCACTTCGTCCACTTCTTCTTCCGCTTCTTCCCCTTCTTCCACTTCGTCCACTTCCTCTATTTCCTCCCTTTCCTCCACTTCCTCCACATCCTCCACTTCCTTTAGTTCCTCCACTTCGTTCACTTCGTCCACTTCGTCCGCTTTCTCCACTTCGTCAACTTCGTCCACTTTGTCATCTTCGCCAATTTTGTCAAATTCGTCTATTTTGTCGATTTCCTCCACTTCCTCCACTTAGTCCACTTCGTGCACTTCGTCAACTTCGTACAGTTCGTTCACTTCGTCCACTTCGTTCACTTCGTCCACTTCGTCAACTTCGTCCACTTCGTCAACTTCCTCCACTTCCTCCACTTCCTCCATTTCCTCTACTTCCTGCCCTTCCACACTTTCTCCAATTCCTCCACTTCCTCCACTTCGTCCCCTTCCTCCCCTTCCTCCACTTCTTCTTCCACTTCATCTACATCGTCCACTTCCTCCACTTCCTCCACTTCGTCCACTTCCTCTTATTCCTTTACTTCCTCCACTTCCTCCACTTCCTCAACTTCATCCACTTCCTCCACTTTTTGTACTTCGTCCACTTCGTCAACTTCGTCCACTTCGTCAACTTCGTCCATTTCGTCAACTTCATCAACTTCGACCACTTCGTCAACTTCGTCTACTTCGTTCACTTTGTCAACTTCGTCCATTTCCTCCACTTCCTCCACTTCCTCCACTTCCTCCACTTCGTGCACTTCGTCCACTTCGTGCACTTCGTCCACTTCGTCCACTCTGTCAACTTCGTCAACTTCCTCTACTTCGTCCAATTCCTGCATTTCCTCCACTTCCTGCCCTTCCACACTTTCTCCACTTCCTCCACTTTCTCCACTTGCTCCCCTTCCTCCCCTTCCTCCACTTCGTCTTCCACTTCGTCCACATCGTCCACTTCCTCCACTTCCTCCACTTCTTACCCTTCTTCTACTTCCTCCACTTCTTTCACTTCCTCCACTTCCTCCACTTCGTCAACTTCATCCAATTCCTCCACTTCGTCAACTTTGTCCACTTCCTCATCTTCCTCCAGTTCCTCCCCTTCCTGCACTTCCTCCACTTCCTCCACTTCCTCCACTTCCTCTACTTCCTCCACTTCGTCCACCTTGTCCACTTCCTCCACTTCCTCCACTTCCTCCACATCGTCAACTTCGTCCACTTCGTCCACTTCGTCAACTTCGTCCACTTCGTCCACTTCGCGAACTTCGTCCACTTCTTCCACTTCCTCCACTTCCTCCTCTTAATCCACTTAGTCCACTTCCTCAGCTTCGTCCACTTCCTCCACTTCCTCCACTTCGTCACTTTCGTCCACTTCGTCCACTTCGTCAACTTCGTCACCTTCGTGAACTTCGTCCACTTCGTCAACTACGTCCACTTCGTCCACTTAGTCCACTTCGTCCACTTCGTCCACTTCTTCTTCCGCTTCTTCCACTTCTTCCACTTCCTCCACTTTCTCCACTTCCGCCACGTCCTCCAGTTCCTCCATTTCCTCTACTTCCTCCACCTCGTCCACTTCCTCCACTTCCTCTGCTTCCTCAACTTCTTCCATTTCCTCCCCTTCCTCCACATCCTCCACTTCCTCCATATAGTCCACTTCGTCCACTTCATCCACTTCCTCCACATCGTCCATTTCGTCGACTTCGTTCACTTCGTCCACTCCGTCAACTTCCTCCACTTCCTCCACTTCCTCCACTTCCCACCCTTCCACACTTTCTCCACTTCCTCCACTTCGTCCCCTTCCTCCCCTTCCTCCACTTCTTCTTCCACTTCGTCCACATCGTCCACTTCCCCCACTTCCTCCACTTCCTCCACTTCCTCCCCTTCCTCCACTTCCTCCACTTCCTCCACTTCGTCAACGTCATCCACTTCCTCCACTTTTTGCACTTCGTCCACTTCGTCAACTTCGTCCACTTCGTCAACTTCATCTACTTCGTCCACTTTGTCAATTTCGTCCACTTCCTCCACTCCCTCCACTTCCTCCACTTCCTCCCCTTCGTCCCCTTCCTCCACTTCTTCTTCCACTTCGTCCACATTGTCCACTTCGTCAACTTCCTCCACTTCCTCCACTTCTTCTATTTCATCCACTTCGTCAACTTCGTCAACTTTGTCCACTTCGCCTAGTTCGTCCACTTCCTCCACTTCCTCATCTTCCTCCACTTCCTTCCCTTCCTCCAGTTCCTCCACTTCCTCTACTTCCTCCACTTCGTCCACGTCGTCCACTTCCTCCACTTGCTCCACTTCCTCCACTTCGTCAACTTCGTCCACTTCGTCGACTTCGCCAACTTCGTCCACATCCTCCACTTCCTCCTCTTCATCCACTTAGTCCACTTCGTCCAGTTCCTCCACTTCGTCACTTTCGTCCACTTCGTCAACTTAGTCACCTTCGTCAACTTCGTCCACTTCGTCAACTTCGTCCACTTTGTCCACTAAGTCCACTTCCTCCACTTCGTCCACTTCTTCTTCCGCTTCTTCCACTTCTTCTACTTCCTCTACTTCCTCCATTTCCTCCACTTCCTCCACTTCCTCCACTTCCTCTACTTCCTACACCTCGTCCACTTCCTCCACTTCCTCCACTTCTTCCATTTCCTCCCCTTCCTCCACATCCTCCATTTCCTCCACTTACTCCACTTCGTCCACTTCCTCAACTTCCTCCACTTCGTCCATTTCGTCCACTTCGTTCACTTCATCCACTTCGTCAACTTCCTCCACTTCCTCCACTTCCTCCATTTCCTCCACTTACTCCACTTCGTCCACTTCCTCAACTTCCTCCACTTCGTCCATTTCGTCCACTTCGTTCACTTCATCCACTTCGTCAACTTCCTCCAACTTCCTCCACACTTTCTCCACTTCCTCCACTTCCTCCACATCGTCCCCTTCCTCCACTTTTTCTTCCACTTCCTCCACTTCCTCTACTTCCTCCACTTCCTTCCCTTCCTCTACTTACTCCACTTCCTCCACTTCGTCAACTTCATCCACTTCCTCCACTTCGTCAACTTCATCCACTTCGTCAACTTCGTCTACTTCGTCCACTTCCTCCACTTCCTCCACTTCGTCAACTTTGTCAACTTCGTCCACTTCGTCAACTTCCTCCACTTCCTCCACTTGCTCCACTTCCTCCCCTTCCTCTACTTCCTCCACCTCGTCCACTTCCTCCACTTCTTCCATTTCCTCCCCTTCCTCCGCATCCTCCACTTCCTCTACTTACTCCACTTCCTCCACTTCCTTCACTTCGTCCATTTCGTCCACTTCGTTCACTTCCTCCACTTCGTCAACTTCCTCCACTTCCTCCACTTCCTGCATTTCCTCCACTTCCTGCCCTTCCACACTTTCTCCACTTCCTCCACTTTCTCCACTTCGTCCCCTTCCTCCACTTCCTCCCCTTCTTCTACTTCCTCCACTTCTTCCACTTCGTCCACTTCTTGCCCTTCCTCCACTTTCTCCACTTCCTCCACATCCTCCACTTCCTCAACTTCCTCCACTTCATCCATTTCGTCAACTTCCTCCACTTCGTCCACTTTGTCAACCTCGTCAACTTCCTCCACTTCCTCCACTTCGTCACTTTCGTCCACTTCCTCCCCTTCCTTCACTTCCTCCTCTTCCTCCACCTCCTCCACTTCCTCCCCTTCCTCCACTTCCTCCACTTCGTCAACTTTGTCCACTTCGTCCACTTTGTCAACTTCGTCCACTTCCTTCACTTCCTCCACTTCGTCCACTTCATCCACTTAGTTCACTTAGTCCACCTCTTCAACTTCGTCAACTTCCTCCACTTCGTCCATTTCGTCCACTTCGTCAAATTCGCTAACTTCGTCCACTTCCTCCACTTCGTCCATTTTGTCAAATTCGTCAACTTCATCCACTTCGTCAACTTCCTCCACTTCCCCAACTTCCTCCACTTCCTCCACTTCCTCTTCGTCTACAATGTCCACTTCCCCCACTTCCTCCACTTCCTCCACACCTCCACTTCCACCACTTCCCCCATTTCCTCCACTTTGTCAACTTCATCCACTTCCTCCACTTTGTCAACTTCGCCAACTTCGTCCACTTCCTCCACCTCCTGCATTTCGTCCACTTCATCCACTTCCTCCACTTAGTCCACTTCGTCCACTTCGTCAACTTCGTCCACTTCGTCAACCTCGTCAACTTCGTCTACTTCCTCCACTTCGTCCATTTTGTCCACTTTGTCAAATTCGCCAACTTCGTCCACTTCGTCCACTTCGCCAACTTCGTCCACTTCGTCCACTTCGTCCACTTCTTCCATGTTGTCAAATTCGTCATCTTCATCCACTTCGTCAACTTCCTCCACTTCTTCCACTTCCTCCACTTCTTCTTCCACTTCGTGCAGTTTGTCCACATCCTCCACTTCCTCCACTTCCTCCCCTTCCTCCACTTTGTCCACTTCGTCAACTTCGTCCACTTGGTCAACTTTGTCCACTTCGTCAACTTAAACCACTTCGTCAACTTCCTCCACTTCTTCCACTTCCTCCACCTCGTCCATTTCCTCTCCTTCCTATACTCTCTCCACTTCCTCCCCTTTGTCAACTTCGTCCACTTCGTCAACTTCTTCCACTTTGTCCAGTTCGTCAACTTCGTCCACTTCGTCCACTTCATCCACTTCGTCCACTTCGTCAACTTCGTCACCTTCGTCAACTTCGTCGACTTCATCCACTTAGTCCACTTCCTCCTCTTCGTCCACTTCTTCTTCCGCTTCTTTCACTTTGTCCACTTCGTCCACTTCCTCTAATTCCTCAACTTCCTCCCCTTCCTCCACTTCCTCCACTTCCCTCACTTCCTCTACTTCCTCCACTTCCTCTACTTTCTCCACTTCTTCCACCTCATCCACTTCCTCCACTTCCTCCCCTTCCTCCACTTCATCAACTTCTTCCACTTCGTCCACTTTGTCAACTTCGCCAACTTCGTCAACTTCGTTCACTTCGTCCACTTCCTCTACTTCCTCCACTTCGTCCACTTCCTCCACTTCCTCCAATTAGTCCACTTCCTCCACTTCGTCAATTTCGTCCACTTCGTCAAATTCCTCCACTTCGTCCTCCACTTCGTCCACTTCCTCTATTTCCTCCACTTCCTCCACTTCCTCCAGTTCCTACACTTCCTCCACTTCCTCCACTTCGTCAACTTCGTCCACTTCGTCCATTTCGTCCACTTCGTCCACTTCGTCAACTTCCTCCACTTCGTCAACTTCGTACACTTCGTCAACTTCGTCCACTTTGTCAACTTCGTCCACTTCGTCAACTCCATCCACTTCGTCAACTTCGTCCACTTCATCGACTTCGTCAACTTCGTCAACTTCGTCCACTTTGTCTACTTCGTCCACTTTGTCCACTTCGTCCACTTCCTCCACTTCGTCCACTTCGTCAACTTCGTCCACTTCGTCAACTTCGACCACTTCGTGAACTTCCTCCACTTCCTCAAACACTTGCTCCACTTGCTCCAGTTCCTCCACTTCCTCAACTTCCTCACTTCCTCCCCTTCCTCCACTTCGTCCAAATCCTCAACTTCCTCCACTTCCTCCACATCCTCCACTTCGTCCAGTTTGTCAACCACTTCCTCCACCTGCCCCACTTCGCCAACTTCGTCCACTTCCTCGACTTCCTCCACATCCTCCACTTCGTGCAGTTTGTCAACCACTTCCTCCACCTGCCCCACTTCGCCAACTTCCTCCACTTCCTCCACTTCCTCCACCTCCTCTACTTCCTCCCCTTCCTCCACTTCCTCCACTTCCTCTACTTCCTGCACTTCATCTACTTCGTCCACTTCGTCAACTTAGTCATCTTCGTCAACTTCGTCCACTTCCTCAACTTCCTCCACTTCCCCACCTCCACTTCCTCCACTTCCTCCACTTCATCCACTTCGTCCACTTTGTCAACTTCGCCAACTTCGTCCACTTTCTCCACTTCATCCACTTCCTCCACTTCATCCACTTAGTTCACTTTGTCCACTTCGTCAACCACTTCCTCCACTTCGTCAACCAGTTCCTCCACTTCCTCCACTTCCTCCACTTCCTCCACTTCGTCAACTTCGTTCACTTCGTCTACTTCCTCCTCTTCCTCCACCTCCTCCACTTCATTCACTTCCTCCACTTCGTCAACTTCGTCCACTTCGTACACTTCCTCCACTTTGTCATCTTCGACAACTTCGTCCACTTCCTCCACATCGTCCACTTCATCCACTTAGTCTAGTTAGTCCACTTTGTCCACCTCTTCGTCAACTTCCTCCACTTCCACCCCTTCCTCCACTTCTTCCACTTCCTCCACATCAGTCCACTTTGTCCACTTCGTCTACTTCGTCCACTTCTTCTTCAACTTCGTCGACTTCGTCCACTTCGTCGACTTCGTCCATTTCATCTTCCACCTCTTCCACATCGTCTACTTCCTCTACTTCCTCCCCTTCATCTACTAGCTCCACTTCTTCTACTTCGCCCACTCCATCCACTTCGTCCACTCCGTCAACTTCGTCCACTTCGTCAACTTCCTTCACTTCGTCAACTTCCTCCACTACCTCCATTTCCTCTACTTCCTCCACTTCGTCAACTTCCTCCACTTCCTCCAGTTCTTCTTCCACTCCCTCCACTCCGTCCACTTCCTCCACTTCATCTACTTCCTCCACTTCCTCCACTTCCTCCACTTCCTCCACTTCCTCCACTTCCACCACTTCGTCCATTTCGTCCACTTCATCCACTTCGTCCACTTCATCCACTTCGTCGACCTCGTCAATTTCATCTTCCACCTCTTCCATTTCGTCCACTTCCTCCACTTCGTCTACTTCTTCCACTTCGTCTCCTTCTTCCGCTTCGTCCACTTTCTCCCCTTCCTCCACTTCCTCCACTTCCTCCACCTCCCCCACCTCGTCCACTTCCTCCACTTCCTGCACTTCGTCCATTTCGTCAACTTCCTCCACTTCCTGCACTTGCTCCACTTCCTCCACTTCTTCTTCCAGTTCGTCAACATCGTCCACTTCCTCCACTTCCTCCAATTCGTCCACTTTGTGCACTTCGTCCACTTCCTCCACTTCGTCTACTTAGTCCACTTCATCCACTTCCTCCACTTCCTCCACTTAATCCACTTCGTCCACTTCCTCCACTTTGTCCACTTCGTCAACTTCGTCCACTTCCTCATTTCCCCCCGGTCCGTCCACTTCGTCCACTTCGTCAATTTCGTCCACTTCATCAACTGTGTCCACTTCGTCAACTTCGTCTACTTCGTCAAATTCGTCAACTTCGTTAACTTCTTCGACTTTCCCAACTCCCTCCACTTCCTTCACTTCCTCCACTTCTTCTACTTCATCCACTTCCTCCGCTTCCTCCACTTCCACCCCTTCCTCCAATTCGTCAACTTCATCAACTTCGTCAACTTCGTCCACTTTGTCAACTTCGCCGACTTCGCCAACTTCGTCCACTTCCTCCACTTCGTCCATTTCGTCCACTCCGTCCACTTCGTCAACTTCGTCTACTTCGTCCACTTTGTCAACTGCAAAATTCGTCAACTTCGTCCACTTCCTCCACATCCTCTACTTCCTCCACTTCTTCCACTTCGTCCACTTCGTCAACTTCGGCAACTTCGTCCACTTCGTCAACTTTGTCCACTTCCTCCACTTCCTCCATTTCCTCTACTTCCTCCCCTTCCTCCACTTCCTCCACTTCCTCTACTTCCTCCACTTCGTCCACCACGTCTACTACCTCCACTTCCTCCACTTCTTCCACTTATTCAACTTCGTCAACTTCGTCCACTTCCTCCCCTTCCTCCAATTCCTTCACTTCCTCCACTTCCTTCAATTCTTCCATTTCCTCCACTTCGTCCACTTCATCCACTTTTTCCACTTCGTCCAATTCTTCATCCGCTTCTTCCCCTTCTTCCACTTCCTCCACTTCCTCCCGTTCCAACACTTCCTCTACTTCCTCCACTTCATCCACCTCGCCCACTTCCTCCACTTCCTCCACTTCATCAACTTCGTCCACTTCGTCAACTTCATTCACTTTGTCTTCTTATCCAACTTCGTCAAATTCGTCTATTTCGTCCACTTCATCCACTTCCTCCACTTCCCTCACTTCGCCCACTTGGTCCACTTCGTCAACTTCCTCCACTTCCTCCACTTCCTCCACTTCGTCCACTTCGTCAACCACTTCCTCCACTCCGTCCACTTTGTCCACTTCGTCCACTTCGTCCACTTTCTCCAATTCGTCCACTTCGTCCTCTTTGTCAACTTCGTCCATGATGAGAGGGTCGTACCTCACACAAAAGTTGATTGCAAAATTAATGCAGTATAGTTACTAGGAAGTGACTCCTAGGTCGTCTCTCAAGGACCAAATGTGGTTCAGTCTCAGGTCAACACGTAGTGGGGTGGTTTGTAGTGTTTTTGTGATTAGAAATGAACTGAATTAAAACTGGAAATTAAATACAACCAAACATAATTGAAAACATTGAAATAAATGCACAAAGCATGAAGTACAAATGACTAAACGATTCTTCATTGAGACCGAACGGTCTCTAAAGGAAGTGAGGAAATTGGAAATACGGGAAGATAAAGAAGCCGAACAGAATAGACAACATTAAAGTGAATGAAAACAGTAAACTGAAACACTTAAAACCCCTTGGAATAAAGCGAAATACAAAAGTGCCTAAATCCATTTCAATGCAAGAGTGTGTGAACCACTTGGAATGCAGCAGACAAATCAGCACACACATAAGATGGAAATAAAATTTCTAAAGTAGAAAATGCATAAGCCATGAATATGAGTATTGAAAACGCCAACCATTGAAATTAATTTAAAACGTTCGTAGACATTAATAAAAACAAGACATGTGTTGGATTAAATGAAAAGTCTTATGCAAAAGTGTCGAAACCGTAACAACGTGTTGTTTTTCCCAAAGTAAATAAATCACTGCATGCCTTTTTAAAAGAAATGAAATGAAAATCCATCACCGTGAAAGCATTTCTCCAAATTAGATCCAAAGTACATCACCGCTTGTGCATTTTGGTGAATGAATAAAACAAGCTTCTTTTAAAAGGAATTGAATCCCCTCCGTAAAGTGAATTTCCACATGTCTCTCAAAACAAAATGAAAGTGCTTTTCTCCCTAACGTGTTGTTTCCCCAAGATGTCACCGTGCAGCCTTCCAAGTGCAGATCAAGCAGCGTGCGTGGTGCTCCCTTGCTGTGACAGCACCTTCTTCACCATCCAGCTTGAATGAGTAAAGGAACTCAAGCAACGTCACCCTCCATTCCAGCCGTGACAGTGTGCTTTCTTCCGTGGTGTCTCTCCTTCACACGTCCCCCCTCAAAACCCAGCCAAAAGAGCGTGTAAGTGGCGTCTCTATCCCTAGGTATGTGCTTCAGCTTTTTCCTCCTTGGACCGTGAACTCTTTGCTGGACTCAACCCCTCTTACGTGGGCTCCCACTCCAAGCTGTTGCCCGCTTGAAGCTTCGCGTGATGTGCAGCCATGAGCTCCAAAGCTGCTGGACTCTTCATTCCATCCAACACACCCTTTTTCATTGTGGGCCGTGACACCAAAGCTCCAGCCCGTGACATGCTAATCTCTGTGTGCACCTCCCTCCAAAGCCAAGCCGTGTTGTGCTTTCATCCCAGCTGCTGGACCCATACGCTGTTAAAATTAAAAACAAAGTATTCATCTCCAAAAGGTGCTAGACGTGGCAGCTTTATGCTCTCCATTAATCACCGTATGCTTCCAAGTGGTGGTCCCTTTAGCAAATTTTCTTCAATCATTAAAAGTAAGAAAAGGGACCCATCCGTGGTTTTTGATGCACAACTTCCTCAAAACCAAAAGAAAAGAAAACGAATTAACATATCAATTGGAGGTGTAGGCCGTGACAATTGAAATATTTGGCAGCTGCACTTCATTTCTTCAATCTTCTGGATGTGCAGTTTTGTTCAACTCAAAACAATTTGGACCTCCTTGCAACCAATTAAGAGTCTAGAACCACATTTAATTTCTTTTTTGTGGTCATGAGATGCATTGTCCAATGATAAATTCGAACCACCACAAGTACTAAACAGCAAGCAAACAATGCAAACATATTAGAACACTCAAACAGTAATCACTGGACTGACATAGGGGAGTAAAACAATTACTGGGAACAGTACAGAACTAATTTGAATAAAGTAAAAACTATACGTGAAAATAGACATCTAGACGAAACTATGAAAAAAAATTGCATGGAAAACGGATAAGAATTGAACTCAAACGAGGACACACAAGTTGACACAACATTCACGCAGCACTGTGCGAAAATTGAAATGACTGAGATGCGTTGGGCTCAATTGCCATTTCTCATTTAACCTTCAAATGTCCCAAATTGTATCTCCAAATTTTCCATGTAAAATAATTAGCTCAGATAATTCAAATTAGTTAAAATAAGAATTTTCGATCAAATTTAGCACAATTAGGAAAAATAGGATAATACTGTACATTCAAGCACAATTCCTTGATTAAATCCGGTACAATAAACTAAGTGAAATCAATAAAATATTGATTCATCAGTCCACTTCGTCAACTTCGTCCACTTCGTCAACTTCGTCCACTTCCTCCACTTTGACCACTTCGTCCACCTCGTCCACTTCCTCCAGTTCGTCCACTTTGTCCACCATGTCAACTTCGCCAACTTCGTCCACTTCCTCCACTTCATCCACTTCCTCGACTTCGTCCATTTCATCCACTTCGTCCATTTCGTCCATTTCGTCCACTTCGTCCATTTCTTCATCTTCCTCCGCTTCCTCTTTGTCCACATCGTCCACTTCCCCCACTTCCTCCACTTCCTCCACTTCCTCCAGTTCCTCCACTTCGTCCACTTCGTCCACTTCGTCCACTTAGTCAACTTCGTCCACTTTGTCAACTTCGCCAACTTCGTCCACTTCCTCCACTTCCTGCACTTCATCCACTTCCTCCACTTGGTCCAATTCGTCCACTTCGTCAACTTCGTCCACTTCCTCTACTTCCTTCCGTTCGTCCATTTCCTCCACTGCGTCCACTTCGTCAAAATCGTCAACTTCGTCCACTTCGTCAAGTTCCTCCACTTCCCCAACTTCCTCCACTTCCTCCACTTCTTCTACTTCCTCCACTTCCTCCACTTCCTCCTCCACTTCCTCCACTTCCTCCACTTGCTTCACTTCGTCCGTTTCGTCCACTTCGTCCACTTCATCAACTTTGTCCACATTTTCAACTTCGTCCACTTCGTCAAGTTCGTCAACTGCTTCCACTTCCCCCACTTCCTCCACTTCCTCCCCCTCCTCCACTTTCTCCACTTCCTCCACTTTGTCAACTTCTCAACTTCGTCAACTTCATCAACTTCGTCCACTTCGTCCACTTCGTCAACTTTGTAAGCTTTGTAAGCTTCGTCCACTTCGTGTACTTCCTCCACTTCGTCCACTTTGTCCACTTCGTCCACTTCGTCAACCTCGTCCACTTCCTCCACTTCGTCCAATTCATCCATTTTGTCAACTTCGTCCACTTCGTCCATTTCGTCTTCTTCCTCCACTTCCCCAACTTCCTCCACTTCCTCCACTTCCTCCACTTCCTCTTCATCCACATCGTCCACTTCCCCCACTTCCTCCATTTCCTCCACTTCAACCACTTCCTCCACTTCGTCCACTTCCTCCACTTCCTCCACTTCCTTCACTTCCTCCACTTCCTCCACTTCATCCACTTCCTCCACTTAGTCCACTCCATCAACTTCGTCCACTTAGTCCACTTCCTCCACTTCCTCCAATTCGTCAACTTCATCCACTTCGTCAACTTTGTCCACTTTGTCAACTTCGCCGACTTCGCCATCTTCGTCCACTTCCTCCACTTCGTCAATTTCGTCCACTTCCTCCACTTTGACCACTTCGTCCACCTCGTCCACTTCCTCCACTTCGTCCACTTCGTCCACTTCGTCAACTTTGTCCACTATGTCAACTTCGCCAACTTCGTCCACTTCGTCCACTTCATCCACTTCGTCCACTTCATCCACTTCCTCGACTTCGTCCACTTCATCCACTTCGTCCATTTCGTCCATTTCGTCCACTTCGTCCATTTCGTCATCTTCCTCCACTTCCCCGACTTCCTCCACTTCCTCCGCTTCCTCTTCGTCCACATCGTCCACTTCCCCCACTTGCTCCACTTGCTCCAGTTCCTCCACTTCGTCCACTTCGTCAACTTCGTCCACTTTGTCAACTTCGCCAACTTCGTCCACTTCCTCCACTTCCTCCACTTCATCTACTTCATCCACTTGGTCCACTTCGTCCACTTTGTCTACTTCGTTCACTTCCTCTACTTCCTTCCGTTCGTCCATTTCCTCCACTTCCCCAACTTCCTCCACTTCCTCCACTTCCTCCTCCACTTCGTCCAATTCACCAACTTTGTCAACTTCGTCCACTTCCTCCACTTCCTCCACGTCATCCACTTCGTCCACTTCGTCCACTTCCTCCACTTCCTCCACTTCCTCCACTTCCTCCACTTCCTCCACTTCGTCCATTTCGTCCACTTCGTCCAAGTCTGTTGTTGTTTGCTTTCTTGAGTGCATTGAGTGACATTGATTTACCCTAAACACTTGAGAGAAACACTGATAGTGCATCTGTGAGGTTATGTTGTTTTTGATTCACCTCTTGAGTTGATTGATCATTTTGCCATGTCTTGAATTGCTTGGATGATTTCATGAGTATCTGCTTTCTCTGATTGATTCTGTGTTGGATATTGTCTACGTCCCTTCTTGGTCCAGATTCATTGACAATTGTGTAATTTTGTTCTTGTCCTGGTTAGTGTTTGTTTTCTGTGCTGAGTTTGTGTCACATCCCTAATGTCCTTTGAACTATTCCTTGATCTGCGTCTTGATTTTGCCCGGGAGTGCAAAAGACTAAGTGTGGTCTATTTTGATGAGTCAATATTTTCTCAATTTCACTTAGCTTATTGTACCGAATTTAATCGGGGAATTGTGCTTAAATGTCCAGTATTTTCCCATTTTTCTTAATTGTGCTTAATTTGATCGGAAATTCAAATTTTAATTAATTTGAATTATTTGAACTAATTATTTGCATTATTAATTGTAGGGAAATTTTTGGAAATGTGTTGGGACTTAAAGATAAATCAAGTGACCTTCGTTTTGGCATTTGGTGGTCATGAGAGGAAGGACGCTACGTCCTGGAAGTGTGAATCTACTAAAGCACACGGACACATGGTTTTTGCTTGTATCAAATTGAAGAAAAATTGAAAGAGATACATGCTGGAAAGAAGCAATTCACGTCCAACTCCCAAATGCAAGTGTGCTGAATTTGTTGAAGTGAAAATAGCACACGCGGACCCCACACTTTTGCATGTCCCAAAACTTGTTAGATGAAACAAATTAAACAAAAAGGCCAATGGGGACCACCTTACAAGTGCATCTCACGGCACATTCATTTTGGAATCAGCTAAACAATTTTAACACACGCGGCCCACAAGAAAGCAGCCACGGTGGCAACTAGAGGGGTGCACATCCAGCCTTAAAAGGGGAAAGGAATTCCACGCGGCCCAGCAACATCCAGCAAGCGGTAATTAGGAGAAGTTGATCCCGGTCCAACAGGGGTGTGTCCAGAAATTTCCAACAAGCTTTGAAGAGGGTGGTGTCGAGTGAAGAAAGAAATGGTGTGACGGGTTGCACATCCAGGAGGTGCCACGGTCCAGCTGCCAGCTCCATGCTGCACACACTCCACGGCCCAGCAGTCCAGTAGCATCCGGAAGTAGCTAGAGGGTGTGAGGGGCAGCTTTCTTAGGTGGTGCGTGAAGAAAGAATAAGCGCACAGAATGCAGCACACGTCCACGCGGCCTTCACACATCCAGCGAAATGAAAGCAGCTTGGAGAGAGTCACGGCCCATGGCAGCACGGAGCAAATCCAGCGACGTGAAGGAGGTGCTGGCAGCAAATTGAAGGAGGGAAGCATACCACGGCCCACACGCGGAAGCAACGTCCAGTAGCAGTGTTACGGAGAGGGTTTTTAGGGGTGCAGTCCAGCCGCCACTTAGATGTTCTTTTGGAGGGGGGGCTGGAGTTTTGGAAGAAGGAGCGTTGAGGATGGAGGGTTACGGGTGATTGAGGAGCTCTCGGTTGGAGGGCAGTGAGTGAGAGAGAGCTGGAGGGAGAACCACCGAGAGAGAGGAGCGCACGGAGTGGGCAGGACCTGGACGGGAGAATGTAGCTTCCTGTGTTGTTGGTGTGCACGGTTTTTATACCACCAGCGAGAAATGAGTGTCCTTTTCTTGAGAGAATAGTAGCAAGGTGATTAGATAGGAGTGGGGTGTGTACAGTGAGTAGAGCTAAAGAGGGCACACACGTGATGATTTCATTTTCCTTTGATAAGCAGCTACTGTTCATGCTTTATCTTTAGAGCTTTTCCGTGGAGAATTTTCTTTTCAATTCTTTATCTTACTCGTTACAATTCCAGTTTATATTATTGTTCACGCTCTCTTGCATTGAAATGTTATTCAACTCACACGATGCTCACGGTGATTTTTACTATTCCAAAAGCAAAAATTTCTTTTCTTGTAATGAAACGGTGATTCAATTTTCAATTGCTTCGGAGTGGTGATTTAAGCGTTGTTTTCCTTTTCAACTGCAATATGTTTTCTTTCTTTATTAGTTTAAGTGTTGCATTTCATTTTATTCCAAGCTGCAATGTTCATTTCGTTATTAGTCAAACGTTCTTTCTATTATTACCAGTACATTTTAATTAGTTCACACATCGTGTTTTAGGAATCTTCAGTTCACTGCCTTCGTTCACTTTAATTAGTTTACTGTGTTCGTTCACTATGTTTTCTATTCTTTTCGGCTTCTTTTATCTTTCTGCATTTCCAATTTCCTCACTTGCTTTAGAGACCGTTTGGTATCAATGTAGAACCGTTTGGTCATCTGTAGGACCGTTTGGTTTTCCTGCTTTGTTCATTTATTTCAATTTTTCCAATTGTGTTCGATTGTATTTAATTTCCCAGTTTTAATTTAATTTATTTCCAATCACAAGAACACTTTCAAAACCCCCCCCACTACGTGTTGATCTGAGACTGAACCGCAATATTGGTCTTTGTGAGACGACCTAGGAGTCACTTCCTAGTACTGTACTGCATTCTTTTATGCACAACTTTTGTTGGGAGGTGCGACCCTCTCATCAGTCCATTTCGTCCATTTCGTCCACTTCGTCCGTTTCGTCATCTTCCTCCACTTCCCCAACTTCCTCCACTTGCTCTTCGTGCACATCGTCCACTTCCTCCACTTCCTCTACTTCGTAAACTTTGTCCACTTTGTCAACTTCGCCAACTTTGTGCACTTCCTCCACTTCCTCCACTTCATCCACTTCCTCCACTTCGTCCAGTTAGTCCACTTCGTCCACTTCGTCTACTTCCTTCCGTTCGTCCATTTCCTCCACTTTGTCCACTTCGTCAAATTCGTCAACTTCGTCCACTTCGTCAAGTTCCTCCACTTCCCCAACTTTCTCCACTTCCTCCACTTCCTCCTCTACTTCCTCCACTTCGTCCACATCCTCCACTTCGTCCGTTTTGTCCACTTCGTCCGTTTTGTCCACTTCGTCCACTTCGTACACTTCGTCCACTTCGTCCAATTTGCCAAGTTCGTCAACTGCTTCCACTTCCTCCACTTCCTCCCCTTCCTCCACTCTCTCCACTTGCTCCACTTTGTCAACTTCTCCACTTCGTCAACTTCGTGAACTTCGTCCACTTCGTCCACTTTATCCACTTCGTGAACTTTTTCAGCTTTGTAAGCTTCGTCCACTTCCTCCACTTCGTCCATTTCGTCCACTTCGTCCACTTGGTCCACTTCGTCAACTTCGTCCATTTTGTCCACTTCGTCCACTTCATCCACTTATTTCACTTCCTCAACTTCGTCCACTTCGTCAAATTTGTCAACTTTGTCCACTTCTTCTAATTCATCCACTTCTTCCACTTCGTCCGCTTCGTCCACTTCCTCCACTTCCTCCCCTTCATCCACTTCGTCCACCTCGTCTGCTTCCTCCACTACCTCCACTTTGTCAACTTCTTCGACTTCGTCTTCTTCGTCCACTTCCTCCACTTCCTCCCCTTCCTCCACTTCCTCCACTACCTCCACTTCGTCTACTTGCTCCACTTCGTCCACATCGTCCATTTCCTCCACTTCGTCCACTTTGTTAACTTCGTCAACTTCTTCCACTTCGTCTACTTTGTCCACTTCCTCCACTTCCTCCACTTCGTGCACCTCCTCCACTTAGTCCACTTCTTCCAATTCGTCCACTTCTTTCACTTGGTCCACTTCCTCCCCATCCTCCACTTTCTCCATTTCCTCCACTTCCTCTACTGCTTCCACTTCATCCACCTCGTCCACTTCCTCCGCCTCCTTCACTTCCTCCACTTCCTCCACTTCGTCCATTTAGTCCACTTCGTCAACTTCGTCCACTTCTTCCACTTCCTCCACTTCCTCCTGATGGACAAATTTGTAAGCACCAAAATATGATGTCACAAACTTGTTTCACAATCGGCAAGTATGACCGAATCGTTCAAGTAATAAAACTTGGTAAGACCAAGTATCGTTCTTCCCAAAGGACTCACGGCCTAGTTTAGTTATGTGATTTCTTGATTAGCTAAGACTTAAGAAAACAATGATTGAAATTTTAATATGCAAGACGAAAATAAACATGTATGCATGAATTGATCAATGGCAAAGACATAAGATAAACACTTTCAATGGATTAAATGAATGAATATGTTGTTGGGGGTCAATTTCATCTCATCCACTCTCATATATTTTAGGAATTCCTCTTTCAAATCATCATTGTTAATGCCACTCTCTAATGTACCATTCTAGATGGCTTCTCCCTAATCAAATAGTTCATACAATTCCTAGCATTCCTAATGATTAGTTCATGAGTGCAGGAGCTTAAGGCAACCAATATAATGTTGTCAGTAAAATATTGGGAGAAATTCCCCGGATCTAGATTTCCCCGTACGTGTCCGTATCAACAAAACCAATAATCATGCATTAGAATGAGTTAAACAATGCAAGCATTGAGCAAAGAGGAAAAACCCTAACTAATGATGAAAAGAAAGCATATGTCTTAATTCAAAGATGTATTCAACAAATCCATATATGAGAGCTTCAAGAGATTACATTGATTCCCCAACAAACATACAAGGTTTAGTTCACCATATTCATGGTGAACCTAGATGAATAACAATGAAAGTATGAAAGAATAAACCCAATAAAGGTGAAGAGGTAGCCTGAGCATCCAAGATCCTCCTTCAAAGGGGTGAAAGAGAGAGTGTTTGCCTCGTTTCTGCCAAAGATCCCTAACTAAAGGACGTGCAAGCCCTTATATACTAATCTATAGTTACAAAAGATTACAAAAGCCCAAGCCCAAAAAGTGCCGCTCAGCGCCATTTACCGCTCAGCGGTGGTTACGCGTCTTCTTTCTTCCCCTCAGCGGCCATTTGCCCCTTAGCGGTTCCAACGCCACCTCTTGAGTGCCGCTCAGCGGTAGTTTGCCGCTGAGCGGTGCCTTCGACTTCTCCTTTTTGCACTCTTTCTTGTCTTTTCTAATGTCCTCTCTCTTATTCTTCACTTCTTTCACCAAATTCACCTCAAAACCTGCACAAAAACACTTAAATCAAGCATAAACCTGTCCAGCTCTCTTATTACTGAAAATATAAACAAAATGCATGATTTCAAGCTAGTTTCTAAATCTAAAGGTTGCTTTTAATATCACTTTTAAGCATGAAAATAACAGTTTTTCAACTGTTATCACAACCCCAAACTTAGAACTTTGCTTGTCCTCAAGCAAACAAAATGTAATTCCATCTCCAACCAATTCATATGATGGTTTACTCATTCAAAATCCTCTTTTCAAGATAAGTAATAACTTCACTCAAACTTATGACCAAGAGTTAATTCAAGATGTGCACATGCTTTAGTGTTCACAAAGTCATTTAAATTCCAACAAATGCTATTTTTCATGAATGATCAATCAATTAAGCATGGATGTTCATGTGCTTATGGAATATTTCCTCACTAGGTAAAGTGTTTCACTCAACACACAAGTGTATAAGAGGTAAAGTGTTTCACTCATTCACTCCACTATCACAATGTCACATGAATCAACTTTGCCTTTCATTTAACCACAATCAAATACATTCACAAGCATGCATCATCACAAGGACTTTTCAATGGCTTATAATGTGGCTGGGCTAACAAGAAAATTGGTTTTTCTGGATCACAAAATCCTTGAGTTAAGAGAATCATAACAACACAATCTTCTTATTCATTCCCAACTTTCTTTTGCCTTTGCTTTTGCATTTGCATTGAGCTTTGCTTCTTTTTCTTTTCTTTTCTTTGCATATTCTTACTTTTTAGCTCTTAGCTCAATGCTTTTTCCTTTTTCATGTTTCCCCAATAACCCCAAACTTGAACATTTAACAATACCACACAAGATCTTCTACTTAACTCAAGGTAAAGATTTTCAATCAAGGGTGTTCAGTGTATATTTAAGGCTAAGGGTTCAACGGATAGAACACAACGTGTTCTCTTTTAGAAGGCTAACTTTATGAATTTGGCCAATAAAAAGGGTTTCAAAAACACGGCCTTTGATCATATGATGCAAAACAAGCAATTGATTCAATCATAGAAAACCTGGGCAAAGTCATTCATGCTTTTAAAGTAATAGCATTCAACAATAACAACTCTGGAGCTCAAAACCTCACATATAAGCTCATTCACATTTGACATGCACATCCTGCTTAATTTCACAATCACAATCATGATATTATGCATTTGTTCACAAAGCTTGTGAATCACCTGTATAAGCATTTTAATGTGCACATCATCTCAACATCAATCAATCAATAAGCATCATCAAGCATTACTTATCACACAATCACAGTTAATAGCAAACCATCATAACAAACCAGGTGTTCAATAGAGTACATCAAACCCTAATCTAAAAACAAAAACAAATAAGTTCAGAAAACTTAAACCATAAAAGCATAATCATATGATAGCATTCATCAGTAAATGCTATCTCAGCTCCTCATCAGTCCGAGCTCTCTGTATCTTCCTCTTCCTCTTCATCATCATCTTCATCAAATGCATCCTCCTCCTCAGCTTCATCTTCATCCATGTCTCGGGCTGAAGCTTCAGCTGCTTCAGCTCCTCCATGCCATGGTTCTTCTGGCCAAGCTACCACATTATGGAATTCATCCATAGTCCACCTGTGTGCTGGAGGGGTATCATACATCCCCACTATCATCTCAGCCGTGGCCACCTGCCCTCTGTGGATGGACTGCAACTGAGCACCTATAAGAGACATATACATGTCCCTCATCTGGAATGGTTCTGCCTCATGAGTATCAGCAGAAGTCCTGCTCTGTGCTGACCTTCTCTCTCTACGAGCCTGGCGTGGTGGCACTGGCTGGGCTGCCTCCTCACCTCCACAGTACTGTTTGTAATAGGCCTCATCTATAGCTTTTCTTGGCCTCTCAAATGGTGGAACAGTAGTGTCCACCCCAGCTAGCTTGCAAAGGTGAGTGATCAAAGAAGGATGTCCCAGTGGTGCTTTGTTGTTTGAGGTGTTAGCACACACACTAATCTCATCAGCTATCACCTGCCCAATATTAACATTCAAGTTTCTGATAACACAGTAGATGAATAGTGCCCTGCTGAGAGTAATATCTGACACATGTGAACATGGCTGAATGTTGGCATGAGAAAACGCCATCCAATACTTTGCAAGAGGAGTCAAATCTGTCCTCCTAATGTTAACCACTGAGCCAGATCTATTCCTTTGGAAGTGTCCTCCAGGTATACACAATACTCTCTCCACATCCTCATAATCAGCACCTTCCTCCATGCTAAGAGCAAACTGGCATTGCTCACCAGCCCACACAGTATCCAGAAAGTTATTTATGGAGTCAGAATCATACCTGATAGCATGGCCTCTAACATAGCCCAAATAATTCTCAGCTGGATAATCACCAATCTTCTTTGCATTGGTGTAGAATTCTTTCACCACAGCTATGTTGGCAGGTGATGGATAAGTGGCTAGCTTCCCCCAATCATTCCCTAACACTTGCTCTCCAAATTGAGGAGCAAAGTTAGGTATCATTCCAACCTTTCTCTCCATTAGAAGTCTCCTGTCCTGAACCACCCTAAAGTGCTTCTCATGTTTCCTAGAGAGGAACCTGCCATTATGGGGCTGCTCTGGTTCCTTTTCCTTTCTCTTGGTTGCCATGGTTTTCAATCTCTTTCCTGAAGAGGATGCCATTCCTGCATTCAAACATAAATCCAAAACCACAGAACATGATGTTAATCATTAGTAAGCACAAAACAAAACTCCTTTTGAAGCTAAATCACCGCTGAGGGCCAGAATTTCCCCTCAGCGCCACCAGTGCCACATTCAAACACGCAACAAACCAGAAAAAGCAAATCTGGCAGAGTGCCGCTCAGCGGTAAATGCCGCTCAGCGGTGATCTGCAAATTTTTGCAAATCTCGTTTTTAAACTGTCCTAACTCCACCCAAATGCAATTTTTAGTTTTCCAGTTCATAATCAAGCAGTTTAATCGGTTCAAACATCAAATATATCATCAAATCATGCATAGAAATCAAAACCCCTAAATATTCATGCTTTGACAATCACATTCAAATTCAAGAACCCTAGAATGAACAAAATGCATTTTACTTACTTGGGTGGAGATGCTAGATGATATGAGAATGCTTCCAAACTAGAATGCTCTCTTCCAACCCCAAACTTTGATAGCACACTAGTGTAAAAATGAGTGGAAGAGAAATCTTCTAAAGAGGGAGGAGTAGAAAGATGTGGAAAACCTAGGAAAAGAGGTGTGGAAGTGTTTATGCAGAGAAGAACTTGAAAGAGTGTAAAAACGCGCAGCTTAGGGTTTAAAAATACCCCAATGGGCTCGGGTTCCGCTAAGGGGAACTTAAGCCCATCTGCGTTAGTACCGCTCAGCGGTAAATGCCGCTCAGCAGCACTTTCGTGATGTGCCCTTCTCCTTCTTTTCTTGACCTACGTATCTTCCTAGCATACCCCTCATAGGTTCCCTGCAATTCAATGTTAAAAATGCTTATGCAAACCCTAACTAAAATAGACAATCAGAAAACAATCAATCAACTGGGTTGCCTCCCAGGTAGCGCTTGTTTAACGTCACGAGCCTGACCCAAAATCCACCAACACCCATCAGTAGGTGTTTCAAACTTACCAGCACCCATCAGTAGGTGCAAAATCTTCTCACCAACACCCATCAGTAGGTGTTACAAACTTAGTATCCTTCAGTAGATACTTACCCACCTAGCATCCTTCAGTAGATGCTAAATCCAACAAAATAAATACAAAAATAATGTTCACAAATTAAAAATTACAAAACCAAATCAAAAGTTTTTAAATTCACTGGGTTGCCTCCCAGCAAGCGCTTCTTTAACGTCACTAGCTTGACCCTGTTAAAGCTCACATTCCATCTTCTTTATAATTGATGTAGTCCTTCCACCAACCTTTCAACTGCTTCCTTTGGACTGTTTTGGACTCTCTAGAATATGGAGACTCTATCTCTATCATCTCCTTCTCTTTAAAGCCTTTAATAACCCACAACTTGTTCTTGAGTCTTACAGGTGTGCCAAGTTGGAGTCTTAATTTTTTCCAGTCTCTAGGAACTTCTTCTCCTTTTCCAATCTCTTCTACCTTGGGTGCCTGAAAATACAAACAATGGTTATCAGAAACCTTAAGATTTTTATTTTTACCTCTAGTTATGGGTGCATCTCGAAATGCAGCTTTATAACTGGCTTCTTCCTCCTTTGCTTGTATCTCATCTTTGAACACATCCACCACCACTCTCTCCTCTCTGTCTTGGAGAACCACTATACCTTCATTCACATCAATGATAGCCCTAGCCGTTTTCATAAACGGCCTTCCAAGTATGAAAGGTATTTTCTCAGTTTCCATCTTCATCACCACAAAGTCTGCGAAGAACTGAAGTTTGCCAACACAAACTACAATGTCTTCTGCAATCCCACATGGCTCCTTTGAAGATCCATCAGCCATTACAAGATTAACCTTTACAGGTTTTATTTCAACATGGCCAATTTGCTCCAATAGAGAATAAGGCATCAAGTTAACACTTGAGCCTAAATCAAGGAGAGCTTTCTTTACCTTTTTCTTCCCTATAATGCAAGGAATAGAAAAACTGCCTGGATCTGCTGCTTTTGGTGGGAATGATTCTTTCTTAACAGTTATACACTTTTCTTCCTCATCCTCTCTACGTCTTCTTTTTGTAGAGGTTCCTTCATCTGATTTGGTGTAAACTGCTATTTTCTGTAGAATTTGTTCCCAAGGAGCTTCATTATCAACCATTTTGAATAAATCTGTGAAATCCATTGGTTTCTCCTGATTTGTTAGAAAAGGAAAAGTGTCCTTTCTTTCTTCTTCTCTTCTCTCTTCTGTTTCATCTTCTTCCAACTCAATGATCTCTTCATTTACACTCTTGACCACTTTGCACTCTTCTCTGGGGTTAACCTCAGTATTAGCCCCAAAGTTTCTGTTGGGTCTTTCTTCCAATTGCTTGGTGATCTGACCCATCTGAATCTCCAGATTCTTTATAGCAGCTTCAGTGCTCTTTTGAGAAGATTCAGTTTTCTGGATGAATTGCTGAAGAGTTTCTTCCAACTTTGTTGATCTGTCATTAAGCATAGATAATTGTTGCCACAAGGTTGGTTGCTGCTGCTGCTTATTAAACTGATTAGCCTGCCCAGCTTGTCCTTGGCCAATGCTTGGATGTGGTTTCCAACCCTGATTATAATTCCCTTGACGGTATGGAAACTGATTAGCCATGAAGTTAACATCCTCCAAGGCCTCCACTGGAAAAGCACACTGGCCATTGATGTGATCACCTCCACATAGTTCGCACAACTGGGTTTGTACCTGTGCAGCAGATTTTAACTCTTTAGGTAGTGAAGCAAGAGTTTTGGTCAGAGTTTCCAGCTGTTGAGTTAGAATCTTATTCTGTGCTAGCAGAGCATCATGGGTTTGTAATTGAAGAACCCCTTTCTGTTGCATAGGGGCGCCTCTTTCATTGTGAAGCTCATTATCACTTGTAGCCATATTTTCAATAATTTCAGTTGCTTCCTCTGGAGTCTTCCATTTGATATTGCCTCCAGCTGAGGCATCCAACATCATCTTGGTTTGTGAACCAAGCCCTCCAAGGAAAGTTAGGACTACTTCTTGATCTTCAAAGCCATGCGTGGGAGTTTTACGTAACAAGCTTTTATACCTGTCCCATGCATGTCCCAGTGATTCCTCCATGCCCTGCTTGAATGAAGATATCTCTTGCTTTCCTTTAGTCACTTTAGATTGTGGAAAGTATTTGCTTAGAAACTTTGTAACCACTGCTTCCCACTCCGTGAAACTTTCTTCTGGAAAAGAGTTCAACCAAAGCTTAGCATTGCCCCCCAATGAGAAAGGAAACAAGCTAAGTTTGATAGCTTCGTCTGGCACCCCATTAATCTTGACCGTGTTACAGATCTCATTAAATGTTGTAAGGTGCTCATATGGGCTTTCATGTGATAACCCATTAAATTGATTACTCTTTACCAGTTGAATTAATGCTGGTTTGACCTCCATGTTGGCTGCATTGACTCTAGGCCGAGCTATGCTATTGAAGTGCTGAGGTCCAGCAAGATTAGTGTAATCTGCAAGAGTTCTTCTAGCATTATTATTGTTCTCCATACTCCCTGTGCTATGAACAGAACCTTGTGGTGATGATTGTAGGAGAGTTTCAGGAGAAGGGAAAAGTTCTCTGGACGTTCTGATTCTTCTCCTCCTTCTACTCTCGTCTAGCCCTTCAAGTAGTGGTTCTGTTGTTTTCTTACTTCTAGTTCGAATTGCCTTCTGCATGCACAAGAAAACAAAACCCTAGAAAAGATTTGTTAGCACAAAAAGATATAGAAGAAAATAAAGATTGAAAAGATATAAGAAGATAAAAGATTTAGAAGATAGAATCAAATAAAATAGAATAAAACCTAATCTAAAAAATAAAATCTAATCTAAAAGATAAAATAAAATAAAATCTAACCTAACCTAAAAGATAGAATAAGAATAAAATAAAATCTAACCTAAAAAGATAAAAAAATAAAATCTAATAAAATAAAATAAAATCTAATCTAAAAGAT
The DNA here is from genome assembly GCF_029865625.1 of Vigna umbellata. Lineage (NCBI taxonomy): Eukaryota > Viridiplantae > Streptophyta > Magnoliopsida > Fabales > Fabaceae > Vigna > Vigna umbellata. Next base: position 27,504,471 of record NC_142166.1, read on the forward strand.
AAAATAAAATCAAATAAAAACCGAAAAATAAAAAAACAGAAAACAGAAAAACAGAAAACAGAAAAATAAAAATAAAATCTAACCTAAAAGAATAAAATCAAATCTAAAAAGATAAAAAAAATAAAAACAGAAAAAATAAAAACAGAAATTCAAAATTAAAGTCAAAGGTAATCAATAATCACACAAATTAACCAGTTAAACCATGAATCCCCGGCAACGGCGCCAAAAACTTGATGGACAAATTTGTAAGCACCAAAATATGATGTCACAAACTTGTTTCACAATCGGCAAGTATGACCGAATCGTTCAAGTAATAAAACTTGGTAAGACCAAGTATCGTTCTTCCCAAAGGACTCACGGCCTAGTTTAGTTATGTGATTTCTTGATTAGCTAAGACTTAAGAAAACAATGATTGAAATTTTAATATGCAAGACGAAAATAAACATGTATGCATGAATTGATCAATGGCAAAGACATAAGATAAACACTTTCAATGGATTAAATGAATGAATATGTTGTTGGGGGTCAATTTCATCTCATCCACTCTCATATATTTTAGGAATTCCTCTTTCAAATCATCATTGTTAATGCCACTCTCTAATGTACCATTCTAGATGGCTTCTCCCTAATCAAATAGTTCATACAATTCCTAGCATTCCTAATGATTAGTTCATGAGTGCAGGAGCTTAAGGCAACCAATATAATGTTGTCAGTAAAATATTGGGAGAAATTCCCCGGATCTAGATTTCCCCGTACGTGTCCGTATCAACAAAACCAATAATCATGCATTAGAATAAGTTAAACAATGCAAGCATTGAGCAAAGAGGAAAAACCCTAACTAATGATGAAAAGAAAGCATATGTCTTAATTCAAAGATGTATTCAACAAATCCATATATGAGAGCTTCAAGAGATTACATTGATTCCCCAACAAACATACAAGGTTTAGTTCACCATATTCATGGTGAACCTAGATGAATAACAATGAAAGTATGAAAGAATAAACCCAATAAAGGTGAAGAGGTAGCCTGAGCATCCAAGATCCTCCTTCAAAGGGGTGAAAGAGAGAGTGTTTGCCTCGTTTCTGCCAAAGATCCCTAACTAAAGGACGTGCAAGCCCTTATATACTAATCTATAGTTACAAAAGATTACAAAAGCCCAAGCCCAAAAAGTGCCGCTCAGCGCCATTTACCGCTCAGCGGTGGTTACGCGTCTTCTTTCTTCCCCTCAGCGGCCATTTGCCCCTTAGCGGTTCCAACGCCACCTCTTGAGTGCCGCTCAGCGGTAGTTTGCCGCTGAGCGGTGCCTTCGACTTCTCCTTTTTGCACTCTTTCTTGTCTTTTCTAATGTCCTCTCTCTTATTCTTCACTTCTTTCACCAAATTCACCTCAAAACCTGCACAAAAACACTTAAATCAAGCATAAACCTGTCCAGCTCTCTTATTACTGAAAATATAAACAAAATGCATGATTTCAAGCTAGTTTCTAAATCTAAAGGTTGCTTTTAATATCACTTTTAAGCATGAAAATAACAGTTTTTCAACTGTTATCACCTCCCCTTCCCCCATTCCCTCCAATTCGTCTACTTCGTCCACCTCGTCCACTTCCTCGACTTCCTCCACTTCGTCCACTTAGTCCACTTCGCCAACTTCCTCCTCTTCCTCGACTTCCTCCGCTTCCTCCACTTCCTCCACTTCCTTCACTTCCTCCACTTTATCTACTTCCTCCACTTCCTCCACTTCCTCCACTTCCTCTACTTCCTCCACTTCGTCCACCTCGTCCACTTCGTCCACTTCCTCCACTTCCTCCACTTCGTCCACGTTGTGAACTTCGTCAACTTCTTCCACTTTGTCTACTTCCTCCACTTCCTCCACTTCCTCCACTTCCTCCACTTAATCCACTTCGTCACCTTCATCCACTTCCTCCACTTCCTCCACTTCCTCCACTTCCTCTACTTCCTCCACTTCGTCCACCTCGTCCACTTCCTCCACTTTTTCCACTTCCTCCACTTCCTCCCCTCCCTTCACTTCCTCCACTTTATCTACTTCCTCCACTTCCTCTACTTCCTCCACTTCGTCCACCTCGTCCACTTCGTCCACTTCGTCCACTTCGTCCACTTCCTCCACTTAGTCCACGTTGTGAACTTCGTCAACTTCTTCCACTTTGTCTACTTCGTCCACTTCCTCCACTTCCTCCACTTAATCCACTTCGTCAACTCCGTCCACTTCCTCCACTTCCTCCACTTCCTCTACTTCCTCCACTTCGTCCACCTCGTCCACTTGCTCCACTTTTTCCACTTCCTCCATTTCCTCCATTTCCTCCACTTCGTAAACTTGGTCCACTTCGTCCAATTCGCCAACTTTGTCAACTTCGTCCACTTCCTCTACTTCGTCCACTTAGTCTAGTTCGTCCACTTCGTCAACTTCGTCCACTTCATCAACTTCGTCCACTTCGTCAACATCCTCCACTTCGTCCATTTCGTCCATTTCGTCCACTTCCTCCCCTTCCTTCACTTTCTCCACTTCCTCCACTTCCTCCACTTCGTGCACTTCGTCAACTTCGTGTACTTTGTCCACTTCGTACACTTCGTCAATCACTTCGTCCACTTCGTTGACTTGGTCCACTTCCTCCATTTCGTCCACTTCCTCCACTTCCTCCACTTCCCCTACTTCCTCCACTTCGTCCACCTCGTCCACTTCCTCCACTTCCTCCACTTCGTCCACTTCGTCCGCTTCGTCAACTTCCTCCACTTCCTCCACTTCCTCCACATCCTCCACTTTCTCCACTTCCTCAACTTTGTCAACTTCGTCCACTTCGTCCACTTCATCCACTTTGTCAACTTCGTCCACTTCGTCAACTTCGTCTAGTTCGTCCACTTCGTCAAATTCGTCAGCATTGTCAACTTCTCAACTGCATCCACTTCATCCACCTCGTGCACTTCCTCCACTTCGTCACTTAGTCCACTTCGTCCACTTATTCCACTTCGTCAACTTCGCCACTTTGTCAAATTCGTCAACTTTGTCCACTTCGTTCACTTCTTCTTCCGCTTCTTCCACTTCTTCCATTTCGTCCACTTCCTCCACTTCCTCCACTTCCTCCCCTTCCTCCACTTCCTCCACTCCCTCCACTTCCTCCCCTTCCTCAACTTCCTCCACTTCCTCTACTTCCTCCACTTCGTCCACCTGGTCCACTTCCTACACTTCCTGCACTTCCTCTACTTCCTACACTTCGTCCACCTCGTCCACTTCTTCCACTTCCTCCACTTCCTCCAATTCGTCCACTTCTTCCACTTCCTCCACTTCCTCCACTTCCTCCCCTTCATCCACTTCCTCCACTTCGTCCACTTCGTCCACTTCCTCCACTTAATCCACTATGTCAACTTCGCCATCTTCCTCCCCTTCCTCCACTTCCTCTACTTCCTCCACTTCGTCCACCTCGTCCACTTACTCCACTTGCTTCACTTCGTCCACTTCCTCCACTTCGTCGAGTTCGTGCACTTCCTCCATATCGTCCATTTCGTCCACTTCGTCAACTTCGTCCATTTCGTCCACTTCGTCCACTTCATCCACTTATTCCACTTCCTCAACTTCGTCCACTTCGTCAAATTCGTCAACTTTGTCCACTTCTTCCTATTCGTCCACTTCTTCCACTTCATCCACTACCTCCAGTTCCTCCCCTTCATCCACTTCCTCCACTTCCTCTACTTCCTCCACTTTGTCCACTTCCTCCACTTTGTCAACTTCGTCAACTTCTTCGACTTCGTCTTCTTTGTCTTCTTCGTCCGCTTCCTCCACTTCGTCCACTTCGTCCACTTCATCCACTTCCTCCACTTAGTCCACTTCGTCAACTTCGTCCACTTCCTCCACTTAGTCGACTTTGTCAACTTCGTCCACTTCGTCCACTTCCGCCACTTCCTCCCCTTCCTCCACTTCCTCCACTTTATCTACTTCCTCCACTTCGTCTACCTCGTCCACTGCCTTCACTTCCTCCACTTTCTGAACTTCGTCAACTTCTTCCACTTCGTCTACTTTGTCCACTTCCTCCACTTCCTCCACTTCCTCCACTTCCTCTACTTCCTCCACTTCCTCTACTTCCTCCACTTCGTCCACCTCGTCAACTTCCTCCCGTTCCTCCACTTCCTCCACTTCCTCCACTTCCTCTACTTCCTCCACTTCGTCCACCTTGTCCACTTCCTCCACTTCCTCCACTTCCTCCAATTCATCCACTTTGTGAACTTCGTCAACTTCTTCCACGTTGTCTACTTCGTCCACTTCCCTCACTTCCTCTACTTCCTCCACTTCGTCCACCTCGTCCACTTTCTCCACTTTTTCCACTTCCTCCATTTCCTCCATTTCCTCCACTTCGTAAACTTGGTCCACTTCGTCCAATTCGCCAACTTTGTCAACTTCGTCCACTTCCTCTACTTCGTCCACTTAGTCCAGTTCGTCCACTTCGTCCACTTCGTCCACTTCATCAACTTCGTCCACTTCGTCAACATCCTCCACTTCATCCATTTCGTCCATTTTCTCCACTTCCTCCCCTTCCTTCACTTTCTCCACTTCCTCCACTTCCTCCACTTCGTGCACTTCGTCAACTTCGTGTACTTTGTCCACTTCGTACACTTCGTCAATCACTTCGTCCACTTCGTTGACTTGGTCCACTTCCTCCATTTCGTCCACTTCCTCCACTTCCTCCACTTCCTCTACGTCCTCCACTTCGTCCACCTCGTCCACTTCCTCCACTTCCTCCACTTCGTCCACTTCGTCCGCTTCGTCAACTTCCTCCACTTCCTCCACTTCCTCCACATCCTCCACTTTCTCCACTTCCTCAACTTTGTCAACTTCGTCCACTTCGTCCACTTCATCCACTTTGTCAACTTCGTCCACTTCGTCAACTTCGTCTAGTTCGTCCACTTCGTCAAATTCGTCAGCATTGTCAACTTCTCAACTGCATCCACTTCATCCACCTCGTGCACTTCCTCCACTTCGTCACTTAGTCCTCTTCGTCCACTTATTCCACTTCGTCAACTTCGCCACTTTGTCAAATTCGTCAACTTTGTCCACTTCGTTCACTTCTTCTTCCGCTTCTTCCACTTCTTCCATTTCGTCCACTTCCTCCACTTCCTCCACTTCCTCCCCTTCCTCAACTTCCTTCACTCCCTCCACTTCCTCCCCTTCCTCAACTTCCTCCACTTCCTCTACTTCCTCCACTTCGTCCACCTGGTCCACTTCCTGCACTTCCTGCACTTCCTCTACTTCCTACACTTCGTCCACCTCGTCCACTTCTTCCACTTCCTCCACTTCCTCCAATTCGTCCACTTCTTCCACTTCCTCCACTTCCTCCACTTCCTCCCCTTCATCCACTTCCTCCACTTCGTCCACTTCGTCCACTTCCTCCACTTAATCCACTATGTCAACTTCGCCATCTTCCTCCCCTTCCTCCACTTCCTCTACTTCCTCCACTTCGTCCACCTCGTCCACTTACTCCACTTGCTTCACTTCGTCCACTTCCTCCACTTCGTCCAGTTCGTGCACTTCCTCCACATCGTCCATTTCGTCCACTTCGTCAACTTCGTCCATTTCGTCCACTTCGTCCACTTCATCCACTTATTCCACTTCCTCAACTTCGTCCACTTCGTCAAATTCGTCAACTTTGTCCACTTCTTCCTATTCGTCCACTTCTTCCACTTCCTCCACTACCTCCAGTTCCTCCCCTTCATCCACTTCCTCCACTTCCTCTACTTCCTCCACTTTGTCCACTTCCTCCACTTTGTCAACTTCGTCAACTTCTTCGACTTCGTCTTCTTTGTCTTCTTCGTCCGCTTCCTCCACTTCGTCCACTTCGTCCACTTCATCCACTTCCTCCACTTAGTCCACTTCGTCAACTTCGTCCACTTCCTCCACTTAGTCGACTTTGTCAACATCGTCCACTTCCTCCACTTCCTCCACTTCCTCCACTTCCTCCAATTCATCCACTTTGTGAACTTCGTCAACTTCTTCCACGTTGTCTACTTCGTCCACTTCCCTCACTTCCTCTACTTCCTCCACTTCGTCCACCTCGTCCACTTTCTCCACTTTTTCCACTTCCTCCATTTCCTCCATTTCCTCCACTTCGTAAACTTGGTCCACTTCGTCCAATTCGCCAACTTTGTCAACTTCGTCCACTTCCTCTACTTCGTCCACTTAGTCCAGTTCGTCCACTTCGTCAACTTCGTCCACTTCATCAACTTCGTCCACTTCGTCAACATCCTCCACTTCGTCCATTTCTTCCATTTCCTCCACTTCCTCCCCTTCCTTCACTTTCTCCACTTCCTCCACTTCCTCCACTTCGTGCACTTCGTCAACTTCGTGTACTTTGTCCACTTCGTACACTTCGTCAACCACTTCGTCCACTTCGTTCACTTGGTCCACTTCCTCCATTTCGTCCACTTCCTCCACTTCCTCCACTTCCCCTACTTCCTCCACTTCGTCCACCTCGTCCACTTCCTCCACTTCCTCCACTTCGTCCACTTCGTCCGCTTCGTCAACTTCCTCCACTTCCTCCACTTCCTCCACATCCTCCACTTTCTCCACTTCCTCAACTTTGTCAACTTCGTCCACTTCGTCCACTTCATCCACTTCGTCAACTTCGTCCACTTCGTCAACTTCGTCAACTTCGTCTAGTTCGTCCACTTCGTCAAATTCGTCAGCATTGTCAACTTGTCAACTGCATCCACTTCATCCACCTCGTGCACTTCCTCCACTTCGTCACTTAGTCCACTTCCTCCACTTCCTCCACTTCGTGCACTTCGTCAACTTCGTGTACTTTGTCCACTTCGTACACTTCGTCAACCACTTCGTCCACTTCGTTCACTTGGTCCACTTCCTCCATTTCGTCCACTTCCTCCACTTCCTCCACTTCCTCTACGTCCTCCACTTCGTCCACCTCGTCCACTTCCTCCACTTCCTCCACTTCGTCCACTTCGTCCGCTTCGTCAACTTCCTCCACTTCCTCCACTTCCTCCACTTCCTCCACTTCCTCCACATCCTCCACTTTCTCCACTTCCTCAACTTTGTCAACTTCGTCCACTTCGTCCACTTCATCCACTTCGTCAACTTCGTCCACTTCGTCAACTTCGTCAACTTCGTCTAGTTCGTCCACTTCGTCAAATTCGTCAGCATTGTCAACTTCTCAACTGCATCCACTTCATCCACCTCGTGCACTTCCTCCACTTCGTCACTTAGTCCACTTCGTCCACTTATTCCACTTCGTCAACTTCGCCACTTTGTCAAATTCGTCAACTTTGTCCACTTCGTTCACTTCTTCTTCCGCTTCTTCCACTTCTTCCATTTCGTCCACTTCCTCCACTTCCTCCACTTCCTCCCCTTCCTCCACTTCCTCCACTCCCTCCACTTCCTCCCCTTCCTCAACTTCCTCCACTTCCTCTACTTCCTCCACTTCGTCCACCTGGTCCACTTCCTGCACTTCCTGCACTTCCTCTACTTCCTACACTTCGTCCACCTCGTCCACTTCTTCCACTTCCTCCACTTCCTCCAATTCGTCCACTTCTTCCACTTCCTCCACTTCCTCCACTTCCTCCCCTTCATCCACTTCCTCCACTTCGTCCACTTCGTCCACTTCCTCCACTTAATCCACTATGTCAACTTCGCCATCTTCCTCCCCTTCTTCCACTTCCTCTACTTCCTCCACTTCGTCCACCTCGTCCACTTACTCCACTTGCTTCACTTCGTCCACTTCCTCCACTTCGTCCAATTCGTGCACTTCCTCCACATCGTCCATTTCGTCCACTTCGTCAACTTCGTCCATTTCGTCCACTTCGTCCACTTCATCCACTTATTCCACTTCCTCAACTTCGTCCACTTCGTCAAATTCGTCAACTTTGTCCACTTCTTCCTATTCGTCCACTTCTTCCACTTCCTCCACTACCTCCAGTTCCTCCCCTTCATCCACTTCCTCCACTTCCTCTACTTCCTCCACTTCCTCCACTTCCTCCACTTTGTCAACTTCGTCAACTTCTTCGACTTCGTCTTCTTTGTCTTCTTCATCCGCTTCCTCCACTTCGTCCACTTCGTCCACTTCATCCACTTCCTCCACTTAGTCCACTTCGTCAACTTCGTTGACTTCCTCCACTTAGTCGACTTTGTCAACTTCGTCCACTTCCTCCACTTCCGCCACTTCCTCCCCTTCCTCCACTTCCTCCACTTTATCTACTTCCTCCACTTCGTCTACCTCGTCCACTGCCTTCACTTCCTCCACTTTCTGAACTTCGTCAACTTCTTCCACTTCGTCTACTTTGTCCACTTCCTCCACTTCCTCCACTTCCTCCACTTCGTCCACTTCCTCCACTTCCTCCACTTCCTCTACTTCCTCCACTTCCTCCACCTCGTCAACTTCTTCCCGTTCCTCCACTTCCTCCACTTCCTCCACTTCCTCTACTTCCTCCACTTCGTCCACCTTGTCCACTTCCTCCACTTCCTCCACTTCCTCCAATTCATCCACTTTGTGAACTTCGTCAACTTCTTCCACGTTGTCTACTTCGTCCACTTCCCTCACTTCCTCTACTTCCTCCACTTCGTCCACCTCGTCCACTTTCTCCACTTTTTCCACTTCCTCCATTTCCTCCATTTCCTCCACTTCGTAAACTTGGTCCACTTCGTCCAATTCGCCAACTTTGTCAACTTCGTCCACTTCCTCTACTTCGTCCACTTAGTCCAGTTCGTCCACTTCATCAACTTCGTCCACTTCGTCAACATCCTCCACTTCGTCCATTTCGTCCATTTCCTCCACTTCCTCCCCTTCCTTCACTTTCTCCACTTCCTCCACTTCCTCCACTTCGTGCACTTCGTCAACTTCGTGTACTTTGTCCACTTCGTACACTTCGTCAATCACTTCGTCCACTTCGTTGACTTGGTCCACTTCCTCCATTTCGTCCACTTCCTCCACTTCCTCCACTTCCCCTACTTCCTCCACTTCGTCCACCTCGTCCACTTCCTCCACTTCCTCCACTTCGTCCACTTCGTCCGCTTCGTCAACTTCCTCCACTTCCTCCACTTCCTCCACATCCTCCACTTTCTCCACTTCCTCAACTTTGTCAACTTCGTCCACTTCATCCACTTTGTCAACTTCGTCCACTTCGTCAACTTCGTCTAGTTCGTCCACTTCGTCAAATTCGTCAGCTTTGTCAACTTCTCAACTGCATCCACTTCATCCACCTCGTGCACTTCCTCCACTTCGTCACTTAGTCCACTTCGTCCACTTATTCCACTTCGTCAACTTCGCTACTTTGTCAAATTCGTCAACTTTGTCCACTTCGTTCACTTCTTCTTCCGCTTCTTCCACTTCTTCCATTTCGTCCACTTCCTCCACTTCCTCCACTTCCTCCCCTTCCTCCACTTCCTCCACTCCCTCCACTTCCTCCCCTTCCTCAACTTCCTCCACTTCCTCTACTTCCTCCACTTCGTCCACCTGGTCCACTTCCTGCACTTCCTGCACTTCCTCTACTTCCTACACTTCGTCCACCTCGTCCACTTCTTCCACTTCCTCCACTTCCTCCACTTCGTCCACTTCGTCCACTTAATCCACTATGTCAACTTTGCCCACTTCCTCCCCTTCCTCCACTTCCTCTACTTCCTCCACTTCGTCCACCTCGTCCACTTACTCCACTTGCTTCACTTCGTCCACTTCCTCCACTTCGTCCAGTTCGTGCACTTCCTCCACATCGTCCATTTCGTCCACTTCGTCAACTTCGTCCATTTCGTCCACTTCGTCCACTTCATCCACTTATTCCACTTCCTCAACTTCGTCTACTTCGTCAAATTCGTCAACTTTGTCCACTTCTTCCTATTCGTCCACTTCTTCCACTTCCTCCACTTCCTCCACTTCCTCCCCTTCATCCACTTCCTCCACTTCCTCTACTTCCTCCACTTTGTCCACTTCCTCCACTTCCTCCACTTTGTCAACTTCGTCAACTTCTTCGACTTCGTCTTCTTTGCCTTCTTCGTCCGCTTCCTCCACTTCCTCCACTTCGTCCACTCCATCCACTTCCTCCACTTAGTCCACTTCGTCAACTTCGTCCACTTCCTCCACTTAGTCGACTTCGTCAACTTCGTCAACTTCGTCCACTTCTTCCACTTCCTCCACTTCTGCCACTTCCTCCCCTTCCTCCACTTCCTCCACTTTATCTACTTCCTCCACTTCGTCTACCTCGTCCACTGCCTTCACTTCGTCCACTTTCTGAACTTCGTCAACTTCTTCCACTTCGTCTACTTTGTCCACTTCCTCCACTTCCTCCACTTCCTCCACTTCCTCCCCTTCGTCCACTTCCTCCACTTCCTCCACTTCCTCTACTTCCTCCACTTCGTCCACCTCGTCAACTTCCTCCCGTTCCTCCACTTCCTCCACTTCCTCCACTTCCTCTACTTCCTCCACTTCGTCCACCTTGTCCACTTCCTCCACTTCCTCCACTTCCTCCAATTCATCCACTTTGTGAACTTCGTCAACTTCTTCCACATTGTCTACTTCGTCCACTTCCCTCACTTCCTCCACTTCCTCCACTTCGTCGACTTAATCCACTTCATCAAATTCGTTCATTTCCTCCACTTCCTCCACTTCCTCCACTTCCTCCCCTTCCTCCACTTCCTCCACTTCGTCAACTCCGTCCAATTCACCAACCTGTCCACTTCGTTCACTTCTTCTTCCGCTTCTTCCACTTCTTCCACTTCTTCCATTTTGTCCACTTCCTCCACTTCCTCACTTCCTCCCCTTCCTCCACTTCCTCCACTCCCTCCACTTCCTCCCCTTCCTCCACTTCCTCCACTTCCTCTACTTCCTCCACTTCGGCCACCTAGTCAACTTCCTCCCGTTCCTCCACTTCCTCCACTTCCTCCACTTCCTCTACTTCCTCCACTTCGTCCACCTTGTCCACTTCCTCCACGTCCTCCAATTCATCCACTTTGTGAACTTCGTCAACTTCTTCCACATTGTCTACTTCGTCCACTTCCCTCACTTCCTCCACTTCCTCCACTTCGTCGACTTAATCCACTTCATCAGCTTCGTTCATTTCCTCCACTTCCTCCACTTCCTCCCCTTCGTCCACTTCATCCAATTCACCAACCTATCCACTTCGTTCACTTCTTCCGCTTCTTCCACTTCTTCCACTTCTTCCATTTCGTCCACTTCCTCAACTTCCTTACTTCCTCCCCTTCCTCCACTTCCTCCACTCCCTCCACTTCCTCCCCTTCTCCACTTCCTCCACTTCCTCTACTTCCTCCACCTCGTCCACCTCGTCCACTTCCTCCACTTCCTCCACTTCCTCTACTTCCTACACTTCGTCCACATCGTCCACTTCTGATGAAGTTGCTCCAGCAGAGGTGTGGGTTGAAGGCAGTGGAATGATGAATGTAATCATGAGCGGTGTCGAAGTAGGCTCATGAGAAGCAGCTGGCAGCGGAATGAAGTGTGTTTTTAACAGCAGCGGAATAGTGAATTCAGTGGATGCAAAGATGGAGGAAGAGCTCTATGGTGAGTGGATTCTCTAACTCAGAAGGCCTTCACTGGAAGGAAGCTAGAAGGAGAAGGAAAGCTCAATAAGAGGTGACTTTTGGCAGAGTTCTGGTTGCTGGAAAAATGCATCAGCATAGTAAAACTCAATATATTCAAAAGTGAGCTACAAGCTTTGCTATTGAGATTTTATAGATCAATCTCAAAGCTTAAGCAAGCCTTTTACACGTTTTTTCTAGATCTAAAATGCTAACCATGTGCTAAATGTGTGGCTTCTGGAAAGCCTTATGAAACACGTGAGAAATGAATTTACATGAGGAAAACAATTACTAATGCCACCTCATAGAAGGATAAGCACACCCCTTCTTGTGTGGAAATGTCCACTTTACCCTTCTCCATGTTTTGGCAAATTTGTAACATCTTCTTGTTCTCCAATTTTCCATCCAAAAATAGCAAATAGTATTTGACCTTGGGAAGAATACTCATCTTGGAGCTTTTTGGCCATCCCTCTTGTGATGGGTCCTATGGTGCTAGGCCTTCTTGTATCATCCCCTCCCTCTTGAGAAGGATTTGCCCTCAAATCCAAAAGGTCTTCATCTTCACTATCAAATCCTGAAAAAGGTTTAAGATCAGATACATTGAAGGTAGCATGAACACCATATTCAGGAGGAAGATCAAGTTGATATGCATTGTTATTGATCCTCCTTATCACTCTAAAAGGTCCATCTCCTCTAGGATTGAGTTTGGATTTTCTTAGTTGAGGAAATCTTTCCTTTCTAAGATGAACCCAAACTAGATCACCTTCATTGAAGATTAATTCTTTCTTGCCCTTGTTGTGTTGCTTGGCATATTTCTCATTTTGTTGTTGAATTTGATTTTTAACCTTGTGATGTAATTCTTTGATAAACTTAGATTTAGATACCCCCTCTTGATGAACAAAATCAATAGAATTTGGAAGGGGTATTAAATCCATGGGTGTCAAAGGATTAAAACCATAAAAAACTTCAAAAGGAGACAATTTAGTAGTTCCATGAACTACTCTATTGTAGGCAAACTCAACATGAGGAAGATACTCATCCCAAGATTTGTGATTGCCTTTTAGAACTACCCTTAGTAAAGTGGAAAGAGATCTATTTACTACCTCAGTTTGACCATCTGTTTGAGGATGGCAAGTAGTAGAAAAAGATAACTTAGTCCCTAATCTAGACCATAAGGTCCTCCAAAAGTGACTAAGAAATTTTGTATCTCTATCCGAAACTATTACCTTAGGTAGACCATGAAGTTTAACCACATCTCTAAAGAATAACTTTGCAATGTTGCTTGCATCATCTACTTTGTGGCAAGGTATAAAATGAGCCATTTTGCTAAATCTATCTACCACCACAAAGATAGAATCAAAACCCCTAGAAGTTTTGGGAAGACCTAACACAAAATCCATACTTATCTCTTCCCAAGGGGTGGAAGCAACATCCAAAGGAGTATAAAGTCCATGAGGCATTGATTTAGATTTAGCTTCTAAACAAGTTATACACTTAAAGCAATGCCTTTGAACATCCCTTCTCATGTGAGGCCAAAAGAATTTTTCTTTCAACATGCCAAGGGTCTTTTCTACCCCAAAATGTCCCATTAATCCTCCCTCATGTGTCTCTTTAACAAGGAGTTTTCTATGTGAACCTTGAGGAATGCAAATTTTTCCTTCTTTAAAAAGATACCCCTCTTTCACATAGAATCCTCCTTGAGGTTTATTGAGACATTCCTCATAGATATGAGCAAAGTCAAGATCTTGTGAATATAATTCAAGAATGTTATTAAATCCAAGAATTTGAGCTCCCAATGTGGCTAATAGATTAATTTTTCTTGACAAAGCATCAGCCACCACATTGGATTTTCCTTTCTTGTATTTAATAACATAAGTGAATTGTTCAATGAATTCCAACAACTTAGCATGCCTCTTTTGTAACTTGTGTTGACTCTTCAAATACTTAAGTGATTCATGATCACTATGAATGATAAACTCCTTGGCAACAAGGTAATGTTCCCAAGTTTGAAGAGCCCTCACAAGTGCATAGAGTTCCTTGTCATAGGTGGGGTAATTACAAGAGGCACCATGAAGTTTTTCACTAAAGTATGCAATTGGGTGTCCTTCTTGTAATAATACTGCACCTATGCCAAATCCTGAAGCATCACATTCTAGCTCAAAAGTTTTGGAAAAATTTGGCAAAGCTAGAATGGGTGCTTGTGTGAGTGATAACAGTTGAAAAACTGTTATTTTCATGCTTAAAAGTGATACTAAAAGCAACCTTTAGACTTAGAAACTAGCTTGAAATCATGCATTTTGTTTATATTTTCAGAAATAAGAGAGCTGGACAGGTTTATGCTTGATTTGAGTGTTTTTGTGCAGGTTTTGAGGTGAATTTGGTGAAAGAAGTGAAGAATGAGAGAGAGGACATTAGAAAAGACAAGAAAGAGTGCAAAAAGAGAAGTCGAAGGCACCGCTCAGCGGCAAACTACCGCTGAGCGGCACTCAAGAGGTGACGTTGGAACCGCTGAGGGGCAAAATGGCCGCTGAGGGGAAGAAAGAAGACGCGCAATCACCGCTGAGCGGTAAATACCGCTGAGCGGCACTTTTTGGGCTTGGATTTTTGTAATCTTTTGTAACTCTAGATTAGTATTTAAGGGCTTGCACGTCCTTTAGTTAGTATCTTTGGCAGAAACGAGGCAAACACTCTCTCTTTCACCCCTTTGAAGGAGGATCTTGGATGCTCAGGCTACCTCTTCACCTTTATTGGGTTTATTCTTTCATACTTTCATTGTTATTCATCTAGGTTCACCATGAATATGGTGAACTAAACCTTGTATGTTTGTTGGGGAATCAATGTAATCTCTTGAAGCTCTCATATATGGATTTGTTGAATACATCTTTGAATTAAGACATATGCTTTCTTTTCATCATTAGTTAGGGTTTTTCCTCTTTGCTCAATGCTTGCATTGTTTAACTCATTCTAATGCATGATTATTGGTTTTGTTGATACGGACACGTACGGGGAAATCTAGATCCGGGGAATTTCTCCCAATATTTTACTGACAACATTATATTGGTTGCCTTAAGCTCCTGCACTCATGAACTAATCATTAGGAATGCTAGGAATTGTATGAACTATTTGATTAGGGAGAAGCCATCTAGAATGGTACATTAGAGAGTGGCATTAACAATGATGATTTGAAAGAGGAATTCCTAAAATATATGAGAGTGGATGAGATGAAATTGACCCCCAACAACATATTCATTCATTTAATCCATTGAAAGTGTTTATCTTATGTCTTTGCCATTGATCAATTCATGCATACATGTTTATTTTCGTCTTGCATATTAAAATTTCAATCATTGTTTTCTTAAGTCTTAGCTAATCAAGAAATCACATAACTAAACTAGGCCGTGAGTCCTTTGGGAAGAACGATACTTGGTCTTACCAAGTTTTATTACTTGAACGATTCGGTCATACTTGCCGATTGTGAAACAAGTTTGTGACATCATATTTTGGTGCTTACAAATTTGTCCATCAAGTTTTTGGCGCCGTTGCCGGGGATTCATGGTTTAACTGGTTAATTTGTGTGATTATTGATTACCTTTGACTTTAATTTTGAATTTCTGTTTTTATTTTTTCTGTTTTTATTTTTTATTTATTTTTTTTTTTATCTTTTTAGATTTGATTTTTATCTTTTAGGTTAGATTTTATTTTTATCTTTTTAGATTAGATTTTATTTTAATTTCGAATTTTTATTTTATTTTTCTGTTTTCTGTTTTTCTGTTTTCTGTTTTTTTTTTATTTTTCGGTTTTTTTATTTTATTTTTTTTTTTTAGATTAGATTTTATTTTATTTTATTAGATTTTATTTTTTTTTAGGTTAGATTTTACTTTATTCTTATTTTATCTTTTAGGTTAGATTAGATTTTATTTTATTTTATCTTTTAGGTTAGGTTAGATTTTATTTTATCTTTTTAGATTAGGTTAGATTTTATTTTATTTTATTTTATTTTATTCTATCTTATTCTATCTTATCTTCTGAATCTTTTATCTTTTGAATCTATATCTTCTTCTCTATCTTTTTGTGCTAACAATTGTTTTTAGGGTTTTGTGCCTAATGTCTGCAGAATGCAATTTGGTCAAGAGTTTAACTATAGGGGCACTCAATTCTACCAAAGTAATCTCAACCAATGGTGGGAACCTCACTCAAGCATGGATCAAAGCCAATTTTGGCAAGCTGCTGGACAATTTGAGAACCAACCACAACAACAATGGCAGCAAAAATCCTCTCTATCAGAAAGTTTGGAGGACACCCTTCAACGATTTTTGAAAAGTTCCGACTCTACTCAGAAAAGCATTGAAGAATCATGTAAAAGGATGGAGATGCACTTTCGTTACATTAGTCAGAGATTGGATGATGAGGTTAATACTGAAGTTAACCTTAAGGAGGAAGGGCAAACCAATGTCACTGAAAGTGACAAGATTCTTGATGAGAAAAAAATAGAGGGAGATGCGGAAAAGATAGAGAGAAAAGAGAAAGAAGAGTTGAGTGAGAAAAATAAAGATGAAGAAAAAGAGAAAGAAGTGGTTGAGAGAGAAGAGAGAAAGAAAATTTGTGTGAAGATAAAGAAGTTGAGGAGAAAAAGAGAAAGGAAGAAAAAAATAAAAGAAGAGAAAAAGAGAAAATTTAGGGAGAGAAAAAGGAAGAAAAAGAAGATGAGAGGAAAGAAGAAGAAATCACATGAAAAATCACATCCTCATCTAAAGAAGAATCATAGGAAGGAAAAGAAATTTAAGTGCTTTATGGAAATCTTCAAGAAATTGGAGATTAAAGTTCCTATGGTTGAGACATTGCAACAGGTTCCTGGTTTGATCAAATTTCTGAAGAAGTTCAGTAGAAAGAAGAAAAAGAAGAAGGAACTTGAGGTTGGGTCAAGCTAATGACGTTAAAAGAGCGCTTGCTGGGAGGCAACCCAGTGATTTAAGAACTTTTGATTTTATTTTGGTTTTGTAATTTTTAATTTGTGGACTTTATTTTTGTAACTATTTTGTTGGAGATAGCATCTACTGAAGGATGCTAGGTGGTTAAGTATCTACTGAAGGGTACTATGTTTGTAACACCTACTGATGGGTGTTGGTAAGAAAATTTTGCACCTACTGATGGGTGCTGGTAAGTTTGAAACACCTACTGATGGGTGTTGGTGGATTTTGGGTCAGGCTCGTGACGTTAAACAAGCGCTACCTGGGAGGCAACCCAGTTGATTGATTGTTTTCTGTTTGTCTATTTTAGTTAGGGTTTGCATAAGCATTTTTAACATTGAATTGCAGGGAACCTATGAGGGGTATGCTAGGAAGGCACGTAGGTCAAGAAAAGAAGGAGAAGGGCACATCACGAAAGTGCCGCTGAGCGGCATTTACCGCTGAGCGGTACTAACGCAGATGGGCTTAAGTTCCCCTTAGCGGAACCCGAGCCCATTGGGGTATTTTTAAACCCTAAGCTGCGCGTTTTTACACTCTTTCAAGTTCTTCTCTGCATAAACACTTCCACACCTCTTCTCATAGGTTTTCCACATCTTTCTACTCTTCCCTCTTTAGAAGATTTCTCTTCCACTCACTTTTATACTAGTGTGTCATCAAAGTTTGGGGTTGGAAGAGAGCATTCTAGTTTGGAAGCATTCTCATATCATCTAGCATCTCCACCCAAGTAAGTAAAATGCATTTTGTTCATTCTAGGGTTCTTGAATTTGAATGTGATTGTCAAAGCATGAATACTTAGGGGTTTTAGTTTCTATGCATGATTTGATGATATATTTGATGTTTGAACCGATTAAACTGCTTGATTATGAACTGGAAAACTGAAAATTGCATTTGGGTGGAGTTAGGACTGTTTTAAAAAGAGATTTGCAAAAATCTGCAGATCACCGCTGAGCGGCATTTACCGCTGAGCGGCACTCTGCCAGATTTGTTTTTTTTTCTGGTTTATTGCGTGTTTGAATGTGGCACTGGTGGCGCTGAGGGGAAATTCTGGCCCTCAGCGGTGGTTTAGCTTCGAAAGGAGTTGTGTTCTGAGTTTACTAATGATGAACATCATGTTCTGTGGTTTTGGATTTGTGTTTGAATGCAGGAATGGCATCCTCTTCAGGAAAGAGATTGAAAACCATGGCAACCAAGAGAAAGGAAAAGGAACCAGAGCAGCCCCATAATGGCAGGTTCCTCTCTAGGAAACATGAGAAGCACTTTAGGGTGGTTCAGGACAGGAGACTTCTAATGGAGAGAAAGGTTGGAATGATACCTAACTTTGCTCCTCAATTTGGAGAGCAAGTGTTAGGGAATGATTGGGGGAAGCTAGCCACTTATCCATCACCTGCCAACATAGCTGTGGTGAAAGAATTTTACACCAATGCAAAGAAGATTGGTGATTATCCAGCTGAGAATTATTTGGGCTATGTTAGAGGCCATGCTATCAGGTATGATCCTGACTCCATAAATAACTTTCTGGATACTGTGTGGGCTGGTGAGCAATGCCAGTTTGCTCTTAGCATGGAGGAAGGTGCTGACTTTGAGGATGTTGAGAGAGTATTGTGCATACCTGGAGGACACTTCCAAAGGAATAGATCTGGCTCAGTGGTTAATATTAGGAGGACAGATTTGACTCCTCTTGCAAAGTATTGGATGGCATTTTCTCATGCCAACATTCAGCCATGTTCACATGTGTCAGATATTACTCTCAGCAGGGCACTCTTCATCTACTGTGTTATCAGAAACTTGAATGTTAATATTGGGCAGGTGATAGCTGATGAGATTAGTGTGTGTGCTAACACCTCAAACAACAAAGCACCACTGGGACATCCTTCTTTGATCACTCACCTTTGCAAGCTAGCTGGGGTGGACACTTCTGTTCCACCATTTGAGAGGCCAAGAAAAGCTATAGATGAGGCCTATTACAGACAGTACTGTGGAGGTGAGGAGGCAGCCCAGCCAGTGCCACCACGCCAGGCTCGTAGAGAGAGAAGGCCAGCACAGAGCAGGACTTCTACTGATACTCATGAGGCAGAACCATTCCAGATGAGGGACATGTATATGTCTCTTATAGGTGCTCAGTTGCAGTCCATCCACAGAGGGCAGGTGGCCACGGCTGAGATGATAGTGGGGATTTATGATACCCCTCCAGCACACAGGTGGACTATGGATGAATTCCATAATGTGGTAGCTTGGCCAGAAGAACCAGTATATGGAGGAGCTGGAGCAGCTGAAGCTTCAGCCAGAGATATGGAGGAAGATGAAGCAGAGGAGGAGGATGCATTTGATGAAGATGATGATGAAGAGGAAGAGGAAGATACAGAGAGCTCGGACTGATGAGGAGCTGAGATAGCATTTACTGATGAATGCTATCATATGATTATGCTTTTATGGTTTAAGTTTTCTGAACTTATTTGTTTTTGTTTTTAGATTAGGGTTTGATGTATTCTATTGAACACCTGGTTTGTTATGATGGTTTGCTATTAACTGTGATTGTGTGATAAGTAATGCTTGATGATGCTTATTGATTGATTGATGTTGAGATGATGTGCACATTAAAATGCTTATACAGGTGATTCACAAGCTTTGTGAACAAATGCATAATATCATGATTGTGATTGTGAAATTAAGCAGGATGTGCATGTCAAATGTGAATGAGCTTATATGTGAGGTTTTGAGCTCCAGAGTTGTTATTGTTGAATGCTATTACTTTGAAAGCATGAATGACTTTGCCCAGGTTTTCTATGATTGAATCAATTGCTTGTTTTGCATCATATGATCAAAGGCCGTGTTTTTGAAACCCTTTTTATTGGCCAAATTCATAAAGTTAGCCTTCTAAAAGAGAACACGTTGTGTTCTATCCTTTGAACCCTTAGCCTTAAATATACACTGAACACCCTTGATTGAAAATCTTTACCTTGAGTTAAGTAGAAGATCTTGTGTGGTATTGTTAAATGTTCAAGTTTGGGGTTATTGGGGAAACATGAAAAAGGAAAAAGCATTGAGCTAACAGCTAAAAAGTAAGAATATGCAAAGAAAAGAAAAGAAAAAGAAGCAAAGCTCAATGCAAATGCAAAAGCAAAGGCAAAAGAAAGTTAGGAATGAATAAGAAGATTGTGTTGTTATGATTCTCTTAACTCAAGGATTTTGTGATCCAGAAAAACCAATTTTCTTGTTAGCCCAGCCACATTATAAGCCATTGAAAAGTCCTTGTGATGATGCATGCTTGCGAATGTATTTGATTGTGGTTAAATGAAAGGCAAAGTTGATTCATGTGACATTGTGATAGTGGAGTGAATGAGTGAAACACTTTACCTCTTATACACTTGTGTGTTGAGTGAAACACTTTACCTAGTGAGGAAATATTCCATAAGCACATGAACATCCATGCTTAATTGATTGATCATTCATGAAAAATAGCATTTGTTGGAATTTAAATGACTTTGTGAACACTAAAGCATGTGCACATCTTGATTGAACTCTTGGTCTTAAGTTTGAGTGAAGTTATTACTTATCTTGAAAAGAGGATTTTGAATGAGTGAACCATCATATGAATTGGTTGGAGATGGAGTTACATTTTGTTTGCTTGAGGACAAGCAAAGTTCTAAGTTTGGGGTTGTGATAACAGTTGAAAAACTGTTATTTTCATGCTTAAAAGTGATACTAAAAGCAACCTTTAGACTTAGAAACTAGCTTGAAATCATGCATTTTGTTTATATTTTCAGAAATAAGAGAGCTGGACAGGTTTATGCTTGATTTGAGTGTTTTTGTGCAGGTTTTGAGGTGAATTTGGTGAAAGAAGTGAAGAATGAGAGAGAGGACATTAGAAAAGACAAGAAAGAGTGCAAAAAGAGAAGTCGAAGGCACCGCTCAGCGGCAAACTACCGCTGAGCGGCACTCAAGAGGTGACGTTGGAACCGCTGAGGGGCAAAATGGCCGCTGAGGGGAAGAAAGAAGACGCGCAATCACCGCTGAGCGGTAAATACCGCTGAGCGGCACTTTTTGGGCTTGGATTTTTGTAATCTTTTGTAACTCTAGATTAGTATTTAAGGGCTTGCACGTCCTTTAGTTAGTATCTTTGGCAGAAACGAGGCAAACACTCTCTCTTTCACCCCTTTGAAGGAGGATCTTGGATGCTCAGGCTACCTCTTCACCTTTATTGGGTTTATTCTTTCATACTTTCATTGTTATTCATCTAGGTTCACCATGAATATGGTGAACTAAACCTTGTATGTTTGTTGGGGAATCAATGTAATCTCTTGAAGCTCTCATATATGGATTTGTTGAATACATCTTTGAATTAAGACATATGCTTTCTTTTCATCATTAGTTAGGGTTTTTCCTCTTTGCTCAATGCTTGCATTGTTTAACTCATTCTAATGCATGATTATTGGTTTTGTTGATACGGACACGTACGGGGAAATCTAGATCCGGGGAATTTCTCCCAATATTTTACTGACAACATTATATTGGTTGCCTTAAGCTCCTGCACTCATGAACTAATCATTAGGAATGCTAGGAATTGTATGAACTATTTGATTAGGGAGAAGCCATCTAGAATGGTACATTAGAGAGTGGCATTAACAATGATGATTTGAAAGAGGAATTCCTAAAATATATGAGAGTGGATGAGATGAAATTGACCCCCAACAACATATTCATTCATTTAATCCATTGAAAGTGTTTATCTTATGTCTTTGCCATTGATCAATTCATGCATACATGTTTATTTTCGTCTTGCATATTAAAATTTCAATCATTGTTTTCTTAAGTCTTAGCTAATCAAGAAATCACATAACTAAACTAGGCCGTGAGTCCTTTGGGAAGAACGATACTTGGTCTTACCAAGTTTTATTACTTGAACGATTCGGTCATACTTGCCGATTGTGAAACAAGTTTGTGACATCATATTTTGGTGCTTACAAATTTGTCCATCAGTGAGCTTCTCTTTGAGTAGCTCAAAAGCCTTTTGTTGTTTTTCCCCCCAATGGAATGTAACATCTTTTTTCACCAACTCATTGAGGGGCGAAGCAAGACTGGAGAAGTTAGGAACAAATCTTCTATAAAAACCTGCCAACCCATGGAAGCTCCTTACTTCTCCTACATTCTTTGGAGGAGGCCAATCTTGGATGGCCTTTATTTTTTCTGGGTCCACATGAACCCCATTTTTGGTGACCACAAATCCAAGAAATATGACACTATCAACACAAAAGGTACACTTGTCAAAGTTTGCAAACAATTTGTGTTTTCAAAGAATTGTTAAAACAACTCTCAAATGATTTTCATGAGTTTGCAAATTTTGACTATATACCAAGATGTCATCAAAGTACACAACTACAAACTTCCCAATGCAATCCCTAAGGACATGATTCATAAGTCTCATGAATGTGCTTGGAGCATTTGTAAGACCAAAAGGCATAACTAGCCATTCATATAATCCAAACTTGGTCCTAAAGGCAGTTTTCCATTCATCACCTTCTTTAATTCTTATTTGGTGATAGCCACTTTTTAAATCTACCTTTGAAAATATTTGTGCTCCATGCAATTCATCCAACATATCATCAAGCCTAGGAATGGGATGTCTATACTTGATTGTGATGTTGTTGATAGCTCTATAATCACAACACATGCGCCACTTCCCATCTTTTTTTGGTACAAGCAACACTGGTACATCACATGGACTTAGACTCTTTTGAACTAAGCCTTTATCTAGCAACTCTTGGACTTGTGTCTCAATCTCCTTAGTTTCTTGGGGGTTTGTCCTATAGGCTGGCCTATTAGGAAGAATTGCCCCTGGAATGAAATCAATTTGATGTTCAATTCCTCTTATGGGTGGAAGCCCTTTTGGAATTTCTTGTGGGAATAGATCATCAAATTCTTTCAAAAGTTTTTGAATGAATGGAGAAAGAGTTGAAGTCTTTGAATCACTAGATGTGCATGTAAGTGTCCCTTGACAAAGAAGAAGATATGAAGGTTGCTCAACTTGAAGTGTATTGATTAAAGTCTTTTTGTTTAAAAGGACTTCATGTTGAGTGACCTTAGGTGGCACACTTGTTGCTATACCTTCCTTTCTTTTTGACTTTTTCTTTTGATCATGTTCTTGCTTTCTTAAGGACTTCATTTGTGCTTGATCCTTAGCCACTTGGGTAGGAGTCAAAGGATGAAGCACAAACTTCTTGTCCTTTTGATGGATAGTGATGGTATTGGTTAGACCATGATGGATAGTTTGATGATCAAATTGCCATGGTCTCCCCAATAACACATGACATGCTTCCATGGGAACTATATCACATAAAACTTCATCTTTGAAGTTCCCAATGGAAAATGCCAACTTCACTTGATTCTTGACTATTATATCCCCATCTTCATTTAGCCAATGAAGTTTATAAGGTTTTGGATGGGGTATAATATCAAGCTTCAACTTCTCAACCAACCTTGTGCTACAACAATTGCAATAAGATCCACTATCAACAATGAGAGAACAATGATTTTCTTGAATTTTACATCTTGTGTGAAAGATGTTCTCTCTTTGTGATATGTGTTCAAGACTTGGTTGGTTGCTAAGTATCCTTCTCACCATGAGAAGTTGCCCATCATCAGCATATATTTCCTCTTCCCTCTCTTCTTCCTCACTCTCACTTTGACTAGTTGGGGTGTCACTTTCACTACTATAAATGTCCTTGCCTTTCAAAATGATGTTTCTTTTTGTAGGACATTGAGTAGCTACATGACCCCTTCCTAGACATTTGAAGCATTTGATTTCACTTGTTCTGGTGTGTGAGGGTGTCTCTTTCTTGGGTCTCTCTTCTATTTTGGCTAGAGGTTTAAATGGCTCTTTTTCTTTAAAAATTTTCTTTTCAAAAGTAGGTTGAACTTGAATTCTTTTAGAAGAAGATTTTCTCAAGTTTTGTTGTTCTACCTTTATACACATTTGAACAAGATCATTCAAATCTCTATAAGGTAGAAGTTTAACCCTATCTCTTATGTCAAAATTGAGCCCACTTAAAAATCTAGCTAAAGTAGTTTTTGGACCTTCTACTATGCCTGCCCTCATCATATACAACTCCATCTTTTGTCTATATTCCTCAACTGTCATAGACCTTTGTTGTAACCTTTGGAGTTTATCCATGAGTTCTCTATTGTAGTAGGAGGGAATGTGTCTCCTCCTAAGGGCAGACTTAAGATCATTCCAATAGTGGATGGGAGGGGCTTGATGTCTAAGCCTCTCTTGGACCAAGGCAGTCCACCAATACATTGCATACCCTTGAAAGCTTAGGGTAGCTAGAGAGACCTTCCTCTCTTCACTCACTTGGTGGCATTCAAATAATTGTTCCACCTTCATCTCCCAATCAAGATAAGCCTCTACATTGTCCTTCCCATGGAAGTGAGGCAACACCACATTGACTTCTTTAGGGGGTGGGGGTGCATGAGAATTTCTCCTATGCCTTCTAGAAGTAGAAGGCTGATGAGGGTAATAATCACCCAGACTCATAGACATCCCTCCCTCTTGAGAGTTTTCACTCTGACTGCCCCTAGACTTACTTTTCCTTATCAATCTCAACTCATCTTGAATAACAGCATTTTGAAGCTCTCTATTGGCTTTTTCTTCATTCATTTCTCTTCTTATTTCCTTGAATTCATTAACTAAAGTTTGAAGAGAAAAATGTTCTTTTTCACTATCACTAATCCTAGGAGAATGCCTTCTAGACATTATGATGGACTTAAATGTTATTCTTGAAGTAAAGACTAGAGATTTTCGCTTGAAAGCAATATTCCAGGTAAGGGAGGTGATTCACTAGGAATGCTTAAGTACCAAACCTTATCCTTGCCAAATATGCTTCTAGCTACTTACTAGAGTCCTTAGATCAAAATCACTCTTAAATCCACTTAAGTCTTAAAGACAACAAAGAAAACACAAAGCAAAGAAAAGACACAACCTAACTCTAAATTCGGACCCCTAAGAGAGCTTCCTATTCGCACAAGATATATGCTATCTAGTCGAGAATGGGAAAAGCAATTAAAGTGAGGTCTCCTAGGTGAGGCTTAGACTTTGGATCTAAGACACACTCACCGTCTACCAATTTTAAAGTGATGAGACTTTCAGTCAAGTTAGCAAATGAGGGAAGAACACTTATGAGCTCTTCCACTTCACTTGCTTGAAATGGCCAACTTACAAAATTGGAAAAGAAAGTAAACACCAAAAATACAAGGGAAACAACAAAATTTGGGAAAACAAGGATGTGGTTGAATGTGGCAGCTTTGGTTGCTCTCAAACAAGTAATGAATCAGCTTGGATTCATGCAATTCTCTCAGCTGCAAAGTGAATTATGTTGCTGTTGCAGCAACCAGTTTGATGCAGACCAGTGAAGAATGTGGTTCTGCTGCACCAAAAAAAATCAGCCCCAATGTTGATCTTTCCTTGCTCCAATCCACTCCCTAAGATGCTACCAGTGTTGTGGGACGTTTTGAGATAGTTCTGCACCCAACATAGAGCTCATAGAGACCACCAATAATCAATTATTAAGCCAGAAAATCAACACTGCTGCTGCCAGAAAACTGTTAAACCAGAATGCACAACTGTAGTTTTATCAAACAGCTTATGTGCAGGATTTTCAAACAACTTAAATCAATCAATTAATCGGTTTCCAATGAATGGTGGCACTCAAAATGAACTTAGGAAAGGATCTAGAGTAGATTTGAAAAGCAAGAAACAAAGATAAGTTGCAGCTTTGATCAATTTCGAAACCAAATGTAAACTAGGCAAAGTGTTTGACAAAATGCCTAGAAGAAAGCTGAAAAAAATGTGCATTAAAGTTTTAAATTTTGTTTGGCACTAGTTCACACAGCTTTTTACAATGCAGTTTATGGTAAGATTTGAATTGTGCACTTCTTTTAATTCAATTGAACCAAGCTTTTGCTACCAATCTAACACTGAATATGATGCATTAATCATACCAAACTCTAAATTTTCAAATCTGCAACTTATATCAGAAAAAAATGTTGAAAATTTGGTGGTTTGAATGGCAATTTTAAACAAACACGTTTGCACACTTAATTTTATGATTTGAGCAACTTTGTTTAACCAAATGTGACTTGCTCAAACTGCCAGCAGAGGCTAAAAACTTGGAATTCCGATTTTCACTACTTCAGTTGCTATTTTGCACCAAAATTAAGCCAAATCACCAACCAAACTTCAGCAGAGGATTCAAACAAAACTGTAAACAAATCTTATGACTCCAGGACAACAAATGAAACTTGAACAAGACTCTAGGAATGACTGAAAAGATATCCAAATATGAGTTCTAATCTGGACAGATTCAAAAATCAGAAAAAAATGACTCAAACAATGATGATTGCAGTTCGGTCAAGCTGCTTACACAAGGATTTCCAGATTCTGCAGAATGGTGCATCCAGTTTTAATGGTCTTAGACAATACAATGTTCATATGGTTTGCACATATAGCAAATTCAGCACATCAACACAGCCAAGGATGATGTTTCCATACGGTGCAGTTTCAGAGAAAAACACATGAAAAACCAGATTTAAAACAGAATTGGATAGGCATCCATTGGCACTGCACTGTGATGGATTTCAAGATGCACTGAGCTCTTTAATCATTGCTCATCTGATGTGCTTCTATTGAAAATCCAGTCAAACACAGCAGATTTATCCCAAACCAATTTCAACTCAGAAATTTGACAAAAATAAACCAAAACACATTACTGGACATGACAGCATTAGATTTCCAAATTAAAAGACTCAAAGCACTGGAATGAACCGATTAAAATGATTAACAATAAAGCAATTAAAGGCTGGAACAAAGAAATCAAACATTGGAATCTACTGGAATTAAAATTGCAATGAAACAGTGTGCACAGAATGAAGAACACGAAGGAAATGTTGATGACATAATGGAATGAAGGAAAAATTGACTTAGCTGGAGCGTGATGCAGAACCAAGGCTCTGAATACCACTTGATGAAGTTGCTCCAGCAGAGGTGTGGGTTGAAGGCAGTGGAATGATGAATTGAATCATGAGCAGTGTCGAAGTAGGCTCATGAGAAGCAGCTGGTAGCGGAATGAAGTGTGTTTTTAACAGTAGCGGAATAGTGAATTCAGTGGATGCAGAGATGGAGGAAGAGCTCTATGGTGAGTGGATTCTCTAACTCAGAAGGCCTTCACTGGAAGGAAGCTAGAAGGAGAAGGAAAGCTCAATAAGAGGTGACTTTTGGCAGAGTTCTGGTTGCTGGAAAAATGCATCAGCATAGTAAAACTCAATATATTCAAAAGTGAGCTACAAGCTTTGCTATTGAGATTTTATAGATCAATCTCAAAGCTTAAGCAAGCCTTTTACACGTTTTTTCTAGATCTGAAATGTTAACCATGTGCTAAATGTGTGGCTTCTGGAAAGCCTAATGAAACACGTGAGAAATGAATTTACATGAGGAAAACAATTACTAATGCCACCCCATAGAAGGATAAGCACACCCCTTCTTGTGTGGAAATGTCCACTTTACCCTTCTCCATGTTTTGGCAAATTTGTAACATCTTCTTGTTCTCCAATTTTCCATCCAAAAATAGCAAATAGTATTTGACCTTGGGAAGAATACTCATCTTGGAGCTTTTTGGCCATCCCTCTTGTGATGGGTCCTATGGTGCTACGCCTTCTTGTATCAACTTCCTCCACTTCCCCCACTTCCTCCAATTCGTCCACTTCTTCCACTTCCTCCACTTTCTCCACTTCCTCCACTTCCTCACCTTCATCCACTTCCTCCCTTCCTCCACTTCCTCCACTTCCTCCACTTAATCCAATATGTCAACTTCGCCCACTTCCTCCCCTTCCACCCCTTCCTCTACTTCCTCCACTTCGTCCACCTCGTCCACTTACTCCACTTGCTTCACTTCGTCCACTTCCTCCACTTCGTCCACTTTGTCAACTTCGTCCATTTCGTCCACTTCGTCCAGTTATTCCACTTCCTCAACTTCGTCCACTTCATCAAATTCGTCAACTTTGGCCACTTCTTCCAATTCGTCCACTTCTTCCACTTCCTACACTTCCTCCACTTCCTCCACTTCCTCCCCTTCATCCACTTCCTGCACTTCCTCCACTTCTTCTACTTCCTCCACTTCGTCCACCTCGTCCACTTCCTCCACTTCCTCCACTATGTCAACTTCGTCAACTTCGTCTTCTTCGTCCTCTTCCTCCTCTTGCTCCACTTCGTCCACTTCGTCCACTTCGTCCACTTCGTCCACTTCGTCCACTTCGTCCACTTCGTCCACTTCGTCCACTTCGTCCACTTCGTCTACTTCCTCCACTTCCTTCCCTTCCTCCACTTCCTCCACTTCCTCCACTTCCTCTAGTTCCTCCACTTCCTCCAGTTCGTCCTCTTTGTCCACTTCCTCCATTTCGTCCACTTCGTCAACTTCGTCTACTTTGTCCACTTTATCAACTTCAAAATTCGTCAACTTCGTCCACTACGTCCACTTCCTCCACTTCGTCGACTTCGTCCAATTAGTCTACTTCGTTCACTTTGTTAACTTCGTCCACTTCGTCAACTTCGTCCACTTCGGCCACTTATTCCACTTCGTCAACTTCGCCACTTCGTCAAATTCATCAACTTTGTCAACTTCGTCCACTTCTTCTTCCCCTTCCTCCACTTCCTCAACTTCCTCCACTTCCTCTACTTCCTCCACTTCGTCCACCTCGTCCAGTTCCTCCACTTCCTCCACTTCGTCCATTTCGTCCACATCGTCAACTTTGTCCGCTTCGTCAACTTCGTCTACTTCGTCCACTTTGTCAACTTCAAAATTCGTCAACTTCGTCCACTACATCCACTTCCTCCACTTCGTCGACTTCGTCCACTTAGTCCACTTCGTCAACTTCGTGCACTTCGTCCACTTCGTCAACTTCATCCACATCCTCCACTTCCTCCACTTCCTCCCCTTCCTCCACTTCCTCCACTTCCTCTACTTCCTCCACCTCGTCCACTTCCTCCACTTCCTCCACTTCCTCACTTCATCAACTTCGTCCACTTTGTCAACTTCTCCAACTTCGTCAACTTCGTTCACTTCGTCCCCTTCCTCCACTTCTTCCACTTCGTCTACTTAGTCCACTTCATCCACTTCGTCAACTTCGTCCACTTCGCGAAATTCGTCCACTTCGTCGAGTTCCTCAATTTCGTCCGCTTCCTCCATTTCCTCCACTTCCTCCACTTCTTCCACTTCGTCTACTTGCTCCACTTCGTCCACCTCGTCCACTTACTCCACTTCCTCGATTTCCTCCACTTCCTCCACTTCGTCAAATTCACCAACTTTGTCAACTTCGTCCACTTCCTCCACTTTGTCAACTTTGTCCACTTCGTCCATTTCATCCACTTCGTCCACCTCGTCCACTTCCTCCACTTCCTCCACTTCGTCTACTTCCTCCACTTCGTCAACTTACTCCACTTCGTCCATTTCGTCCACTTCGTCCATTTCGTCATCTTCCTCCACTTCCCAAACTTCCTCCACTTCCTCCACTTCCTCTTCGTCCACATCGTCCACTTCCCCCACTTCCTCCACTTCCTCCACTTCCTCCACTTCCACCACTTCCTCCACTTCCTCCACTTTGTCAACTTCGTCCACTTCGTCCATTTTGTCAACTTCGCCAACTTCGTCCACTTCATCCACTTCCTCCACATCGTCCACTTCCCCCCTTCCTCAACTTCCTCCACTTCCTTCACTTCCTCCACTTCCATCCACTTCCTCCACTTCCTCGACTTCCTCCACTTTCTCCACCTCGTCTACTTCGTCCACTCTCTCCACTTCCTCCACTTCCTCCACTTCCTCCACTTCGTCGACTTCGTCAACTTCCTCCACTTCCTCCACTTCCTCAGCTTCGTGCACTTCCACCCCTTCCTCCAGTTCCTCCACTTCCTCCACTGCCTCCACTTCCTCCACCTCGTCCACTTCCTCCACTTCCTCCACTACCTCCATTTCCTCCACTTCGTCCACTTCGTCCACTTCGTCAACTTCGTCCACTTCCTCCACTTTGTCCATTTCGTCCACTTCGTCAACTTCGTCCACCTCCTCCACTCCGTCCACTTCCTCCATTTCCTCCACTTCGTCCACTTCCTCCACTTCCTCAACTTCCTCAACTTCCTCCACTTCCTCCACTTTGTCCACTTTGTCCATTTTGTCCACTTCGCCCACTTCCTCCACTTCCTCCACTTCGTCAAATATGTTCACTTCATCCACTTCGTCCAATATCTCCACTTTGTCCACTTCGTCCACTTTGTCGACTTCGTGCACTTCGTCCCCTCGTTGACTTCGTCCACTTCGTCAACTTCGACCACTTCGTCAACTTCCTTCACTTCTTCCACTTCCTCCACTTCGTCAACTTCCGGCACTTCGTCCACTGTGTCCACTTCGTCAACTTCGTCCACTTCATCAACTTCCTCCACTTTGTGCACTTCGGCAACTTCGTCAACTGTGTCTACTTCCTCCTGTTCCTCCGCTTCCTCCACTTGCTCCGCTTCATCAACTTCGTCAACTTCGTCCACTTCCTCCAGTTCCTCCACTTCGTCCACTTCGTCAGCTTCGTCCAATTTGTGTACTTCCTTCCGTTCGTCCATTTCCTCCACTTCGTCCACTTCGTCAAATTGGTCAACTTCGTCCACTTCGTCGAGTTCCTCCACTTCCCGAACTTCCTCTACTTCCTCCACTTCGTCCACCTCGTCCACTTCCTCCACTTTGTCAACTTCTTCGACTTCGTCTTCTTCGTCCACTTCCTCCACTTCCTCCACTTCCTCCACTTAGTCCACTTCGTCGACTTTGTCAACTTTGTCCACTTCGTCCACTTCGTCCACTTATTCCACTTCGTCCACTTCGTCAACTTCGTCCACTTCCTCCAATTCGTCAATTTCGTCCACTTCGTCCACCTCGTCCACTTCCTCCACTTGCTCCTCTTGCTCCACTTCATCTACTTCCTTCACTTCGTCCACATAATCGACTTCGTCCACTTCGTCCACTTCGTCCACTTCGTCCATTTCATCATCTTCCTCCACTTCCCCAACTTCCTTTACTTACTCCACTTCCTCTTCGTCCACTTCCTCCACTTCCTCGACTTCCTCTACTTCCTCCACCTCGTCCACTTCCTCCACTTCCTCCACGTCCTCCACTTCCTCCACTTCCTCCACTTCCTCCACTTAGTCCACTTCGTCGACTTCGTCAACTTCCTCAGCTTCCTCCACTTGCTCGACTTCCTCCACTTCCTCCACTTCCTCCACTTCCTCCACTTCCTCCACTTCCTCCACTTCCTCCCCTTCCTCCACTTCCTCGACTTCGTCAAATTCCTCCACTTCCTCCACTTAGTCCACTTCGTCGACTTCGTCAACTTCCTCCACTTCCTCCACTTCCTGCACTTGCTCGACTTCCTCCACTTCCTCAACTTCCTCCACTTCCTCCACTTCCTCCACTTCCTCCCCTTCCTCCCCTTCCTCCATTTCCTCCACTTCGTCAACTTGGTCCACTTCGTCCACTTTGCCCACTTCGTCCACTTCGTCCACTTCGTCCACTTCGTCCACTTCGTCCACTTCGTCCACTTCGTCAACTTCGTCCACTTCGTACACTTCGTCCATTTCGTCCATTTCGTCCACTTCGTCCACCTCGTCCACATCCTCCACTTCCTCCACTTCGTCCACTTCATCTACTTCCTCCACTTCGTCCACTTCGTCCACTTCGTCAACTTCGTCCACTTCGTCAACTTCGTCCACTTCGTACACTTCGTCCATTTCGTCCATTTCTTCCACTTCGTCCACCTCGTCCACCTCGTCCACATCCTCCACTTCCTACACTTTGTCTACTTCCTCCACTTTTTCCACATAGTCAACTTCGTCCACTTCGTCCACTTCGTCATCTTCCTCCACTTCCTCAACTTCCTCCATCTTCCTTCTCTTCCTCTTCGTCCACATCGTCCACTTCGTCCCCTTCCTCCATTTCCTCCACTTCCTCCACTTCCTCCACTTCCTCTACTTCCTCCACTTCCTCCACCTCGTCCACTTCCTCTACTTCCTCCACTTCCTCCACTTGGTCCACTTCGTCAACTTCGTCCACTTCGCCAACTTCTTCAACTTTGTTCACTTCGTCCACTTCCTCGACTTCCTCCACTTCCTCCACTTAGTCCACTTCGTCGACTTCGTCAACTTCCTCTACTTTGTCGACTCCGTCCACTTCCTCCACTTCCTCCACTTCCTCCACTTCCTCCACTTCCTCCACTTCCTGCACCTCGTCCACTTCCTCCACTTTCTCCACTTCCTCCATTTTCTCCACTTCGTCCACTTCGTCCATTTCGTCCACTTCCTCCACTTGCTCCACTTTGTCCATTTCGTCCACTTCGTCAACTTCGTCCACTTCCTCCACCTCGTCCACTTCCTCCACTTCCTCCACTTCCTCCACTTCCTTCCTTTCCTCCACTTCCTCCACTCCGTCCACTTCCTCAACTTCGTCCACTTGCTCCACTTCCTCCACTTAGTCCATTTCGTCCACTTCGTTCACTTCCTCCACTTCGTCCAATACATTCACTTCATCCACTTCGTCCACTTCGACCACTTCGTCCCCTTCGTCGACTTCGTCCACTTCGTCAACTTCGACCACTTCGTCAATTTCCTCCACTGCTTCCACTTCCTCCACCTCGTCAACTTCGACCACTTCGTCCACTTCGTCCATTTCGTCAACTTAGTCCACTTCATCAACTTCCTCCACTTTGTGCACTTCGTCAACTTTGTCAACTGTGTCCACTTCCTCCAGTTCCTCCAGTTCCTCCACTTCGTCAACTTCGTCCACTTCGTCCACTTCCTCCACCTCCTCCACTTGGTCCACTTCGTCAACTTCGTCCACTTCGTCAACTTCGTCCACTTCGTCAACTTCTTCAACTTCGTTTACTTCGTCCACTTCCTCGACTTCCTCCACTTCCTCCACTTAGTCCACTTCGTCGACTTCGTCAACTTCCTCCACTTCCTCCACTTCCTCCACTTCCTCCACTTCCTCCACTTCCTTCCCTTCCTCCACTTCCTCCACTTCCTCCACTTCCTCCACTTCCTGCACCTCGTCCACTTCCTCCACTTTCTCCACTTCCTCCACTTCGTACACTTCCTCCACTTTGTCCATTTCGTCCACTTCGTCAACTTCGTCCACTTCCTCCACCTCGTCCACTTCCTCCACTTCCTCCATTTTCTCCACTTCCTCCACTCCGTCCACTTCCTCAACTTCGTCCACTTCCTCCACTTCCTCCACTTTGTCCATTTCGTCCACTTCGTTCACTTCCTCCACTTCGTCCAATACATTCACTTCATCCACTTCGTCCACTTCTTCCATTTCGTCCCCTTCGTCCACTTCGTCCACTTCGTCAACTTCGACCACTTCGTCAACTTCCTCCACTGCTTCCACTGCCTCCACTTCGTCAACTTCAACCACTTCGTCCACTTCGTCCATTTCGTCAACTTTGTCCACTTCATCAACTTCCTCCACTTTGTGCACTTCGTCAACTTTGTCAACTGTGTCCACTTCCTTCAGTTCCTCCAGTTCCTCCACTTCGTCAACTTCGTCCACTGATGGACAAATTTGTAAGCACCAAAATATGATGTCACAAACTTGTTTCACAATCGGCAAGTATGACCGAATCGTTCAAGTAATAAAACTTGGTAAGACCAAGTATCGTTCTTCCCAAAGGACTCACGGCCTAGTTTAGTTATGTGGTTTCTTGATTAACTAAGACTTACAAACGAAATATTTGAGTTTAAAATGCAAGACAGAAAATAAACATGTATGCATGAATTTTGATCAATGGCAAAGACAAAAGATAAACACTTTCAATGGAATATATGAATGAATATGTTGTTGGGGGTCAATTTCATCTCATCCACTCTCATATATTTTAGGAATTCAACATTCAAATCATCATTGTTAATGCCACTCTCTAATGTACCATTCTAGATGGCTTCTCCCTAATCAAATAGTTCATACAATTCCTAGCATTCCTAATGATTAGTTCATGAGTGCAGGAGCTTAAGGCAACCAATATAATGTTGTCAGTAAAATATTGGGAGAAATTCCCCGGATCTAGATTTCCCTGTACGTGTCCGTATCAACAAAACCAATAATCATGCATTAGAATGAGTTAAACAATGCAAGCATTGAGCAAAGAGGAAAAACCCTAACTAATGATGAAAAGAAAGCATATGTCTTAATTCAAAGATGTATTCAACAAATTCCATATATGAGAGCTTCAAGAGATTACATTGATTCCCCAACAAACATACAAGGTTTAGTTCACCATATTCATGGTGAACCTAGATGAATTACAATGAAAGTATGAAAGAATAAACCCAATAAAGGTGAAGAGGTAGCCTGAGCATCCAAGATCCTCCTTCAAAGGGGTGAAAGAGAGAGTGTTTGCCTCGTTTCTGCCAAAGATACTAACTAAAGGACGTGCAAGCCCTTAAATACTAATCTAGAGTTACAAAAGATTATAAAAGTCCAAGCCCAAAAAGTGCCGCTCAGCGCCATTTACCGCTCAGCGGTGGTTACGCGTCTTCTTTCTTCCCCTCAGCGGCCATTTTGCCCCTCAGCGGTTCCAACGTCACCTCTTGAGTGCCGCTCAGCGGTAGTTTGCCGCTGAGCGGTGCCTTCGACTTCTCCTTTTTGCACTCTTTCTTGTCTTTTCTAATGTCCTCTCTCTCATTCTTCACTTCTTTCACCAAATTCACCTCAAAACCTGCACAAAAACACTCAAATCAAGCATAAACCTGTCCAGCTCTCTTATTTCTGAAAATATAAACAAAATGCATGATTTCAAGCTAGTTTCTAAGTCTAAAGGTTGCTTTTAGTATCACTTTTAAGCATGAAAATAACAGTTTTTCAACTGTTATCACAACCCCAAACTTAGAACTTTGCTTGTCCTCAAGCAAACAAAATGTAACTCCATCTCCAACCAATTCATATGATGGTTCACTCATTCAAAATCCTCTTTTCAAGATAAGTAATAACTTCACTCAAACTTATGACCAAGAGTTAATTCAAGATGTGCACATGCTTTAGTGTTCACAAAGTCATTTAAATTCCAACAAATGCTATTTTTCATGAATGATCAATCAATTAAGCATGGATGTTCATATGCTTATGGAATATTTCCTCACTAGGTAAAGTGTTTCACTCAACACACAAGTGTATAAGAGGTAAAGTGTTTCACTCATTCACTCCACTATCACAATGTCACATGAATCAACTTTGCCTTTCATTTAACCACAATCAAATACATTCACAAGCATGCATCATCACAAGGACTTTTCAATGGCTTATAATGTGGCTGGGCTAACAAGAAAATTGGTTTTTCTGGATCACAAAATCCTTGAGTTAAGAGAATCATAACACACAATCTTCTTATTCATTCCCAACTCTCTTTTGCCTTTGCTTTTGCATTTGCATTGAGCTTTGCTTCTTTTTCTTTTCTTTTCTTTACATATTCTTACTTTTTAGCTGTTAGCTCAATGCTTTTTCCTTTTTCATGTTTCCCCAATAACCCCAAACTTGAACATTTAACAATACCACACAAGATCTTCTACTTAACTCAAGGTAAAGATTTTCAATCAAGGGTGTTCAGTGTATATTTAAGGCTAAGGGTTCAAAGGATAGAACACAACGTGTTCTCTTTTAGAAGGCTAACTTTATGAATTTGGCCAATAAAAAGGGTTTCAACAACACGGCCTTTGATCATATGATGCAAAACAAGCAATTGATTCAATCATAGAAAACCTGGGCAAAGTCATTCATGCTTTCAAAGTAATAGCATTCAACAATAATAACTCTGGAGCTCAAAACCTCACATATAAGCTCATTCACATTTGACATGCACATCCTGCTTAATTTCACAATCACAATCATGATATTATGCATTTGTTCACAAAACTTGTGAATCACCTGTATAAGCATTTTAATGTGCACATCATCTCAACATCAATCAATCAATAAGCATCATCAAGCATTACTTATCACACAATCACAGTTAATAGCAAACCATCATAACAAACCAAGTGTTCAATAGAGTACATCAAACCCTAATCTAAAAACAAAAACAAATAAGTTCAGAAAACTTAAACCATAAAAGCATAATCATATGATAGCATTCATCAGTAAATGCTATCTCAGCTCCTCATCAGTCCGAGCTCTCTGTATCTTCCTCTTCCTCTTCATCATCATCTTCATCAAATGCATCCTCCTCCTCTGCTTCATCTTCCTCCATGTCTCGGGCTGAAGCTTCAGTTGCTTCAGCTCCTCCATGCCATGGTTCTTCTGGCCAAGCTACCACATTATGGAATTCATCCATAGTCCACCTGTGTGCTGGAGGGGTATCATACATCCCCACTATCATCTCAGCCGTGGCCACCTGCCCTCTATGGATGGACTGCAACTGAGCACCTATAAGAGACATATACATGTCCCTCATCTGGAATGGTTCTGCCTCATGAGTATCAGCAGAAGTCCTGCTCTGTGCTGGCCTTCTCTCTCTACGAGCCTGGCGTGGTGGCACTGGCTGGGCTGCTTCCTCACCTCCACAGTACTGTCTGTAATAGGCCTCATCTATAGCTTTTCTTGGCCTCTCAAATGGTGGAACAGAAGTGTCCACCCCAGCTAGCTTGCAAAGGTGAGTGATCAAAGAAGGATGTCCCAGTGGTGCTTTGTTGTTTGAGGTGTTAGCACACACACTAATCTCATCAGCTATCACCTGCCCAATATTAACATTCAAGTTTCTGATAACACAGTAGATGAATAGTGCCCTGCTGAGAGTGATATCTGACACATGTGAACATGGCTGAATGTTGGCATGAGAAAACGCCATCCAATACTTTGCAAGAGGAGTCAAATCTGTCCTCCTAATGTTAACCACTGAGCCAGATCTATTCCTTTGGAAGTGTCCTCCAGGTATACACAATACTCTCTCCACATCCTCATAATCAGCACCTTCCTCCATGCTAAGAGCAAACTGGCATTGTTCACCAGCCCACACAGTATCCAGAAAGTTATTTATGGAGTCAGGATCATACCTGATAGCATGGCCTCTAACATAGCCCAAATAATTCTCAGCTGGATAATCACCAATCTTCTTTGCATTGGTGTAAAATTCTTTCACCACAGCTATGTTGGCAGGTGATGGATAAGTGGCTAGCTTCCCCCAATCATTCCCTAACACTTGCTCTCCAAATTGAGGAGCAAAGTTAGGTATCATTCCAACCTTTCTCTCCATTAGAAGTCTCCTGTCCTGAACCACCCTAAAGTGCTTCTCATGTTTCCTAGAGAGGAACCTGCCATTATGGGGCTGCTCTGGTTCCTTTTCCTTTCTCTTGGTTGCCATGGTTTTCAATCTCTTTCCTGAAGAGGATGCCATTCCTGCATTCAAACATAAATCCAAAACCACAGAACATGATGTTAATCATTAGTAAACACAGAACACAACTCCTTTCGAAGCTAAACCACCGCTGAGGGCCAGAATTTCCCCTCAGCGCCACCAGTGCCACATCCAAACATGCAACAAACCAGAAAAAACAAATCTGGCAGAGTGCCGCTCAGCGGTAAATGCCGCTCAGCGGTGATCTGCAGATTTTTGCAAATCTCTTTTTAAAACAGTCCTAACTCCACCCAAATGCAATTTTCAGTTTTTCCAGTTCATAATCAAGCAGTTTAATCGGTTCAAACATCAAATATATCATCAAATCATGCATAGAAACTAAAACCCCTAAATATTCATGCTTTGACAATCACATCCAAATTCAAGAACCCTAGAATGAACACAATGCATTTTACTTACTTGGGTGGAGATACTAGATGCAATGAGAATGCCTTCAAACTAGAATGCTCTCTTCCAACCCCAAACTTTGATGGCACACTAGTGAAAAAGTGAATAGAAGAGAGATTTTCTTAAGAGGGAAGAGTGAAAAGATGTGGAAAACCTAGGAGAAGGTGTGTGGAAGTGTTTGTGCAGAGAGAAGTCTGGAAATAAACCCTAAAACGCAGCTTGGGGTATAAAAATACCCTAATGGGCTCGGGTCCCGCTAAGGGGAACTTAAGCCCCTCTGCGATAGTACCGCTCAGCGGTAATTGCCGCTCAGCGGCACTTTCGTGAAGTGCTCCCCTCCTTCTTTTCTTGACCTACGTGCCTTCCCTACATGTCTCTCATAGGTTCCCTGCAATTCAATGTTAAAAATGCTTATGCAAATCCTAACTAAAAATAAACAAACAAAAACAATAAATCAACTGGGTTGCCTCCCAGGTAGCGCTTGTTTAACGTCACGAGCCTGACCCAAAATCCACCAACACCCATCAGTAGGTGTTTCAAACTTACCAGCACCCATCAGTAGGTGCAAAATCTTCTCACCAACACCCATCAGTAGGTGTTACAAACTTAGTATCCTTCAGTAGATACTTAACCACCTAGCATCCTTCAGTAGATGCTAGATCAAACAAAATAATATCCAGAATAATATTCACAAATTATAAATTACAAAACCAAATCAAAAGTTTGTAAATCCACTGGGTTGCCTCCCAGCAAGCGCTTCTTTAACGTCACTAGCTTGACCCAGTAAAGCTCAAGTTCCTTCTTCTTTTTCTTCTTCTTCCTACTGAACTTCTTCAGAAATTTGATCAAACCAGGAACCTGTTGCAGTGTCTCAATCATAGGAACTTTAATCTCCAATTTCTTGAAGATTTCCATGAAGCACTTAAATTTCTTTTCCTTCCTATGATTCTTCTTTAGATGAGGATGTGATTTTTCATGTGATTTCTTCTTCTTTCCTCTCATCTTCTTTTTCTTCCTTTTTCTCTCCCTAAATTTTCTCTTTTTCTCTTCTTTTATTTTTTTCTTCCTTTCTCTTTTTCTCCTCAACTTCTTTATCTTCAAACAAATTTTCTTTCTCTCTTCTCTCTCAACCACTTCTTTCTCTTTTTCTTCATCTTTATTTTTCTCACTCAACTCTTCTTTCTCTTTTCTCTCTACCCTTTCCTCATCTCCCTCTAATTTTTCCTCATCAAGAATCTTGTCACTTTCAGTGATAATGACTTGCCCTTCCTCCTTAAGGTTAACATCAGTATTAACATCATCATTTAATATCTGACTAATGTGACGAAGTTGCATCTCCATTCTTTTACATGATTCTTCAATGCTTTTCTGAGTAGAGTCGGAATTTTTCAAAAATCGTTGAAGGGTGTCCTCCAACCTATCCAAACTTCCTGATAGAAAGGGTTGTTGCTGCCATTGTTGTTGTGGTTGGTTCTCAAATTGTCCAGCAGCTTGCCAAAATTGGCTTTGATCCATGCTTGAGTGAGGTTCCCACCATTGGTTGAGATTACTTTGGTAGAATTGAGTGCCCCTATAGTTAAACTCTTGACCAAATTGCATTCTGCAGACATTAGGCACAAAACCCTAAAAACAATTGTTAGCACAAAAAGATAGAGAAAAGAAAAAAAATCAAAGGATATAATTGAAAAGATAAGAAGATAGGAAATAAAAACAGAAAAATAAAAACATAAAATAAAATAAAATAAAATAAAATAAAATAAAATATAATCTAATCAAATAAAATAAAATCAAATAAAAACCGAAAAATAAAAAACAGAAAATAAAAACAGAAAAACAGAAAACAGAAAAAAAAATAAAATAAAATCAAATAAAATACAAACTGAAAAACAGAAAACAGAAAAATAAAATAAAATAAAATAAAAATTCGAAATTTAAAATAAAATAAAAAAAAAATAAGTCAAAGATAATCAATAATCACACAAATTAACCAGTTAAACCACGAATCCCCGGCAACGGCGCCAAAAACTTGATGGACAAATTTGTAAGCACCAAAATATGATGTCACAAACTTGTTTCACAATCGGCAAGTATGACCGAATCGTTCAAGTAATAAAACTTGGTAAGACCAAGTATCGTTCTTCCCAAAGGACTCACGGCCTAGTTTAGTTATGTGGTTTCTTGATTAACTAAGACTTACAAACGAAATATTTGAGTTTAAAATGCAAGACAGAAAATAAACATGTATGCATGAATTTTGATCAATGGCAAAGACAAAAGATAAACACTTTCAATGGAATATATGAATGAATATGTTGTTGGGGGTCAATTTCATCTCATCCACTCTCATATATTTTAGGAATTCAACATTCAAATCATCATTGTTAATGCCACTCTCTAATGTACCATTCTAGATGGCTTCTCCCTAATCAAATAGTTCATACAATTCCTAGCATTCCTAATGATTAGTTCATGAGTGCAGGAGCTTAAGGCAACCAATATAATGTTGTCAGTAAAATATTGGGAGAAATTCCCCGGATCTAGATTTCCCTGTACGTGTCCGTATCAACAAAACCAATAATCATGCATTAGAATGAGTTAAACAATGCAAGCATTGAGCAAAGAGGAAAAACCCTAACTAATGATGAAAAGAAAGCATATGTCTTAATTCAAAGATGTATTCAACAAATTCCATATATGAGAGCTTCAAGAGATTACATTGATTCCCCAACAAACATACAAGGTTTAGTTCACCATATTCATGGTGAACCTAGATGAATTACAATGAAAGTATGAAAGAATAAACCCAATAAAGGTGAAGAGGTAGCCTGAGCATCCAAGATCCTCCTTCAAAGGGGTGAAAGAGAGAGTGTTTGCCTCGTTTCTGCCAAAGATACTAACTAAAGGACGTGCAAGCCCTTAAATACTAATCTAGAGTTACAAAAGATTATAAAAGTCCAAGCCCAAAAAGTGCCGCTCAGCGCCATTTACCGCTCAGCGGTGGTTACGCGTCTTCTTTCTTCCCCTCAGCGGCCATTTTGCCCCTCAGCGGTTCCAACGTCACCTCTTGAGTGCCGCTCAGCGGTAGTTTGCCGCTGAGCGGTGCCTTCGACTTCTCCTTTTTGCACTCTTTCTTGTCTTTTCTAATGTCCTCTCTCTCATTCTTCACTTCTTTCACCAAATTCACCTCAAAACCTGCACAAAAACACTCAAATCAAGCATAAACCTGTCCAGCTCTCTTATTTCTGAAAATATAAACAAAATGCATGATTTCAAGCTAGTTTCTAAGTCTAAAGGTTGCTTTTAGTATCACTTTTAAGCATGAAAATAACAGTTTTTCAACTGTTATCATCCACTTCCTCTGCTTCCTCCAATTCCTCCACTTCGTCCACTTTGTCAACTTTGTCCACTTCGTGTACTTACTTCCATTTGTCCATTTCCCCAACTTCGTCCACTTAGTCAAATTGGTCAACTTCGTCCACCATGTCAAGTTCCTCCACTTCCCCAACTTCCTCCACTTCCTCCACTTCCTGCACTTCCTCCACTTCCTCCACTTCCTCCACTTCCTCTACTTCCTCTACTTCTTCCACTTCGTCCACCTCGTCCACTTCCTCCACTTCGTCCATTTTGACAACTTCGTGAACTTCTTCGACTTTGTCTACTTCCTCCACTTCCTCCACTTCCTCCACTTAGTCCACTTCGTCAACTTCGTCCACTTCTTCCACTTCCTCCACTTCCTCCCCTTCCTCCACTTCCTCCACTTCGTCTACTTCCTCCACTTCGTCTGCTTCCTCCACTTCGTCCACCTCGTCCACTTCCTCCACTTCCTCCACTTCCTCCACTTTTTGAACTTCGTCAACTTCTTCCACTTCGTCTACTTTGTCCACTTCTTGCACTTCCTCCACTTCCTCCACTTCCTCCACTTAGTCCACTTCGTCAACTTCCTCCACTTTCTCCACTTCCTCTCCTTCCTCCACCTCCACCACTTCCTCCACTTCCTCTACTTCCTCCACTTCGTCCACCTTGTCCACTTCCTCTACTTCCTCCACTTCCTCCACTTCCTCCACTTCCTCCACTTCCTCCACTTCCTCCACTTCCTCTACTTCCTCCACTTCGTCCACCTCGTCCACTTTCTCCACTTCGTCCGCTTTGTGAACTTCGTCAAGTTCTTCCACTATTTCTACTTCGTCCACTTCCTCAACTTCCTCCACTTCGTCCACTTAATCCACTTCGTCATCTTCGTCCACTTCCTCCACTTCCTCCCTTTCCTCCACTTCCTCCAATTCCTCCAGTTCCTCTACTTCCTCCACTTCGTACACCTCGTCCACTTCCTCCACTTTTTTCACTTCCTTCATTACCTCCACTTTGTCCACCTCGCCACTTCCTCCACTTCGTCGACCTCGTCCACTTCCTCCACTTCGTCCGCTTTGTGAACTTCGTCAACTTCTTCCACTATGTCTACTTCGTCCACTTCCTCAACTTCCTCAACTTCGTCCACTTAATCCACTTCGTCAAGTTCGTCCACTTCCTCCACTTCCTCCCCTTCCTCCACTTCCTCCACTTCCTCCACTTCCTCCACTTCGTTCGCCTCGTCCACTTCCTCCACTTTTTTCACTTCCTTCATTACCTCCACTTGCTCCACTTCGTCAACTTGGTCCACTTCGTCCAATTCGCCAACTTTGTCAACTTGGTCCACTTCCTCCACTTCCTGTACTTCGTCCACTTAGTCCACTTC
This sequence comes from Vigna umbellata, assembly GCF_029865625.1. NCBI lineage: Eukaryota > Viridiplantae > Streptophyta > Magnoliopsida > Fabales > Fabaceae > Vigna > Vigna umbellata. Next base: position 27,546,570 of record NC_142166.1, read on the forward strand.
GTCCACTTCGTCAACTTCGTCCTCTTCGTGCACATCCTCCACTTCGTCCATTTCGTCCATTTCGTCCACTTCGTCCACCTCGTCCACCTCGTCCACTTTCTCCACTTCCTCCACTTCCTCCCCTTCCTTCACCTTCTCCACTTCCTCCACTTCGTGCACTTCGTCAACTTCGTCAACTTCGTACACTTCGTCAACCACTTCATCCACTTCCTCAACATCGTCCACTTCGTCCACTTCCTCCACTTCGTCCACTTCGTCCACTTCCTCCACTTCCTCTACATCCTGCACTTCGTCCACCTCCTCCACTTCCTCCACCTCCTCCACTTCCTCCACTTCCTCCACTTCCTCCACTTCGTCCACTTCGTCAACTTCCTCCATTTCCTCCACTTCCTCCACTTCCTCCACTTCCTCCCCTTCCTCCACTTCCTCCACTTCCCCAACTTCCTCCACTTCCTCCACTTCCTCTTCGCCCACATCGCCCACTTCCCCCACTTCCTCCACTTACTCCACTTCCTCCACTTCCTCCACATCCTCCCCTTCCTCCACTTCCGCCACTTCCTCCACTTCCTCTACTTCCTCCACTTCCTCATCCACGTCCACTTCGTCCACTTTCTCCACTTCCTCCCCGTCCTCCACTTCCTCCACTTCCTCCGCTTCCTCCACTTCCTCCACCTCCTCCACTTCCTCCACTTAGACCACTTAGTCCACTTCGTCAACTTCCTCCACTTCCTCCACTTGCTCGACTTCCTCCACTTCCTCCACTTGCTTCACTTCGTGCACTTCGTCCACTTCGTCAACTTCGTCCACTTCGTCAACTTCGTCCACTTCGTCAACTTCGTCCACTTCGTCAACTTCGTCCACTTCGTCAACTTCGTCCACTTCGTGCACATCCTCCACTTCCTCCACATCGTCCACTTCCTCCACATCGTCCACTTCCTCCACTTCCTCCACATCGTCCACTTCCTCCACTTCCTCCACTTCCTCTACATCCTACAGTTCGTCCACCTCGTCCACTTCCTCCACCTCCTCCACTTCCTCCACTTCCTCCACTTCGTCCACTTCGTCAACTTCCTCCACTTCGTCAACTTCCTCCACTTCCTCCACTTCCTCCACTTCCTCCACTTAGTCCACTTCGTCGACTTCGTCAACTTCCTCCACTTCCTCCACTTCTTCCACTTCGTCCACTTCCTCCCCTTCCTCCACTTCCTCCACTTCCTGCACCTCGTCCACTTCGTCCACTTTCTCCACTTCCTCCATTTTCTCCACTTCCTCCACTTCGTCCACTTCGTCCACTTCGTCCACTTCGTCCACTTCGTCCACTTCGTCCACTTCGTCCACTTCGTCCACTTCGTCAACTTCGTCCACTTCGTCCACTTCCTCCACTTCCTCCCCTTCCTCCACTTCCTCCACTTCCTCTACTTCCTCCAGTTTCTCCACCTCGTCCACTTCCTCCACTTCCTCAACTTCCTGCATTTCCTCCACTTCCTCCACTCCGTCCAGTTCCTCAACTTTGTCAACTTCCTCCACTTCCTCCACTTTGTCCATTTCGTCCACTTCGTTCACTTCCTCCACTTCGTCCAATACGTTCACTTCATCCACTTCGTCCACTTCTTCCACTTCGTCCCCTTCGTCGACTTCGTCCACTTCGTCAACTTCGACCACTTCGTCCATTTCGTCAACTTCGGGCACTTCATCAACATCCTCCACTTTGTGCACTTCGTCAACTTTGTCAACTGTGTCCACTTCCTCTAGTTCCTCCACTTCGTCAACTTCGTCCACTTCGTTCACTTCCTCCGCTTCCTCTAGTTCCTCCACTTCGTCCACTTCCTCAACTTGGTCCACTTCGTGTATTTGCTTCCGTTTGTCCATTTCCTTAACTTCGTCCACTTCGTCAAATTGGTCAACATCGTCCACCTCATCAAGATCCTCCACTTGCCCAACTTCCTCCACTTCCTCCACTTCCTCCTCTATTTCCTCTACTTCCTCCACTTCCTCCACATCCTCCACTTCCTCCGTTTCATCCACTTAGTCCACTTCGTACACTTTGTCCACTTCGTCTACTTTGTCAACTTCGTCCACCTCGTCCACTTCCTCCACTTCGTCCACCTCGTCCACTTCCTCCACTTCGTCCGCTTTGTGAACTTTGTCAACTTCTTCCACTATTTCTACTTCGTCCACTTCCTCAACTTCCTCTACTTCGTCCACTTAATCCACTTCGTCAAGTTCGTCCACTTCCTCCACTTCCTCCCCTTCCTCCACTTCCTCCACTTCCTCCACTTCCTCTACTTCCTCCACTTCGTCCACCTCGTCCACTTCCTCACTTTGTTCACTTCCTTCATTACCTCCACTTGCTCCACTTCGTCAACTTGGTCCACTTCGTCCAATTCGCCAACTTTGTCAACTTCGTCCACTTCCTCCAGTTCCTCTACTTCCTCCACTTCGTCCACCTCGTCCACTTCCTTCACTTTTTTCACTTCCTTCATTACCTCCACTTCGTCCACTTCGTCCACTTCCTCCACTTCGTCCACTTCCTCCACTTCGTCCACTTCCTCCACTTCCTCCACTTCCTCCACTTCCTCTACATCCTCCACTTCGTCCACCTCGTCTACTTCCTCCACCTCCTCTACTTCCTCCACTTCCTCGACTTCCTCCACTTCCTCCACTTCCTCCCCTTCCTCAACTTTCTTCACTTCCTCCACTTTGTCAACTTCGTCCACTTCGTCAACTTCGTCTAGTTCGTCCACTTGGTCAACTTCGTCCGCTTTCTCAACTTCGTCAACTTCGTCGACCTCGTGCACTTCCTCCACTTCGTCCACTTAGTCCACTTCGTCCACTTATTCCACTTCGTCAACTTCGCCACTTCGTCAAATTCGTCAACTTTGTCCACTTCGTTCACTTCTTCTTCCGCTTCTTCCACTTCTTCCACTTCGTCCACTTCCTCCACTTCCTCCCCTTCCTCCACTTCCCCCACTTCCTCCACTTCGTCCATCTCGTCTACTTCTTCTACCACTTCTTCCACTTCCTCCACTTACTCGACTTACTCTACTTCGTCAACTTCGTCCTATTCCTCCACTTCCTCCTTTTTCTCAACTACGTCAACTTTGTCCACTTCGGCCACATCGTCAACTTCATCCACTTCCTCCACTTCTGCCACTTCGTCAACTTCGTCCACTTCTTCATTTCACTCCAGTCCGGCCACTTCGACCACTAAGTCAACTTCATCCTCTTCGTCAAATTCGTAAACTTCGTCCACTTCGTCAATTTCCTTCGCTTCCCCAACTTTGTACACTTCCTCCACTTCCTCACTTCCTCAACTTCGTCCACTTCGTCAACTTCGTCCACTTTGTCAACATCGCCAACTTCTTCAACTTCGTTCACTTCGTCCACTTCCTCGACTTCGTCCACTTCGTACACGTAGTCCACTTCCTCCACTTCCTCCACTTCTTCTACTTCCTCCACTTCCTCCACTTCTTCCACTTCCTCCACTTCTTCTACTTCCTCCACTTCGTCCACTTCCTCAACTTCGTCCACTTCGTCCACTTATTCCACTACGTCAACTTTGTCAACTTCGTCCACTTCGTCGACTTTGTCCACTTCGTCCACTTCGTCGACTTTGTCCACTGCGTCCACTTCCTGCACTTCGTCCATATAGTCCACTTCGTCCATTTTGTCAACTTCGTCCACTTCCTCCACTTCGTCCACTTCCTCTACCTACTCCACTTCGTCCACTTGTCAACTTCGTCCACTTGCTCCACTTCGTCCACTACGTCAACTTCGTCCACTTCGTCCAGCTCGTCCACTTCGTCCAATTCGTCAACTTCGTCCACTTCGTCCACTTCTTCTTACGCTTCTTCCACTTCTTCCACATTGTCGACCTCGTCCAGTTCCTCCACTTCCTCCCCATCCTCCACTCCCTCCACTTCCTTAACTTCCTCCACTTCGTCCACCTTTTCAACTTCCTCCACGTCCTCCACTTCGCTAACTTCGTCAACTTCGTTCACTTCGTCCTCTTCGTCCACTTCCTCCACATCGTCCATTTCGTCCACTTCGTCCACTTCGTCAACTTCGTCTACTTCGTCCACTTTGTCAACTTCATCCACTTCCTCCACATCCTCTACTTCGTCCCCTTCGTCCACTTCGTCAACTTCATCCACTTCCTCCACTTCCTCCACTTCCTTCACTTCGTCCATTTCGTCCACTTCGTCCACTTGGTCCACTTCGTCCACTATTTCCACCTATTCCACTTCGTCAAATTCGTCAACTTTGTCCAATTCTTCCAAATCGTCCACTTCTTCCACTTCGTCCACTTCGTCCACTTCCTCCCCTTCCTCCACTTCCTCCACTTCCTCTACTTCTTCCACTTCATCCACCTCGTCCACTTCCTCCACTTCCTCCACTTCGTCCACTTTGACAACTTCGTCAACTTCTTCGACTTTGTCGTCTTCGTCCACTTCGTCCACTTCGTCCACTTAGTCCACTTCGTCAACTTCGTCCACTTCCTCCACTTCCTCCCCTTCCTCCACTTCCTCCACTTCCTCTACTTCCTCCACTTCGTCCACCTCGTCCACTTCCTCCACTTCCTCCACTTCCTCCACTTTGTCAACTTCGTCAACTTCTTCGACTTCGTCTTCTTCGTCCACTTCCTACACGTCCTCCACTTCGTCCACTTAGTCCACTTCGTCCACTTCTTCCAATTCGTCCACTTCTTCCACTTCGTCCACTTCCTCCACTTCCTCCCCTTCCTCCACTTCCTCCACTTCCTCTACTTCCTCTACCTCTTCCACTTCGTCCACCTCGTCCACTTCGTCCATTTTGTCAACTTCGTGATCTTCTTCGACTTTGTGTACTTCCTCCACTTCCTCAACTTCCTCCACTTCCTCCAATTAGTCCACCTCGTCAACTTCGTCCACTTCTTCCACTTCCTCTACTTCCTCCCCTTCCTCCACTTCCTCCACTTTCTCTACTTCTTCCACTTCGTCTGCTTCCTCCACTTCCTCCACCTCGTCCACTTCCTCCACTTCCTCCACTTTTTGAACTTCGTCAACTTCTTCCACTTCATCTACTTTGTCCACTTCCTCCATTCCTCCACTTACTCCACTTCCTCCACCTCCTCCACTTCCTCCACTTAGTCCACTTCATCAACTTCCTCCACTTTCTCCACTTCCTCCCCTTCCACCACTTCCACCACTTCGTCCACTTCCTCTACTTCCTCCACTTCGTCCACCTTGTCCACTTCCTCTACTTCCTCCACTTCCTCCACTTCCTCCACTTCCTCTACTTCCTCCACTTCGTCCACCTCGTCCACTTCCTCCACTTCGTCCGCTTTGTGAACTTCGTCAACTTCTTCCACTATTTCTACTTCGTCCACTTCCTCAACTTCCTCCAATTCGTCCACTTAATCCACTTCGTCATCTTCGTCCACTTCCTCCACTTCCTCCCCTTCCTCCACTTCCTCCACTTCCTGTACTTCCTCCACTTCGTCCACCTCGTCCACTTCCTCCACTTCTTTCACTTCCTTCATTACCTCCACTTCGTCCACCTCGTCCACTTCCTCCACTTCGTCCACCTCGTCCACTTCCTCCACTTCGTTCGCTTTGTGAACTTCGTCAACTTCTTCCACTATTTCTACTTCGTTCACTTCCTCAACTTCGTCCACTTAATCCACTTCGTCAAGTTCGTCCACTTCCTCCACTTCCTCCCCTTCCTCCACTTCCTCCACTTCCTCCACTTCCTCCACTTCCTCTACTGCCTCCACTTCATCCACCTCGTCCACCTCCTCCACTTTTTTCATTTCCTTCATTACCTCCACTTCGTCAACTTGGTCCACTTCATCCAATTCGCCAACTTTGTCAACTTCGTCCACTTCCTCCACTTCCTCTACTTCGTCCACTTAGTCCACTTCGTGCACTTTTTCCACTTCGTCAACTTCGTCCACTTCGTGCACATCCTCCACTTCGTCCATTTCGTCCATGTCGTCCACTTCGTCCACCTCGTCCACCTCGTCCACTTTCTCCACTTCCTCCACTTCCTCCCCTTCTGATAACAGTTGAAAAACTGTTATTTTGATGCTTAAAGTTGATACTAAAAGCAACCTTTAGACTTAGAAACTAGCTTGAAATCATGCCTTTTGTGTATATTTTCAGAAATAAGAGAGCTGGACAGGTTTATGCTTGATTTAAGTGTTTTTGTGCAGGTTTTGAGGTGAATTTGGTGAAAGAAGTGAAGAATAAGAGAGAGGACATTAGAAAAGACAAGAAAGAGTGCAAAAAGGAGAAGTCGAAGGCACCGCTCAGCGGCAAACTACCGCTGAGCGGCACTCAAGAGGTGGCGTTGGAACCGCTGAGGGGCAAATGGCCGCTGAGGGGAAGAAAGAAGACGCGTAACCACCGCTGAGCGGTAAATGGCGCTGAGCGGCACTTTTTGGGCTTGGGCTTTTGTAATCTTTTGTAACTCTAGATTAGTATATAAGGGCTTGCACGTCCTTTAGTTAGGGATCTTTGGCAGAAACGAGGCAAACACTCTCTCTTTCACCCCTTTGAAGGAGGATCTTGGATGCTCAGGCTACCTCTTCCACTTTATTGGGTTTATTCTTTCATACTTTCATTGTTATTCATCTAGGTTCACCATGAATATGGTGAACTAAACCTTGTATGTTTGTTGGGGAATCAATGTAATCTCTTGAAGCTCTCATATATGGAATCTGTTGAGTACATCTTTGAATTAAGACATATGCTTTCTTTCATCATTAGTTAGGGTTTTTCCTCTTTGCTCAATGCTTGCATTGTTTAACTCATTCTAATGCATGATTATTGGTTTTGTCGATACGGACACGTACGGGGAAGTCTAGATCCGGGGAATTTCTCCCAATATTATACTGACAATATTCTATTGGTTGCCTTTAAGCTCCTGCACTCATGAACTAATCATTAGGAATGCTAGGAATTGTATGAACTATTTGATTAGGGAGAAGCCATCTAGAATGGTACATTAGAGAGTGGCATTAACAATGATGATTTGAATGTTGAATTCCTAAAATATATGAGAGTGGATGAGATGAAATTGACCCCCAACAACATATTCATTCATATATTCCATTGAAAGTGTTTATCTTTTGTCTTTGCCATTGATCAAAATTCATGCATACATGTTTATTTTCTGTCTTGCATTTTAAACTCAAATATTTCGTTTGTAAGTCTTAGTTAATCAAGAAACCACATAACTAAACTAGGCCGTGAGTCCTTTGGGAAGAACGATACTTGGTCTTACCAAGTTTTATTACTTGAACGATTCGGTCATACTTGCCGATTGTGAAACAAGTTTGTGACATCATATTTTGGTGCTTACAAATTTGTCCATCAAGTTTTTGGCGCCGCTGCCGGGGATTCGTGGTTTAACTGGTTAATTTGTGTGATTATTGATTATCTTTGACTTATTTTTTTTATTTTTTAATTTAAATTTCGAATTTTTATTTTATCTTATTTTATTTTTCTGTTTATATTTTTCAGTTTGTATTTTATTTGATTTTATTTTTATTTTTTTTGTTTTTTTTTGTTTTCTGTTTTTCTGTTTTCTGTTTTTATTTTCTGTTTTTTATTTGATTTTATTTTATCTTTTTAGATTAGATTTTATTTTATTTTATTAGATTTTATTCTATCTTTTAGGTTAGGTTAGATTTTATTTTATTTGATTAGATTAGATTAGATTTTTTTTTTTAGGTTAGATTTTATTTTTATCTTTTAGATTAGATTTTATTTTAGATTAGGTTTTATTTCATTCTATCTTCTAAATCTTCTATCTTCTAAATCTTTTTATCTTTTGAATCTCTATCTTCTCCTATATCTTTTTGCGCTAACAATTGTTTTTAGGGTTTTGTGCCTAATGTCTGCAGAATGCAATTTGGTCAAGAGTTTAACTATAGGGGCACTCAATTCTACCAAAGTAATCTCAACCAATGGTGGGAACCTCACTCAAGCATGGATCAAAGCCAATTTTGGCAAGCTGCTGGACAATTTGAGAACCAACCACAACAACAATGGCAGCAACAACCCTTTCTATCAGGAAGTTTGGATAGGTTGGAGGACACCCTTCAACGATTTTTGAAGAATTCCGACTCTACTCAGAAAAGCATTGAAGAATCATGTAAAAGAATGGAGATGCAACTTCGTCACATTAGTCATATATTAAATGATGATGTTAATACTGATGTTAACCTTAAGGAGGAAGGGCAAGTCATTATCACTGAAAGTGACAAGATTCTTGATGAGGAAAAATTAGAGGGAGATGAGGAAAGGGTAGAGAGAAAAGAGAAAGAAGAGTTGAGTGAGAAAGATAAAGATGAAGAAAAAGAAAAAGAATTGGTTGAGAGAGAAGAGAGAAAGAAAATTTGTGTGAAGATAAAGAAGTTGAGAAGAAAAAGAGAAAGGAAGAAAAAAATAAAAGAAGAGAAAAAGAGAAAATTTAGGGAGAGAAAAAGGAAGAAAAAGAAGATGAGAGGAAAGAAGAAGAAATCACATGAAAAATCACATCCTCATCTAAAGAAGAATCATAGGAAGGAAAAGAAATTTAAGTGCTTCATGGAAATCTTCAAGAAATTGGAGATTAAAGTTCCTATGATTGAGACACTGCAACAGGTTCCTGGTTTGATCAAATTTCTGAAGAAGTTCAGTAGGAAGAAGAAGAAAAAGAAGAAGGAACTTGAGCTTTACTGGGTCAAGCTAATGACATTAAAAGAGCGCTTGCTGGGAGGCAACCCAGTGAATTTAAAAACTTTTGATTTGGTTTTGTAATTTTTAATTTGTGAACATTAGTTTTGTAAATATTTTTGTTGGATCCAGCATCTACTGAAGGATGTTAGGTTTGTAACACCTACTGATGGGTGTTGGTGAGAAAATTTTGCACCTACTGATGGGTGCTGGTAAGTTGGAAACACCTACTGATGGGTGTTGGTGGATTTTGGGTCAGGCTCGTGACGTTAAACAAGCGCTACCTGGGAGGCAACCCAGTTGATTGATTGTTTTCTGTTTGTCTATTTTAGTTAGGGTTTGCATAAGCATTTTTAACATTGAATTGCAGGGAACCTATGAGGGACATGTAGGGAAGGCACGTAGGTCAAGAAAAGAAGGAGAGGAGCACATCACGAAAGTGCCGCTGAGCGGTACTCTCGCAGACTGGGCTTTAGTTCCCCTTAGCGGGACCCGAGCCCATTAGGGTATTTTTATACCCCAAGCTGCGTTTTAGGGTTTATTTCCAGACTTCTCTCTGCACAAACACTTCCACACACCTTCTCCTAGGTTTTCCTCATCTTTTCACTCTTCCCTCTTTAGAAAATTTCTCTTCCACTCACTTTTACACTAGTGTGCTATCAAAGTTTGGGGTTGGAAGAGAGTATTCTAGTTTGGAAGCATTCTCATATCATCTAGCATCTCCATCCAAGTAAGTAAAATGCATTTTGTTCATTCTAGGGTTCTTGAATTTGAATGTGATTGTCAAAGCATGACTATTTAGGGGTTTTAGTTTCTATGCATGATTTGATGATATATTTGATGTTTGAACCGATTAAACTGCTTGATTATGAACTGGAAAACTGAAAATTGCATTTGGGTGGAGTTAGGACAGTTTAAAAACAAGATTTGCAAAAATCTGCAGATCACCGCTGAGCGGCATTTACCGCTGAGCGGCACTCTGCCAGATTTGCTTTTTCTGGTTTGTTGCGTGTTTGAATGTGGCACTGGTGGCGCTGAGGGGAAATTCTGGCCCTCAGCGGTGGTTTAGCTTCGAAAGGAGTTGTGTTCTGAGTTTACTAATGATGAACATCATGTTCTGTGGTTTTGGATTTGTGTTTGAATGCAGGAATGGCATCCTCTTCAGGAAAGAGATTGAAAACCATGGCAACCAAGAGGAAGGAAAAGGAACCAGAGCAGCCCCATAATGGCAGGTTCCTCTCTAGGAAACATGAGAAGCACTTTAGGGTGGTTCAGGACAGGAGACTTCTAATGGAGAGAAAGGTTGGAATGATACCTAACTTTGCTCCTCAATTTGGAGAGCAAGTGTTAGGGAATGATTGGGGAAAGCTAGCCACCTATCCAGCACCTGCCAACATAGCTGTGGTCAAGGAATTCTACACCAATGCAAAGAAGATTGGTGATCATCCAGCTGAGAATTATTTGGGCTATGTTAGAGGCCATGCTATCAGGTATGATCCTGACTCCATCAATAACTTCCTGGATACTGTGTGGGCTGGTGAGCAATGCCAGTTTGCTCTTAGCATGGAGGAAGGTGCTGACTTTGAGGATGTTGAGAGAGTATTGTGCATACCTGGAGGACACTTTCAAAGGAATAGATCTGGAGCAGTGGTTAACATTAGGAGGACAGACTTGACTCCTCTTGCAAAGTATTGGATGGCATTTTCTCATGCCAACATTCAGCCATGCTCACATGTGTCAGATATCACTCTCAGCAGGGCACTATTCATCTATTGTGCTATCAGAAACTTGAATGTTAATATTGGGCAGGTGATAGCTGATGAGATTAGTGTGTGTGCTAACACCTCAAACAACAAAGCACCACTGGGACATCCTTCTTTGATCACTCACCTTTGCAAGCTAGCTGGGGTGGATACTTCTGTTCCACCATTTGAGAGGCCAAGAAAAGCTATAGATGAGGCCTATTACAGACAGTACTGTGGAGGTGAGGAGGCAGCCCAGCCAGTTCCACCACGCCAGGCTCGTAGAGAGAGAAGGCCAGCACAGGGCAGGACTTCTGCTGATACTCATGAGGCAGAACCATTCCAGATGAGGGACATGTATATGTCTCTTATAGGTGCTCAGTTGCAGTCCATCCACAGAGGGCAGGTGGCCACGGCTGAGATGATAGTGGGGATGTATGATACCCCTCCAGCACACAGGTGGACTATGGATGAATTCCATAATGTGGTAGCTTGGCCAGAAGAACCAGTATATGGAGGAGCTGGAGCAGCTGAAGCTTCAGCCAGAGATATGGGGGAAGATGAAGCAGAGGAGGAGGATGCATTTGATGAAGATGATGATGAAGAGGAAGAGGAAGATACAGAGAGCTCGGACTGATGAGGAGCTGAGATAGCATTTACTGATGAATGCTATCATATGATTATGCTTTTGTGGTTTAAGTTTTCTGAACTTATTTGTTTTTGTTTTTAGATTAGGGTTTGATGTACTCTATTGAACACCTGGTTCCTTATGATGGGTTGCTATTAACTGTGATTGTGTGATAAGTAATGCTTGATGATGCTTATTGATTGATTGATGTTGAGATGATGTGCACATTAAAATGCTTATACAGGTGATTCACAAGCTTTGTGAACAAATGCATAATATCATGATTGTGATTGTGAAATTAAGCAGGATGTGCATGTCAAATGTGAATGAGCTTATATGTGAGGTTTTGAGCTCCAGAGTTGTTATTGTTGAATGCTATTACTTTGAAAGCATGAATGACTTTGCCCAGGTTTTCTATGATTGAATCAATTGCTTGTTTTGCATCATATGATCAAAGGCCGTGTTTTTGAAACCCTTTTTATTGGCCAAATTCATAAAGTTAGCCTTCTAAAAGAGAACACGTTGTGTTCTATCCTTTGAACCCTTAGCCTTAAATATACACTGAACACCCTTGATTGAAAATCTTTACCTTGAGTTAAGTAGAAGATCTTGTGTGGTATTGTTAAATGTTCAAGTTTGGGGTTATTGGGGAAACATGAAAAAGGAAAAAGCATTGAGCTAAGAGCTAAAAAGTAAGAATATGCAAAGAAAAGAAAAGAAAAAGAAGCAAAGCTCAATGCAAATGCAAAAGCAAAGGCAAAAGAAAGTTGGGAATGAATAAGAAGATTGTGTTGTTATTCTCTTAACTCAAGGATTTTGTGATCCAGAAAAACCAATTTTCTTGTTAGCCCAGCCACATTATAAGCCATTGAAAAGTCCTTGTGATGATGCATGCTTGTGAATGTATTTGATTGTGGTTAAATGAAAGGCAAAGTTGATTCAGGTGACATTGTGATAGTGGAGTGAATGAGTGAAACACTTTACCTCTTATACACTTGTGTGTTGAGTGAAACACTTTACCTAGTGAGGAAATATTCCATAAGCACATGAACATCCATGCTTAATTGATTGATCATTCATGAAAAATAGCATTTGTTGGAATTTAAATGACTTTGTGAACACTAAAGCATGTGCACATCTTGATTGAACTCTTGGTCTTAAGTTTGAGTGAAGTTATTACTTATCTTGAAAAGAGGATTTTGAATGAGTAAACCATCATATGAATTGGTTGGAGATGGAGTTACTATTAGCAAAATGATGAAGATGAAGTTTTGATGATGTCCAAATCAAGTCAAGAGAAATCAAGATTCAAGATGTTATGAAGACTTGTATTGCTATGGAAAGCTTTTGTAATAATTGTAGTTTAGTGTCTAGGACTTAGATTTTTAGTGGTTTTGATTCCATGTAATTTTATATTATATAATTAATGTCCAGAGTCAAAATCGCACTGTATTAATCGATTAAAACAAGTATTAATCGATTAAAACAGAGGCTGGCCCTGAAAACCCAAGCGCCACTAGAATAATCGATTAAAGTGTATAATAATCGATTAGCTAATCGATTAATCTTGAGAATAATCGATTAACACTGACCGTTGGGGTTTTCAGATTTGAAAAACTAGCCGTTGTACTCATTTTAATCGATTAATACTTATGTTAATCGATTAAATGCGTTAGATGGCCCGTTTTCGAAGAATGGAAGAGTATTTGGCTGAGTCTATAAATTGGCTCTCTGTTTATCTCAAAAATAACTCTTCCCTTGTGCTCTAGTACTCTGAACTCTTTTGAGAACTCTGTGAAATTGCTGAAGCTAAGGAAACTCTTGTCTGCAAAGTCCTGAAGTGGTACTGCGGTGACAGAGGAATAGCTTGATCATCCTTGGTGTGTCTGAGGAAGTGTCTGGAAGAGAATCATCCTTCGTGAAGCATTCGAAGGAGGTGGTCATCCTTTGTGAAGATTCAAAGGAGGTGTAAGTTCATCTCTTGTGGTTTCAAGAGAGGTGGTAATTTCTAAACTGTTACAAATTGTTTTTCTGTGTGACTAATATTTGTAACTGTTTTGTGATAGTGAAAAAGGTTTATCTTGTTTGAGATAAGCGACTGGACGTAGGATCCTAGTGATCTGAACCAGGATAAAATCACCTGTGCAATTTTTCTCTTTCCCTTACTCTGTCATTTATATTTAATCATTCGCCCAGTAAGAAAAATTAAGAGAAAAATATTAAAAAGGCATAATAAAAGAATATAACCAATTCACCCCCCCTCTTGGTTTGTTACCACGCTAATAATTCCGCTGCAGCGATTCTAACAATTGGCATCAGAGCTTGCTTTGATAGTCATTCAAATGGCAGGATCACATCAAACTTTTGCAGAGGGTGCATCAATCAATAGACCCCCACTATTCACAGGTGAGAACTATGCATTCTGGAAGGTAAGAATGCAAATATTTATTGAATCTATTGATTGTGAAATTTGGGATGTTATTGCGTCTGGTTCTTCTGTTCCCACTAACAATATACAGGAACCAAAGCCACGTGGTCAATGGACCATTGAAGAAAAGAAAAGATTTCAGAATGACGTTAAAGCTCGGAATATTATTGCATCAGCATTGACTGTTGATGAGTTCTACAGGGTTTCTGTCTGCAAAACTGCTCAAGAAATGTGGGATGTGCTCAGAGTGACACATGAAGGAACAGATGACGTAAAGAGGGCAAGAAAGAATTCCCTGATTCAAGAGTATGAAATGTTCCGGATGAAGCAAGGAGAAACAATTTCCGACGTTCAAAAACGCTTCACCAACATTGTCAATCATCTCATTGGACTAGGTAAGTCATTTGATACTGATGAATTAAACATTAAAATCTTGAAGTCTTTAGACAGGTCGTGGCAACCTAAGGTGACTGCAATCTCGGAGTCACAAAACCTCAACACCATGACTATGGCGGCATTATTTGGAAAGTTGAGAGAGCATGAACTTGACCTCGGAAGACTAGATGAAGAAGAAGCAAAAGCAAAAACTAAGAAAAAGAGTCTAGCCTTGAAATCTGAGGTGGAAAGGAGCAAGAGCAAAATGGAAGATGAAGATTCAGAAGATGAAGAAAATTTGAGACTCATGATAAAAAGGCTCAACAGGTTCATGAAATCAAAAGATAAAGGAAGGTTTAGGTACGAAAAGAAAGAAAATCAAGGATCTTCCTCACAGTATAAATGTTATGGTTGCGGAGAAAGGGGGCACTTAAAAGCGGACTGCCCAAATCAAAAGAAGAATGAAGAAATAAAGAAAAAGAAAGCCTACATCGCATGGGACGATGACAACGAAACAATTTCCGATTTGAGCGAATCTGATGAAGAAGCAAACATCTGTTTAGTGGTGAACGACGACGCTGGAAGCCAAGTAAGTACATCTAGCGATTCTGATAATTATAGTCAAATTAGTGAAGATGAATTGCATGAAACTTATGCTGCTTTAATAGTAGAATCTGAAAAATTAGATAAAGCTCATAAGAAATTGAAAAAGGATTTCAAAAATTTAAAATTAAATTTTGAAAATATTTCTGAAGAAAATAAAAATTTGAAATCAGACTTTGAAAATATTCTTGAAGAAAATAAAAATTTAAAATTAAATTTTGAAAATATTTGTGAAGAAAATAAAGATTTGAAAAATAAAGTTTTATTTTTTAAAAAGGGTAAATTTACTAGTAGTGATGAATGTGCTTCTTGTGAAAATTTTAAGAAACTACTAGAACACACAACCTTAGGAGAATGTAGTAAAAATAACGAAAATAAGGTTGTTAAAAATAAGTATGTTCCTAAAATTAAAAATAAACATAATAATAGAACCCGTAGAACATGGGTAGAAAAAGGAACAACTTATAGGAACACAAACTTTGTATCATGCTTTTATTGTATGAAAAAGGGTCATACTTCAAATAAATGTAAAATTAAGCATTATGGTGTTCCAAGTGGTAGATATGTTTGGGTTGTAAAATGATTTCTTTTTTCTAAATCTAACCCAAAGGACCCATACAAGTAGTTGGGTACCTATTGTTTAATATTTAGAATTTCTTTAAAACAAAGAAAATTTTATTCCAAGGCCGATGAAACTATTTTTTTTTGGATATCTTCTAATATACAAAGCATATATAGTTTTCAATCGGAAAAATTTTTATGTGTGCATGTTGTCTTTGATGAAATTGTAGACCTTGAGGCAAAACCTCTTGAGTCAGTTGAATTACATGCAGGCAATGATGAAAATTTGTAGAAGACAACAAATGAAGCAAAGAATGATGACAATCCTCAAAATGAAGATCTAAACAAAATGTGGAAACAACCTAGAGGATTATCATTACGAAGTTGGAGGCATATCTACAGGGGTAAACATTAGAAGAGATCTAGGAATTTTTTAGAAATATCTTAGGATTGTTTTTTTTAAAAAAAAAAAAAAAAAAAAAAAAAAAAAAAAAAATTCCTATCTTATATAATTCAATATATGATTAAACAATGTTTTATAAGTTCTTTATCCTAAAAATATTTGCTTTATATATCCTTTTGTGCATGTTTGAATGAATCTTTAAATTTAAAATATTTTTAGCTCATATGCATACTTGCTTTTATTAAGGGGGAGTATTATCTTAGGAGGAGAACATCAAACACAACTTTTTAATTATGATCAAAAAGGGGGAGAAAATGTTTAAAGCTTATTTGCCTATTTGTGCTATTTGTGCTTATTCACTAATGCACTTTTTCTTCCGTAAGTTGTGTTTTATCCAGATTATTACTAAAAGCTTTAAATCAAAGGAGTTTTTGATCATCATCAAAAAGGGGGAGAATGTTAGCAAAATGATGAAGATGAAGTTTTGATGATGTCCAAATCAAGTCAAGAGAAATCAAGATTCAAGATGTTATGAAGACTTGTATTGCTATGGAAAGCTTTTGTAATAATTGTAGTTTAGTGTCTAGGACTTAGATTTTTAGTGGTTTTGATTCCATGTAATTTTATATTATATAATTAATGTCCAGAGTCAAAATCGCACTGTATTAATCGATTAAAACAAGTATTAATCGATTAAAACAGAGGCTGGCCCTGAAAACCCAAGCGCCACTAGAATAATCGATTAAAGTGTATAATAATCGATTAGCTAATCGATTAATCTTGAGAATAATCGATTAACACTGACCGTTGGGGTTTTCAGATTTGAAAAACTAGCCGTTGTACTCATTTTAATCGATTAATACTTATGTTAATCGATTAAATGCGTTAGATGGCCCGTTTTCGAAGAATGGAAGAGTATTTGGCTGAGTCTATAAATTGGCTCTCTGTTTATCTCAAAAATAACTCTTCCCTTGTGCTCTAGTACTCTGAACTCTTTTGAGAACTCTGTGAAATTGCTGAAGCTAAGGAAACTCTTGTCTGCAAAGTCCTGAAGTGGTACTGCGGTGACAGAGGAATAGCTTGATCATCCTTGGTGTGTCTGAGGAAGTGTCTGGAAGAGAATCATCCTTCGTGAAGCATTCGAAGGAGGTGGTCATCCTTTGTGAAGATTCAAAGGAGGTGTAAGTTCATCTCTTGTGGTTTCAAGAGAGGTGGTAATTTCTAAACTGTTACAAATTGTTTTTCTGTGTGACTAATATTTGTAACTGTTTTGTGATAGTGAAAAAGGTTTATCTTGTTTGAGATAAGCGACTGGACGTAGGATCCTAGTGATCTGAACCAGGATAAAATCACCTGTGCAATTTTTCTCTTTCCCTTACTCTGTCATTTATATTTAATCATTCGCCCAGTAAGAAAAATTAAGAGAAAAATATTAAAAAGGCATAATAAAAGAATATAACCAATTCACCCCCCTCTTGGTTTGTTACCACGCTAATAATTCCGCTGCAGCGATTCTAACAGTTACATTTTATTTGCTTGAGGACAAGCAAAGTTCTAAGTTTGGGGTTGTGATAACAGTTGAAAAACTGTTATTTTCATGCTTAAAGTTGATACTAAAAGCAACCTTTAGACTTAGAAACTAGCTTGAAATCATGCCTTTTGTGTATATTTTCAGAAATAAGAGAGCTGGACAGGTTTATGCTTGATTTAAGTGTTTTTGTGCAGGTTTTGAGGTGAATTTGGTGAAAGAAGTGAAGAATAAGAGAGAGGACATTAGAAAAGACAAGAAAGAGTGCAAAAAGGAGAAGTCGAAGGCACCGCTCAGCGGCAAACTACCGCTGAGCGGCACTCAAGAGGTGGCGTTGGAACCGCTGAGGGGCAAATGGCCGCTGAGGGGAAGAAAGAAGACGCGTAACCACCGCTGAGCGGTAAATGGCGCTGAGCGGCACTTTTTGGGCTTGGGCTTTTGTAATCTTTTGTAACTCTAGATTAGTATATAAGGGCTTGCACGTCCTTTAGTTAGGGATCTTTGGCAGAAACGAGGCAAACACTCTCTCTTTCACCCCTTTGAAGGAGGATCTTGGATGCTCAGGCTACCTCTTCCACTTTATTGGGTTTATTCTTTCATACTTTCATTGTTATTCATCTAGGTTCACCATGAATATGGTGAACTAAACCTTGTATGTTTGTTGGGGAATCAATGTAATCTCTTGAAGCTCTCATATATGGAATCTGTTGAGTACATCTTTGAATTAAGACATATGCTTTCTTTCATCATTAGTTAGGGTTTTTCCTCTTTGCTCAATGCTTGCATTGTTTAACTCATTCTAATGCATGATTATTGGTTTTGTCGATACGGACACGTACGGGGAAGTCTAGATCCGGGGAATTTCTCCCAATATTATACTGACAATATTCTATTGGTTGCCTTTAAGCTCCTGCACTCATGAACTAATCATTAGGAATGCTAGGAATTGTATGAACTATTTGATTAGGGAGAAGCCATCTAGAATGGTACATTAGAGAGTGGCATTAACAATGATGATTTGAATGTTGAATTCCTAAAATATATGAGAGTGGATGAGATGAAATTGACCCCCAACAACATATTCATTCATATATTCCATTGAAAGTGTTTATCTTTTGTCTTTGCCATTGATCAAAATTCATGCATACATGTTTATTTTCTGTCTTGCATTTTAAACTCAAATATTTCGTTTGTAAGTCTTAGTTAATCAAGAAACCACATAACTAAACTAGGCCGTGAGTCCTTTGGGAAGAACGATACTTGGTCTTACCAAGTTTTATTACTTGAACGATTCGGTCATACTTGCCGATTGTGAAACAAGTTTGTGACATCATATTTTGGTGCTTACAAATTTGTCCATCACCTTCCTTCACTTTCTCCACTTCGTCCACTTCGAGCACTTCGTCTACTTCGTCCACTTCGTACACTTCGTCAACCACTTCATCCACTTCCTCCACTTCGTCCACTTCGTCCACTTCGTCCACTTCCTCTACATCCTCCACTTCGTCCACCTCGTCCACTTCCTCCTCCTCCTCCACTTCCTCCACATCGTCCACTTCGTCAACTTCCTCCACTTCCTCCACTTCCTCCACCTCCTCCCCTTCCTTCACTTTCTTCACTTCCTCCACTTCGTCCACTTCCTTAACTTCGTCCATTTCCTCAACTTCGTCCACTTCGTGTACTTGCTTCCGTTTGTCCATTTCCTCAACTTCGTCCACTTCGTCAAATTGGTCAACTTCGTCCACCTCGTCAAGATCCTCCACTTGCCCAACTTCCTCCACTTCCTCCACTTCCTCCTCTATTTCCTCCACTTCCTCCACTTCCTCCACATCCTCCACTTCCTCCGTTTCGTCCACTTCGTCCACTTCGTGCACTTCGTCTACTTTGTCAACTTCGTCCACCTCGTCCACTTCCTCCACTTCGTCCACCTCGTCCACTTCCTCCACTTCGTCCGCTTTGTGAACTTCGTCAACTCCTTCCACTATTTCTACTTCGTCCATTTCCTCAACTTCCTCCACTTCGTCCACTTAATCCACTTCGTCATCTTCGTCCACTTCCTCCACTTCCTCCACTTCCTCCACTTCCTCCACTTCCTCCACTTCCTCTACTTCCTCCACTTCGTCCACCTCGTCCACTTCCTCCACTTTTTTCACTTCCTTCATTACCTCCACTTGCTCCACTTCGTCAACTTGGTCCACTTCGTCCAATTCGCCAACGTTGTCAACTTCGTCCACTTCCTCCAGTTCCTCTACTTCCTCCACTTCGTCCACCTCGTCCACTTCCTTATCTTTTTTCACTTCCTTCATTCCCTCCACTTCGTCCACTTCCTCCACTTCCTCCACTTCCTCTACATCCTCCACTTCGTCCACCTCGTCCACTTCCTCCACCTCCTCCACTTCCTTCACTTCCTCCACTTCCTCCACTTCCTCCACTTCCTCCCCTTCCTCCACTTTCTTCACTTCCTCCACTTTGTCAACTTCGTCCACTTCGTCAACTTTTTCTAGTTCGTCCACTTCGTCAACTTCGTCAGCTTTCTCAACTTCGTCCACCTCGTGCACTTCCTCCACTTCGTCGACTTAGTCCACTTCGTCCACTTATTCCACTTCGTCAACCTCGCCACTTCGTCAAATTCGTCAACTTTGTCCCCTTCGTTCACTTCTTCTTCCGCTTCTTCCACTTCTTCTACTTCGTCCACTTCCTCCACTTCCTCCCCTTCCTCCACTTCCCCCACTTCCTCCACTTCGTCCATCTCGTCCACTTCTTCTACCACTTCTTCCACTTCCTCCACTTACTCGACTTACTCTACTTCGTCAACTTCGTCCTATTCCTCCACTTCCTCCTCTTGCTCAACTACGTCCACTTCGGCCACATCGTCAACTTCATCCACTTCCTCCACTTCTGCCACTTCGTCAACTTCGTCCACTTCCTCATTTCCCTCCAGTCCGTCCACTTCGACCACTACGTCAACTTCGTCCTCTTCGTTAAATACGTAAACTTCGTCCACTACGTCAATTTCCTTCGCTTCCCCAACTTTGTACACTTCCTCCACTTCCTCACTTCCTCAACTTCGTCCACTTCGTCAACTTCGTCAACTTCGTCAACTTCGTCAACCTCGTCCACTTTGTCAACATCGCCAACTTCGTTAACTTCGTTCACTTCGTCCACTTCCTCGACTTCGTCCACTTCATACACGTAGTCCACTTCCTCCACTTCCTCCACTTCTTCTACTTCCTCCACTTCCTCCACTTCTTCCACTTCCTCCACTTCTTCTACTTCGTCCACTTCGTCCACTTCCTCAACTTCGTCCACTTCGTCCACTTATTCCACTACGTCAACTTCGTCAACTTCGTCCACTTCGTCGACTTTGTCCACTTCGTCGACTTTGTCCACTTCGTCCACTTCCTGCACTTCGTCCATATAGTCCACTTCGTCCACTTTGTCAACTTCGTCCACTTCGTCCACTTCCTCTACCTACTCCACTTCGTCCACTTGTCAACTTTGTCCACTTGCTCCACTTCGTTCACTACGTCAACTTCGTCCACTTCGTCCAGCTCGTCCACTTCGTCGAATTCGTCAACTTCGTCCACTCGTTCACTTCGTCCACTTTTTCTTACGCTTCTTCCACTTCTTCCACATTGTCGACCTCGTCCAGTTCCTCCACTTCCTCACGTTCCTCCACTTCCTCCCCATCCTCCACTCCCTCCACTTCCTTAACTTCCTCCACTTCGTCCACCTTTTCAACTTCCTCCACGTCCTCTATTTCGCTAACTTCGTCAACTTCGTTCACTTCGTCCTCTTCGTCCACTTCCTCCACATCGTCCATTTCGTCCACTTCGTCAACTTCGTCTACTTCGTCCACTTTGTCAACTTCATAATTCGACAACTTCATCCACTTCCTTCACATCCTCTACTTCGTCCCCTTCGTCCACTTCGTCAACTTCGTCCACTTCGTCCACTTCCTCCACTTCCTCCACTTCCTCCACTTCGTCCATTTCCTCCACTTCGTCCACTTGGTTCACTTCGTCCACTATTTCCACCTATTCCACTTCGTCAAATTCGTCAACTTTGTCCAATTCTTCCAAATCGTCCACTTCTTCCACTTCGTCCACTTCGTCCACTTCGTCCACTTCCTCCCCTTCCTCCACTTCCTCCACTTCCTCTACTTCTTCCACTTCATCCACCTCGTCCACTTCCTCCACTTCCTCCACTTCCTCCCCTTCCTCCACTTCCTCCACTTCCTCTACTTCCTCCACTTTGTCCACCTCGTCCACTTCCTCCACTTTGTCAACTTCGTCAACTTCTTCGACTTCGTCTTCTTCGTCCACTTCCTACACGTCCTCCACTTCGTCCACTTCTTCCAATTCGTCCACTTCTTGCACTTCCTCCACTTCCTCCACTTCCTCCCCTTGCTCCACTTCCTCCACTTCCTCTACTTCCTCTACCTCTTCCACTTCGTCCACCTCGTCCACTTCATCCACTTCGTCCATTTTGTCAACTTCGTGAACTTCTTCGACTTTGTGTACTTCCTCCACTTCCTCAACTTCCTCCACTTCCTCCAATTAGTCCACCTCGTCAACTTCGTCCACTTCTTCCACTTCCTCTACTTCCTCCCCTTCCTCCACTTCCTCCACTTTCTCTACTTCGTCCACTTCGTCTGCTTCCTCCACTTCGTCCACCTCGTCCACTTCCTCCACTTCCTCAACTTTTTGAACTTCGTCAACTTCTTCCACTTCATCTACTTTGTCCACTTCCTCCATTCCTCCACTTCCTCCACTTCCTCCACCTCCTTCACTTCCTCCACTTAGTCCACTTCGTCAACTTCCTCCACTTTCTCCACTTCCTCCCCTTCCTCCACTTCCACCACTTCCTCCACTTCCTCTACTTCCTCCACCTCGTCTACTTCCTCCACTTCGTCCACCTCGTCAAGATCCTCCACTTGCCCAACTTCCTCCACTTCCTCCACTTCCTCCTCTATTTCCTCTACTTCCTCCACTTCCTCCACATCCTCCACTTCCTCCGTTTCGTCCACTTCGTCCACTTCGTACACTTTGTCCACTTCGTCTACTTTGTCAACTCCGTCCACCTCGTCCACTTCCTCCACTTCGTCCACCTCGTCCACTTCCTCCACTTCGTCCGCTTTGTGAACTTCGTCAACTTCTTCCACTATTTCTACTTCGTCCACTTCCTCAACTTCCTCCACTTCGTCCACTTAATCCACTTCGTCATCTTTGTCCACTTCCTCCACTTCCTCCCCTTCCTCCACTTCCTCCACTTCCTGTACTTCCTTCACTTCGTCTACCTCGTCCACTTCCTCCACTTTTTTCACTTCCTTCATTACCTCCACTTCGTCCTCCTCGTCCACTTCCTCCACTTCGTCCACCTCGTCCACTTCCTCCACTTCGTTCGCTTTGTGAACTTCGTCAACTTCTTCCACTATTTCTACTTCGTCCACTTCCTCAACTTCCTCCACTTCGTCCACTTAATCCACTTCGTCAAGTTCGTCCACTTCCTCCCTTTCCTCCACTTCCTCCACTTCCTCGACTTCCTCCACTTCCTCTACTTCCTCCACTTCATCCACCTCGTCCACCTCCTCCACTTTTTTCACTTCCGTCATTACCTCCACTTCGTCAACTTGGTCCACTTCGTCCAATTCGCCAACTTTGTCAACTTCGTCCACTTCCTCCACTTCCTCTACTTCGTCCACTTAGTCCAGTTCGTCCACTTCGTGCACTTTGTCCATTTCGTGCACTTCGTCCACTTCGTCAACTTCGTCCACTTCGTGCACATCCTCCACTTCGTCCATTTCGTCCATGTCGTCCACTTCGTCCACCTCGTCCACCTCGTCCACTTTCTCCACTTCCTCCACTTCCTCCCCTTCCTTCACTTTCTCCACTTCCTCCACTTCGTCAACTTCGTCTACTTCGTCCACTTCGTACACTTCGTCAACCACTTCATCCACTTCCTCCACTTCGTCCACTTCGTCCACTTCCTCTACTTCCTCCACTTCCTCTCTCTACATCCTCCACTTCGTCCACCTCGTCCACTTCCTCCACCTCCTCCACTTCCTCCACTTCCTCCACTTCCTCCACTTCCTCCACTTCGTCAACTTCCTCCACTTTCTCCACTTCCTCCACTTCCTCCACTTCCTCCACTTCCTCCCCTTCCTCCACTTTCTTCACTTCCTCCACTTTGTCAACTTCGTCCACTTCGTCAACTTCGTCTAGTTCGTCCACTTCGTCAACTTCGTCAGCTTTCTCAACATCGTCAACTTCGTCCACCTCGTGCACTTCCTCCACTTCGTCCACTTAGTCCACTTCGTCCACTTATTCCACTTAGTCAACTTCGCCACTTCCTCCACTTCGTTCACTTCTTCTTCCGCTTCTTCCACTTCTTCCACTTCCTCCACTTCCTTCACTTCCTCCCCTTCCTCCACTTCCCCACTTCCTCCACTTCGTCCATCTCGTCCACTTCTTCTACCACTTCTTCCACTTCGTCCACTTCCTGCACTTACTCGACTTACTCTACTTCGTCAACTTCATCCTATTCCTCCACTTCCTCCTCTTGCTCAACTACGTTCACTTTGCCCACTTCGGCCACATCGTCAACTTCATCCACTTCTTCCACTTCTGCCACTTCGTCAACTTCGTCCACTTCCTCATTTCCTCCAGTCCGTCCACTTCGACCACTACGTCAACTTCGTCCTCTTCGTCAAATTCGTAAACTTCGTCCACTTTGTCAATTTCCTTCGCTTCCCCAACTTTGTACACTTCCTCCACTTCCTCACTTCCTCAACTTCGTCCACTTCGTCAACTTCGCCAACTTCGTCCACTTTGTCAACATCGCCAACTTCGTAAACTTCGTTCACTTCATCCACTTCCTCGACTTCGTCCACTTCGTACACGTAGTCCACTTCCTCCAGTTCCTCCACTTCTTCTACTTCCTCCACTTCCTCCACTTCTTCCACTTCGTCCACTTCTTCTACTTCGTCCACTTCGTCCACTTCCTCAACTTCGTCCACTTCGTCCACTTATTCCACTACGTCAACTTCGTCAACTTCGTGCACTTCGTCGACTTTGTCCACTTCGTCGACTTTGTCCACTTCGTCCACTTCCTGCGCTTCGTCCATATAGTCCACTTCGTCCACTTTGTCAACTTCGTCCACTTTGTCAACTTCGTCCACTTCCTCCACTTCCTCCACTTCCTCTACCTACTCCACTTCGTCCACTTGTGAACTTCGTCCACTTGCTCCACTTCGTCCACTACGACAACTTCGTCCACTTCGTCCAGCTCGTCCACTTGGTCCAACTCGTCAACTTCGTCCACTCCGTCCACTTCGTCCACTTCTTCTTACGCTTCTTCCACTTCTTGCACATTGTCGACCTCGTCCAGTTCCTCCACTTCCTCACCTTCCTCCACTTCCTCCCCATCCTCCACTCCCTCCACTTCCTTAACTTCCTCCACTTCGTCCACCTTTTCAACTTCCTCCACGACCTCCACTTCGCCAACTTCGTCAACTTCGTTCACTTCGTCCTCTTTGTCCACTTCCTCCACACCGTCCATTTTGTCCACTTCGTCAACTTCGTCTACTTCGTCCACTTTTTCAACTTCATAATTCGACAACTTCATCCACTTCCTCCACATCCTCTACTTCCTCCCCTTCGTCCACTTCGTCAACTTCGTCCACTTCGTCAACTTCGTCCACTTCGTCCACTTCCTCCACTTCCTCCACTTCCTCCACTTCCTCCACTTCCTCCACTTCCTCCCCTTCCTCCACTTCCTCCACTTCCTCCCCTTCCTCCACTTCCTCCACTTCCTCTACTTCCTCCACTTCGTCCACCTCGTCCACTTCCTCCACTTCCTCCAATTCGTCCATTTCGTCCATTTCGTCCACTTTGTCCACTTCCTGCACTTCGTCCATTTCGTCCACTTAGTCCACTTCGTCAACTTCCTCCACATCGTCCACTTCCTCCACTTCCTCCCCTGCCTCTACTTCCTTCTCTTCCTCCACTTCTTCCACTTTGTCGAGTTCGTCCACTTTTTCATCCATGCGAAGTTCGTCAAATTTGTCTATTTCGTCCACTTCCTCCATTTCTTCCACTTCCTCCACTTCCTCCACTTAGTCCACTTCGTCAACTTCGTCAACTTCGTCCACTTCGTCCACTTCCTCCACTTCTTCTACTTCCTCCACTTCCTCCACTTCGTCCCCTTTCTCCACTTCCTCAACTTCGTCCACTTCTTCTTCCTCTTCGTCCACATCGTCCACTTGCTCCACTTTCCCCACTTCCTCCACTTCCTCCACTTCCTCCACTTCGTCAAATTCGTCCAGTTCGTCAACTTCGTCCACTTCGTCATCTTCGTCCATTTCTTCTTCCACTTCTTCCACTCCGTCCACTTCCTCGACTTCCACGACTTCCTCCTCTACTCCCTCTACTTCCTCCATTTCGTCCATTTCGTCCACTTCGTCCACGTTGTACACTTCGTCCACTTTATCCACTTCGTCAACTTCATCCACTTCGCCCACTTCGTCAACTTCATCCACATCGTATACTTCGTCCACCTCCTCCACTTCGTCTACTTTGTACACTTCGTTCACTTCGTCCACTTCATCCACTTCTTCGTCCGCTTCTTCCCCTCCTTCCACTTCCTCCACTTCCTCCCGTTGCTCCACTTCCTCCACTTCCTCCACTTCCTCCCCTTCCTCCACTTCCTCCGGTTCCTCCCCTTCCTCCACTTCCTCCACTTCCTCTACTTCCTCCACTTCGTCCACCTCGTCTACTACCTCCACTTCCTCCACTTCCTCTACATCCTCCACTTCGTCCACCTCGTCCACTTCCTCCACCTCCTCCACTTCGTCCACTTCGTCCACTTCGTCAACTTCCTCCACTTCCTCCACTTCCTCCACTTCCTCAACTTCCTCCACTTCCTCCACTTCCTCCACTTCCTCCCCTTCCTCCTCTTTCTTCACTTCCTCCACTTTGTCAACTTCGTCCACTTCGTCAACTTCGTCTAGTTCATCCACTTCGTCAACTTCGTCAGCTTTCTCAACTTCGTCAACTTCGTCCACCTCCTCCACCTCGTGCACTTCCTCCACTTCGTCCACTTAGTCCACTTCGTCCACTTATTCCAGTTCGTCAACTTCGCCACTTCGTCAAATTCGTCAACTTTGTCCACTTCGTTCACTTCTTCTTCCACTTCTTCCACTTCCTCCACTTCCTCCCCTTCCTCCACTTCCCCCACTTCCTCCACTTCGTCCATCTCGTCCACTTCTTCTACCACTTCTTCCACTTCGTCCACTTCCTCCACTTCGTCAACTTCGTCCTATTCCTCCACTTCCTTCTCTTGCTCAACTACGTCCACTTTGTCCACTTCGTCCACATCGTCAACTTCATTGACTTCCTCCACTTCTGCCACTTCGTCCACTTCCTCATTTCCCTCCAGTCCGTCCACTTCGACCACTACGTCAACTTCGTCCTCTTCGTCAAATTCGTAAACTTCGTCCACTTCGTCAATTTCCTCCGCTTCCCCAACTTTGTACACTTCCTCCACTTCCTCACTTCCTCAACTTCGTCCACTTCGTCAACTTTGTCCACTTTGTCAACATCGCCAACTTCGTCAACTTCGTTCACTTCGTCCACTTCCTCGACTTCGTCCACTTCGTACATGTAGTCCACTTCCTCCACTTCCTCCACTTCTTCTACTTCCTCCACTTCCTCCACTTCCTCCACTTCCTCCACTTCCTCCACTTCTTCTACTTCCTCCACTTCCTCCACTTCCTCAACTTCGTCCACTTCGTCTACTTATTCCACTACGTCAACTTCGTCAACTTCGTCTACTTCATCGACTTTGTCCACTTCGTCCACTTCCTGCACTTTGTCCATATAGTCCACTTCGTCCACTTTGTCCACTTTGTCAACTTCGTCCACTTCGTCCACTTCCTCCACTTCCTCTACCTACTCCACTTCGTCCACTTGTCAACTTCGTCCACTACGTCAACTTCGTACACTTCGTCCACCTCGTCCACTTCATCAACTTCGTCCACTCCATCCACTTCGTCCACTTCTTCTGACGCTTCTTCCACTTCTTCCACATTGTCGACCTCGTCCAGTTCCTCCACTTCCTCACCTTCCTCCACTTCCTCCCCATCCTCCACTTCCTCCACTTCGTCCACCTTTTCAATTTCCTCCACGTCCTCCACTTCGCCAACTTCGTCAAATTCGTTCACTTCGTCCTCTTCGTCCACTTCCTCCACATCATCCATTTCGTCCACTTCGTTCACTTCGTCAACTTCGTCTACTTCGTCCACTTTGTCAACTTCAAAATTCGACAACTTCCTCCACATCCTCTACTTCCTCCCCTTCGTCCACTTCCTCAACTTCGTCCACTTCGTCAACTTCGTCCACTTCGTCAACTTCATCCACTTCATCCACTTCCTCCACTTCCTCCACTTCCTCCACTTCCTCCACTTCCTCCACTTCCTCCACTTCCTCCACTTCCTCCACTTCCTCCCCTTCATCCACTTCCTCCACTTCCTCCCCTTCCTCCACTTCCTCCACTTCCTCTACTTCCTCCACTTCGTCCACCTCGTCCACTTCCTCCACTTCCTCTAATTCGTCCATTTCGTCCATTTCGTCCACTTCGTCCACTTCCTGCACTTCGTCCACTTTGTCCACTTAGTCCACTTCGTCAACTTCCTCCACATCGTCCACTTCCTCCACTTCCTCCCCTGCCTCTACTTCCTTCACTTCCTCCACTTCCTCCACTTCTTCCACTTTGTCGAGTTCGTCCACTTTGTGATCCATGCCAACTTCGTCAAACTTGTCTATTTCGTCCACTTCGTCCACTTCCTCCATTTCGTCCACTTCCTCCACTTCCTCCACTTAGTCCACTTCGTCAACTTTGTCAACTTCGTCCACTTCCTCCACTTCTTCTACTTCCTCCACTTCCTCCACTTCGTCCCCTTTCTCCACTTCCTCAACTTCGTCCACTTCTTCTTCCTCTTCGTCCACATCGTCCACTTGCTCCACTTTCCCCACTTCCTCAACTTCCTCCACTTCCTCCACTTCCTCCACTTCGTCAAATTCGTCCACTTCGTCAACTTCGTCCACTTCATCCACTTCGTCATCTTCGTCCATTTCTTCTTCCACTTCTTCCACTCTGTCCACTTCCTCGACTTCCACGACTTCCTCCTCTACTCCCTCTACATCCTCCACTTCGTCCATTTCGTCCACTTCGTCAACTTCATCCACTTCGCCCACTTCGTCAACTTCATCCACATCGTATACTTCGTCCACCTCCTCCACTTCGTCTACTTTGTCCACTTCGTTCACTTCGTCCACTTCATCCACTTCTTCGTCCGCTTCTTCCCCTCCTTCCACTTCCTCCACTTCCTCCACTTCCTCCACTTCTTCCCCTTCCTCCACTTCCTCCACTTCCTCCACATCCTCCACTTCCTCCACTTCCTCTACTTCCTCCACTTCGTCCACCTCGTCTACTACCTCCACTTCCTCCACTTCCTCCAATTAGTCCACTTCGTGCACTTCGTCAACTTCGTCCACTTCCTTCACTTCCTCCAATTCGTCCATTTCGTCCATTTCGTCCACTTCTTCCACTTCCTGCACTTCGTCCACTTCGTCAACTTCCTCCACATCGTCCACTTCCTCCACTTCCTCCCCTGCGTCCACTTCCTTCACTTCCTCGACTTCCTACACTTCGTCCACTTTGTCGAGTTCGTCCACTTTGTCATCCATGCCAACTTCGTCAAATTCGTCTATTTCGTCCACTTCCTCCACTTCCTCCATTTCATCCACTTCCTCCAGTTCCTCCACTTAGTCCACTTCGTCAACTTCTTCCAGTTCCTCCACTTCCTCCACTTCTTCTACTTCCTCCACTTGCTCCACTTCGTCCCCTTTCTCCACTTCCTCCACTTCTTCTTCCTCTTTGTCCACATCGTCCACTTGCTCCACTTTCCCCACTTCCTCCACTTCCTCGACTTCCTCCACTTCGTCAACTTTGTCAACTTCATCAACTTCGTCAACTTCGTCCACTTCGTCCATTTCGTCCATTTCTTCTGCCACTTCTTCCACTGCGTCTACTTCCTCGATTCCCATGACTTCCTCCTCCACTTCCTCGACTTCGTCCACTTCATACACTTCGTCAACTTCGTCCACATAATCAACTTCGTCCACTTTGCCCACTTCATCAACTTCGTCCACATCGTCAACTTCGTCCACTTCGTCAACTTCCTCCACTTCCTGCACTTCCTCCCCTTCTTCCACTTCCTCCACTTCTTCCACTTCGTCCACTTCCTCCACTTCATCCACTTCGTCAAGTTCGTCCACTTCGTCAACTTCGTCAACTTCGTCAACTTCGTCCACTTCGTCCACTTCCTCCTCTTGCTCCACTTCCTTGACTTCCTCCACTTCAACCCCTTCCTCCATTTCCTCCACTTCCTCCACTTCCTCTACTTCCTCCACTTCGTGCACTTCCATTATTTCGTCCACCTCGTCCACTTCCTCAACTTCCTCCATCACTTCCTCCACTTTGTGCACTTCGTAGAACTTCGTCCACTTCCTCATTTCCCTCCACTTCGTCCACTTCATCAACTTCCTCCACTTCTAAAACTCCCTCCACTTCCTCCACTTCCTCTACTTCCTCCACTTCCTCCACTTCTTCTACTTCCTCCACTTCCTCAACTTCGTCGATTTCGTCCACTTCTTGTTCCTCTTCGTCCACATCGTCAACTTCGTCCACTTCGTCCACGTCGTCTACTTCCTCGACATCCTCCTCTTCCCCCCCTTCCTCGGTTTCCCCCACTTCCTCCCCCTCCTCCACTTCCTCCACTTCCTCCACCTCGTCCACTTCCTCCACTTCCTCCACTTCCTCCACTTCGTCAACTTCGTCCACTTTGTCAACTTCGCCAACTTCGCCAACCTCGTCCACTTCGTCAACTTCCTCCACTTCCTCTTCGTCTACATCATTGACTTCCCGCTCCTCCTCCACATCCCCCACTTCCTCCTCTTCCTCCACTTCGTCCACTTCCTGTAGTTCCTCCACTTCCTCCACTTCCTCCACTTCCTCCACTTCCTCCACTTCGTCAACTTCGTCAACTTCGTCAACTTCGTCCACTTCTTCCACTTGGTCCACTTTGCTAACTTCGTCCACTTCGTCCACTTCTTCCACTTCGTCATCTTCGTCCACTTCCTCCACTTCGTCAACTTTGTCCACTTCCCCAACGTCGTCCACTTCCTCCACTTCCTCCACTTGCTCCACTTCCTCCACTTCGTCCTGTTCTTCTTCCTCTTCGTCCACATCGTCCACTTCCTCCACTTCCACCACTTCCTCCACTTCCTCCACTTCCTCCACTTCCTCCACTTCGTCCACTTCGTCCTCTTCCTCTTCCTCTTCGTCCACATCGTCCACTTCCTCCCCTTCCACCACTTCCTCCCCTTCCTCCACTTCGTCAACTTCGTCCACCTCGTCCATTTCGTCGATTTCTTCTTCCCGTTCTTCCACTCCGTCCACTTCCTCGACATCCTCCACTTCCTCCTCCGCTTCATCCACTTCCTCCACTTCCTCCACTTCGTCCATTTCGTCCACTTCATCCACTTCGTACACTTCGCCCACTTCGTCCACATCGTTACCTTCGTCCACTTCGTCAACTTCGTCCACATCGTTGACTTCGTCCACTTGGTCAACTTCGTCCACATCGTCCACTTCGTCCACTTCGTCAACTTCGTCCAATTCGTCAACGTCCTCTACTTCCTCCACATCCTGCTCTTCCCCCCCTTCCTCGGTTTCCTGCACTTCCTCCACTTCCTCCACCTCGTCCACTTCCTCCTCTTCCCCCACTTCGTCAACTTCGTCCACTTCGCCAACTTCGCCAACTTCGCCGATTTCGTCCACGACGTCCTCCTCCACTTCCTCCACTTAGTCCACTTCCTCCACTTCGTCTGTTTCGTCCACTTCGTCCACTTCGTACACTTCCTCCACTTCCTCCACTTCGTCCCCTTCGTAACCTTCGTCCACATCGTCGACTTCATCCACGTTCTCCACTTCGTCAAGTTCATCAACTTCTTCCACTTCGTCCACTTCCTCCACTTCCTTCACTTCTTCCACTTCCTCCACTTATTCTTGCACTTCGTCCACTTCGTCCATATCGTCCACTTCCTCCACTTCCTCCACTTCCTTCACTTCCTCCGCTTCCTGCCCTTCCTCCACTTCCTCCACTTCCTCCACTTCGTTCACTTTGTCCATATCGTCAACTTCGTCAACTTCGTCCACTTCATCCTGTCGCAACCAGAATCGCGACGGGACGACGATCCATAAAGAAACGGGTTTTGAAAAGAGATTTGGAGTCGCCACCATAGTTTATTTTGGAAAACTACGGAAAAACCATAAAATGATAAAGCACGGTCCACTAAAACCAAAGATTGGGTTCGGGAGTCGGTTACGCGTGGGGAAGGTGTTAGCACCCCACAACGCCTGCCCTAAGGCAGTACCTTTAACTAAATGCACGGATATGATGCGATTTTTAAAATGTTTAATTATCCCCTAAAATAAAATTCTAAATAAACAAAACATATTTTTTAGTTTTTTGGGCCCGACAAGGATTGACCTTGCTCCTACGTATTCTCATTCAAAATGAGAAATCAGGGTTACGTAGTTCTAGTTAAGAGATTGTTTGTTGTTTGGAAAAGCAGATGTTTTTAATTTTTGGAGATTTTATGTTTTTTAATATTTTTGAGAAAAAGAAGGTAATGAGTACTAGGCCAACGCGAACGGTCGCACGAGTACTCATACCTTTAAAATGATATTTAAATATTTTTAATCATCTTTTTTTTTTAAAAAAGAGAAATAACGATATTAAGCACTAAGACGATGCGGACGATCACACGAGCACTCATACCGTTATTTACTTATTTAGGAAGACTTGAGAGTATTGAGTGCTAGGCTGATGCGGACGATCGCACGAGCACTCGTACCCTCGTTTAATATTACGTAAATAAGAGAGAAAAGTATTGAACACTAGGACGATGCGAACGATCACACGAGTGTTCAACTTTTAAACGTATTTTTTTGAAATTTTATATAAGAAAAGGTTTTTAGCACAAGGACGACGCGAGCGGTCACACGTGTGCTTAACCTTCAAAACGTATTTCTTTTGTAAATTTATTTAAAGAAGAAGAAAAGGTTTTTAGCACAAGGACGACGCGAGCGGTCACACGTGTGCTTAACCTTCAAAACTATTTCTTTTGTAAATTTATTTAAAGAAGAAGAAAAGGTTTTTAGCACAAGGACGACGCGAGCGGTCACAAGTGTGCTTAACCTTCAAAACTATTTTTTTTGTAAATTTATTTAGAGAAGAAGAAAAGGTTTTTAGCACAAGGACGACGCGAGCGGTCACACGTGTGCTTAACCTTTAAAACAAATTTTTGTAAATTTATTTAGAGAAGAAGAAAAGGTTTTTAGCACAAGGACGACGCGAGCGGTCACACGTGTGCTTAACCTTTTAAACAAATTTTTGTAATTTTCTATTTTATATATGTATATAAGTAAAATTATTATATATATATATTTTGAAATAATTGGATATTTAAAAGAAATAAATAAGATAAAGTAATAAAATAAAAATGAAATGAAATAAGATAAATAAAAAGGCAAATGAATAATTAAATAATAATAAAAATAGGGGTACCAAAATAAAAATAATATAATGTCGAACGGTCAGTCTAAAAGCTTGGATAACGAACGGTCCGTGGTAAAGGCCGAACGTACGTTAGGAAAAGATTCAGAGTCACGAGCGCTCGTTGTGGAGAGGTGACGAACGTACGTTGAGAAAAATAGACTGAATGACGAGCGTTCGTTGGGTGATACGACGAACGTACGTTGAGTACAGTAAGGTAGATGACGAGCGTTCATTGGATGATGTGACGAACGGACGCTGAGAAGAGGAGGCTAGTCGACGAGCGCTCGTTGGGTAGATGAGGTGGGATAACGAACGCTCGTTATGGAAGAGCGTTCGTTGGGAAGCTGTGGGAAGTGGAGGCCGAATGACGAGCGCTCGTTTGGGACGAGCGTTCGTTGGGAAAATGAGGTTGGATGACGAACGAATGACGAGCGCTCGTTTGGGACGAGCGTTCGTTGGGAAAATGAGGTTGGATGACGAACGCTCGTTATGGACGAGCGTTCGTTGGGAAGATGTGGCTGGATGACGAACGCTCGTTATGGACGAGCGTTCGTTGGGAAGATGTGGCTGGATGACGAACGCTCGTTATGGACGAGCATTCGTTGGGGAAATGTGGCTGGATGACGAACGCTCGTTATGGACGAGCGTTCGTTGGGAAGATGTGGGAAGCTGAGACTGAATGACGAGGGCTCGTTTGGGACGAGCGTTCGTTGTGAAGATGAGGCTGGATGACGAACGCTCGTTATGGACGAGCGTTCGTTGGGAAGATGTGGGAAGTGGAGACCGAATGACGAGCGCTCGTTTGAGACGAGCGTTCGTTGGGAAGATGAGGCTGGATGACGAACGTTCGTTATGGACGAGCGTTCGTTGGGAAGATGTGGCTGGATGACGAACGCTCGTTATGGACGAGCGTTCGTTGGGAAGATGTGGCTGGATGACGAACGTTCAAAAAAAGCCAAAGGTTCCTGGACGTACGCTCGATTTTGGGCCTGGCCCAATTGAATGGTTTCTAACCTAGAATTTCCTAGGGGTTCTACCTTCCCACTTTCATTCACTCCTCATGCTGCTCCTCTCAAATGAGGCCAATGCTTCCTTCTCTCTGATCAAAAGGGTTCAGAGACACTCACTTCTGTCACTCAACGACCACGTCTTCTTCCGATTGACCACCGCGGACCAGACTAGCCACCGCAACGAAGGTGGCCACCGTATCACTGCCTCTACGGACCAGCTACCATGCCGTCGTCTCTCTCGATCTATCCACCGTGCCACGCCGCGCCATACCGCGCCACTGCTTCCTTGCTCTTGTCTGCATTCTCCGATACTGGCAACCTAGGGAGGGGTTCGTCTCCGCCAGTTCAAACATGCGGGCTGCCTCTTCTTCGTCGAGCTCTCCGCCTTTCACCGCCGAGACCATCGTCGGCCATCGCTCCAGCTCATCCCTTCATTCTTGGATTGTGCGATGGGTTTTGGATTTGGTTTGTTGAGATTGGCCGTGAGCGTGAGAGTTAGGAAGGAGAGAGGGAACGTGGTGAAACAGAGAATGAATGAAAGGGGAGGTTGGTGATGAGGGAACTCATGATGTTCAGAGGAAAAGCATTCATGATGGAATAAGCATAAGAAGCAGTTATGCAGTAAGCGGTCATGATGAGTCTGGATGTACAGATGAAACAGAGACTTACCTGTTGCTACGGCTGCTGCTATCGTTCGCTGCGTAGCCGGTGATCTCTTCTCGCCGGTGCCGGTGCCAATGCTGACTCTGGATGATGATTCCAGATGATGGTTCCTCGTGTGCCCTCCTTTCCCCTTTTCCTCTCTCTGATCCAAAAAAATCCTCTCCCCAAAATCTTTGGAATCCTCCTCGTAACCACCTGGTCCCCCTTTTTTTTCCAAAAAAATCTTAGAAAAATCCTTTCTAACAACCTTGTCTCCCTCCTTCAGACACGCGTCCCATTCATCCTCTCCCCCTTTTCCACGTTTTTTTTTTATTTTTTTTATTTTTTTATTTCAATTTTATTTTATTTTTTAATTATTTTTAATTTTATTTTTCAATTTTTTAATTATTTTGATTAATTAACTCTATTAAAACAAATTGAAAATACGAAATAAAATAGAAATTGAATTAAAAGCAAAGATCTAAATACATAAAAATAGAATAAAACAAAAAGGTAAAATAAAATAAAAGGAAAATAATAAATAACCAATAAAAACAATCTTTTACAACCCGGACAAAATTGAGTGTTGACAGCTGCCCCTCTTTACTTAGATATTACTAAATAATATGAAAATTTAATCTTTTCGTATTATTTAAGTAAAGCTAAGTAAAGATAAAAACACTAATTTTGTCCGAGTTTCAATCATGAAAGAAAACGAACAAAATGATTCAAGTCACGATACCAAACGACCAATGTCAAGTAAAGTATCAGTAACAAAAACTAAAACCTGGATTTGACCATTGCCTCGCAGAGGGCCAAACTCACAGAACTGAAATTTAAATCCGACCATTGCCATGCAGAGGGTCAATAACAGAAAATTAAACCTGGATTTGACCATTGCCTCGCAGAGGGCCAAACTCACAGAACAGAAATTTAAATCCGACCATTGCCATGCAGAGGGTCGATAACAGAAAATTAAAACCTGGATTTGACCATTGCCTCGCAGAGGGCCAAACTCACAGAACAGAAATTTAAATCCGACCATTGCCATGCAGAAGGTCGATAACAGAAAATTAAAACCTGGATTTGACCATTGCCTCGCAGAGGGCCAAACTCACAGAACAGAAATTTAAATCCGACCATTGCCATGCAGAAGGTCGATAACAGAAAATTAAAACCTGGATTTGACCATTGCCTCGCAGAGGGCCAAACTCACAGAACAGAAATTTAAATCCGACCATTGCCATGCAGAGGGTCGATAACAGAAAATTAAAACCTGGATTTGACCATTGCCTCGCAGAGGGCCAAACTCACAGAACAGAAATTTAAATCCGACCCTTGCCATGCAGAGGGCCGATAACAGAAAATTAAAACCTTGATTTGTAGCTTTGAAAAGTTGATAAATGCCGAGTTAAACATGAAGATTTTGCAAACAATTCTCCTTGCTTCCTTTGAGATGATGTTATGTCATGATGGTGCATGAATGCCTAGATGCATGAGACTTTCATTTTGTTCTTTTCTTTTACTCTCGCTTTTCATCATCATCATTTTTTTTTTTTTTTTGAAAGCTCCATGCTTGGAATCCATTGTTAATATTGTCATCAAACACGATGTACGTTCAAAACGCATTCCTTAAAAACAACGTTGATATGTATAAAACCCTTTGATGAGCAGGAAGAAAGTGTAACCCTGAGTTTAAAATTCTTTTTATCGCTTTTTGCAATCCAAATTAACTTGAACCCTGTAGGATGTGGAAGAATGGTTATGAAAAGCAGATGAATAATGATTTTCTGTGAGCAAGTATTAACGTATGTGTGTCCCTTATTTGGGGGAAAGTGCTATTAACATGTTGGGCTCCCATATTGCCCCAATTTTGTACAATAAGTATGCTTTGGAAAAGTGAAAAGATTTGTATATGAAGGATTCCCCCCAAATTGGACGATCTTCGATTGACAGGGAGACCTTTTTTTTTTTTTTTTTTTTTTTTTTTTTTTTTTTTTTTTTTTTTTTTTTTTTTTAAACTGAATGCGTCGTTCACCACATCATTTTGTTTCCAAGTTAAATTCGTGAGAAAGATTAGGACAAACATTTTTCAGTCAGCGTGGACTTTTATTGGCTTGTACCGTGGCTAAAGGTCAAAGGGTTTTTGAAAGAAAGGATAATGAAGGCCCAAATAAGTGTTTGACGGTTAAAGTCTTTAAACAAGAATCATTTGCAAGGTGCCCAGTCAACTGTCTTTAGAGATTTGAACTTCAGGCATCCTTTATTGTTGTTTTTTTTTTCTTCATTTTTTTTTTGTTGCCCCTGCTGTGGTCCTTTATGATATTTTCCTTTTTATTTTTGTTTTGTTTTTCTTTCTTCCTTTTAGAGATTTCCCCCTCAACTTTGGATGCTTATGATGTATCTTTTTAAGTTGACGTCGATATGCTAATAATTCTTGTCTAGGGTGATGAAAACAATTATGAATTTTGGCTCAAAAGGGGTGCAATTGGATGAACTGCTTTTGACGATTGGATAACGAAAAATGGCCACACGTCACTCTGAATCTTGTTTGTCTGATTTTCTCTTGAACTTAAACCTGAAACAAAACTATGTAGTGTTTGACACATCCACTTCATTTTTCCTTTGCTTTGTTTTCCCTCTTTTTCTTTCTTTTTTTTTTTTTTATATATATATATATATATCTCCCTGATCAACGGATTATCGATGATATGTAACATAATGAAAACTGCCCCAATATTAGGCGGCGAAATCCTTCATCTTGTGGGAAACAAAAATTAGGGTTCAAGTAATGTGAATGCAGATGCTTTATCAAGAAAAGAACACCGGTTACTCCCAAAACCTTGAATCAGGGAAGTACTCACCAACGGTATTTTTCAAAACTTTTTTTTTTTTCGAAAAATACTATGTCCTTGACAACTTTATTAACAACAAACTCAACATGTAACCCCTTTTTTTTCTTTTCACCTTTTTTTTCGTTTTTCCTTTTCGACATCCTCCAGGACCGAGCTTGCCAACCTGATATACTGTGATGCTTTTATCAACACGCGTTTACTTATTTTCGTTTTCATTTCCCCTTTACTACTTAACAGCTCAGCGTGACATGCAATATTTCAGATGGAATGCAAACAACCAAAATATGAATGAACTCATGTGAAATTTATTTAGTGAATAAAACACAGAGTACAATAAGCGTTAAAGACAATATCAACATCCCTTTAATAGCAACCACTATCACGGAATCATCATGCGTAAAACTTTTTTACTGCATCAGAATTAACTGGCAATGGTAACTCCTCTCCGTCCATTCTCGTGAGAATTAGTGCCCCACCAGAAAATGCTTTCTTCACTACAAATGGCCCTTCATAATTTGGAGTCCATTTGCCTCTATGATCCTTTTGTATGGGTAGAATCTTCTTCAACACCAGCTCACCTTCATGAAATTCTCTTGGGTGTACTTTTTTGTCAAATGCCTTCTTCATTCTTCTTTGATACAATTGTCCATGGCATACTGCTGTTAGTCTCTTTTCATCGATGAGATTGAGCTGGTCGAAACGAGCTTGAACCCACTCCGCCTCTTCTAATTGGGTTTCCATTAAAACTCGTAAGGACGGAATTTCCACTTCAAACGGAAGTACTGCTTCCATTCCATATACAAGCGAGAAAGGCGTTGCCCCAGTCGATGTTCGTACCGAAGTGCGATAACCATGTAAAGCAAAAGGAAGCATTTCATGCCAATCCTTATACGTGACCACCATCTTCTGCACAATCTTCTTGATATTTTTGTTAGCAGCCTCTACTGCCCCATTCATCTTTGGACGATAAGGAGAAGAATTAAGATGATGAATTTTGAACTCCTCACATAACTCTGTCATCATCTGGTTGTTCAAGTTAGTGGCATTATCAGTGATGATCCTGTTAGGGAGCCCGTATCTGCAAATCAACTCCCTTTTTATGAACTTGGTCACCACCTTTCTGGTCACATTAGCATAAGAAGCGGCCTCAACCCACTTGGTGAAGTAGTCGATTGCGACTAATATGAAACGGTGTCCATTTGACGCCTTTGGCTCTATAGCTCCGATGACATCTATTCCCCACATCGAAAAGGGCCATGGTGCAGACAACACGTTCAAGGTCGTGGGTGGAACATTGATATTACTTGCGTATACCTGGCATTTCTCACACTTTCTCACATGTGTACAACAATCATTTTCCATAGTCAACCAAAAATACCCCGCTCTCAGTATCTTCCTGGCCATTGAGTGCCCATTCATGTGCGTGCCAAATGTACCCTCGTGCACTTCTTTTAGTATCAGCTCGGCTTCTTTTGCATCTACGCATCTAAGGAGAACCATATCATGATTCCTCTTATATAGAATATCCCCACTCAAAATGAAACTGCCAACCAACCTCCTTAACGCCCTTTTATCGTTTTCTGATGCCTTCTCTGGATATTCTCGGGTTCTAAGATAATGCTTGATATCAAAGTACCAAGGTTTACCATCTACCTCTTCTTCGATGAAATGACAGTACGCTGGCTTCGCATGACTCTTCATTTCAATCATTGGCAATTCTGCATCTTGATCAACTTCAAACATCGATGACAAAGTAGCCAATGCGTCTGCTAATTGATTATCTTCTCGCGGTATATGATTAAACGTGATGGAATCGAAATACTCAATTAATCCCTTGATGTAAGCTTGGTATGGAATTAATTTAGTATCCCTAGTCTCCCATTCTCCCTTCAATTGATGGATGACCAAAGCTGAATCTCCATATACATCCAGAATTTTTGCTTTAGACTCTATTGCTGCTCGAATACCCATGGCACAGGCTTCATATTCTGCGATATTATTCGTGCAATTAAAACACAACCTTGCCGTCATTGGAATGTATTGATTCTTAGGAGAGATAAGCACTGCCCCTATTCCATGCCCCATTACATTCGAGGCCCCATCGAATAATACCGTCCAGGCTTTTTCATCTTTGTCCTCTTTGTTCTCAGCAAATAAAGCCATGATATCTTCATCAGGAAATTCAGGTTGCATTGGCTGATAATCATTAATGGGCTGATGGGCTAAATATTCCGCTAAAGCGCTACCCTTGATAGATTTCTGAGTAACATATACAATGTCATACTCCGATAATAGCATCTGCCATCGAGCTATCCTTCCAGTGAGAGCAGACTTTTCAAAAATATACTTGATAGGATCCATCTTGGATATCAACCAAGTAGAGTGGCTCAACATGTATTGCCTTAGACGATGAGTAGCCCACGCCAGTGCACAACAAGTTCGTTCTAACGACGAATATCGTTGTTCGCAATCTGTGAATCTTTTGCTCAAGTAATATATAGCATGCTCTCTTTTCCCGTCTTCATCATGCTGACCCAATACACAACCCATTGAATTATCCAATACGGTCAAATACAAAATGAGCGGCCTTCCTGGCATAGGTGGACGCAATACAAGAGGGTCTTGCAGGTATTGTTTGACTTTTTCAAAAGCAACTTGACAATCTTCATTCCAGACTACGGCCTGATTTTTCCGTAGTAACTTGAACATTGGTTCACAAGTATCAGTTAATTGGGAGATGAACCTAGCAATGTAATTCAATCTTCCCAAAAAACCTCGAACCTCCTTTTCTGTTCTGGGCGCAGGCATTTCCGTTATCGCTCTTACTTTGTCCGGATCAACTTCTATCCCTCTTTGACTGACAATGAAGCCCAACAATTTTCCAGACTTTACTCCAAACGTGCATTTGGCAGGATTTAATCTGAGTTTGTACTTTCTCAGTCTCTCAAATAATTTCCTTAGATTGAAAATATGCTCCTCTTCTGATTCAGACTTTGCAATCATGTCATCCACATAAACTTCAATTTCCTTATGCATCATATCATGAAAAAGTGTCACCATTGCCCTTTGGTATGTTGCCCCAGCATTCTTGAGTCCGAAAGACATAACCTTATAGCAGAATGTTCCCCACAACGTGATAAAGGTCGTTTTTTCCATATCTTCCGGTGCCATTTTAATTTGATTATATCCCGAGAATCCATCCATGAACGAAAATAACGAAAATTTGGCCGTATTATCAACCAGAGTATCGATGTGTGGTAACGGGAAATTATCCTTCGGACTTCCTTTATCTCATCCTTCTCTCCCAAGTTGAGTATTTCAATCTCCTCCTGATGGGGTTTTATCTCCTTAGATTCTTGTTCCACTAATCTCAACAATTCTGGAGAGGGTTCTTCTACATCATCTTCGAAATCATCTTCCGTATTATTGATAGGGTGCTCAAAATTAGGAACATTGATATCATTATTTTCAAAACAATCATTGTCACATCTGCATCATTTAAATTTATGAAAAAGTATAAATAAATAAGATAAACAAAGAAAAATGCCAAATGATGATGAAATGCAACTTTATTATCACGCTGAGTGAAAAGTAAAAAGAATAAATCCGCGAAACCTCAGTTCTAAAGCCCCAATCGAAACTATAAGCTTAATTAAAACTATTACATTTTGTTCACATTAAGCATCACAGGTAAATCCAGTGTTTCCCAATTGTTGAGTTGAGTATCAGGGGAGCAAGCCCACACAAAGCTCGAACTTTGAGGCCTTTCTTCATCCTCCACCGCTGCTATCTGACCAGTGTTGATCCACCCAGCACTGCGGAAACTTTCCTTGATGTCAACAATGTGAATTTTGCTCTCTCTGGGCCCTCGTCTTTCTGCACGGGCCAGACTGCGCTCTTTTCTTTCTTCAATCACTCTTTTCCTGTCTTCCTTGGTAGGTTTATACCCCAAGCCATATCTGTTCTTGTTTTCAACGATTTCTAGAGGGAATGCTCGCCCCTGCCGATATTTACCCAAACCTTCCCTATATATATAGCCCTCTTTTAGCATAATCTTGGCCATCATAATAGAAGCACATGATAGACGAGGATTTACTGGAAACGGTTCCACACAAGCATTTCCCACAATTTCCAACGATTGGAAGGCTGTCTCGAGAGCTTCTTCAGCCGCCTCAATGTAGCGCGTGGATGATGGCCCACTCACAAGAAGATCCTCTTCTCCTGATACTATCACCAGCTTATCTCCTATCACATACTTCAACTTCTG
Source organism: Vigna umbellata (assembly GCF_029865625.1). Lineage (NCBI taxonomy): Eukaryota > Viridiplantae > Streptophyta > Magnoliopsida > Fabales > Fabaceae > Vigna > Vigna umbellata. Next base: position 27,587,999 of record NC_142166.1, read on the forward strand.
GTGTAGTGTAGAAGGCACAACTCCCGCCGAATGAATCCATGGGCGCCCCAACAGACAACTATAAGCTGGCAGGATATCCATAACTTGGAACGTTATTTGAAAAACACATGGGCCAACTTGCATTGGTAATTCCACCTCTCCCATCACTTCTCTTTTACTACCATCAAACGCCCTCACAATCATTGAACTAGGCCTCATATGCATTCCTTCGCAAGGTAGCTTTTCCAGAGTTGCTTTCGGCATGACATTCAAGGAGGACCCATTGTCCACTAAAACACGCGCAATAACATGATCCAGGCATTTCACAGAGACGTGAAGAGCCTTGTTATGCCCTCTTCCCTCAGCTGGTATCTCATCATCCGTAAAAGTGAGATAATTATTAGCAACAATATTGCCAACAATACCTTCGAATTTATTCAACGAAATACCTTGCTCCACATGAGCCTCACTGAGTATCTTCATTAGCAACTTTCTATGTGATGCCGAATGCATGAGCAAGTCTAACAAGGATATACGAGCAGGCATACGATTTAACTGTTCCACCACCTTATATTCACTTTGTTGTATGAATTTTAAAAATTCGCAAGCCTCCTCTTCAGAAACTTCTCTCCTCTCTTCCTTGTCGGGGATTTCCTCTGTCTGTGCACCCTTCCCCTTTAAGAACTCTTTTGCCTTCGCGGCCATCGTTGCTTCCCTATCATTAACCCTTTCTCGAGCCAACTCTGGTGATGTGAAAATTCGACCACTCCTAGTCATTCCCCCTATTCCTGATATGTTTTTGACGACAGGGTCGACGCTTTGCGTTTCGCCTGACGCATGCGTCCCATATCTCCATGGGACGGCTTTTTCGTTCTTGTAAGGAAAAGGGGCTGGTACATGGATAACTACAGGCGACCTTCCTTGAGTTGGTGGGATAGAAGTAGTCTTAGTGAAACGAATCACTAATGGTTCTGGTAAAATCATACCGGATTCATCACCAGTCTGTGCAAATACATCTCCCTCCTCCCTCTTGTAACATACTTGCATCAGACCACGATCTAGCAGGTCTTGCAGAATTTCTTCAAATTCAACACACTCCTCAATAGAGTGCTCAGCCTCTGGGTGGAGCGCGCATGCCATACTCTCATCATAATCACCCTTCAAGATACCCACTTTCAGCAATGCCTCCAAAATAAACCTCCTAGAGCTCTTGACTTCTTTCACATTTCTCACCAGCTCATGCTCTTTCACTTCGACAGCATTCGTCGAAGCACTTCCATGCCCAGATAAAGGATTGGACTCAACACTAGGCTTATCCTCTTGGAACTTTAACCACCCGGAATCAATTAGAGTCTGTACTTTATGCTTGAAAGCCAAACACCTCTCAGTGGAATGACCAGCGGCCCCTCCATGATAACTACACTTTGCATCTGCATCATAACCTCTTGGATACGGAGGCTGCAAAGGCTTCAGGGGACAAACAACAACTAAACCTTGTTTGATAAGATGAGGCAATAATTTCGTATAAGTTGTAGGAATTGGGGTAAAGTTAACATAATTTCTTTCTTGGTTCCTTCTTGGATAAGCATTTGGACCCACATTCATATTGGAACCTACATTTGCCCCTCCCCTCCAATTATTCGTCGGGATGTATTGTGGTTGATAGTATCCCGGTTGTTGTTGAGGCCTAATTTGATGACCAAATGACGCGTTAGCTGCATGTGGATGTTGACCCCAGTATGGTCGATAGTTATGAGTGGGAGCCTGACCTCTCCACACGGGGGTTGCAGATGCTGCATGCACATCTCCCTCCTTTCTTTTCCCTGAGTTGAAATTGGGTTTTTTGGAGTTTGCACCCGCCGACGAGCCATATGCAATCTTCCCATTTTTCAACCCGATCTCTATTCGCTCGCCTATCACGATGATATCGGCGAAATTTGAAGATACATTTCCCACCATATGTTCATAAAATGGTGGTTGGAGCGTATTTACAAACATTGCCACCATTTCTTTATCATACAAAGGCGGCTCAACTTGTGCAGCCAATTCCCTCCACCGCTGAGCATACTCCTTAAAAGTTTCGTTGTCTTTCTTCGACATGTTTTGCAGCTGTAAACGATCTGGCGCGACATGTGTATTGTATATGTACTGCTTCACAAAAGCATCAGCCAAGTCTGCCCAACAACGAATTCGAGTCGGCTCCAAATGGGTATACCAGTTTAACGTCACTCCAGCCAAACTATCTTGAAAAACATGGATGAGCAGCTGCTCATCATAAGCATATGCAGCCATCTTTCTGCAAAACATGGTTAGATGGCTCTTTGGGCATGTCTTTCCCTTATACTTCTCAAAATCTGGCGCCTTGAACTTATGTGGAATTTTGACGCCAGGAACCAAGCTCAATCTAGAAACATCCCCAAATCCATAACTTTCATACCCCTCCACAGCCCTCAATCTTGCCTCTAGGCTCTCGAGTTTATCCTTTGCCCCATCGACATTACTAGTTACCCCCTGAAACGAAGTATATGGCGCAACCCTTGTAGAAAAGCCCTCTCCGGTAATCACAGGTGGCACCGGGGTTACTCGTATTCCATCAGTCATGCTTGCATGCATCCCTTCATTTACCATAGGTGCAGACATTACAACAGGTCCCTGAGTATTGATTGGCGGTATGTTAGCAGTGGTAGGGAAAGAGAATGAAGCCTGCTCCCCTTCTGTGTATTCATCCACTTCCTTCACATCCTCTACTTCGTCCCCTTCGTCCACTTCGTCAACTTCGTCCACTTCCTCCACTTCCTCCACTTCCTCCACTTCGTCCATTTCCTCCACTTCGTCCACTTGGTTCACTTCGTCCACTATTTCCACCTATTCCACTTCGTCAAATTCGTCAACTTTGTCCAATTCTTCCAAATCGTCCACTTCTTCCACTTCGTCCACTTCGTCCACTTCGTCCACTTCGTCCACTTCCTCCCCTTCCTCCACTTCCTCCACTTCCTCTACTTCTTCCACTTCATCCACCTCGTCCACTTCCTCCACTTCCTCCACTTCCTCCCCTTCCTCCACTTCCTCCACTTCCTCTACTTCGTCCACCTCGTCCACTTCCTCCACTTCCTCCATTTTGTCAACTTCGTCAACTTCTTCGACTTCGTCTTCTTCGTCCACTTCCTACACGTCCTCCACTTCGTCCACTTCGTCCACTTCTTCCAATTCGTCCACTTCTTGCACTTCCTCCACTTCCTCCACTTCCTCCCCTTGCTCCACTTCCTCCACTTCCTCTACTTCCTCTACCTCTTCCACTTCGTCCACCTCGTCCACTTCATCCACTTCGTCCATTTTGTCAACTTCGTGAACTTCTTCGACTTTGTGTACTTCCTCCACTTCCTCAACTTCCTCCACTCCCTCCAATTAGTCCACCTCGTCAACTTCGTCCAGTTCTTCCACTTCCTCTACTTCCTCCCCTTCCTCCACTTCCTCCACTTTCTCTACTTCGTCCACTTCGTCTGCTTCCTCCACTTCGTCCACCTCGTCCACTTCCTCCACTTCCTCAACTTTTTGAACTTCGTCAACTTCTTCCACTTCATCTACTTTGTCCACTTCCTCCATTCCTCCACTTCCTCCACTTCCTCCACCTCCTTCACTTCCTCCACTTAGTCCACTTCGTCAACTTCCTCCACTTTCTCCACTTCCTCCCCTTCCTCCACTTCCACCACTTCCTCCACTTCCTCTACTTCCTCCACCTCGTCTACTTCCTCCACTTCGTCCACCTCGTCAAGATCCTCCACTTGCCCAACTTCCTCCACTTCCTCCACTTCCTCCTCTATTTCCTCTACTTCCTCCACTTCCTCCACATCCTCCACTTCCTCCGTTTCGTCCACTTCGTCCACTTCGTACACTTTGTCCACTTCGTCTACTTTGTCAACTCCGTCCACCTCGTCCACTTCCTCCACTTCGTCCACCTCGTCCACTTCCTCCACTTCGTCCGCTTTGTGAACTTCGTCAACTTCTTCCACTATTTCTACTTCGTCCACTTCCTCAACTTCCTCCACTTCGTCCACTTAATCCACTTCGTCATCTTTGTCCACTTCCTCCACTTCCTCCCCTTCCTCCACTTCCTGTACTTCCTTCACTTCGTCCACCTCGTCCACTTCCTCCACTTTTTTCACTTCCTTCATTACCTCCACTTCGTCCACCTCGTCCACTTCCTCCACTTCGCCCACCTCGTCCACTTCCTCCACTTCGTTCGCTTTGTGAACTTCGTCAACTTCTTCCACTATTTCTACTTCGTCCACTTCCTCAACTTCCTCCACTTCGTCCACTTAATCCACTTCGTCAAGTTCGTCCACTTCCTCCACTTCCTCCCTTTCCTCCACTTCCTCCACTTCCTCGACTTCCTCCACTTCCTCTACTTCCTCCACTTCATCCACCTCGTCCACCTCCTCCACTTTTTTCACTTCCGTCATTACCTCCACTTCGTCAACTTGGTCCACTTCGTCCAATTCGCCAACTTTGTCAACTTCGTCCACTTCCTCCACTTCCTCTACTTCGTCCACTTAGTCCAGTTCGTCCACTTCGTGCACTTTGTCCATTTCGTGCACTTCGTCCACTTCGTCAACTTCGTCCACTTCGTGCACATCCTCCACTTCGTCCATTTCGTCCATGTCGTCCACTTCGTCCACCTCGTCCACCTCGTCCACTTTCTCCACTTCCTCCACTTCCTCCCCTTCCTTCACTTTCTCCACTTCCTCCACTTCGAGCACTTCGTCAACTTCGTCTACTTCGTCCACTTCGTACACTTCGTCAACCACTTCATCCACTTCCTCCACTTCGTCCACTTCCTCCACTTCCTCCACTTCCTCTCTCTACATCCTCCACTTCGTCCACCTCGTCCACTTCCTTCACCTCCTCCACTTCCTCCACTTCCTCCACTTCCTCCACTTCCTCCACTTCGTCAACTTCCTCCACTTTCTCCACTTCCTCCACTTCCTCCACTTCCTCCACTTCCTCCACTTCCTCCCCTTCCTCCACTTTCTTCACTTCCTCCACTTTGTCAACTTCGTCCACTCCGTCAACTTCGTCTAGTTCGTCCACTTCGTCAACTTCGTCAGCTTTCTCAACATCGTCAACTTCGTCCACCTCGTGCACTTCCTCCACTTCGTCCACTTAGTCCACTTCGTCCACTTATTCCACTTAGTCAACTTCGCCACTTCCTCCACTTCGTTCACTTCTTCTTCCGCTTCTTCCACTTCTTCCACTTCCTCCACTTCCTTCACTTCCTCCCCTTCCTCCACTTCCCCACTTCCTCCACTTCGTCCATCTCGTCCACTTCTTCTACCACTTCTTCCACTTCGTCCACTTCCTGCACTTACTCGACTTACTCTACTTCGTCAACTTCTTACTCTACTTCGTCAACTTCATCCTATTCCTCCACTTCCTCCTCTTGCTCAACTACGTTCACTTTGCCCACTTCGGCCACATCGTCAACTTCATCCACTTCTTCCACTTCTGCCACTTCGTCAACTTCGTCCACTTCCTCATTTCCTCCAGTCCGTCCACTTCGACCACTACGTCAACTTCGTCCTCTTCGTCAAATTCGTAAACTTCGTCCACTTTGTCAATTTCCTTCGCTTCCCCAACTTTGTACACTTCCTCCACTTCCTCACTTCCTCAACTTCGTCCACTTCGTCAACTTCGCCAACTTTGTCCACTTTGTTAACATCGCCAACTTCGTAAACTTCGTTCACTTCATCCACTTCCTCGACTTCGTCCACTTCGTACACGTAGTCCACTTCCTCCAGTTCCTCCACTTCTTCTACTTCCTCCACTTCCTCCACTTCTTCCACTTCGTCCACTTCTTCTACTTCGTCCACTTCGTCCACTTCCTCAACTTCGTCCACTTCGTCCACTTATTCCACTACGTCAACTTCGTCAACTTCGTGCACTTCGTCGACTTTGTCCACTTCGTCGACTTTGTCCACTTCGTCCACTTCCTGCGCTTCGTCCATATAGTCCACTTCGTCCACTTTGTCAACTTCGTCCACTTCCTCCACTTCCTCCACTTCCTCTACCTACTCCACTTCGTCCACTTGTGAACTTCGTCCACTTGCTCCACTTCGTCCACTACGACAACTTCGTCCACTTCGTCCAGCTCGTCCACTTGGTCCAACTCGTCAACTTCGTCCACTCCGTCCACTTCGTCCACTTCTTCTTACGCTTCTTCCACTTCTTGCACATTGTCGACCTCGTCCAGTTCCTCCACTTCCTCACCTTCCTCCACTTCCTCCCCATCCTCCACTCCCTCCACTTCCTTAACTTCCTCCACTTCGTCCACCTTTTCAACTTCCTCCACGACCTCCACTTCGCCAACTTCGTCAACTTCGTTCACTTCGTCCTCTTCGTCCACTTCCTCCACATCGTCCATTTTGTAGACTTCGTCAACTTCGTCTACTTCGTCCACTTTTTCAACTTCATAATTCGACAACTTCATCCACTTCCTCCACATCCTCTACTTCCTCCCCTTCGTCCACTTCGTCAACTTCGTCCACTTCGTCAACTTCGTCCACTTCCTCCACTTCCTCCACTTCCTCCACTTCCTCCACTTCCTCCACTTCCTCCACTTCCTCCCCTTCCTCCACTTCCTCCACTTCCTCCCCTTCCTCCACTTCCTCCACTTCCTCTACTTCCTCCACTTCGTCCACCTCGTCCACTTCCTCCACTTCCTCCAATTCGTCCATTTCGTCCATTTCGTCCACTTTGTCCACTTCCTGCACTTCGTCCATTTCGTCCACTTAGTCCACTTCGTCAACTTCCTCCACATCGTCCACTTCCTCCACTTCCTCCCCTGCCTCTACTTCCTTCTCTTCCTCCACTTCTTCCACTTTGTCGAGTTCGTCCACTTTTTCATCCATGCGAAGTTCGTCAAATTTGTCTATTTCGTCCACTTCGTCCACTTCCTCCATTTCTTCCACTTCCTCCACTTCCTCCACTTAGTCCACCTCGTCAACTTCGTCAACTTCGTCCACTTCATCCACTTCCTCCACTTCCTCCACTTCTTCTACTTCCTCCACTTCCTCCACTTCGTCCCCTTTCTCCAATTCCTCAACTTCGTCCACTTCTTCTTCCTCTTCGTCCACATCGTCCACTTGCTCCACTTTCCCCACTTCCTCCACTTCCTCCACTTCCTCCACTTCGTCAAATTCGTCCAGTTCGTCAACTTCGTCCACTTCGTCATCTTCGCCCATTTCTTCTTCCACTTCTTCCACTCCGTCCACTTCCTCGACTTCCACGACTTCCTCCTCTACTCCCTCTACTTCCTCCATTTCGTCCATTTCGTCCACTTCGTCCACGTTGTACACTTCGTCCACTTTATCCACTTCGTCAACTTCATCCACTTCGCCCACTTCGTCAACTTCATCCACATCGTATACTTCGTCCACCTCCTCCACTTCGTCTACTTTGTACACTTCGTTCACTTCGTCCACTTCATCCACTTCTTCGTCCGCTTCTTCCCCTCCTTCCACTTCCTCCACTTCCTCCCGTTGCTCCACTTCCTCCACTTCCTCCACTTCCTCCCCTTCCTCCACTTCCTCCGGTTCCTCCCCTTCCTCCACTTCCTCCACTTCCTCTACTTCCTCCACTTCGTCCACCTCGTCTACTACCTCCACTTCCTCCACTTCCTCTACATCCTCCACTTCCTCCACCTCGTCCACTTCCTCCACCTCCTCCACTTCGTCCACTTCGTCCACTTCGTCAACTTCCTCCACTTCCTCCACTTCCTCCACTTCCTCAACTTCCTCCACTTCCTCCACTTCCTCCCCTTCCTCCACTTTCTTCACTTCCTCCACTTTGTCAACTTCGTCCACTTCGTCAACTTCGTCTAGTTCATCCACTTCGTCAACTTCGTCAGCTTTCTCAACTTCGTCAACTTCGTCCACCTCCTCCACCTCGTGCACTTCCTCCACTTCGTCCACTTAGTCCACTTCGTCCACTTATTCCACTTCGTCAACTTCGCCACTTCGTCAAATTCGTCAACTTTGTCCACTTCGTTCACTTCTTCTTCCACTTCTTCCACTTCCTCCACTTCCTCCCCTTCCTCCACTTCCCCCACTTCCTCCACTTCGTCCATCTCGTCCACTTCTTCTACCACTTCTTCCACTTCCTCCACTTCCTCCACTTCGTCAACTTCGTCCTATTCCTCCACTTCCTTCTCTTGCTCAACTACGTCCACTTTGTCCACTTCGTCCACATCGTCAACTTCATTGACTTCCTCCACTTCTGCTACTTCGTCCACTTCCTCATTTCCCTCCAGTCCGTCCACTTCGACCACTACGTCAACTTCGTCCTCTTCGTCAAATTCGTAAACTTCGTCCACTTCGTCAATTTCCTCCGCTTCCCCAACTTTGTACACTTCCTCCACTTCCTCACTTCCTCAACTTCGTCCACTTCGTCAACTTTGTCCACTTTGTCAACATCGCCAACTTCGTCAACTTCGTTCACTTCGTCCACTTCCTCGACTTCGTCCACTTCGTACATGTAGTCCACTTCCTCCACTTCCTCCACTTCTTCTACTTCCTCCACTTCCTCCACTTCCTCCACTTCCTCCACTTCCTCCACTTCTTCTACTTCCTCCACTTCCTCCACTTCCTCAACTTCGTCCACTTCGTCTACTTATTCCACTACGTCAACTTCGTCAACTTCGTCTACTTCATCGACTTTGTCCACTTCGTCCACTTCCTGCACTTTGTCCATATAGTCCACTTCGTCCACTTTGTCCACTTTGTCAACTTCGTCCACTTCGTCCACTTCCTCCACTTCCTCTACCTACTCCACTTCGTCCACTTGTCAACTTCGTCCACTACGTCAACTTCGTACACTTCGTCCACCTCGTCCACTTCATCAACTTCGTCCACTCCATCCACTTCGTCCACTTCTTCTGACGCTTCTTCCACTTCTTCCACATTGTCGACCTCGTCCAGTTCCTCCACTTCCTCACCTTCCTCCAGTTCCTCCCCATCCTCCACTTCCTCCACTTCGTCCACCTTTTCAATTTCCTCCACGTCCTCCACTTCGCCAACTTCGTCAAATTCGTTCACTTCGTCCTCTTCGTCCACTTCCTCCACATCATCCATTTCGTCCACTTCGTTCACTTCGTCAACTTCGTCTACTTCGTCCACTTTGTCAACTTCAAAATTCGACAACTTCCTCCACATCCTCTACTTCCTCCCCTTCGTCCACTTCCTCAACTTCGTCCACTTCGTCAACTTCGTCCACTTCGTCAACTTCATCCACTTCATCCACTTCCTCCACTTCCTCCACTTCCTCCACTTCCTCCACTTCCTCCACTTCCTCCACTTCCTCCACTTCCTCCACTTCCTCCCCTTCATCCACTTCCTCCACTTCCTCCCCTTCCTCCACTTCCTCCACTTCCTCTACTTCCTCCACTTCGTCCACCTCGTCCACTTCCTCCACTTCCTCTAATTCGTCCATTTCGTCCATTTCGTCCACTTCGTCCACTTCCTGCACTTCGTCCAGTTTGTCCACTTAGTCCACTTCGTCAACTTCCTCCACATCGTCCACTTCCTCCACTTCCTCCCCTGCCTCTACTTCCTTCACTTCCTCCACTTCCTCCACTTCTTCCACTTTGTCGAGTTCGTCCACTTTGTGATCCATGCCAACTTCGTCAAACTTGTCTATTTCGTCCACTTCGTCCACTTCCTCCATTTCGTCCACTTCCTCCACTTCCTCCACTTAGTCCACTTCGTCAACTTTGTCAACTTCGTCCACTTCCTCCACTTCTTCTACTTCCTCCACTTCCTCCACTTCGTCCCCTTTCTCCACTTCCTCAACTTCGTCCACTTCTTCTTCCTCTTCGTCCACATCGTCCACTTGCTCCACTTTCCCCACTTCGTCAACTTCCTCCACTTCCTCCACTTCGTCAAATTCGTCCACTTCGTCAACTTCGTCCACTTCATCCACTTCGTCATCTTCGTCCATTTCTTCTTCCACTTCTTCCACTCTGTCCACTTCCTCGACTTCGACGACTTCCTCCTCTACTCCCTCTACATCCTCCACTTCGTCCATTTCGTCCACTTCGTCAACTTCATCCACTTCGCCCACTTCGTCAACTTCATCCACATCGTATACTTCGTCCACCTCCTCCACTTCGTCTACTTTGTCCACTTCGTTCACTTCGTCCACTTCATCCACTTCTTCGTCCGCTTCTTCCCCTCCTTCCACTTCCTCCACTTCCTCCACTTCCTCCACTTCTTCCCCTTCCTCCACTTCCTCCACTTCCTCCACATCCTCCACTTCCTCCACTTCCTCTACTTCCTCCACTTCGTCCACCTCGTCTACTACCTCCACTTCCTCCACTTCCTCCAATTAGTCCACTTCGTGCACTTCGTCAACTTCGTCCACTTCCTTCACTTCCTCCAATTCGTCCATTTCGTCCATTTCGTCCACTTCTTCCACTTCCTGCACTTCGTCCACTTCGTTAACTTCCTCCACATCGTCCACTTCCTCCACTTCCTCCCCTGCGTCCACTTCCTTCACTTCCTCGACTTCCTACACTTCGTCCACTTTGTCGAGTTCGTCCACTTTGTCATCCATGCCAACTTCGTCAAATTCGTCTATTTCGTCCACTTCCTCCACTTCCTCCATTTCATCCACTTCCTCCACTTCCTCCACTTAGTCCACTTCGTCAACTTCTTCCAGTTCCTCCACTTCCTCCACTTCTTCTACTTCCTCCACTTGCTCCACTTCGTCCCCTTTCTCCACTTCCTCCACTTCTTCTTCCTCTTTGTCCACATCGTCCACTTGCTCCACTTTCCCCACTTCCTCCACTTCCTCGACTTCCTCCACTTCGTCAACTTTGTCAACTTCATCAACTTCGTCCACTTCGTCCACTTCGTCCATTTCGTCCATTTCTTCTGCCACTTCTTCCACTCCGTCTACTTCCTCGATTTCCATGACTTCCTCCTCCACTTCCTCGACTTCGTCCACTTCATACACTTCGTCAACTTCGTCCACATAATCAACTTCGTCCACTTTGCCCACTTCATCAACTTCGTCCACATCGTCAACTTCGTCCACTTCGTCAACTTCCTCCACTTCCTGCACTTCCTCCCCTTCTTCCACTTCCTCCACTTCTTCCACTTCGTCCACTTCCTCCACTTCATCCACTTCGTCAAGTTCGTCCACTTCGTCAACTTCGTCAACTTCGTCAACTTCGTCCACTTCGTCCACTTCCTCCTCTTGCTCCACTTCCTTGACTTCCTCCACTTCAACCCCTTCCTCCATTTCCTCCACTTCCTCCACTTCCTCTACTTCCTCCACTTCGTGCACTTCCATTATTTCGTCCACCTCGTCCACTTCCTCAACTTCCTCCATCAGTTCCTCCACTTTGTGCACTTCGTAGAACTTCGTCCACTTCCTCATTTCCCTCCACTTCGTCCACTTCATCAACTTCCTCCACTTCTAAAACTCCCTCCACTTCCTCCACTTCCTCTACTTCCTCCACTTCCTCCACTTCTTCTACTTCCTCCACTTCCTCAACTTCGTCGATTTCGTCCACTTCTTGTTCCTCTTCGTCCACATCGTCAACTTCGTCCACTTCGTCCACGTCGTCTACTTCCTCGACATCCTCCTCTTCCCCCCCTTCCTCGGTTTCCCCCACTTCCTCCCCCTCCTCCACTTCCTCCACTTCCTCCACCTCGTCCACTTCCTCCACTTCCTCCACTTCCTCCACTTCGTCAACTTCGTCCACTTTGTCAACTTCGCCAACTTCGCCAACCTCGTCCACTTCGTCAACTTCCTCCACTTCCTCTTCGTCTACATCATTGACTTCCCGCTCCTCCTCCACATCCCCCACTTCCTCCTCTTCCTCCACTTCGTCCACTTCCTGTAGTTCCTCCACTTCCTCCACTTCCTCCACTTCCTCCACTTCCTCCACTTCGTCAACTTCGTCAACTTCGTCAACTTCGTCCACTTCGTCCACTTGGTCCACTTTGCTAACTTCGTCCACTTCGTCCACTTCTTCCACTTCGTCATCTTCGTCCACTTCCTCCACTTCGTCAACTTCGTCCACTTCCCCAACGTCGTCCACTTCCTCCACTTCCTCCACTTGCTCCACTTCCTCCACTTCGTCCTGTTCTTCTTCCTCTTCGTCCACATCATCCACTTCCTCCACTTCCACCACTTCCTCCACTTCCTCCACTTCCTCCACTTCCTCCACTTTGTCCACTTCGTCCTCTTCCTCTTCCTCTTCGTCCACATCGTCCACTTCCTCCCCTTCCACCACTTCCTCCCCTTCCTCCACTTCGTCAACTTCGTCCACCTCGTCCATTTCGTCGATTTCTTCTTCCCGTTCTTCCACTCCGTCCACTTCCTCGACATCCTCCACTTCCTCCTCCGCTTCATCCACTTCCTCCACTTCCTCCACTTCGTCCATTTCGTCCACTTCATCCACTTCGTACACTTCGCCCACTTCGTCCACATCGTTACCTTCGTCCACTTCGTCAACTTCGTCCACATCGTCGACTTCGTCCACTTGGTCAACTTCGTCCACATCGTCCACTTCGTCCACTTCGTCAACTTCGTCCAATTCGTCAACGTCCTCTACTTCCTCCACATCCTGCTCTTCCCCCCCTTCCTCGGTTTCCTGCACTTCCTCCACTTCCTCCACCTCGTCCACTTCCTCCTCTTCCCCCACTTCGTCAACTTCGTCCACTTCGCCAACTTCGCCAACTTCGCCGATTTCGTCCACGACGTCCTCCTCCACTTCCTCCACTTAGTCCACTTCCTCCACTTCGTCCGTTTCGTCCACTTCGTCCACTTCGTACACTTCCTCCACTTCCTCCACTTCGTCCCCTTCGTAACCTTCGTCCTACATCGTCGACTTCATCCACGTTCTCCACTTCGTCAAGTTCATCAACTTCTTCCACTTCGTCCACTTCCTCCACTTCCTTCACTTCTTCCACTTCCTCCACTTATTCTTGCACTTCGTCCACTTCGTCCATATCGTCCACTTCCTCCACTTCCTCCACTTCCTTCACTTCCTCCGCTTCCTGCCCTTCCTCCACTTCCTCCACTTCCTCCACTTCGTTCACTTTGTCCATATCGTCAACTTCGTCAACTTCGTCCACTTCATCCTGTCGCAACCAGAATCGCGACGGGACGACGATCCATAAAGAAACGGGTTTTGAAAAGAGATTTGGAGTCGCCACCATAGTTTATTTTGGAAAACTACGGAAAAACCATAAAATGATAAAGCACGGTCCACTAAAACCAAAGATTGGGTTCGGGAGTCGGTTACGCGTGGGGAAGGTGTTAGCACCCCACAACGCCTGCCCTAAGGCAGTACCTTTAACTAAATGCACGGATATGATGTGGTTTTTAAAATGTTTAATTATCCCCTAAAATAAAATTCTAAATAAACAAAACATAGTTTTTAGTTTTTTGGGCCCGACAAGGATTGACCTTGCTCCTACGTATTCTCATTCAAAATGAGAAATCAGGGTTACGTAGTTCTAGTTAAGAGATTGTTTGTTGTTTGGAAAAGCAGATGTTTTTAATTTTTGGAGATTTTATGTTTTTTAATATTTTTGAGAAAAAGAAGGTAATGAGTACTAGGCCAACGCGAACGGTCGCACGAGTACTCATACCTTTAAAATGATATTTAAATATTTTTAATCATCTTTTTTTTTTTTTAAAAAGAGAAATAACGATATTAAGCACTAAGACGATGCGGACGATCACACGAGCACTCATACCGTTATTTACTTATTTAGGAAGACTTGAGAGTATTGAGTGCTAGGCTGATGCTGACGATCGCACGAGCACTCGTACCCTCGTTTAATATTACGTAAATAAGAGAGAAAAGTATTGAACACTAGGACGATGCGAACGATCACACGAGTGTTCAACTTTTAAACGTATTTTTTTGAAATTTTATTTAAGAAAAGGTTTTTAGCACAAGGACGACGCGAGCGGTCACACGTGTGCTTAACCTTCAAAACGTATTTCTTTTGTAAATTTATTTAAAGAAGAAGAAAAGGTTTTTAGCACAAGGACGACGCGAGCGTTCACACGTGTGCTTAACCTTCAAAACTATTTCTTTTGTAAATTTATTTAAAGAAGAAGAAAAGGTTTTTAGCACAAGGACGACGCGAGCGGTCACAAGTGTGCTTAACCTTCAAAACTATTTTTTTTGTAAATTTATTTAGAGAAGAAGAAAAGGTTTTTAGCACAAGGACGACGCGAGCGGTCACACGTGTGCTTAACCTTTAAAACAAATTTTTGTAAATTTATTTAGAGAAGAAGAAAAGGTTTTTAGCACAAGGACGACGCGAGCGGTCACACGTGTGCTTAACCTTTTTAACAAATTTTTGTAATTTTCTATTTTATATATGTATATAAGTAAAATTATTATATATATATATTTTGAAATAATTGGATATTTAAAAGAAATAAATAAGATAAAGTAATAAAATAAAAATGAAATGAAATAAGATAAATAAAAAGGCAAATGAATAATTAAATAATAATAAAAATAGGGGTACCAAAATAAAAATAATATAATGTCGAACGGTCAGTCTAAAAGCTTGGATAACGAACGGTCCGTGGTAAAGGCCGAACGTACGTTAGGAAAAGATTCAGAGTCACGAGCGCTCGTTGTGGAGAGGTGACGAACGTACGTTGAGAAAAATAGACTGAATGACGAGCGTTCGTTGGGTGATACGACGAACGTACGTTGAGTACAGTAAGGTAGATGACGAGCGTTCATTGGATGATGTGACGAACGGACGCTGAGAAGAGGAGGCTAGTCGACGAGCGCTCGTTGGGTAGATGAGGTGGGATAACGAACGCTCGTTATGGAAGAGCGTTCGTTGGGAAGCTGTGGGAAGTGGAGGCCGAATGACGAGCGCTCGTTTGGGACGAGCGTTCGTTGGGAAAATGAGGTTGGATGACGAACGAATGACGAGCGCTCGTTTGGGACGAGCGTTCGTTGGGAAAATGAGGTTGGATGACGAACGCTCGTTATGGACGAGCGTTCGTTGGGAAGATGTGGCTGGATGACGAACGCTCGTTATGGACGAGCGTTCGTTGGGAAGATGTGGCTGGATGACGAACGCTCGTTATGGACGAGCATTCGTTGGGGAAATGTGGCTGGATGACGAACGCTCGTTATGGACGAGCGTTCGTTGGGAAGATGTGGGAAGCTGAGACTGAATGACGAGGGCTCGTTTGGGACGAGCGTTCGTTGTGAAGATGAGGCTGGATGACGAACGCTCGTTATGGACGAGCGTTCGTTGGGAAGATGTGGGAAGTGGAGACCGAATGACGAGCGCTCGTTTGAGACGAGCGTTCGTTGGGAAGATGAGGCTGGATGACGAACGTTCGTTATGGACGAGCGTTCGTTGGGAAGATGTGGCTGGATGACGAACGCTCGTTATGGACGAGCGTTCGTTGGGAAGATGTGGCTGGATGACGAACGTTCAAAAAAAGCCAAAGGTTCCTGGACGTACGCTCGATTTTGGGCCTGGCCCAATTGAATGGTTTCTAACCTAGAATTTCCTAGGGGTTCTACCTTCCCACTTTCATTCACTCCTCATGCTGCTCCTCTCAAATGAGGCCAATGCTTCCTTCTCTCTGATCAAAAGGGTTCAGAGACACTCACTTCTGTCACTCAACGACCACGTCTTCTTCCGATTGACCACCGCGGACCAGACTAGCCACCGCAACGAAGGTGGCCACCGTATCACTGCCTCTACGGACCAGCTACCATGCCGTCGTCTCTCTCGATCTATCCACCGTGCCACGCCGCGCCATACCGCGCCACTGCTTCCTTGCTCTTGTCTGCATTCTCCGATACTGGCAACCTAGGGAGGGGTTCGTCTCCGCCAGTTCAAACATGCGGGCTGCCTCTTCTTCGTCGAGCTCTCCGCCTTTCACCGCCGAGACCATCGTCGGCCATCGCTCCAGCTCATCCCTTCATTCTTGGATTGTGCGATGGGTTTTGGATTTGGTTTGTTGAGATTGGCCGTGAGCGTGAGAGTTAGGAAGGAGAGAGGGAACGTGGTGAAACAGAGAATGAATGAAAGGGGAGGTTGGTGATGAGGGAACTCATGATGTTCAGAGGAAAAGCATTCATGATGGAATAAGCATAAGAAGCAGTTATGCAGTAAGCGGTCATGATGAGTCTGGATGTACAGATGAAACAGAGACTTACCTGTTGCTACGGCTGCTGCTATCGTTCGCTGCGTAGCCGGTGATCTCTTCTCGCCGGTGCCGGTGCCAATGCTGACTCTGGATGATGATTCCAGATGATGGTTCCTCGTGTGCCCTCCTTTCCCCTTTTCCTCTCTCTGATCCAAAAAAATCCTCTCCCCAAAATCTTTGGAATCCTCCTCGTAACCACCTGGTCCCCCTTTTTTTTCCAAAAAAATCTTAGAAAAATCCTTTCTAACAACCTTGTCTCCCTCCTTCAGACACGCGTCCCATTCATCCTCTCCCCCTTTTCCACGTTTTTTTTTTATTTTTTTTATTTTTTTATTTCAATTTTATTTTATTTTTTAATTATTTTTAATTTTATTTTTCAATTTTTTAATTATTTTGATTAATTAACTCTATTAAAACAAATTGAAAATACGAAATAAAATAGAAATTGAATTAAAAGCAAAGATCTAAATACATAAAAATAGAATAAAACAAAAAGGTAAAATAAAATAAAAGGAAAATAATAAATAACCAATAAAAACAATCTTTTACAACCCGGACAAAATTGAGTGTTGACAGCTGCCCCTCTTTACTTAGATATTACTAAATAATATGAAAATTTAATCTTTTCGTATTATTTAAGTAAAGCTAAGTAAAGATAAAAACACTAATTTTGTCCGAGTTTCAATCATGAAAGAAAACGAACAAAATGATTCAAGTCACGATACCAAACGACCAATGTCAAGTAAAGTATCAGTAACAAAAACTAAAACCTGGATTTGACCATTGCCTCGCAGAGGGCCAAACTCACAGAACTGAAATTTAAATCCGACCATTGCCATGCAGAGGGTCAATAACAGAAAATTAAACCTGGATTTGACCATTGCCTCGCAGAGGGCCAAACTCACAGAACAGAAATTTAAATCCGACCATTGCCATGCAGAGGGTCGATAACAGAAAATTAAAACCTGGATTTGACCATTGCCTCGCAGAGGGCCAAACTCACAGAACAGAAATTTAAATCCGACCATTGCCATGCAGAAGGTCGATAACAGAAAATTAAAACTTGGATTTGACCATTGCCTCGCAGAGGGCCAAACTCACAGAACAGAAATTTAAATCCGACCATTGCCATGCAGAAGGTCGATAACAGAAAATTAAAACCTGGATTTGACCATTGCCTCGCAGAGGGCCAAACTCACAGAACAGAAATTTAAATCCGACCATTGCCATGCAGAGGGTCGATAACAGAAAATTAAAACCTGGATTTGACCATTGCCTCGCAGAGGGCCAAACTCACAGAACAGAAATTTAAATCCGACCCTTGCCATGCAGAGGGCCGATAACAGAAAATTAAAACCTTGATTTGTAGCTTTGAAAAGTTGATAAATGCCGAGTTAAACATGAAGATTTTGCAAACAATTCTCCTTGCTTCCTTTGAGATGATGTTATGTCATGATGGTGCATGAATGCCTAGATGCATGAGACTTTCATTTTGTTCTTTTCTTTTACTCTCACTTTTCATCATCATCATTTTTTTTTTTTTTGAAAGCTCCATGCTTGGAATCCATTGTTAATATTGTCATCAAACACGATGTACGTTCAAAACGCATTCCTTAAAAACAACGTTGATATGTATAAAACCCTTTGATGAGCAGGAAGAAAGTGTAACCCTGAGTTTAAAATTCTTTTTATCGCTTTTTGCAATCCAAATTAACTTGAACCCTGTAGGATGTGGAAGAATGGTTATGAAAAGCAGATGAATAATGATTTTCTGTGAGCAAGTATTAACGTATGTGTGTCCCTTATTTGGGGGAAAGTGCTATTAACATGTTGGGCTCCCATATTGCCCCAATTTTGTACAATAAGTATGCTTTGGAAAAGTGAAAAGATTTGTATATGAAGGATTCCCCCCAAATTGGACGATCTTCGATTGACAGGGAGACCTTTTTTTTTTTTATTTTTTTTTTTTTTTTTTTTTTTTTTTTTTTTTTTTTTTTAAACTGAATGCGTCGTTCACCACATCATTTTGTTTCCAAGTTAAATTCGTGAGAAAGATTAGGACAAACATTTTTCAGTCAGCGTGGACTTTTATTGGCTTGTACCGTGGCTAAAGGTCAAAGGGTTTTTGAAAGAAAGGATAATGAAGGCCCAAATAAGTGTTTGACGGTTAAAGTCTTTAAACAAGAATCATTTGCAAGGTGCCCAGTCAACTGTCTTTAGAGATTTGAACTTCAGGCATCCTTTATTGTTGTTTTTTTTTTCTTCATTTTTTTTTTGTTGCCCCTGCTGTGGTCCTTTATGATATTTTCCTTTTTATTTTTGTTTTGTTTTTCTTTCTTCCTTTTAGAGATTTCCCCCTCAACTTTGGATGCTTATGATGTATCTTTTTAAGTTGACGTCGATATGCTAATAATTCTTGTCTAGGGTGATGAAAACAATTATGAATTTTGGCTCAAAAGGGGTGCAATTGGATGAACTGCTTTTGACGATTGGATAACGAAAAATGGCCACACGTCACTCTGAATCTTGTTTGTCTGATTTTCTCTTGAACTTAAACCTGAAACAAAACTATGTAGTGTTTGACACATCCACTTCATTTTTCCTTTGCTTTGTTTTCCCTCTTTTTCTTTCTTTTTTTTTTTTTATATATATATATATATCTCCCTGATCAACGGATTATCGATGATATGTAACATAATGAAAACTGCCCCAATATTAGGCGGCGAAATCCTTCATCTTGTGGGAAACAAAAATTAGGGTTCAAGTAATGTGAATGCAGATGCTTTATCAAGAAAAGAACACCGGTTACTCCCAAAACCTTGAATCAGGGAAGTACTCACCAACGGTATTTTTCAAAACTTTTTTTTTTTCGAAAAATACTATGTCCTTGACAACTTTATTAACAACAAACTCAACATGTAACCCCTTTTTTTTCTTTTCACCTTTTTTTTCGTTTTTCCTTTTCGACATCCTCCAGGACCGAGCTTGCCAACCTGATATACTGTGATGCTTTTATCAACACGCGTTTACTTATTTTCGTTTTCATTTCCCCTTTACTACTTAACAGCTCAGCGTGACATGCAATATTTCAGATGGAATGCAAACAACCAAAATATGAATGAACTCATGTGAAATTTATTTAGTGAATAAAACACAGAGTACAATAAGCGTTAAAGACAATATCAACATCCCTTTAATAGCAACCACTATCACGGAATCATCATGCGTAAAACTTTTTTACTGCATCAGAATTAACTGGCAATGGTAACTCCTCTCCGTCCATTCTCGTGAGAATTAGTGCCCCACCAGAAAATGCTTTCTTCACTACAAATGGCCCTTCATAATTTGGAGTCCATTTGCCTCTATGATCCTTTTGTATGGGTAGAATCTTCTTCAACACCAGCTCACCTTCATGAAATTCTCTTGGGTGTACTTTTTTGTCAAATGCCTTCTTCATTCTTCTTTGATACAATTGTCCATGGCATACTGCTGTTAGTCTCTTTTCATCGATGAGATTGAGCTGGTCGAAACGAGCTTGAACCCACTCCGCCTCTTCTAATTGGGTTTCCATTAAAACTCGTAAGGACGGAATTTCCACTTCAAACGGAAGTACTGCTTCCATTCCATATACAAGCGAGAAAGGCGTTGCCCCAGTCGATGTTCGTACCGAAGTGCGATAACCATGTAAAGCAAAAGGAAGCATTTCATGCCAATCCTTATACGTGACCACCATCTTCTGCACAATCTTCTTGATATTTTTGTTAGCAGCCTCTACTGCCCCATTCATCTTTGGACGATAAGGAGAAGAATTAAGATGATGAATTTTGAACTCCTCACATAACTCTGTCATCATCTGGTTGTTCAAGTTAGTGGCATTATCAGTGATGATCCTGTTAGGGAGCCCGTATCTGCAAATCAACTCCCTTTTTATGAACTTGGTCACCACCTTTCTGGTCACATTAGCATAAGAAGCGGCCTCAACCCACTTGGTGAAGTAGTCGATTGCGACTAATATGAAACGGTGTCCATTTGACGCCTTTGGCTCTATAGCTCCGATGACATCTATTCCCCACATCGAAAAGGGCCATGGTGCAGACAACACGTTCAAGGTCGTGGGTGGAACATTGATATTACTTGCGTATACCTGGCATTTCTCACACTTTCTCACATGTGTACAACAATCATTTTCCATAGTCAACCAAAAATACCCCGCTCTCAGTATCTTCCTGGCCATTGAGTGCCCATTCATGTGCGTGCCAAATGTACCCTCGTGCACTTCTTTTAGTATCAGCTCGGCTTCTTTTGCATCTACGCATCTAAGGAGAACCATATCATGATTCCTCTTATATAGAATATCCCCACTCAAAATGAAACTGCCAACCAACCTCCTTAACGCCCTTTTATCGTTTTCTGATGCCTTCTCTGGATATTCTCGGGTTCTAAGATAATGCTTGATATCAAAGTACCAAGGTTTACCATCTACCTCTTCTTCGATGAAATGACAGTACGCTGGCTTCGCATGACTCTTCATTTCAATCATTGGCAATTCTGCATCTTGATCAACTTCAAACATCGATGACAAAGTAGCCAATGCGTCTGCTAATTGATTATCTTCTCGCGGTATATGATTAAACGTGATGGAATCGAAATACTCAATTAATCCCTTGATGTAAGCTTGGTATGGAATTAATTTAGTATCCCTAGTCTCCCATTCTCCCTTCAATTGATGGATGACCAAAGCTGAATCTCCATATACATCCAGAATTTTTGCTTTAGACTCTATTGCTGCTCGAATACCCATGGCACAGGCTTCATATTCTGCGATATTATTCGTGCAATTAAAACACAACCTTGCCGTCATTGGAATGTATTGATTCTTAGGAGAGATAAGCACTGCCCCTATTCCATGCCCCATTACATTCGAGGCCCCATCGAATAATACCGTCCAGGCTTTTTCATCTTTGTCCTCTTTGTTCTCAGCAAATAAAGCCATGATATCTTCATCAGGAAATTCAGGTTGCATTGGCTGATAATCATTAATGGGCTGATGGGCTAAATATTCCGCTAAAGCGCTACCCTTGATAGATTTCTGAGTAACATATACAATGTCATACTCCGATAATAGCATCTGCCATCGAGCTATCCTTCCAGTGAGAGCAGACTTTTCAAAAATATACTTGATAGGATCCATCTTGGATATCAACCAAGTAGAGTGGCTCAACATGTATTGCCTTAGACGATGAGTAGCCCACGCCAGTGCACAACAAGTTCGTTCTAACGACGAATATCGTTGTTCGCAATCTGTGAATCTTTTGCTCAAGTAATATATAGCATGCTCTCTTTTCCCGTCTTCATCATGCTGACCCAATACACAACCCATTGAATTATCCAATACGGTCAAATACAAAATGAGCGGCCTTCCTGGCATAGGTGGACGCAATACAAGAGGGTCTTGCAGGTATTGTTTGACTTTTTCAAAAGCAACTTGACAATCTTCATTCCAGACTACGGCCTGATTTTTCCGTAGTAACTTGAACATTGGTTCACAAGTATCAGTTAATTGGGAGATGAACCTAGCAATGTAATTCAATCTTCCCAAAAAACCTCGAACCTCCTTTTCTGTTCTGGGCGCAGGCATTTCCGTTATCGCTCTTACTTTGTCCGGATCAACTTCTATCCCTCTTTGACTGACAATGAAGCCCAACAATTTTCCAGACTTTACTCCAAACGTGCATTTGGCAGGATTTAATCTGAGTTTGTACTTTCTCAGTCTCTCAAATAATTTCCTTAGATTGAAAATATGCTCCTCTTCTGATTCAGACTTTGCAATCATGTCATCCACATAAACTTCAATTTCCTTATGCATCATATCATGAAAAAGTGTCACCATTGCCCTTTGGTATGTTGCCCCAGCATTCTTGAGTCCGAAAGACATAACCTTATAGCAGAATGTTCCCCACAACGTGATAAAGGTCGTTTTTTCCATATCTTCCAGTGCCATTTTAATTTGATTATATCCCGAGAATCCATCCATGAACGAAAATAACGAAAATTTGGCCGTATTATCAACCAGAGTATCGATGTGTGGTAACGGGAAATTATCCTTCGGACTTCCTTTATCTCATCCTTCTCTCCCAAGTTGAGTATTTCAATCTCCTCCTGATGGGGTTTTATCTCCTTAGATTCTTGTTCCACTAATCTCAACAATTCTGGAGAGGGTTCTTCTACATCATCTTCGAAATCATCTTCCGTATTATTGATAGGGTGCTCAAAATTAGGAACATTGATATCATTATTTTCAAAACAATCATTGTCACATCTGCATCATTTAAATTTATGAAAAAGTATAAATAAATAAGATAAACAAAGAAAAATGCCAAATGATGATGAAATGCAACTTTATTATCACGCTGAGTGAAAAGTAAAAAGAATAAATCCGCGAAACCTCAGTTCTAAAGCCCCAATCGAAACTATAAGCTTAATTAAAACTATTACATTTTGTTCACATTAAGCATCACAGGTAAATCCAGTGTTTCCCAATTGTTGAGTTGAGTATCAGGGGAGCAAGCCCACACAAAGCTCGAACTTTGAGGCCTTTCTTCATCCTCCACCGCTGCTATCTGACCAGTGTTGATCCACCCAGCACTGCGGAAACTTTCCTTGATGTCAACAATGTGAATTTTGCTCTCTCTGGGCCCTCGTCTTTCTGCACGAGCCAGACTGCGCTCTTTTCTTTCTTCAATCACTCTTTTCCTGTCTTCCTTGGTAGGTTTATACCCCAAGCCATATCTGTTCTTGTTTTCAACGATTTCTAGAGGGAATGCTCGCCCCTGCCGATATTTACCCAAACCTTCCCTATATATATAGCCCTCTTTTAGCATAATCTTGGCCATCATAATAGAAGCACATGATAGACGAGGATTTACTGGAAACGGTTCCACACAAGCATTTCCCACAATTTCCAACGATTGGAAGGCTGTCTCGAGAGCTTCTTCAGCCGCCTCAATGTAGCGCGTGGATGATGGCCCACTCACAAGAAGATCCTCTTCTCCTGATACTATCACCAGCTTATCTCCTATCACATACTTCAACTTCTGGTGTAGTGTAGAAGGCACAACTCCCGCCGAATGAATCCATGGGCGCCCCAACAGACAACTATAAGCTGGCAGGATATCCATAACTTGGAACGTTATTTGAAAAACACATGGGCCAACTTGCATTGGTAATTCCACCTCTCCCATCACTTCTCTTTTACTACCATCAAACGCCCTCACAATCATTGAACTAGGCCTCATATGCATTCCTTCGCAAGGTAGCTTTTCCAGAGTTGCTTTCGGCATGACATTCAAGGAGGACCCATTGTCCACTAAAACACGCGCAATAACATGATCCAGGCATTTCACAGAGACGTGAAGAGCCTTGTTATGCCCTCTTCCCTCAGCTGGTATCTCATCATCCGTAAAAGTGAGATAATTATTAGCAACAATATTGCCAACAATACCTTCGAATTTATTCAACGAAATACCTTGCTCCACATGAGCCTCACTGAGTATCTTCATTAGCAACTTTCTATGTGATGCCGAATGCATGAGCAAGTCTAACAAGGATATACGAGCAGGCATACGATTTAACTGTTCCACCACCTTATATTCACTTTGTTGTATGAATTTTAAAAATTCGCAAGCCTCCTCTTCAGAAACTTCTCTCCTCTCTTCCTTGTCGGGGATTTCCTCTGTCTGTGCACCCTTCCCCTTTAAGAACTCTTTTGCCTTCGCGGCCATCGTTGCTTCCCTATCATTAACCCTTTCTCGAGCCAACTCTGGTGATGTGAAAATTCGACCACTCCTAGTCATTCCCCCTATTCCTGATATGTTTTTGACGACAGGGTCGACGCTTTGCGTTTCGCCTGACGCATGCGTCCCATATCTCCATGGGACGGCTTTTTCGTTCTTGTAAGGAAAAGGGGCTGGTACATGGATAACTACAGGCGACCTTCCTTGAGTTGGTGGGATAGAAGTAGTCTTAGTGAAACGAATCACTAATGGTTCTGGTAAAATCATACCGGATTCATCACCAGTCTGTGCAAATACATCTCCCTCCTCCCTCTTGTAACATACTTGCATCAGACCACGATCTAGCAGGTCTTGCAGAATTTCTTCAAATTCAACACACTCCTCAATAGAGTGCTCAGCCTCTGGGTGGAGCGCGCATGCCATACTCTCATCATAATCACCCTTCAAGATACCCACTTTCAGCAATGCCTCCAAAATAAACCTCCTAGAGCTCTTGACTTCTTTCACATTTCTCACCAGCTCATGCTCTTTCACTTCGACAGCATTCGTCGAAGCACTTCCATGCCCAGATAAAGGATTGGACTCAACACTAGGCTTATCCTCTTGGAACTTTAACCACCCGGAATCAATTAGAGTCTGTACTTTATGCTTGAAAGCCAAACACCTCTCAGTGGAATGACCAGCGGCCCCTCCATGATAACTACACTTTGCATCTGCATCATAACCTCTTGGATACGGAGGCTGCAAAGGCTTCAGGGGACAAACAACAACTAAACCTTGTTTGATAAGATGAGGCAATAATTTCGTATAAGTTGTAGGAATTGGGGTAAAGTTAACATAATTTCTTTCTTGGTTCCTTCTTGGATAAGCATTTGGACCCACATTCATATTGGAACCTACATTTGCCCCTCCCCTCCAATTATTCGTCGGGATGTATTGTGGTTGATAGTATCCCGGTTGTTGTTGAGGCCTAATTTGATGACCAAATGACGCGTTAGCTGCATGTGGATGTTGACCCCAGTATGGTCGATAGTTATGAGTGGGAGCCTGACCTCTCCACACGGGGGTTGCAGATGCTGCATGCACATCTCCCTCCTTTCTTTTCCCTGAGTTGAAATTGGGTTTTTTGGAGTTTGCACCCGCCGACGAGCCATATGCAATCTTCCCATTTTTCAACCCGATCTCTATTCGCTCGCCTATCACGATGATATCGGCGAAATTTGAAGATACATTTCCCACCATATGTTCATAAAATGGTGGTTGGAGCGTATTTACAAACATTGCCACCATTTCTTTATCATACAAAGGCGGCTCAACTTGTGCAGCCAATTCCCTCCACCGCTGAGCATACTCCTTAAAAGTTTCGTTGTCTTTCTTCGACATGTTTTGCAGCTGTAAACGATCTGGCGCGACATGTGTATTGTATATGTACTGCTTCACAAAAGCATCAGCCAAGTCTGCCCAACAACGAATTCGAGTCGGCTCCAAATGGGTATACCAGTTTAACGTCACTCCAGCCAAACTATCTTGAAAAACATGGATGAGCAGCTGCTCATCATAAGCATATGCAGCCATCTTTCTGCAAAACATGGTTAGATGGCTCTTTGGGCATGTCTTTCCCTTATACTTCTCAAAATCTGGCGCCTTGAACTTATGTGGAATTTTGACGCCAGGAACCAAGCTCAATCTAGAAACATCCCCAAATCCATAACTTTCATACCCCTCCACAGCCCTCAATCTTGCCTCTAGGCTCTCGAGTTTATCCTTTGCCCCATCGACATTACTAGTTACCCCCTGAAACGAAGTATATGGCGCAACCCTTGTAGAAAAGCCCTCTCCGGTAATCACAGGTGGCACCGGGGTTACTCGTATTCCATCAGTCATGCTTGCATGCATCCCTTCATTTACCATAGGTGCAGACATTACAACAGGTCCCTGAGTATTGATTGGCGGTATGTTAGCAGTGGTAGGGAAAGAGAATGAAGCCTGCTCCCCTTCTGTGTATTCTTCCACAGGTGGGGTGTAACCTGGAGGCAATCCATACATTGGGAATGAAACAGATTGGCTCCCAGCATTGAACAACGGAGGGTAATATTGAGCATTTCCCTCAACTTGCGAAGACGTCGCCCCTCCCGTAGTCTTCAGGGCTTCGAGAGCCGCCAAAATCTAGGCCATTTGATCCTTCAACTGGCTAACATCAGCCTTAATAGATTCGTGTGACTGCTCCCAATTCTCCATGACCTTCGAGTTAGCTCTGGTCCTGTACGGATGTCGTGGAAAATTTGCCGTTGTTTTCTCACTTGTACTGTTGCTATTTTTTATTAAATTAAATTAGATAAGGATGAAAAGTGCAAAACAAAAGAAAACATGATGCATGCTAATGATAAGTGGAAATGACAGGATAACGACGACAATACTGATGGAAAATTAACACAAGCCGATACCAAACAAACATCCCTTATCTTTCATTTCAAGAAAATTTGATCCATTACATCGTCTAAATAACAAAACATAAAATTCCGATGTACATCAATCCCGCGCCCGGGCAATGAAAGATTTCATCTCTCCCACCAACCATTTACAATGATTAATAAACAATTCTATTTCCGCTGGTGAGTTACAAAAATGAGTGCTTGCTTCAGCATTCGACACCATCCTGGGGATGTCTTCAATTGCCCCGTTTGCCAAAGCAGCCAACTGAGAGAATCTTTCCTTCCAGTGCTTTACAGCCATTTCTTGCTCGGCGATGTGCTCTTCCATTCGCTTTATCAAGGCCTGATGCCTTTCTTCAAATTCTATCGACCTCCATCGCTCCTCCTGTTCCTCGATATATTCCTCCATTTGTTTTATCAGAGTTCGATGCTCTTCCTCTGCTTCTGTTAGCTTCCAACGCTCCCTATTCATATCCGCCTCAAACGACATGGCCATCTCTTTCATCTCATGCCCCGCTTTTTCTATCTGAATCTGCGCTTCTCTTAATCTCTTCAGGGCTTCTCGTTTATCTCTTTTGGCTTCTTCGTAGAGGTGCTTCCACTCCTTTCCCTCTTCTAAAGCCACCTTCTTCTCGTTTACCCTCATGGATAATTCCTTACTCGTGGCGGCTAGATCCTGTTTCACTCGAAATGTGTAATCCCTCTCAGCCTTCTGGCTTTTGACAAGGTTTTCATAAGCCCGCGACTTTTCTTCATTATCATTTTTCATATCCACAAGATCATTACGCGCCCTTTGTAATTCGTTTTCCAACCTAGCATTCCTAATTTTCAATTTCTCCATCTCAGCTTTTAGTTGTTGCACCTCTTCACTTTCTGGGGCTTGAAATGGTCCTTCACTAGCTGATTGATCTTTGATTGACTTGAAAGGCAGCTTGACTACTTTCACTCTCTCCAGAATCCAGGTGTGATAACTAACACTGCTATCCACTACTCCATCCCTCAAGTCCTTCTCTGCTCGAACAACATTTTCCCAGGCGCTTTTAACCTTTCTTAACAATTCGATGAAATGCCCGTCTTCGTAATAAATGAATAGGGTAGCAAGGTAATCTGATGAAGGTGCCCCTTTTATAGGATGCCCAAATTGTCTTTGCACCAAAAGAGGGTTGTAATTTATACAGTACCGGGCACCTATGAGAGGCACATTAAGAAAACTACCACAATGTTGTATAGCCAGTTTATTTCCGAGCCAAGGAAGGCGCCATTTTATACTTCTTTCGCTCAAGCCGGCAAGGAATCGGGCCCAATCGTTTCCTCCTTTACCTTTAAGCCCTTGGTGTGACAAAGTCTCCGATAGACTCTTGACGTCGACCATCTCCTTAAACACGCGCATTGTCATCCATGTATACAACGCCGGTAAGCAACAAAGAATCTTCTTTCCCTTTCTCTCATGGTAAAAACTCAAAGTCCCATAAACATCCGCAAGAACTGCTGTTATAGGATTCTCTGATCTGGTTTTACTCTCCACGAAGACGTCTATCGCGATGTAATCCACAAATTCTTCTATTTTGGGAAACAAGACTGCCATATATGGTGAGGGCTAATACATCCATGAAAGTTTCCCAATCCTCTTTATCAGCCAAGTGATGTAAATACTGCTCTAGATATCCCTGTGATAACCCATGCACTTGATTCCTCATCATCATCCTGTCTTCAAGCTCCTTGGGATGTAATTTCATGATGGTAGCAATAGTGGGTATAGAGGCATGATGCTCTAAATGTTGATAGGGAGTGGTGCCCTCCAATGGCAAACCCAAGATATGCTCGAACTCCTCTATGGTTGGCGCCAACTGAAAGTCTTGAAATGTGAAACATCGAAGCGGAGAATCATAATATTGTGCCAAGGCTGTGATAGCGGGTATTTGTACTTCAACCTCCATTAAATTCAACAAATTTCCATATCTTCTCTGAAAGGTTTCTCTCTTTATAGTCTTAAGCCTTTTGCCCAAGTTTATCAGCCCGGTCAAATTTCCAACATGAGTCCTTAGACTATATTTCTTTCTTAAATCGGAAGAGTCGGTATGCCGTGTAGCATCGGATCTTGTGTTAACATCCATCTCGTATGAAGTCAAGTAGGTACCTGTGATTTCCCTTAAAATTAACATGTTACTAAATGATGTATGAATATGATGCATAATAATAAAATAACATGACAAAACAAAACACATGCATGGTATGAAATGTAATATCATAAAAAAAACGAACAGCGTGAGGGTTACAGAAGCATATATTCCTCCCATCGTGCCCTACCAAAGGTTCATTGCTTTGAGTTCAAGGTCAAGTATATGCAATCTCACAAGGATGATTTCCTGAACCTAAAGGTCAAAGGTCACTAGAGCTATGGTCCCCTTCAAAGCATCTCCACAACAGTCGAGTAATCAACTAGGTGTGAAAACACATATGAAGAGAACAGACTCTAGCTGGAGTTCTCACGATAGCCAAACAGGAAGTACATCCCAGAGTGACACCGCTACACAACTCCTCTAATTCTAAGCTACGCTCAGACCCGGGTATAGGGCCCCACTCGTGATATGCCAAAAGTGTGTGTGTGAAAGGAGGAAATTATGCACACCCAAACCCTCACCTGCAAAACAACCAGAAAAATTCCCAGGCAGATATAAACATATTGTCTACCCTAGGGTTCAATATTCCACAGTTATTGCAGTTATTCCAAATATCACACATAGATAGAGAAAAGGGAAAGAAAAACACAAAGCAAAACCACACCAAATTCGCGCATCTAATTAAATGACTCGACTCTCTAGACGTCCCCAGTGGAGTCGCCATCTGTCGCAACCGGAATCGCGACGGGACGACGATCCATAAAGAAACGGGTTTTGAAAAGAGATTTGGAGTCGCCACCATAGTTTATTTTGGAAAACTACGGAAAAACCATAAAATGATAAAGCACGGTCCACTAAAACCAAAGATTGGGTTCGGGAGTCGGTTACGCGTGGGGAAGGTGTTAGCACCCCACAACGCCTGCCCTAAGGCAGTACCTTTAACTAAATGCACGGATATGATGCGGTTTTTAAAATGTTTAATTATCCCCTAAAATAAAATTCTAAATAAACAAAACATATTTTTTAGTTTTTTGGGCGCGACAAGGATTGACCTTGCTCCTACGTATTCTCATTGAAAATGAGAAATCAGGGTTACGTAGTTCTAGTTAAGAGATTGTTTGTTGTTTGGAAAAGCAGATGTTTTTAATTTTTGGAGATTTTATGTTTTTTAATATTTTTGAGAAAAAGAAGGTAATGAGTACTAGGCCAACGCGAACGGTCGCACGAGTACTCATACCTTTAAAATGATATTTAAATATTTTTAATCATCTTTTTTTTTTTAAAAAAAGAGAAATAACGATATTAAGCACTAAGACGATGCGGACGATCACACGAGCACTCATACCGTTATTTACTTATTTAGGAAGACTTGAGAGTATTGAGTGCTAGGCTGATGCGGACGATCGCACGAGCACTCGTACCCTCGTTTAATATTACGTAAATAAGAGAGAAAAGTATTGAACACTAGGACGATGCGAACGATCACACGAGTGTTCAACTTTTAAACGTATTTTTTTGAAATTTTATTTAAGAAAAGGTTTTTAGCACAAGGACGACGCGAGCGGTCACACGTGTGCTTAACCTTCAAAACGTATTTCTTTTGTAAATTTATTTAAAGAAGAAGAAAAGGTTTTTAGCACAAGGACGACGCGAGCGGTCACACGTGTGCTTAACCTTCAAAACTATTTCTTTTGTAAATTTATTTAAAGAAGAAGAAAAGGTTTTTAGCACAAGGACGACGCGAGCGGTCACAAGTGTGCTTAACCTTCAAAACTATTTTTTTTGTAAATTTATTTAGAGAAGAAGAAAAGGTTTTTAGCACAAGGACGACGCGAGCGGTCACACGTGTGCTTAACCTTTAAAACAAATTTTTGTAAATTTATTTAGAGAAGAAGAAAAGGTTTTTAGCACAAGGACGACGCGAGCGGTCACACGTGTGCTTAACCTTTAAAACAAATTTTTGTAATTTTCTATTTTATATATGTATATAAGTAAAATTATTATATATATATATATTTTGAAATAATTGGATATTTAAAAGAAATAAATAAGATAAAGTAATAAAATAAAAATGAAATGAAATAAGATAAATAAAAAGACAAATGAATAATTAAATAATAATAAAAATAGGGGTACCAAATTAAAAATAATATAATGTCGAACGGTCAGTCTAAAAGCTTGGATAACGAACGGTCCGTGGTAAAGGCCGAACGTACGTTAGGAAAAGATTCAGAGTCACGAGCGCTCGTTGTGGAGAGGTGACGAACGTACGTTGAGAAAAATAGACTGAATGACGAGCGTTCGTTGGGTGATACGACGAACGTACGTTGAGTACAGTAAGGTAGATGACGAGCGTTCATTGGATGATGTGACGAACGGACGCTGAGAAGAGGAGGCTAGTCGACGAGCGCTCGTTGGGTAGATGAGGTGGGATAACGAACGCTCGTTATGGAAGAGCGTTCGTTGGGAAGCTGTGGGAAGTGGAGGCCGAATGACGAGCGCTCGTTTGGGACGAGCGTTCGTTGGGAAAATGAGGTTGGATGACGAACGAATGACGAGCGCTCGTTTGGGACGAGCGTTCGTTGGGAAAATGAGGTTGGATGACGAACGCTCGTTATGGACGAGCGTTCGTTGGGAAGATGTGGCTGGATGACGAACGCTCGTTATGGACGAGCGTTCGTTGGGAAGATGTGGCTGGATGACGAACGCTCGTTATGGACGAGCATTCGTTGGGGAAATGTGGCTGGATGACGAACGCTCGTTATGGACGAGCGTTCGTTGGGAAGATGTGGGAAGCTGAGACCGAATGACGAGGGCTCGTTTGGGACGAGCGTTCGTTGTGAAGATGAGGCTGGATGACGAACGCTCGTTATGGACGAGCGTTCGTTGGGAAGATGTGGGAAGTGGAGACCGAATGACGAGCGCTCGTTTGAGACGAGCGTTCGTTGGGAAGATGTGGCTGGATGACGAACGTTCAAAAAAAGCCAAAGGTTCCTGGACGTACGCTCGATTTTGGGCCTGGCCCAATTGAATGGTTTCTAACCTAGAATTTCCTAGGGGTTCTACCTTCCCACTCTCATTCACTCCTCATGCTGCTCCTCTCAAATGAGGCCAATGCTTCCTTCTCTCTGATCAAAAGGGTTCAGAGACACTCACTTCTGTCACTCAACGACCACGTCTTCTTCCGATTGACCACCGCGGACCAGACTAGCCACCGCAACGAAGGTGGCCACCGTATCACTGCCTCTACGGACCAGCTACCATGCCGTCGTCTCTCTCGATCTATCCACCGCGCCACGCCGCGCCATACCGCGCCACTGCTTCCTTGCTCTTGTCTGCACTCTCCGATACTGGCAACCCAGGGAGGGGTTCGTCTCCGCCAGTTCAAACATGCGGGCTGCCTCTTCTTCGTCGAGCTCTCCGCCTTTCACCGCCGAGACCATCGTCGGCCATCGCTCCAGCTCATCCCTTCATTCTTGGATTGTGCGATGGGTTTTGGATTTGGTTTGTTGAGATTGGCCGTGAGCGTGAGAGTTAGGAAGGAGAGAGGGAACGTGGTGAAACAGAGAATGAATGGAAGGGGAGGTTGGTGATGAGGGAACTCATGATGTTCAGAGGAAAAGCATTCATGATGGAATAAGCATAAGAAGCAGTTATGCAGTAAGCGGTCATGATGAGTCTGGATGTACAGATGAAACAGAGACTTACCTGTTGCTACGGCTGCTGCTATCGTTCGCTGCGTAGCCGGTGATCTCTTCTCGCCGGTGCCGGTGCCAATGCTGACTCTGGATGATGATTCCAGATGATGGTTCCTCGTGTGCCCTCCTTTCCCCTTTTCCTCTCTCTGATCCAAAACAATCCTCTCCCCAAAATCTTTGGAATCCTCCTCGTAACCACCTGGTCCCCCTTTTTTTTTCCAAAAAAATCTTAGAAAAATCCTTTCTAACAACCTTGTCTCCCTCCTTCAGACACGCGTCCCATTCATCCTCTCCCCCTTTTCCACGTTTTTTTTTTATTTTTTTTATTTTTTTATTTCAATTTTATTTTATTTTTTAATTATTTTTAATTTTATTTTTCAATTTTTTAATTATTTTGATTAATTAACTCTATTAAAACAAATTGAAAATACGAAATAAAATAGAAATTGAATTAAAAGCAAAGATCTAAATACATAAAAATAGAATAAAACAAAAAGGTAAAATAAAATAAAAGGAAAATAATAAATAACCAATAAAAACAATCTTTTACAACCCGGACAAAATTGAGTGTTGACACATCCATTTCGTCCACTTCTTCCACTTTGTCAACTTCCTCCACTTCCTCCTCTACTTCGTCCACTTCCTCCACTTCGTCCACTTCCTCCACTTCGTCCACATCGTACACTTTGTCCACTTTGTCAACTTCGTCCACTTCGTCAACTTCGTCCACATCGTCAACTTCGTCCATTTCGTACACTTAATCAAGTTCGTCAACTTCTTCAACTTCGTCAACTTCCTCCACTTGCTCCACTTCCTCCCCGTATTCCACTTCCTCCAGTTATTCTTACAAGTCGTCCACTTCGTCCACATCCTCCACTTCCTCCACTTCCTCCACTTCCTCCACTTCCTCCACCTCGTCCACTTCCTCAACTTTCTCCACTTCGTCCACTTCCTCCAATTCGTCCACTTCGTCCACTTCATCCACTTCGTCCACTTCGTCCACTTCGTCAACTTTTTTTCAACTTCGTCCACTTCGTCGATTTCGTCTAGGACTTCCTCCTCTACCTCCTCCACTTCGTCCACTTCCTCCACTTCGTCCACTTCGTAACCTTCGTCCACATCATCGACTTCATCCACGTCGTCCACTTCGTTAAGTTCGTCAACTTCTTCCACTTCGTCAACTTCCTCCACTTCCTCCACTTCTTCTACTTCCTCAAATTATTCTTGCACTTCGACCACTTCGTCCATATCGTCCACTTCCTCCACTTCTCCACTTCCTTCACTTCGTCCACTTCCTCCTCTTCCTCCACTTCCTCCACTTCCTCCACTTCGTCCACTTCGTCCACATCGTCAACTTCGTCAACTTCGTCCACTTCCTCCACTTCCTCCTCTACTTCGTCCACTTCCTCCACTTCCTCCACGTCCTCCACTTCGTCCACTTTGTACACTTTGTCCACTTCATCAACTTCGTCCACTTCGTCAACTTCCTCCACATCGTCAACTTCGTCCATTTCGTACACTTCGTCAACTTCTTCCACTTCGTCAACTTCCTCCACTTGCTCCACTTCCTCCCCGTATTCCACTTCCTCCAGTTATTCTGCCACTCCGTCCACTTCGTCGACATCCTCCACTTCCTCCACTTCCTCCACTTCGTCCACTTCCTCCACTTCTTCTACTTCCTCCACTTCGTCCACTTCCTCCACTTCGTCCACCTCGTCCACTTCCTCCACTTTCTCCACTTCCTCCACTTCCTCTAGTTCGACAACTTCGTCCACTTTGTCAACTTCGCCAACTTCGTCCACTACCTCCACTTCGTCCACTTCATCCACTTCGTCCACTTCATCCACTTCCTCCTCTTCGTCCACTTAGTCCACTTCGTCCACCTCGTCAACTTCATCCACTTCCTCCACTTCGTCCATTTCGTCCACTTCGTCCACTTCGTCAAATTCCTCAACTTCGTCAACTTCCTCAACTTCGTCCAGTTGGTCAACTTCCTCCACTTCCCCAACTTCCTCCACTTCCTCTTCGTCCACATCGTCCACTTCCTCCACTTCCTCCACTTCGTCAACTTCGCCCACTTCGTCCAGTTTGTCAACTTTGCCAACTTCGTCCACTTCATCCACTTCCTCCCATTCGTCCACTTCGTCCACTTCGTCCACTTCGTCAACTTTGTCAAATTCGTCAACTTCGTCGACTTCGTCAACTTCCTCCACTTCCTCAACTTCCTCCACTTCCTCCACTTCTTCTTCCTCTTCATCCACTTGCCATACTTCCTCCACTTCCACCACTTCCTCCACTTCCTCCACCTTCTCCACTTCGTCCACATCGTCAACTTCGTCAAGTTCGTCCACTTCGTTCATTTCGTCCACTTCTTCTTCCACTTCTTCCACTTCGTCAACCTCCTCCACTTCCTCCTCGACTTCCTCTAGTTCGTCCACCTCCTTCACTTCGTCCGTTTCGTCCACTTTGTCCACTTCGTGCACTTCGACCACTTCCTCCATGTCGTCGACTTCGTAACCTTCGTCCACATCCTCAACTTCGTCAAATTCGTCAACTTCTTCCACTTCGTCAATTTCCTCTACTTCCTCCACATCTTCCACTTCCTTCTCTTATTCTTCCCCTTCGTCCACTTCGTCCATAGCGACCACATCCTCCACTTCCTCCACTTCCACCACTTCCTCCACTTCCTCTCCTTCCTCCAGTTCCTCCACTTCCTCCACTTTCTCAACTTCGTCCACTTCGTCAACTTCGTCCAGATCGTCAACTTCGTCCATTTCGTACACTTCGTCAAGTTCGTCAACTTCTTCCACTTCGTCAACCTCCTCCACTTGCTCCATTTCCTCCCCGTATTCCACTTCCTCCAGTCATTCTTCCACTTCGTCCACATCCTCCACTTCCTCCACTTCCTATACTTCCTCCACTTCGTCCACTTCCTCCACTTCGTCCACCTCGTCCACTTCCTCCACTTTCTCCACTTCCTCCACTTCCTCCAGTTCGTCCACTTCGTCCACTTCGTCCACTTCGTCCACTTCGTCAACTTCGTCCACTTCGTCGATTTCGTCCAGGACTTCCTCCTCTACTTCCTCCACTTCGTCCACTTCCTCCACTTCGTCCGTTTCGTCCACTTCGTCCACTTCATACACTTCGTCCACTTCCTCCACTTCATCCACTTCGTAACCTTCGTCCACATTGTCGACTTCATCCACGTCGTCTACTTCGTCAAGTTCGTCAACTTCTTCCACTTCGTCAACTTCCTCCACTTCGTCTACTTCCTCCAATTATTCTTGCACTTCGTCCACTTCGTCCACTTCATTCACTTCGTCTACTTCGTCCACTTCCTTCACTTCCTTCACTTCCTCCACTTCCTCCACTTCGTCCACTTCGTCCACATCGTCAACTTCGTCCACTTCGTCCACATCGTCAACTTCGTCCACTTCGTCCATTTCGTCCACTTCTTCTTCCACTTCTTCCACTTTGTCAACTTCGTCCACTTCCTCCACTTCCTCCTCTACTTCTTCCACTTCCTCCACTTCCTCCACTTCGTCCACTTCCTCCACTTCGTCTACTTCGTACACTTTGTCCACTTTGTCAACTTCATCCACATCGTCAACTTCGTCCATTTCGTACACTTCGTCAAGTTCGTCAACTTTTTCCACTTCGTCAACTTCCTCCACTTGCTCCACTTCCTCCCCGTATTCCACTTCCTCCAGTTATTCTTCCACTTCGTCCACTTCGTCGACATCCTCTACTTCCTCCACTTCCTCCACTTCCTCCAGTTCGACAACTTCGTCCACTTTGTCAACTTCGCCAACTTCCTCCACTTCGTCCACTTCGTCCAGTTCATCCACTTCGTCCACTTCGTCCACTTAGTCCACTTCGTCCACCTCGTCAACTTCGTCCACTTCCTCCACTTCGTCCATTTCGTCCACTCCGTCCACTTCGTCCTCTTCATCAAATTCCTCAACTTCGTCAACTTCCTTAACTTCGTCCACTTGGTCAACTTCCTCCACTTCCCCAACTTCCTCCACTTCCTCTTCGTCCACATCGTCCACTTCACCCACTTCTTCCACTTCCTCCACTTCCTCCAGTTCCTCTACTTCCTCCACTTCCTCCACTTCGTCAACTTCGCCCACTTCGTCCAGTTTGTCAACTTTGCCAACTTCGTCCACTTCATTCACTTCCTCCCCTTCGTCCACTTACTCCATTTCCTCCACTTCGTCAACTTCGTCCACTTCGTTCACTTCGTCCACTTCGTCCACTTCGTCAAATTCGTCAACTTCGTCCACTGATGAACCAATATTTTCCTCACTTCACTTAGTTTAATGTGCTAGAATTAGTCGGGGAATTATGCTTAAACGTCCGGTATTTTCCTGTTTTTCCTAATTGTGCTTAATTTGATCGGAAATTCTTATTTTAACTAATTTGAATTATCTGAGCTTATTATTTTGCATTATTAATTATGGGAAAATTTTGGATAACTTTTTGGGACATTAGAAAGCTAAATGAGAAATGGAAATTGAGCCAATGCATCTTAGCCATTTTTATTTTCGCTGGCTGCCGCGTGAATGTTGTGTCAACTTGTGTGTCTTCGTTTGAGTTCAATTCTTATCCGTTTTCCATGCAATTTTTTTTCATAGTTTCGTCTGGATGTCTATTTTAACGTATAGTTTTTACTTTGTTCAAATTCGTTCTGTGCTGTTCCCAGTATTTATTTTACTCTCATATGTCAGTCCAGTAATTACTGTTTGAGTGATTTCTAATCTGTTGCATTGTTTGCTTGCTGTTTAGTAATTGTGGTGGCTGGAATTGATCATTGGACAGTGCTAAAACCTCCCAACACTCTTAAACAAGGAATCCAACAGCTTGGGAGGCACTCACGGCCTCCACATCTCATAATTGTGCTTTAAGAGGAAAAAGTGCAAGCTGCCACATTGGAGAATTTTTCTTTGGAAAATTAAATGTGTGAGTCCGTGAAGCTGGAAGGAATGAGGGGGCCACCACTCACATTATTTTACATTGGCTTAGTAAAGCTCACGGGAAGGAGGTAGCAGGCAGGAGAGGAAATTCATTCTTTTGGCTTAGGAAAAAGTGTAGCTGATTTAATTTGGAGAAGCTTAAAGGGGTGTGACGGCTGGAAGAAGTGAAGACGCTGATCCACTTTTCTTTTTGGAAGCACACGTTTATTCCAGCAGCACTTTTGGAGCATCCAGCACGTGAATGAAAGGGGCTTCATTTAGTGAAAAGAAAGAAACCACATGGGCCCATAGAAGACAACACGGAGAGGTGCACACACAGATTAAGAGGTGCACGGCCGGGACACGCTGGCAGCAGGCTGAAGTAAGCTTCATCACGGCCCAAAGGAGTCCAGCAAGCCTTCAATTCCAGATCCAGCAGCGAGAAGTGGAGTGGCTTTCATTCGGAGATGTTCTTCCAGCAGCAGCAACACGGCCCAAAGCACACAGCAGCAGCCTTGTGTCCAGCCGAGAAGCGTTCCAGTAGCTTGGGAGTCAGCACGTTGGGCTTCATTTTCCAGCAGCCTCCATGGCCCAGCAGCAAGAATGGGAGGTGCACAACACAGCAATAAACGGACACACTCTTTTGGGCTGGAGCTGCAGGACCACGGAGGATGCTTTTTGCTGTGAATGAGGTGACCTAGTAACTGAAAACGGAGGGGGGAGCACTGTTACATTAGATTATCTTTCACTGAAAAAAAAAACACACGGACATTGGGAGATGGAAGGTTACGGCTGAATAGAGAGCTCCAAGCAGGAGATGGCACATTGAAGGCGCTAGTTTCGTTTTCAATTAAGAAGCACACGATGTTAGGGAAAAGCTCCACGTTAATTTAATTTTGCTGATTTACTCATTGCCCTTTTAAATTAGTTCATGCATTTTTTTTACTTTGAAGTTTTCAGTCTATCAATGAATGTGCAGCGTTGGTGTGCAAGGTGATTCATAAATGAAGTTTTGATTTTTATTCCAGCAACGAGAAATGAGTGCTTCTTTCTTTAGACAATAGGATCACGGTGATTGATTAAGTTTGAAAACTGCTTTCCATTTCGTCCAGCAGCTGCACATCCACGAGAACTACATGGTGATGATTCATGGAGAAAGGGGTCTCTCGGGTTTTTTTTTTTTTCCAGCAGTAAGCACACAGTGATTTTAATTTGAGAAGTTCACACACTTTTTCTTGAAGTTTTATTCTAGTTGCATGGAGTTTCTTGTGCCTTTCACTTATTAGCATGTTGCATTTCTTTTTATTCCCGCTGCCATGATAATGTTTTCTAATTTATTTTCTTTGTACTTTTTCGTAGCACTTCATTTATTAGGTCTCATTTTCTTATTCCAATTCCTGCTGCTTGTGAAGTTGCTCTATGCATTAAATTGGTTAACGGAATCTTGCATTTAATTTCATTCCAAGCTGCAACGTGTTCTTCACTTTCTAGTTTAATCGTTGTAGTTAAATACAATACCATGTATTTCTTTATTATCTGCTGAATTTTAATTAGTTCGCACATCTCGTTGTACGACCGTTCGGTCTTCATGCTTTGCCGATTTATTTTAATGTTTTCAATTATGTTCGATCGTGTTTAATTCCTAGTTTTAATTTAGTTCTTTTGTAATCACAAAAACACTTTCAAACCCCCCCCCCCCACTACGTGTTTGATCTGAGACTGAACCAAAATTGGTCCTTGAGAGACGACCTAGGAGTCACTTCCTAGTACTATACTGCATTCTTTTATGCACAACTTTTGTTGGGAGGTGCGACCCTCTCATCAAAATGGCGCCGCTGCCGGGGACCAACGGTTCGGTCTTAGGTTTTTGTTGTGTTTGTGTGTGTTGTGTTTTGTCTTGTATTGTGATGTGATGTGATGTTCTGTTTTGTGTGTGCGTGTTGCATGTATAAATGTGTTGTGTTTTATTTGTTTCGTGATTTTTAGTATTCTTCTTTTTCCATGTCTACCTATTTTGATTTCGTGAATACTGCTTGTTTTGCTAGTGCCTCTGATTATGATTCTCCTCCTGCATGTTACTCTGATTGTAATTCATATTCTGCTGATTTCTATGTTGAGAACAATATGACTCATCCTCTAATTTCTGAGAGTGCTCTTTGTGAGCCGGTTTCACTTAAGGAGGATGATCTTCATTGCGATCTCACCCCTGGACTGATACATTTGCTGCCTAAGTTTCATGGTTTTGCAGGAGAATGCCCACACAGACATTTGGAGGAGCTCCACATCATGTGCTCTTCAATGAAGCCTCCAGATGTCCCTCTTGATTACATTTTCTTGAGCGCATTTCCGCATTCATTACAAGGAGCAGCTAAGGATTGGAAAGACTCTCTTCCTCTAAGATCCGTTACCGATTGGGGATATCTTGAGCATCAGTTTCTGAGCAAATTTTCCCCTGTGCAATATGCTTACAGCAACGGTCTTGGATGGAATGACCCTACCTTGGGATGGTATGATGCTCCACAGCATCAATATCAAGAACCACCATTCCAGAGTACTTTTATGCCTCCACCAGTCCAGCAATACGAGAGTCAGCAGTATAGTGCTCCTGCCGAAATAGCTCCTCAGCCTTCTACTTCTGAGCCTACATTGAAGGAGTTGTTGGAGCAGATGACCATGCAGAACCTTCAGTTTCGGCAAGAGAACATGCAGTTCCAGCAAGAAATAGGAGCTGCCATTCAGAGTATGACTGATCAGATAGGGCAGATGGCCACTCAACTCACTAAGGAACAGTCTCAAGATTCAGAGTTACCATTTCAGACTGTTCAGATTCCAGATGATGATGATAGTGGCATCAACATAGAAGATGGGGAGAAGAGTCATGAACTTACTATTGTGCCATCTACTTTCCCATCATACTATGTCCCTACTCTTGCACCTGAGGAGAGTGATGAGTATTTTGAGGAGCAGGCAGAAATAAGCAATAACCCTGAACCAGGTAGACCACCTTCATCTTCCCACACTTTTGCAATCTTCAAGGAAGAGGAGGTAAGCATACCTCAATTTGATTATGTTGATGATTATGTGGTTGAGAGGTATACTGATGATTATATTGTTGTTGAGTCTGATTTTAATTTCCCCTCTATGCATGATGAGAACCAATTTTTGCTGTCGCATCCGAATGTTTATTCTCCATGCATTGAACATGAATCTGAGTCTGCAGTTGATATTGCTTGTGATTTTGAAATTGATTCATGTTCTGAGGATGTATCTGAGGTTCAGTCTGATAAATTGGGATTGGGTGTTATACCTCTGCATGCCATTTCTTTGGAGCCACATTGCACTAACCATGTTGCAGGAGGTACACAGGAATTTGACCAACATGCACCCACAGTGGAAAATAAAGGTGCTAACACTGACAAAAGCTTCAAGATCAATAGGCACTAGCTGAACCTGCTCATCGACAATCTTTGCTTCTTAGATCCAGCTGTGGATGATATCTCCCTGCTAGATCAAATCTGGAGGATGAAGCAATTCTTCCTCAAAACTTCCTGGCTGGATCCAATGGCGGAAGACATCCCCCTGCAAGTCCAAAATTGGCAACTGCCACCATGATCAGGGGAGTTTTCTTTCTCTCTTCTCCCCTTTTCCTCACTTTTATTGCACTTTGTCGATATCTGATGACTGTTCTGATTGTTTGATCTGCTGATTGTGACACATTGAGGACACTGTGTAGTTTAAGTGTGGTCTATTGGGGGAGATTTTTATTTGTCTTTGTTAGTTTTTGTTTTCTTGGTTAAATTTTTTCTTTTCTAGGTTATTTTTGTCGTGTCTTGTGTACAGTTTTACATGTTTCTCTTGATTTCTGGACTTTGTTTAGGTTGTAGATGTGTCTTTCACTTCATTGATACTCTGATTTGTTTGAAATCCTTGCTTTTCTTTGCTTGGGAAGATGGTTATGATTTTTGAGAGTTGAATTGATTGTGACAGAATTACCCTGTGTGAGATTTGAGCCACTTTATGTTCTTTCTTGTGTGTGATATGTCTCTTGATTGCTTGCGCATATGCCTTCGCTTGACTCTTTTTGATGATTCTTGATTGATATGCATGTTTGGAAGTGATAAAGGCAATTTTGTTCTTGAGCCTCTCTAGCCAAATAAGCTTACCTTGTTTTGATCCTTTGATAACCCCTTTTGAGCCTATACTTTCCCCTATTTCTTTGTTTTGAAGCTCATACACTAGCCCTAAGTGAAAAACCATGATTACCTTAACCTTAGGGAATTTTGGAGCTTTGGAAGTGTTTTGGGAACAAGTGTGGTCTCTTAGGGGTTTCTGATGAGTTGGCTAGTTGGTTCCTCTTCTTGTTTTGTTTTGGTAAATATGTGTGTATCTTGTCTTTTACAGTTTTGTTTTGAAAAGAGAAGAAAAGAAAAGAGACAGGATGAAAAAAAAGAGAGCAGAAAAACAGTAAAAAAATGAAAAAAAAATTGTGAATAATTGTGAATAATGGAGTCAAGAAGAGGACGGAAGTAGAGGTTGTGGGTGTGTTTGAATGTGTTTACACTTGTTCCCCATTGCTCCTCTGTTCCTTATGGTTTGTAGCTTCTTATCCAGATATATCTTCCCTTGTCCTTTGCCCCATTACAACCATGAAAAGACCTTTTGATTTGAACATGCGTATGTGCTTGAGTTTTGATATTAGAGGCTTGCCAAGTCTGTTGTTGTTTGCTTTCTTGAGTGCATTGAGTTGAAATTCTTCACCTTATACACTTGAGAGAAACACTGATAGTGCATCTGTGAGGTTTTGTTACTTTTGATTCACCTCTTGAACTGATTGATCATTTTGCCATGTTTTGAATTGCTTGGATGATTTCATGAGTATCTGCTTTCTTTGATTTTGTGTTGGATATTATCTACTTCCTTTCTTGGTCCAGATTCCTTGAGAACTGTGTAATTCTGTTTCTGTCATTGTTAATCTTTGTTTTGTGTTTGCTGAATTGTGTCACTTCCCTGGATGTCCTCTGAACTATTCCTTGATTTGCGTCTTGATTTTGCCCAGGAGTGCAAAAGACTAAGTGTGGTCTATTTTGATGAACCAATATTTTCCTCACTTCACTTAGTTTAATGTGCTAGAATTAGTCGGGGAATTATGCTTAAACGTCCGGTATTTTCCTGTTTTTCCTAATTGTGCTTAATTTGATCGGAAATTCTTATTTTAACTAATTTGAATTATCTGAGCTTATTATTTTGCATTATTAATTATGGGAAAATTTTGGATAACTTTTTGGGACATTAGAAAGCTAAATGAGAAATGGAAATTGAGCCAATGCATCTTAGCCATTTTTATTTTCGTTGGCTGCCGCGTGAATGTTGTGTCAACTTGTGTGTCTTCGTTTGAGTTCAATTCTTATCCGTTTTCCATGCAATTTTTTTTCATAGTTTCGTCTGGATGTCTATTTTAACGTATAGTTTTTACTTTGTTCAAATTCGTTCTGTGCTGTTCCCAGTATTTATTTTACTCTCATATGTCAGTCCAGTAATTACTGTTTGAGTGATTTCTAATCTGTTGCATTGTTTGCTTGCTGTTTAGTAATTGTGGTGGCTGGAATTGATCATTGGACAGTGCTAAAACCTCCCAACACTCTTAAACAAGGAATCCAACAGCTTGGGAGGCACTCACGGCCTCCACATCTCATAATTGTGCTTTAAGAGGAAAAAGTGCAAGCTGCCACATTGGAGAATTTTTCTTTGGAAAATTAAATGTGTGAGTCCGTGAAGCTGGAAGGAATGAGGGGGCCACCACTCACATTATTTTACATTGGCTTAGTAAAGCTCACGGGAAGGAGGTAGCAGGCAGGAGAGGAAATTCATTCTTTTGGCTTAGGAAAAAGTGTAGCTGATTTAATTTGGAGAAGCTTAAAGGGGTGTGACGGCTGGAAGAAGTGAAGACGCTGATCCACTTTTCTTTTTGGAAGCACACGTTTATTCCAGCAGCACTTTTGGAGCATCCAGCACGTGAATGAAAGGGGCTTCATTTAGTGAAAAGAAAGAAACCACATGGGCCCATAGAAGACAACACGGAGAGGTGCACACACAGATTAAGAGGTGCACGGCCGGGACACGCTGGCAGCAGGCTGAAGTAAGCTTCATCACGGCCCAAAGGAGTCCAGCAAGCCTTCAATTCCAGATCTCAGCGAGAAGTGGAGTGGCTTTCATTCGGAGATGTTCTTCCAGCAGCAGCAACACGGCCCAAAGCACACAGTAGCAGCCTTGTGTCCAGCCGAGAAGCGTTCCAGTAGCTTGGGAGTCAGCACGTTGGGCTTCATTTTCCAGCAGCCTCCATGGCCCAGCAGCAAGAATGGGAGGTGCACAACACAGCAATAAACGGACACACTCTTTTGGGCTGGAGCTGCAGGACCACGGAGGATGCTTTTTGCTGTGAATGAGGTGACCTAGTAACTGAAAACGGAGGGGGGAGCACTGTTACATTAGATTATCTTTCACTGAAAAGAAAAAAAACACACGGACATTGGGAGATGGAAGGTTACGGCTGAATAGAGAGCTCCAAGCAGGAGATGGCACATTGAAGGCGCTAGTTTCGTTTTCAATTAAGAAGCACACGATGTTAGGGAAAAGCTCCACGTTAATTTAATTTTGCTGATTTACTCATTGCCCTTTTAAATTAGTTCATGCATTTTTTTTACTTTGAAGTTTTCAGTCTATCAATGAATGTGCAGCGTTGGTGTGCAAGGTGATTCATAAATGAAGTTTTGATTTTTATTCCAGCAACGAGAAATGAGTGCTTCTTTCTTTAGACAATAGCATCACGGTGATTGATTAAGTTTGAAAACTGCTTTCCATTTCGTCCAGCAGCTGCACATCCACGAGAACTACATGGTGATGATTCATGGAGAAAGGGGTCTCTCGGGTTTTTTTTTTCCAGCAGTAAGCACACAGTGATTTTAATTTGAGAAGTTCACACACTTTTTCTTGAAGTTTTATTCTAGTTGCATGGAGTTTCTTGTGCCTTTCACTTATTAGCATGTTGCATTTCTTTTTATTCCCGCTGCCATGATAATGTTTTCTAATTTATTTTCTTTGTACTTTTTCGTAGCACTTCATTTATTAGGTCTCATTTTCTTATTCCAATTCCTGCTGCTTGTGAAGTTGCTCTATGCATTAAATTGGTTAACGGAATCTTGCATTTAATTTCATTCCAAGCTGCAACGTGTTCTTCACTTTCTAGTTTAATCGTTGTAGTTAAATACAATACCATGTATTTCTTTATTATCCACTTCGTCAACTTCCTCAACTTCCCCAACTTCCTCCACTTCCTCCACTTCTTCTTCCTCTTCGTCCACTTCCCATACTTCCTCCACTTCCACCACTTGCTCCACTTTCTCCACCTCCTCCACTTCGTCCACTTCGTCCACATCGTCAACTTCGTGAAGTTCGTCCACTTCGTCCATTTCGTCCACTTCTTCTTCCACTTCTTCCACTTCGTCAACCTCCTCCACTTCCTCCTCTACTTCCTCCAGTTCGTCCACTTCCTCCACTTCGTCCGTTTCGTCCACTTCGTCCACCTCGTGCACTTCGACCACTTCCTCCACTTCATCGACTTCGTAACCTTCGTCCACATCCTCAACTTCATCAAGTTCGTCAGCTTCTTCCACTTCCTCCACTTCCTCCACTTCTTCCACTTCCTTCAGTTAT
The DNA here is from genome assembly GCF_029865625.1 of Vigna umbellata. NCBI lineage: Eukaryota > Viridiplantae > Streptophyta > Magnoliopsida > Fabales > Fabaceae > Vigna > Vigna umbellata. The sequence goes on from NC_142166.1 coordinate 27,632,901, forward strand.
TCTTCACCTTCGTCCACTTCGTCCATAGCGTCCACTTCCTCCACTTCCTCCACTTCCTCTCCTTCATCCACTTCCTCCACATCGTCAACTTCGTCCACTTCGTCCATTTCATCCACTTCTTCTTCCACTTCGTCCACTTCGTCCCCTTCGTCCACTTCGTCAACTTCGTCAACTTCGTCCACTTCGTCCGCTTCCTCCACTTCCCCAACTTCCACCACTTCCTCCCCTTCCTCCACTTCCTCCACTTCTTCTACTTCCACCACTTCCTCCACTTCTTCCACTTCCTCCACTTCCTCCACTTCGTCCATTTCTTACATTTCGTCCACTTCGTCAACTTCGTCCACTTCCTCGACTTCCTCTACTTTGTCTACTTCGTCCACTTGCTCCACTTCGTCCACTTCGTCAACTTCGTCCACTTTGTCAACTTCCTCAACTTCGTCGACTTCCTCCACTTCGTCCACTTCGTCCCAATCGTCCACTTCGTGCACTTGGTCCAGTTTTTCTTGCACTCCCTCCACTCCGTCCACTTCCTCCACTTCCTCCACTTCCACTACTTCCTCCACTTCCTCCAATTCGTCCGCTTCCTCAACTTCGTCCACTGCCTCCACTTCCTCCACCTCCTCCCCTTCCTCCACCTCCTTCACTTCCTCCACTTCCTCCACTTCCTCCACTTCGTCGACTTTGTCCACTTCGTTCATTTCGTCCATTTCGTCCACTTCTTCTTCCGCTTCTACCCCTTCTTCCACTTCGTCCACTTTGTAAACTTCGTCCACTTCGTCAACTTCCTCCACTTCCTCCACTTCTTCTTCCACTTCGTCCACTTCCTCCACATCGTCCACTTCCTCTATATCCTCCACTTCGTCCACTTCGTCGACTTTGTCAACTTCATCCATTCATCCATTTCCTCCACTTCGTCCACTTCCTCCACTTCTTCCATTTCGTCCACTTCGTCAACTTCCTCCACTTCATCCACTTCCTCCACTTCCTCCACTTCCTCCACTTCCTCCACTTCGTCAACTTCATCCACTTCCTCCACTTCCTCCACTTCCTCCACTTCTTCTTCCGCTTCTACCCCTTCTTCCACTTTGTCCACTTTGTGAACTTCGTCCACTTCGTCAACTTCCTCCACTTCCTCCACTTCTTCTTCCACTTCGTCCACTTCCTCCACATCGTCCACTTCCTCTACATCCTCCACTTCGTCAACTTCGTGCACTTCGTCGACTTTGTCCACTTCCTCCACATCGTCCACTTCCTCCACTTGCTCCAATTCGTCCACTTCGTCCATTTCGTCCACTTCGTCCACTTC